>NC_089613.1:0-664584 GCF_039881205.1 Euwallacea similis
TAAATCGGTCGATTTCAACAAATTCAGAGATGAAACGATCGTTTCTGACCGATTTCGCTCGTTTCTGCCTGTTTTAGCCATTTTGGCACGTTTTCATCAATTTGGTTCAATTTGAAGCCAAAATAGACAGATTTGACCGAAATAAGCCAAAACCACCGATATGAGCAAATTCCTTAATGAAACGATCGTTTCTGACCGATTTCGCTCGTTTCTTCCTGTTTTAGTCATTTTGGCACGTTTTCATCAATTTGGTGCATTTTGAAGTGAAAACAGACAGATTTGGCCGAAATAAGCCAAAATGACCGATTTGAGCAAATTCCATGATGAAACGATCGTTTCTGCTTGTATTAGCCATTTTGGCACGTTTTCATCAATTTGGTTCAATTTGAAGCCAAAATAGACAGATTTGACCGAAATAAGCCAAAACCACCGATGTGAGCAAATTCCTTAATGAAACGATCGTTTCTGACCGATTTCGCTCGTTTCTTCCTGTTTTAGTCATTTTGGCACGTTTTCATCAATTTGGTGGAATTTGAAGCCAAAATAGGCAGATTTGGCCGAAATAAGCCAAATCGGTCGATTTCAACAAATTCAGATATGAAACGATCGTTTCTGACCGATTTCGCTCGTTCCTGCCTGTTTTAGCCATTTTGGCACGTTTTCATCAATTTGGTGCATTTTGAAGTGAAAACAGACAGATTTGGCCGAAATAAGCCAAAATGACAGATTTGAGCAAATTCCATGATGAAATGATCGTTTCTGCCTGTTTTAGTGATTTTGGCACGTTTTCATCAATTTGGTGGAATTTGAAGCCAAAATAGGCAGATTTGGCCGAAATAAGCCAAATCGGTCGATTTCAACAAATTCAGAGATGAAACAATCGTTTGTGACCGATTTCGCTTGTTTCTGCCTGTTTTAGCCATTTTTGCACGTTTTCATCAATTTGGTGGAATTTGAAGCCAAAATAGGCAGATTTGGCCGAAATAAGCCAAAATGACCGATTTGAGCAAATTCCATGATGAAACGATCGTTTCTGACCGATTTCGCTCGTTTCCTCCTGTTTTAGTCATTTTGGCACGTTTTCATCAATTTGGTTCAATTTGAAGCCAAAATAGACAGATTTGACCGAAATAAGCCAAAACCACCGATGTGAGCAAATTCCTTAATGAACGATCGTTTCTGACCGATTTCGCTCGTTTCTTCCTGTTTTAGTCATTTTGGCACGTTTTCATCAATTTGGTTCAATTTGAAGCCAAAATAGACAGATTTGACCGAAATAAGCCAAAACCACGATGTGAGCAAATTCCATGATGAAACGATCGTTTCTGCCTGTTTTAGTGATTTTGGCACGTTTTCATCAATTTGGTGGAATTTGAAGCCAAAATAGGCAGATTTGGCCGAAATAAGCCAAATCGGTCGATTTCAACAAATTCAGAGATGAAACAATCGTTTCTGACCGATTTCGCTCGTTTCTGCCTGTTTTAGCCATTTTGGCACGTTTTCATCAATTTGATTCAATTTGAAGCCAAAATAGACAGATTTGACCGAAATAAGCCAAAACCACCGATATGAGCAAATTCTTAATGAAACGATCGTTTCTGACCGATTTCGCTCGTTTCTGCCTGTTTTAGCCATTTTGGCACGTTTTCATCAATTTGGTGCATTTTGAAGTGAAAACAGACAGATTTGGCCGAAATAAGCCAAAATGACAGATTTGAGCAAATTCCATGATGAACGATCGTTTCTGCCTGTTTTAGTGATTTTGGCACGTTTTCATCAATTTGGTGGAATTTGAAGCCAAAATAGGCAGATTTGGCCGAAATAAGCCAAAATGACCGATTTGAGCAAATTCCATGATGAAACGATCGTTTCTGACCGATTTCGCTCGTTTCTTCCTGTTTTAGTCATTTTTGGCACGTTTTCATCAATTTGGTGCATTTTGAAGTGAAAACAGACAGATTTGGCCGAAATAAGCCAAAATGACAGATTTGAGCAAATTCCATGATGAAACGATCGTTTCTGCCTGTTTTAGTGATTTTGGCACGTTTTCATCAATTTGGTGGAATTTGAAGCCAAAATACGCAGATTTGACCAAAATAAGCCAAAACCACCGTTATGAGCAAATTCCTTAATGAAACGATCGTTTCTGACCGATTTCGCTCGTTTCTTCCTGTTTTAGTCATTTTGGCACGTTTTCATCAATTTGGTGGAATTTGAAGCGAAAATAGGCAGATTTGGCCGAAATAAGCCAAAATGACCGATTTGAGCAAATTCCATGATGAAACGATCGTTTCTGCCTGTTTTAGCCATTTTGGCACGTTTTCATCAATTTGGTTCAATTTGAAGCCAAAATAGACAGATTTGACTGACATAAGCCAAAACCACCGATGTGAGCAAATTCCTGTAATGAAACGATCGTTTCTGACCGATTTCGCTCGTTTCTGCCTGTTTTTGCCATTTTGGCACGTTTTCATCAATTTGGTGGAATTTGAAGCCAAAATACGCAGATTTGACCAAAATAAGCCAAAACCACCGTTATGAGCAAATTCCTTAATGAAACGATCGTTTCTGACCGATTTCGCTCGTTTCTTCCTGTTTTAGTCATTTTGGCACGTTTTCATCAATTTGGTGCATTTTGAAGTGAAAACAGACAGATTTGGCCGAAATAAGCCAAAATGACCGATTTGAGCAAATTCCATGATGAAACGATCGTTTCTGCCTGTTTTAGCCATTTTGGCACGTTTTCATCAATTTGGTTCAATTTGAAGCCAAAATAGACAGATTTGACCGAAATAAGCCAAAACCACCGATGTGAGCAAATTCCTTAATGAAACGATCGTTTCTGACCGATTTCGCTCGTTTCTTCCTGTTTTAGTCATTTTGGCACGTTTTCATCAATTTGGTGGAATTTGAAGCCAAAATAGGCAGATTTGGCCGAAATAAGCCAAAATGACCGATTTGAGCAAATTCCATGATGAAACGATCGTTTCTGACCGATTTCGCTCGTTTCTTCCTGTTGTTACTCATTTGGCACGTTTTCATCAATTTGGTTCAATTTGAAGCCAAAATAGACAGATTTGACCGAAATAAGCCAAAACCACCGATGTGAGCAAATTCCTTAATGAAACGATCGTTTCTGCCTGTTTTAGTGATTTTGGCACGTTTTCATCAATTTGGTTCAATTTGAAGCCAAAATAGACAGATTTGACCGAAATAAGCCAAAACCACCGATGTGAGCAAATTCCATGATGAAACGATCGTTTCTGCCTGTTTTAGTGATTTTGGCACGTTTTCATCAATTTGGTGGAATTTGAAGCCAAAATAGGCAGATTTGGCCGAAATAAGCCAAATCGGTCGATTTCAACAAATTCAGAGATGAAACAATCGTTTCTGACCGATTTCGCTCGTTTCTGCCTGTTTTAGCCATTTTGGCACGTTTTCATCAATTTGGTGCATTTTGAAGTGAAAACAGACAGATTTGGCCGAAATAAGCCAAAATGACAGATTTGAGCAAATTCCATGATGAAACGATCGTTTCTGCCTGTTTAGTGATTTTGGCACGTTTTCATCAATTTGGTGGAATTTGAAGCCAAAATAGGCAGATTTGGCCGAAATAAGCCAAATCGGTCGATTTCAACAAATTCAGAGATGAAACAATCGTTTGTGACCGATTTCGCTTGTTTCTGCCTGTTTTAGCCATTTTGGCACGTTTTCATCAATTTGGTGGAATTTGAAGCCAAAATAGGCAGATTTGGCCGAAATAAGCCAAAATGACCGATTTGAGCAAATTCCATGATGAAACGATCGTTTCTGACCGATTTCGCTCGTTTCTTCCTGTTTTAGTCATTTTGGCACGTTTTCATCAATTTGGTGGAATTTGAAGCCAAAATAGGCAGATTTGGCCGAAATAAGCCAAATCGGTCGATTTCAACAAATTCAGAGAAGAAACGATCGTTTCTGACCGATTTCGCTCGTTTCTGCCTGTTTTAGCCATTTTGGCACGTTTTCATCAATTTGGTGCATTTTGAAGTGAAAACAGACAGATTTGGCCGAAATAAGCCAAAATGACAGATTTGAGCAAATTCCATGATGAAACGATCGTTTCTGCCTGTTTTAGTGATTTTGGCACGTTTTCATCAATTTGGTGGAATTTGAAGCCAAAATAGGCAGATTTGGCCGAAATAAGCCAAATCGGTCGATTTCAACAAATTCAGAGATGAAACAATCGTTTGTGACCGATTTCGCTTGTTTCTGCCTGTTTTAGCCATTTTGGCACGTTTTCATCAATTTGGTGGAATTTGAAGCCAAAATAGGCAGATTTGGCCGAAATAAGCCAAAATGACCGATTTGAGCAAATTCCATGATGAAACGATCGTTTCTGACCGATTTCGCTCGTTTCTTCCTGTTTTAGTCATTTTGGCACGTTTTCATCAATTTGGTGGAATTTGAAGCCAAAATAGGCAGATTTGGCCGAAATAAGCCCAATCGGTCGATTTCAACAAATTCAGAGAAGAAACGATCGTTTCTGACCGATTTCGCTCGTTTCTGCCTGTTTTAGCCATTTTGGCACGTTTTCATCAATTTGGTTCAATTTGAAGCCAAAATAGACAGATTTGACCGAAATAAGCCAAAACCACCGATGTGAGCAAATTCCATGATGAAACGATCGTTTCTGCCTGTTTTAGTGATTTTGGCACGTTTTCATCAATTTGGTGGAATTTGAAGCCAAAATAGGCAGATTTGGCCGAAATAAGCCAAATCGGTCGATTTCAACAAATTCAGAGATGAAACAATCGTTTCTGACCGATTTCGCTCGTTTCTGCCTGTTTTAGCCATTTTGGCACGTTTTCATCAATTTGGTTCAATTTGAAGCCAAAATAGACAGATTTGACCGAAATAAGCCAAAACCACCGATATGAGCAAATTCCTTAATGAAACGATCGTTTCTGACCGATTTCGCTCGTTTCCGCCTGTTTTAGCCATTTTGGCACGTTTTCATCAATTTGGTGCAATTTTGAAGTGAAAACAGACAGATTTGGCCGAAATAAGCCAAAATGACAGATTGAGCAAATTCCATGATGAAACGATCGTTTCTGCCTGTTTTAGTGATTTTGGCACGTTTTCATCAATTTGGTGGAATTTGAAGCCAAAATAGGCAGATTTGGCCGAAATAAGCCAAAATGACCGATTTGAGCAAATTCCATGATGAAACGATCGTTTCTGACCGATTTCGCTCGTTTCTTCCTGTTGTTAGTCATTTTGGCACGTTTTCATCAATTTGGTGCATTTTGAAGTGAAAACAGACAGATTTGGCCGAAATAAGCCAAAATGACAGATTTGAGCAAATTCCATGATGAAACGATCGTTTCTGCCTGTTTTAGTGATTTTGGCACGTTTTCATCAATTTGGTGGAATTTGAAGCCAAAATACGCAGATTTGACCAAAATAAGCCAAAACCACCGTTATGAGCAAATTCCTTAATGAAACGATCGTTTCTGACCGATTTCGCTCGTTTCTTCCTGTTTTAGTCATTTTGGCACGTTTTCATCAATTTGGTGGAATTTGAAGCGAAAATAGGCAGATTTGGCCGAAATAAGCCAAAATGACCGATTTGAGCAAATTCCATGATGAAACGATCGTTTCTGCCTGTTTTAGCCATTTTGACACGTTTTCATCAATTTGGTTCAATTTGAAGCCAAAATAGACAGATTTGACCGAAATAAGCCAAAACCACCGATGTGAGCAAATTCCTTAATGAAACGATCGTTTCTGACCGATTTCGCTCGTTTCTTCCTGTTTTAGTCATTTTGGCACGTTTTCATCAATTTGGTTCAATTTGAAGCCAAAATAGACAGATTTGACCGAAATAAGCCAAAACCACCGATATGAGCAAATTCCTTGATGAAACGATCGTTTCTGACCGATTTCGCTCGTTTCTGCCTGTTTTAGTCATTTTGGCACGTTTTCATCAATTTGGTGCAATTTGAATCCAAACTAGACAGATTTGGCCGAAATAAGCCAAAACGACCGATTTGAGCATATTCCTTGATGAAATGATCGTTTCTGACCGATTTCGCTCGTTTCTGCCTGTTTTAGTCATTTTGGCACGTTTTCATAAATTTGGTGCATTTTGAATCCAAAATAGATAGATTTGGCCGAAATTAGCCAAAACGACCGATTTGAGCATATTCCTTGATGAAATGATCGTTTCTGACCGATTTCGCTCGTTTCTGCCTGTTTTAGTCATTTTGGCACGTTTTCATAAATTTGGTGCATTTTGAATCCAAAATAGATAGATTTGGCCGAAATTAGCCAAAACGACCGATTTGAGCAAATTCCTTGATGAAACGATCGTTTCTGACCGATTTCACTCGTTTCTGCCTGTTTTAGTCATTTTGGCACGTTTTCATCAATTTGGTGCAATTTGAATCCAAAATAGACGGATTTTGCCGAAATAAGCCAAAACGTCCGATTTGAGCATATTCCTTGATGAAATTATCGTTTCTGACCGATTTCGCTCGTTTCTGCCTGTTTTAATCATTTTGCACGTTTTCATCCATTTGGTTCTGTTTCCATCCAAAATAGACAGATTTGGCCGATTTGAGCAAATTCATTGATGAAACTATCGTTTCTGCCCGATTTCGCTCGTTTCTGCCTGTTTTAGTCATTTTGGCACGTTTTCATCAATTTGGTGCAATTTGAATCCAAAATAGACAGATTTGGCCGAAATAAGCCAGTTACGATTGCGACCCAAGAAAACGAATAAAAAAACACAACACGATTTTAATTGAAGCAGAAATTTTATTCGAACGAAACGTTCAGCACAAATGAACAAATTACACAAGTCCAAGTCTTAATGCTAACTGTTATTTTATACTAGAGTGGGTATGACGTCACCGTACCGCCGACATTAATAATGCTGATATTACAATATACGGACTGTAACACCTCCACCCTTAGATGATCATATAAACCTTAGGGTTTTTATGATCTAAAATACATCTGGTTCCTGATCTACAACTTCCCTTGGCTTTACAAAAAATGGCCAAAGGCGTCTTATTACTAATGTTATTACTAATACACCTATAATCATGTATAATAGAATGGTCCAAATATTTATTTTGTCATAATAAAAGTTATCCCTTAGAAGTTCAGAGTTTTCTGCTTTCTGCAAATTTACTTCCTCTTCCAAGTCGACAATCTTATTTAAGTTAACATGGTTTAAGTTAGTTATTTGTATTTCTTTGTGTGGAATTTGGTTTTTCCGGTTGTCGATTACTTTCGGCAAGGGTATTGTTTGAAAATTTGTTTTTGTGTTCCCATAACTTTTTAAAACAATTTTTCCTATCTTAAGATTACAACTAGGGTCTAACTCTATTACATAAGTTCCGTCTAGTAAGGTGTTTTCCTGTAGTTCTTTACATGTTTCTAATCCTATTGTTTCCTGTATCGTTATTACAATCCACTTATTCTCATCTATGTTTTGTATTTGTATGTTGGTTAAATCTACGTGTACTGGTTTACAAGTTGTTATGTTACTTTTGTATCTTAACAATTCGATTTCGCAAGGTACGTGGTCGTTATAGTTTCCTAGATGTACATGTGAGCATAAGTATTCATTGGGAAACACACACTGACAGGGTTGGTTTACATACCCAAATGTTTCATCATTTATCATTAGGTATTCTAGGTTTGGTACAATCATTATATAAGAGTTGTTATGTTTTACAGGTAATGGGAGTAATCTGAATAGACTGTAGGCCTTATTTTCTACCAATGGGATCTCGATAATGAAAGTTATCATATTATCCTTTATGTAGCTTTTTATTTTTAGTGTATTTTCGATCTTTAGTAGATTTTCCGTGTCTGGTTCAAAAGGTAGCCTACTCGTTTTCAATTGAGTTTTTACAAATTGTAACTCGGTTAGAAGCATTCTAGAATTTATTATTTTATTATGGAATGTATTTAGTTTGGCGAAAGTGATCGCTTCTTCTATGTCCGAAAATGTGTCGTAAATGTTCTGGTAAAAGGTTGTGATTTGTGTTATTATCATGTGAATCTTAAAGAATTCGAAAAGATTTGCTTCTTCGATGCTGACCCCTTTTACGACTTCTACGATTTGTCTGATTCGTTCTCCCAAGACAATTTGGTTGTGCGATATATTCCTTGTTATTTCTTGAAAATTACTTATGGCTTTACCTAGCAGGGTGGTTTGTTTGTCGAGGGCGGTTTTCAAATTGTTTTGGTTCTGTCTGAGTATGTTGATGTTGTGGTCAATGCGTTCTGCGTCTTCTTGATCTAGATTTCCTGTTATGGTTCGAATTATCGAACCCAATGCGTTTACTAGGGCTCTTTTAGTTCGTAAGTTTGTGGGGAAGATTTGACTTATTTGCTCACTAATCTTGCGTTTCAAATTGTTTGTAATTGCAAAGGAATTATGAAATTCAGTTTTGTAACTTGTTGAATTATTCAGAGTTTCTTGGAGTGAATCGTACTTAGCGTTGATGGTGAAGAATTCTTGTAGTAATTTGGTCATGTCATATGTTTGGATGAAATTCCAGTGGTCGGTTACTTTTTGGGCGTTGCCCAGTTTGTGGGGTAGAATTCCGGGGTTGGTTTTTTGGTTGAGGTAACGGGATTTTCCGTGTACGAAGGGCCATCTGTAATTAAGGGCTTTTTTAGTTCCTTAACATGAACGATTCTGATTTTATACGGACTTTTAGTGCTTTTGATTTTTACTCTATTATGTTCTAACTTCTCGAGGATTACGTATGGACCAGCATATCTGGGGTGATTTTTGTTCCTATTATTCTGGTTCACGTAGACCTTTTGATTTACCTTAAATTCATGCGTTTCGTGGCCTTTAACGTTCCTTTTTGTTAATACTTTTTCTTTGTTGTGGTCTGTTTTTTCCTTGATTGCTTTGTACATGGCATCGACTTTGTCTTTGTGAGTTGATACATAATCGGAGTAAAATGTCGTTGTTATTAGGTCAAGGGGGTCCCTAGAATTTGTGTGGCCTAAAATAATCTCATGGGGTGTAAATTTCGTGGTGCTATGGACGGTGCTGTTGTAGGCTATTATGGCGTACGGGATTAGATCATTAACTGATTTAGTGTTTTCCTTTTGTTTTAGAATCCTCAGATGTTCTATTAGGGTCGAGTGAAATCGTTCCACGGGGGAGTTCGATTCGTGGTGTTTGGGGGTAGTAAAGTGTACATTAATTTTTTGGGTTTTTAGTAATTCTTTTAGTAGTTCGTTGTTGAATTCTTTTCCATTGTCGCATGTAATTTCTTCAGGGCATCCGAAGAATGAAAAGAAATTTATCAATCGGTCGCAAACTGATTTTGCGTTCTTATCATATGGGTACGCTTGACCAAATTTAGAAAATTTGTCGAATATTGTCAGAAAGTTTTGGGTTTCGAATGTGAAGGTGTCGATGTGTAGTATCTGGAAGGGTTTGCCTGGTGTTTCTGTTTTTGCTAGGGGAACATATGACTTGAGTCGGCTGTATTTGGCTGTTTGACAAATGATGCAATCGTTTATGTACTGTGTAACGTCCTTCCTTAGGTTGGGCCAATAGTAGGAAGTCTTGAGTCGTCCGTAAGTTTCCTCTATTCCTCTGTGGTTTTGTTTGCCTTCATGTTGGTATTTTATGAGCATGGTTTTTTCCTCGATATCATGAATGTTATTGAGTAATTTGGTGCATATTATAATTTTTAAATTTTGAAAATGGTTTAAACAAACTTCTGTGAATAAAGGAATCAGATCTTTATCATAGAAAAACATATAACATGTTTTTCCTGTGGTCAAGTATTCCTGTATGAATTGTTTCATTGTTGCTGCGTCGCATGGTAACTCCGTTTGATAGATCAAATTCCTTTCGTATTTTTCGTTCTTACATTTAATCTGCGGATGTGGAGATCGTTTTATGATATATTGTAAAGGCTTGTTGTTGATTATTTCTTCGAGAATGCTTATGCCAGCGTTTTCACGGTCGGCTTCGTGACTATGGACGGTTTCGCCAGAATCGCAGGTGTTGGGTATATTTGCCGGACGGAGTCGGATGTCAGATATGATATTTATTTTTTGCTGACTCGGGTCTGGTCTGTTCGTGCTGTCGCTACTCTCGCAAGCTAAGGTGTCCGTTGGGTTTTCTAAGTATTTCTCGATGGTTGTGTTGATGTCGCCTGGGTTGTTGGCCACCGATTCGCAGTCATACATATTTACTGGAATTCTAGATAATGCGTCTGCATTGGTGTTTTGTCGTCCTTTTTTATATATTATTTGGTAGTCGAACTCCTCAAGTCGTAATCGCCATCTCATCAATTTTGAGTTGGGTTCCTTTAGATTGAAGAGCCATACGAGGGGCCTATGGTCCGTGTATATGAAGAATTTTCGTCCGAATAAGTAGGGTCTAAAATATTTGCAAGCCCAAATTATGGCCAATAGTTCCTTTTCAATGGTGGAATATCTAGTCTCCGTTTCGTTTAGAGTTCTAGAGGCATATGCTACTGGTTTGTCACTATTTATTGGGCCTTGCGATAATACCGCACCAATCGCATAATTGCTTGCGTCAGTGGTCAATAGGAACGGTTTTGAGAAGTCTGGATACTGTAATATTGGATGATTTATTAGGACTTGTTTACAGTGATCAAAAGAGTTCACGAATTCAGGAGTATGCACAACTTTTGCGTCCTTTTTTAGGCATTTCGTCATAGGTTTTGTAATTTTTGCGAAGTCTTTGATGAAGCGTCGATAATATCCGACTAGGCCTAAAAATGACTTTATTTCCTTCGCGGTTCGGGGAATGGGAAAGTCTTTTACAGCCTTGATCTTATCAGGGTTGGGTTTCACTCCATCTTCGCTTACAATGTGACCCAAATATTGTACTTCTTTTCTAAGGAATTCTGACTTATCGAGTTGTATTTTAAGTCTGGAATCTCTTAATCGTGCAAAAACTTGTCTTAATTTCTGTATATGTTCCTGCAGGCTGGTGCTAAAAATTATGACATCGTCCAAGTAAACGAAACATGTTTCATTTTGTAGACCACGCAAAATGTTATTCATCACTCGTTGGAACGTAGCCGGGGCGTTTTTGAGTCCGAACGGCATTCTTAAAAATTCGTAATGGCCCATGTCTGTGCTGAAGGCTGTTTTGGGAATGTCATCTTCATTCATCTGAATCTGATGAAATCCGTTAGCGAGATCCAGGGTCGTGAAGTAATGAGCTTTACCTAATTTGTCCAGGATTTCGTTAATATTAGGCAAGGGGAATTTGTCGTCTATGGTTTGTTCGTTCAATTTCCTGTAATCGATTACCATTCGCCATTTCTGTTTATTCGCTTTGTCTAATTTTTTTGGGACGATCCAAATTGGTGAGGACCAAGGTGAATTCGAGTCTCTTATAATATTTTGCTCTAGTAATTTAGTTATCTGGTCTTTGACTTCTGATCGATGTATTTCGGGGTACCTGTAAGTCTTCGTAAATATAGGGGTTTCCTCCTTAAGTCTTATTTGGTGTTTCACTGCGTTAGTAAAAGACAAGGGTATGCTTTCGCAGTGGAAGATATCCCGAAATTCGTAACATAATTTGCGTATTTGTGTTTTTTCCTCTGGGTTACAATGGTCGAGTCTAATGTTCTCGAGATTGATTTTTAACAAGTTATCGAAATTTTTATCTGAATTTTCATGAGGGATAGGGTGGTCTAAGAAATTCAATTCATTTAAGTTTATTGGTTCAATATCAAGAGTTTCGAAGAATTGAAGTTTTATGGGGTTGTCTCTGGAATTTAGTGCAGTAGTTAAAGCTGTATTGTCTTGAACTTTAACCAGACATTCCGGTATTTCAAGGTGACCTAGTTTTTGATATGGGACAATACCATATCCTGTGGGTAAATTGACAGGGATTTTAATTTTCTGAATGCTTCTCGGAGGAATGATGTAATTCATGTTTGAATAATTGGGCTTTTGTAGTTGAGGGGTTTTGATTTCGTGACATATGGGTATTTTCGCGTTGGGTAGGTTCAGAGTACTAGTATTAAAATCTAAATTGGCGTTTAATTGCTTAATCAGATCTAATCCTATGAGTCCATCGAACTTATCCGAGAAGTTAAAAAGGAAGAATTTATGGAAGCCTGATGTTTGGAACGTGGGGAATATCGGTAACCTAGCGATTTCATTGTGAAATGACGTAGCATGGGCTGTCTGAACTTGGAATGGTTCTGGTTGAATTAAATGAGGAAAGTATTTGTGCGCGATTTGGGGTTTGATGAAGCTTCTTGTACTTCCGGTGTCCAATAGGAATTTTGCCTCGAGTTCGGGTATCGAAATATAAGGCAATTGGATGTCGTAATTATTTAGAACTATTACATTAAGTTGGGGCTTGGGCTGGTTCTGGTAAAATTTGTGTATTCCTCCTGGGGTTCACTATCATAATTAGTGGGATCGGCTAAGTAGTTATCGGAATTTATCCTTTGATCATTGCAGAATGGTTCATAGGGGTTTTCCATCGGATAGAATTCGTATGAATCTTCCAAATTTTCTTCGGTGATTTGACCACTAGGGGTAGATTGTTCAGGGGTTTGCGGAAATACTTCTTGGTTGTATAATTCCTCACTCACAAAATTCTTTTGTGGTCGGTTGATGATGGTGTTCCCGGAGCTTGTATCCATGGGTTCGAAGTTTCGATTTACATTAATTTTGTTAGAATTTTGTCCGAATGATGGTCTGGGTGTAAAAGTATTTTGTCGGAAAATATTTGATCGATTAGTAGGGGGAAGGTTTGGTCTCGGAAAATGAGATGGTTGGCTAAAATTAGAAAATGATGGCCAGGGGTTGAAAGTATTTTGTCGGAAAACGTTCGATTGATTAATAGGGGGAAACATCGGTCTGGGAAAACTGTTTTGTTGAGGGTTATTTGAAAATGGTCTAAAGAAGCTGGGGTTTTGATTCCATTGTGTATTGTTGGGAATCGAAGAGGTTTGATTGAAATGGTATGGGACATTGAGTCTGTTTGAGGGTACCGTGTTGGGTTTCGGGTATTTATTAGGCATTCCCGGTCTCTGTCCGAAATTTTGTGTATTCCTAAACTGTATGAAATTTTCTTCTTCCTTTACAAATGACATAGCCTGTTCTATGCTTATTGGGGATTTTAAACGGACCACTAGTTGCAAATTGTAGGGTAATCCGTTGATAAACGTTTTTAGTGCAAATTCGTCATAATGTTGTATTTTAATTAGCTTAGTTTCTCTAGTGTCCTGGCTTGCGTTTAGTTTAGAGAATAATAGGCTGCGTGAGTCTTGTATTCGCATACCAAATTGTGTTGGGCTCTCATTTTTGTACGGTTTTAAGTTTATTAAGTCTTGAATCAAGCAATCTATGGATCGTTGATCCGCGAAGCTATTTATTAATACGTCCTTTATAAGACTCCAGGTGTTTAATTCCACTCTGGACGATATTAAATCAGCTGCTCTTCCGGTGAGCTTACTCAAAATAGTATCGAACAAGCAAACATTTATAGGGTCGTTAGTGTCGGTTCTATTGAAGAATGCTTTTAAAAGGTTTTCTACGGCGGTTATAAAGCGGTTCAACAATCTTGGGTTCCCGTCGAAAAGAGGAATATTATCCGACTGGTACCTCAGAAGTTGATAGTTAACTACGGGAGGCATGTTACTGCTATTTGATCGAATTGAAATATTATTAAATGAATCGATTAAATCGATTTCGTTGATCGGCTCAATTGTGAAAGATTGCGCTTAAAATACTTATTAAATTAAAAATGTTAAACACTAGATTACTTAAATCCTAAATATCGTTTGATAAAATCAGCAAACAATTGGAGAAATGAAGCGACAATTTAAAGACAATTATTAAAATAACTTACAGTGCTATGAAGAGGAGGAATCTCATGTCAATTCTTCCTTCGGGTATCTTCAGGGTAGGCGATTCGTGTCCTTTCCTGTTGATGTCTAGCCTGGAATCTGGATTTGCCGATATACCTTCGACGCGATGTCCAGGGACTTGTAAAGTTCTTCTTTTCTGGTTCGGCAGGTCGAGGCGTGTTCTACCGGTGCGTTTTTCTTTCGGTCACTAATAGTGCCTTCCTTGGGTCCAGGTCCTCTTCGAGTGAATTCTTGAAGAAACCGATTCAAAAATATGCCCTTTTTGATCGTCTCGAAAATCCGAACGACTGCGCCAGTTACGATTGCGACCCAAGAAAACGAATAAAAAAAACACAACACGATTTTACTTGAAGCAGAAATTTTATTCGAACGAAACGTTCAGCACAAATGAACAAATTACACAAGTCCAAGTCTTAATGCTAACTGTTATTTTATACTGGAGTGGGTATGACGTCACCGTACCACCGACATTACGATATGTGGACTGCAATAATGCTGATATTACAATATACGGACTGTAACAGCCGAAATAAGCCAAAACGACCGATTTGAGCATATTCCTTGATGAAATGATCGTTTCTGACCGATTTCGCTCGTTTCTGCCTGTTTTAGTCATTTTGGCACGTTTTCATCAATTTGGTGCAATTTGAATCCAAAATAGACAGATTTGGCCGAAATAAGCCAAAACGACCGATTTGAGCATATTCCTTGATGAAATGATCGTTTCTGACTGATTTCGCTCGTTTCTACCTGTTTTAATCATTTTGGCACGTTTTCATCCATTTGGTTCTGTTTCCATCCAAAATAGACAGATTTGGCCGATTTGAGCAAATTCATTGATGAAACGATCGTTTCTGCCCGATTTCGCTCGTTTCTGCCTGTTTTAGTCATTTTGGCACGTTTTCATCAATTTGGTGCAATTTGAATCCAAAATAGACAGATTTGGCCGAAATAAGCCAAAACGACCGATTTGAGCATATTCCTTGATGAAATGATCGTTTCTGACCGATTTCGCTCGTTTCTGCCTGTTTTAGTCATTTTGGCACGTTTTCGTCAATTTGGTGCAATTTGAATCCAAAATAGACAGATTTGGCCGAAATAAGCCAAAACGACCGATTTGAGCATATTCCTTGATGAAATGATCGTTTCTGACCGATTTCGCTCGTTTCTGCCTGTTTTAGTCATTTTGGCACGTTTTCGTCAATTTGGTGCAATTTGAATCCAAAATAGACAGATTTGGCCGAAATAAGCCAAAACGACCGATTTGAGCATATTCCTTGATGAAATGATCGTTTCTGAACGATTTCGCTCGTTTCTGCCTGTTTTAGTCATTTTGGCACGTTTTCAATAATTTGGTGCAATTTGAATCCAAAATAGACAGATTTGGCCGAAATAAGCCAAAACGACCGATTTGAGCATATTCCTTGATGAAATGATCGTTTCTGACCGATTTCGCTCGTTTCTGCCTGTTTTAGTCATTTTGGCACGTTTTCATCAATTTGGTGCAATTTGAATCCAAAATAGACAGATTTGGCCGAAATAAGCCAAAACGACTGATGTGAGCATATTCCTTGATGAAATGATCGTTTCTGACCGATTTCGCTCGTTTCTGCCTGTTTTAGTCATTTTGGCACGTCTTCATCAATTTGGTGCAATTTGAATCCAAAATAGACGGATTTGGCCGAAATAAGCCAAAACGACCGATTTGAGCATATTCCTTGATGAAATGATCGTTTCTGAACGATTTCGCTCGTTTCTGCCTGTTTTAGTCATTTTGGCACGTTTTCATCCATTTGGTGCAATTTGAATCCAAAATAGACGGATTTGGCCGAAATAAGCCAAAACGACCGATTTGAGCATATTCCTTGATGAAATGATCGTTTCTGACCGATTTCGCTCGTTTCTGCCTGTTTTAGTCATTTTGGCACGTTTTAATCAATTTGGTGCAATTTCAAGCCAAAATAGACAGATTTGGCCGATTTGAGCAAATTCATTGATGAAACGATCGTTTCTGCCCGATTTCGCTCGTTTCTGCCTGTTTTAGTCATTTTGGCACGTTTTCATTAATTTGGTGCAATTTGAATCCAAAATAGACAGATTTGGCCGAAATAAGCCAATACGACCGATTTGAGCATATTCCTTGATGAAATGATCGTTTCTGAACGATTTCGCTCGTTTCTGCCTGTTTTAGTCATTTTGGCACGTTTTCATCAATTTGGTGCAATTTGAATCCAAAATAGACAGATTTGGCCGAAGTAAGCCAAAACGACCGATTTGAACAAATTCCTGTATGAAAAGATCGTTTCTGACCGATTTCGCTCGTTTCTGCCTGTTTTAGTCATTTTGGCACGTTTTCATCAATTTGGTGCAATTTGAATGCAAAATAGACAGATTTGGCCGAAATAAGCCAAAACGACCGATTTGAGCATATTCCTTGATGAAATGATCGTTTCTGACCAATTTCGCTCGTTTCTGCCTGTTTTAGTCATTTTGGCACGTTTTCATCAATTTGGTGCAATTTGAATCCAAAATAGACAGATTTGGCCGAAATAAGCCAAAACGACTGATGTGAGCATATTCCTTGATGAAATTATCGTTTCTGACCGATTTCGCTCGTTTCTGCCTGTTTTAGTCATTTTGGCACGTTTTCATCAATTTGGTGCAATTTGAATCCAAAATAGACAGATTTGGCCGAAATAAGCCAAAACGACCGATTTGAGCATATTCCTTGATGAAATGATCGTTTCTGACTGATTTCGCTCGTTTCTACCTGTTTTAATCATTTTGGCACGTTTTCATCCATTTGGTTCTGTTTCCATCCAAAATAGACAGATTTGGCCGATTTGAGCAAATTCATTGATGAAACGATCGTTTCTGCCCGATTTCGCTCGTTTCTGCCTGTTTTAGTCATTTTGGCACGTTTTCATCAATTTGGTGCAATTTGAATCCAAAATAGACAGATTTGGCCGAAATAAGCCAAAACGACCGATTTGAGCATATTCCTTGATGAAATGATCGTTTCTGACCGATTTCGCTCGTTTCTGCCTGTTTTAGTCATTTTGGCACGTTTTCGTCAATTTGGTGCAATTTGAATCCAAAATAGACAGATTTGGCCGAAATAAGCCAAAACGACCGATTTGAGCATATTCCTTGATGAAATGATCGTTTCTGAACGATTTCGCTCGTTTCTGCCTGTTTTAGTCATTTTGGCACGTTTTCAATAATTTGGTGCAATTTGAATCCAAAATAGACAGATTTGGCCGAAATAAGCCAAAACGACCGATTTGAGCATATTCCTTGATGAAATGAACGTTTCTGAACGATTTCGCTCGTTTCTGCCTGTTTTAGTCATTTTGGCACGTTTTCATCAATTTGGTGCAATTTGAATCCAAAATAGACAGATTTGGCCGAAGTAAGCCAAAACGACCGATTTGAGCATATTCTTTGATGAAATGATCGTTTCTGACCGATTTCGCTCGTTTCTGCCTGTTTTAGTCATTTTGGCACGTTTTCATAAATTTGGTGCAATTTGAATCCAAAATAGACAGATTTGGCCGAAATAAGTCAAAACGACCGATTTGAGCATATTCCTTGATGAAATGATCGTTTCTGAACGATTTCGCTCGTTTCTGCCTGATTTAGTCATTTTGGCACGTTTTCATCAATTTGGTGCAATTTGAATCCAAAATAGACAGATTTGGCCGAAATAAGCCAAAACGGTCGATTTGAACAAATTCCTGTATGAAAAGATCGTTTCTGACCGATTTCGCTCGTTTCTGCCTGTTTTAGTCATTTTGGCACGTTTTCATCAATTTGGTGCAATTTGAATCCAAAATAGACAGATTTGGCCGAAATAAGCCAAAACGACCGATTTGAGCATATTCCTTGATGAAATGATCGTTTCTGACCAATTTCGCTCGTTTCTGCCTGTTTTAGTCATTTTGGCACGTTTTCATCAATTTGGTGCAATTTGAATCCAAAATAGACAGATTTGGCCGAAATAAGCCAAAACGACTGATGTGAGCATATTCCTTGATGAAATGATCGTTTCTGACCGATTTCGCTCGTTTCTGCCTGTTTTAGTCATTTTGGCACGTTTTCATCAATTTGGTGCAATTTGAATCCAAAATAGACAGATTTGGCCGAAATAAGCCAAAACGACCGATTTGAGCATATTCTTTGATGAAATGATCGTTTCTGACCGATTTCGCTCGTTTCTGCCTGTTTTAGTCATTTTGGCACGTTTTCATCAATTTGGTGCAATTTGAATCCAAAATAGACAGATTTGGCCGAAATAAGCCAAAACGACTGATGTGAGCATATTCCTTGATGAAATGATCGTTTCTGACCGATTTCGCTCGTTTCTGCCTGTTTTAGTCATTTTGGCACGTTTTCATCAATTTGGTGCAATTTGAATCCAAAATAGACAGATTTGGCCGAAATAAGCCAAAACGACCGATTTGAGCATATTCCTTGATGAAACGATCGTTTCTGCCCGATTTTGCTCGTTTCTGCCTGTTTTAGTCATTTTGGCACGTTTTCATTAATTTGGTGCAATTTGAATCCAAAATAGACAGATTTGGCCGAAATAAGCCAAAACGACCGATTTGAGCATATTCCTTGATGAAATGATCGTTTCTGACCGATTTCGCTCGTTTCTACCTGTTTTAGTCATTTTGGCACGTTTTCATCAATTTGGTGCAATTTGAATCCAAAATAGACAGATTTGGCCGAAATAAGCCAAAACGACCGATTTGAGCATATTCCTTGATGAAATGATCGTTTCTGAACGATTTCGCTCGTTTCTGCCTGTTTTAGTCATTTTGGCACGTTTTCATCAATTTGGTGCAATTTCAAGCCAAAATAGACAGATTTGGCCGATTTGAGCAAATTAATTGATGAAACGATCGTTTCTGCCCGATTTCGCTCGTTTCTGCCTGATTTAGTCATTTTGGCACGTTTTCATAAATTTGGTGCAATTTGAATCCAAAATAGACAGATTTGGCCGAAATAAGCCAAAACGACCGATTTGAGCATATTCCTTGATGAAACGATCGTATCTGCCCGATTTTGCTCGTTTCTGCCTGTTTTAGTCATTTTGGCACGTTTTCATTAATTTGGTGCAATTTGAATCCAAAATAGACAGATTTGGCCGAAATAAGCCAAAACGACCGATTTGAGCATATGCCTTGATGAAATGATCGTTTCTGACCGATTTCGCTCGTTTCTACCTGTTTTAATCATTTTGGCACGTTTTCATCCATTTGGTTCTGTTTCCATCCAAAATAGACAGATTTGGCCGATTTGAGCAAATTAATTGATGAAACGATCGTTTCTGCCCGATTTCGCTCGTTTCTGCCTGATTTAGTCATTTTGGCACGTTTTCATAAATTTGGTGCAATTTGAATCCAAAATAGACAGATTTGGCCGAAATAAGCCAAAACGACCGATTTGAGCATATTCCTTGATGAAACGATCGTATCTGCCCGATTTTGCTCGTTTCTGCCTGTTTTAGTCATTTTGGCACGTTTTCATTAATTTGGTGCAATTTGAATCCAAAATAGACAGATTTGGCCGAAATAAGCCAAAACGACCGATTTGAGCATATTCCTTGATGAAATGATCGTTTCTGACCGATTTCGCTCGTTTCTACCTGTTTTAATCATTTTGGCACGTTTTCATCAATTTGGTGCAATTTGAATCCAAAATAGACAGATTTGGCCGAAGTAAGCCAAAACGACCGATTTGAGCATATTCCTGTATGAAAAGATCGTTTCTGAACGATTTCGCTCGTTTCTGCCTGTTTTAGTCATTTTGGCACGTTTTCATCAATTTGGTGCAATTTCAAGCCAAAATAGACAGATTTGGCCGATTTGAGCAAATTCATTGATGAAACGATCGTTTCTGCCCGATTTCGCTCGTTTCTGCCTGTTTTAGTCATTTTGGCACGTTTTCATTAATTTGGTGCAATTTGAATCCAAAATAGACAGATTTGGCCGAAGTAAGCCAAAACGACCGATTTGAGCATATTCTTTGATGAAATGATCGTTTCTGACCGATTTCGCTCGTTTCTGCCTGTTTTAGTCATTTTGGCACGTTTTCATAAATTTGGTGCAATTTGAATCCAAAATAGACAGATTTGGCCGAAATAAGCCAAAACGACTGATGTGAGCATATTCCTTGATGAAATGATCGTTTCTGACCGATTTCGCTCGTTTCTGCCTGTTTTAGTCATTTTGGCACGTTTTCATCAATTTGGTGCAATTTGAATCCAAAATAGACAGATTTGGCCGAAATAAGCCAAAACGACCGATTTGAGCATATTCCTTGATGAAACGATCGTTTCTGCCCGATTTCGCTCGTTTCTGCCTGTTTTAGTCATTTTGGCACGTTTTCATTAATTTGGTGCAATTTGAATCCAAAATAGACAGATTTGGCCGAAATAAGCCAAAACGACCGATTAGAGCATATTCCTTGATGAAATGATCGTTTCTGAACGATTTCGCTCGTTTCTGCCTGTTTTAGTCATTTTGGCACGTTTTCATCAATTTGGTGCAATTTCAAGCCAAAATAGACAGATTTGGCCGATTTGAGCAAATTCATTGATGAAACGATCGTTTCTGCCCGATTTCGCTCGTTTCTGCCTGTTTTAGTCATTTTGGCACGTTTTCATCAATTTGGTGCAATTTGAATCCAAAATAGACAGATTTGGCCGAAATAAGCCAAAACGACTGATGTGAGCATATTCCTTGATGAAATGATCGTTTCTGACCGATTTCGCTCGTTTCTGCCTGTTTTAGTCATTTTGGCACGTTTTCATCAATTTGGTGCAATTTGAATCCAAAATAGACAGATTTGGCCGAAATAAGCCAAAACGACCGATTTGAGCATATTCCTTGATGAAACGATCGTTTCTGCCCGATTTCGCTCGTTTCTGCCTGTTTTAGTCATTTTGGCACGTTTTCATTAATTTGGTGCAATTTGAATCCAAAATAGACAGATTTGGCCGAAATAAGCCAAAACGACCGATTTGAGCATATTCCCTGATGAAATGATCGTTTCTGAACGATTTCGCTCGTTTCTGCCTGTTTTAGTCATTTTGGCACGTTTTCATCAATTTGGTGCAATTTCAAGCCAAAATAGACAGATTTGGCCGATTTGAGCAAATTAATTGATGAAACGATCGTTTCTGCCCGATTTCGCTCGTTTCTGCCTGATTTAGTCATTTTGGCACGTTTTCATAAATTTGGTGCAATTTGAATCCAAAATAGACAGATTTGGCCGAAATAAGCCAAAACGACCGATTAGAGCATATTCCTTGATGAAACGATCGTATCTGCCCGATTTTGCTCGTTTCTGCCTGTTTTAGTCATTTTGGCACGTTTTCATTAATTTGGTGCAATTTGAATCCAAAATAGACAGATTTGGCCGAAATAAGCCAAAACGACCGATTTGAGCATATGCCTTGATGAAATGATCGTTTCTGACCGATTTCGCTCGTTTCTACCTGTTTTAATCATTTTGGCACGTTTTCATCCATTTGGTTCTGTTTCCATCCAAAATAGACAGATTTGGCCGATTTGAGCATATTCCTTGATGAAACGATCGTTTCTGCCCGATTTCGCTCGTTTCTGCCTGTTTTAGTCATTTTGGCACGTTTTCATTAATTTGGTGCAATTTGAATCCAAAATAGACAGATTTGGCCGAAATAAGTCAAAACGACCGATTTGAGCATATTCCTTGATGAAATGATCGTTTCTGAACGATTTCGCTCGTTTCTGCCTGATTTAGTCATTTTGGCACGTTTTCATCAATTTGGTGCAATTTGAATCCAAAATAGACAGATTTGGCCGAAATAAGCCAAAACGGTCGATTTGAACAAATTCCTGAATGAAAAGATCGTTTCTGACCGATTTCGCTCGTTTCTGCCTGTTTTAGTCATTTTGGCACGTTTTCATCAATTTGGTGCAATTTGAATCCAAAATAGACAGATTTGGCCGATTTGAGCAAATTCATTGATGAAACGATCGTTTCTGCCCGATTTCGCTCGTTTCTGCCTGTTTTAGTCATTTTGGCACGTTTTCATCAATTTGGTGCAATTTGAATCCAAAATAGACAGATTTGGCCGAAATAAGCCAAAACGACCGATTTGAGCATATTCTTTGATGAAATGATCGTTTCTGACCGATTTCGCTCGTTTCTGCCTGTTTTAGTCATTTTGGCACGTTTTCATAAATTTGGTGCAATTTGAATCCAAAATAGACAGATTTGGCCGAAATAAGTCAAAACGACCGATTTGAGCATATTCCTTGATGAAACGATCGTTTCTGCCCAATTTCGCTCGTTTCTGCCTGATTTAGTCATTTTGGCACGTTTTCATAAATTTGGTGCAATTTGAATCCAAAATAGACAGATTTGGCCGAAATAAGCCAAAACGACCGATTTGAGCATATTCTTTGATGAAATGATCGTTTCTGACCGATTTCGCTCGTTTCTGCCTGTTTTAGTCATTTTGGCACGTTTTCATAAATTTGGTGCAATTTAAATCCAAAATAGACAGATTTGGCCGATTTGAGCAAATTCCTTGATGAAACGATCGTTTCTGCCTGATTTAGTCATTTTGGCACGTTTTCATAAATTTGGTGCAATTTGAATCCAAAATAGACAGATTTGGCCGAAATAAGCCAAAACGACCGATTTGAGCATATTCCTTGATGAAACGATCGTTTCTGCCCGATTTTGCTCGTTTCTGCCTGTTTTAGTCATTTTGGCACGTTTTCATTAATTTGGTGCAATTTGAATCCAAAATAGACAGATTTGGCCGAAATAAGCCAAAACGACCGATTTGAGCATATTCCTTGATGAAATGATCGTTTCTGACCGATTTCGCTCGTTTCTACCTGTTTTAATCATTTTGGCACGTTTTCATCCATTTGGTTCTGTTTCCATCCAAAATAGACAGATTTGGCCGATTTGAGCAAATTCATTGATGAAACGATCGTTTCTGCCCGATTTCGCTCGTTTCTGCCTGTTTTAGTCATTTTGGCACGTTTTCATCAATTTGGTGCAATTTGAATCCAAAATAGACAGATTTGGCCGAAATAAGCCAAAACGACCGATTTGAGCATATTCCTTGATGAAATGATCGTTTCTGACCAATTTCGCTCGTTTCTGCCTGTTTTAGTCATTTTGGCACGTTTTCATAAATTTAGTGCAATTTGAATCCAAAATAGACAGATTTGGCCGAAATAAGCCAAAACGGTCGATTTGAACAAATTCCTGTATGAAAAGATCGTTTCTGACCGATTTCGCTCGTTTCTGCCTGTTTTAGTCATTTTGGCACGTTTTCATAAATTTGGTGCAATTTGAATCCAAAATAGACAGATTTGGCCGAAATAAGCCAAAACGACCGATTTGAGCATATTCCTTGATGAAATGATCGTTTCTGACCAATTTCGCTCGTTTCTGCCTGTTTTAGTCATTTTGGCACGTTTTCATCAATTTGGTGCAATTTGAATCCAAAATAGACAGATTTGGCCGAAATAAGCCAAAACGACTGATGTGAGCATATTCCTTGATGAAATGATCGTTTCTGACCGATTTCGCTCGTTTCTGCCTGTTTTAGTCATTTTGGCACGTTTTCATCAATTTGGTGCAATTTGAATCCAAAATAGACAGATTTGGCCGAAATAAGCCAAAACGACCGATTTGAGCATATTCCTTGATGAAACGATCGTTTCTGCCCGATTTCGCTCGTTTCTGCCTGTTTTAGTCATTTTGGCACGTTTTCATCAATTTGGTGCAATTTGAATCCAAAATAGACAGATTTGGCCGAAATAAGCCAGTTACGATGTCTGTCACAACGCTATCACTTCCAAAAGTCACATCAATTATTGATTCCATTCCTGCTCTTTGCCAAGTTGGTGTCCCTCCCTTATTTAATGGAGTAAGGTCCATTGCCTCTGCCCATTCCATCAACAGTCTCCCTCTCTTGTCATTTTGTTTTGATCCCCATATTTTGTTCTTCGCATTAAAATCTCCACCCACTATTTTAACCCCCTTCCATCTTCCAATCTCCATCTGTAATTCTGTCAAAAATTTTTCATACTCCTCTATTCTACAGTTAGGCGTCCAATAACAGCTAACCACATATCCCCCCTGCAGTTTAACCCATACATATCCATTTCCCTCCCCATTCTCCTCTACTTCCAACTCCTCATTCATGATTTTTATTGCCGTTTTGTTATGTTTCCCCACGTACCATTCCTTGCTATTGCTTATTGTCGTAATGTGTGGTTCTGATAATAGTAATATATCCACTTTATTTTCTATTGCAGTAACCTCTGCCAGATCTTGTGCCGGTTTACTGCAATTGACATTTATTTGCAATATGTTATACATTTTTATTTCTTATTTCTCCCCCTTCTTTTTCTTCTTTTTTTCCTTTCTCTTCTTTTCCTATGTTCTCCCCGCTTTCTCGTTTATTTTTTATTTCCATTCTTGCATCCTGCAGTGCCTTTTGAAATACCCAGCACCTGCCAGTACCCGCTCTGTGACCTTCCCTACTACACAACAAGCAATATTCCTCATTTTCACAATCCCTCGCCTGGTGTCCACTTTCTCCACATTTATAACAACAATCCCTGTTATCCCTTCCTACACATTCCTGCTCTATATGCCCATACTTCCAACATCTGTTGCACTTTTTTATTTCAATTTTCCTATATATACCTGCTCTTACCATTCCTACTCTGATACTTCTCATTTCTTGTAATTTTTGTGCCATAATTTCTGTTGTATGAACTGTTATCGCCCGCGTGCCGTTTGTCATAGGTCTCAATGCGCTCATCTTAATGTCTTCCTCTTGGATCTCTCCGACTTCCCTTTCTATTGCTTTTCTCACATCCTCCTGATTAGTAAATATGTCCAGCCCCTTTATATATATTGTGTGCGTAGTGTTTTTATTTCCTATTATCCTTATTTTCCCTTCTTCTATTTCTTCCATGGCTTCTTTCACTTTTTTTATTTCCGCTTCATCTTTATCCATTGTTATCAATACTTTCCCTTCTTTGGTTTTCCTTATTCCTATAATTGCCTTGTTTTCACTACTTTTCAATTTTTCTCTCACTTCCTCCATAGTTTCCTGGTAATTTTTTCCTTTGCTTTCTACTACTAATGCGTATGTCCGTCTCTCTTTTCTTTTTTCTTTATTTCTGTTTATTTTTGGTGTCTGTCCCCTTATATATATTTTTGCTGTTATTTTTGTCTTATATATTATCATTTCCATCATTTTCCTTAGGTCTTCCGGGTCCATACTAGGTATTTCGTGCAGTATCAGACATTCCCCCTCTTCACTGTTTTCCTTCACTTGACTTAATTTACTGAACAAGTCTTCCCCTGTATTTTTATATTTTATCTTAATTATTTTATTTACTATCTGTTCTCTTTTGCCCTTTATTTCGTATATTTGTTTGATAACACTCACTTCTTCCTCTATTCTTTTTAGTTCTGGATATTTTACCTTATATTGTTTTAAAACTTCCGTTGTCCAATCTTTATCATTTTCTCTTACCATCACTACTTTTACCATTCCATGTTCTGTCTCCGTTGGATCTCCATTCCTAACCTCTGTGTTTTTGTATATTTCCTCTGGCCATTTTCTATCCACCACCTCCATATAATCTTCGTACCTGTTAGTCTCTTCTATTTCATGAAGTTCTTCTTCCATTATTGTTTGTGTTACCACGCTTGTTACGTTTGGACTTTCCGTCATTGTGTCTGCATCAAACACCATTTTTTCACATTTGTCATACTTGTTTTCTTCTATCCATTGTTGTACATTTCTGCTATTTATTGCCATCATTTGTGCCTTTAGTTTAGATGTTATTACCTTTATTTCTCTCTTCGTGTTTTGCTCTATGTACCTTTCTAATTCATTTACTAGTTTTTTTGTTGCTTCCAGTGCCTCAGTCAAGATAAATGCGTCTATATTTTCCTTTTTCTTATATGCTGTTAACTCATTTTCATTTTTTTCATGTGTGTCTGTACTTGTGTCTAAGTCTATAATTTTCCTCTTCTTATTTTCTTGTATGCTCATAGATCTTTGCCTTCCAAACGTGCCTTTTATCCTATCAATTTCTGTTGTCCCAGACCTTCTTACCACACCCTTGGTTATACTTACTACACTTATCCCCGTTTGTGTCCAACTTCCTCCCTTCCTTTTTTCCTCTTTCCCAGTAGCTTGCAGATCATCCCTGGCCTGGCATTCCACCACGAGGTGTCTGTTTGTTTCAGTAGCTCTTCGACCGGAGGTGCCCTGAAACGGCAGCATCTCTCCAGTAGGCACTGGGGCTTCCGACTGCCCCTGTAGCTGTAACTGCAGGTCTTTTCTTCCCTCTTCCATGTTTCTTCTTTGCTGGTTTTGGTCCACGCCGGGTATCCCCCGGTACCCCAAATTATTGGGGCATTCCCCTATCCGCCACCTGGGGACGCGCCAGGTAGGAGACCAGCAACTCCCCCCGGATATCTGACTCACCTGGATTTTTTTCTCAGAAAAACATCAAAATTGTCCTAGGACTGATCCCACCGTTGGATAGAGCTAGTCGAGAGGAACATTTTGAGTGGTCTATCGTCCGAATCGGACCAGAAATTTCCAAGCGCGGAGCGAGCAAACTTTTAATAATTACCCGGTATGTGTGACATATCTGAATTTTTTTCTCAGAAAATCATCAAAATTGTCCTAGGACTGATCCCACCGTTGGATAGAGCTAGTCGAGAGGAATATTTTGATTGGTCTATCGTCCGAATCGGACTGGAAATTTCCAAGCGCGGAGCGAGCAAACTTTTAATAATTACCCGGTATATCTGACTCGCCTAGATTTTTTTCTCAGAAAACCATCAAAATTGTCCTAGGACTGATCCCACCGTTGGATAGAGCTAGTCGAGAGGAATATTTTGATTGGTCTATCGTCCGAATCGGACTGGAAATTTCCAAGCGCGGAGCGAGCAAACTTTTAATAATTACCCGGTATATCTGACTCGCCTAGATTTTTTTCTCAGAAAACCATCAAAATTGTCCTAGGACTGATCCCACCGTTGGATAGAGCTAGTCGTGAGGAATATTTTGAGTGTTCTATCGTCCGAATCGGACTGGACATTTCCGAGCGCGGAGCGAGCAAACTTTTAATAATTACCCGGTATGTGTGACATATCTGAATTTTTTTCTCAGAAAATCATCAAAATTGTCCTAGGACTGATCCCACCGTTGGATAGAGCTAGTCGAGAGGAATATTTTGATTGGTCTATCGTCCGAATCGGACTGGAAATTTCCAAGCGCGGAGCGAGCAAACTTTTAATAATTACCCGGTATATCTGACTCGCCTAGATTTTTTTCTCAGAAAACCATCAAAATTGTCCTAGGACTGATCCCACCGTTGGATAGAGCTAGTCGTGAGGAATATTTTGAGTGTTCTATCGTCCGAATCGGACTGGACATTTCCGAGCGCGGAGCGAGCAAACTTTTAATAATTACCCGGTATATGTGACATATCTGAATTTTTTTCTCAGAAAATCATCAAAATTGTCCTAGGACTGATCCCACCGTTGGATAGAGCTAGTCGTGAGGAATATTTTGAGTGTTCTATCGTCCGAATCGGACTGGACATTTCCGAGCGCGGAGCGAGCAAACTTTTAATAATTACCCGGTATATGTGACATATCTGAATTTTTTTCTCAGAAAATCATCAAAATTGTCCTAGGACTGATCCCACCGTTGGATAGAGCTAGTCGAGAGGAACATTTTGAGTGGTCTATCGTCCGAATCGGACTGGACATTTCCGAGCGCGGAACGGGCAAACTTTTAATAATTACCCGGTATATCTGACTCACCTTTTTTTTTTTGAGGGGGGAAAAACCTTCTAAAGGTACCCGGTCTGATGGTCTGTCGACCGGGTTATGTGGGATTCGTCCCTAAAAGGGGCGCCTACCCACTAAAAAACCCTCCTCACTTCACCCTGGATCCCTCCCGGAACCACCACTTGGTATTACTTCAGGGGGGGGGCGGAAATTGTGCTCCTCCTGTCTCACTCCTCGCCTCTATACACTCACTCACCCTCTTTGCTCACTTCCTGCTCTCTCTATTATCCTTCTTTTCCCTTCTCTCATCCTGTTCTTTCCTTCTTAGTATCTTCTCAATATATTTAGTTATACTTTGGAAGTTTTTTTCATTTTCCGTCATTTTCTTTATTATATTCCCCAGTGTTAGCCCTTGTCCTATCTCTTTGTTTATCTTTCCCCTATCATTTTGCCACCATGTGCACTCAAAGAATGTGTGTTCCACATCATCCTTTTCCCTCTTGCAGTACCTACACCTGTCATCCTCCGCCCTACCAATTCTCTTTATATACGCCTGGTAGCATCCATGTCCCGTCAGAAATTGTGTTAAGTGATAACTGTTTTGCCCCACCGCCCTATCTGTCCATGTTCTTATTTCTGGTATTAATGTTTTTGTCCATTCATTCCCCCTTTCTGTCCATCTTTGCTGCCAGCTATTCATTGTTGTTTCTCTTTCTTTTAGTTTTTCTTCCTTGCTCTTACCCCATGCTTTCCCTCTCTCCGCAACCATCAAATCCAGGGGTATTTGTCCACCAATTACCTGTATCGCCAGGGTACCTGCAGTTCTGTATCCTCTACTTATTGCGAGCGCCATTTTCCTTTGCATTGACAGTAATTTCTTCCTCACTCCCTCTCTCTTCGTTGCATCCTTCCATATTTGGGCTGCGTATAACACTATTGACTCCGATACCATAGCTAATACTCTCCTTTGTACATCATTTATTCCTCCAGTTCTAGGCATTATTCTTCTCAGCGCCATCACCGTTTTCTCAGCCTTGCCAATTACCACATTTATATGCTCCCCGAACGTCAGTTTCCGATCAAATGTCACTCCCAGGTACTTCATTTTCTGCTTCAATTCTATTTTATGTTCATCCATGTTTATGTTGAAATCTTTTACTTTTTTTCTTCCTGTCAGTAATATTGCTTCCGTTTTCGTTGGTTCTATTTCTAGTTTATTCTCGATCATCCATCTCTTTACCAGTCCCAATGTGTTTTCCGTGCTTGTTTTTATTTCCTCCTCGTTCTTTCCTGTTACTATCAGTGCCAAATCATCGGCATATGCAACCATCTGGACTCCATATGGCAGATTCATTTCCAGCACCCCATTGTATATCACATTCCACAGATGCGGTCCCAGCACCGATCCTTGTGGGACTCCGCAGGTAAGTATCTTTTTCCTTCTGTTGTTTTCATCCCCATATTCTATAGTTCTATTCGTCAGGTATGCTTTTATTAGGTTCACCAGGTACTCGGATATTCCGCCTTCTTCCAATCTTCTCACTATTATTTTCCATGATGCCGTGTTGAAAGCATTTTTTATGTCCACCGTGGTTAACAACACTAGTTTTCTATTTTTTGCTGGTTTTGATCTTTCTTCTTCCACCGTTTCCATTATCCTTCCTAGGGCCGTTATTGTTGATTTTCCCCTCCTAAAACCATGTTGACTATTTGATATTACATTCTTTTCATCCATTTCTCTCCTAAGTCTTTCCGCAATCAGTCTTTCATATACTTTCCCCAACACATTTATCATACATAAAGGTCTGTAACTTCCTGGTTGTCCTATTGGTTTTCCATGCTTCGGTATCAATACTAGTCTTGCCGTTTTCCATTCCTTACAAAACTTACTCTTTCTCATTTCCTCATTCATTACTTTTTCTATTAAGTCCATTCTATTTTCTCCTATTAGTTTTATCATTTCCGTTGTGATACCGTCCACTCCCGGTGCTGTTTTATTTTTCATGCTTGTCACTGCTTTTTTAATTTCTTCCTTACTGAATTGTTGAAGCTTTTCGTTTATATTTTCTTTTCTTTTCTCGAAACCGCCTTCTGATTCATTTGGAAATAGACAGTCTATAATTTTCTCCGTGAGCTCCGGATTTATCTTTATTTTCTTTTTAGGTAGTTTTTCTGTCACTATTTGATATCCTCTTCCCCATACATCTTTCCTTAATTCTTCACAAGTTTGGTTCCATCTCTCTCTTTTCTCCCTTTGTATCATATTCTTTAATTTATTCTTTTCTGCTTTGTATTTCTCTTTTAAGTCCTTTAGGGTATCCTGCCCTCCTTCACTCGATCCTTTTGCTCTTACTAGTTTTCTTCTGACTCCCAGGCATGTTCTTCTCTGGTTACCAATTTCCTCATTCCACCAGTATTTCCCTTTCCTTTTATTCCTCTTCCCTTGTTTTGTTACGCACTTTTCACCTATGCTTTGTATCATTTTTGTTAGTTCCTCTGGCGTTCGTATGTCTTCTTTGTTTATTCTCCTTATTTCCTTAATGAACCTTTCTTTATTTATGTATCTATACTCCTTATTTCCTACTCCTTTTTTGTCTCTTCTTTCCCTTATTATTCTTTTATTCGCTGTTAGTATATATCTGTGATCACTAAGGGATTCTTCCTCTAGGACTCTCCAATCCATGTCTGTCACAACGCTATCACTTCCAAAAGTCACATCAATTATTGATTCCATTCCTGCTCTTTGCCAAGTTGGTGTCCCTCCCTTATTTAATGGAGTAAGGTCCATTGCCTCTGCCCATTCCATCAACAGTCTCCCTCTCTTGTCATTTTGTTTTGATCCCCATATTTTGTTCTTCGCATTAAAATCTCCACCCACTATTTTAACCCCCTTCCATCTTCCAATCTCCATCTGTAATTCTGTCAAAAATTTTTCATACTCCTCTATTCTACAGTTAGGCGTCCAATAACAGCTAACCACATATCCCCCCTGCAGTTTAACCCATACATATCCATTTCCCTCCCCATTCTCCTCTACTTCCAACTCCTCATTCATGATTTTTATTGCCGTTTTGTTATGTTTCCCCACGTACCATTCCTTGCTATTGCTTATTGTCCTAATGTGTGGTTCTGATAATAGTAATATATCCACTTTATTTTCTATTGCAGTAACCTCTGCCAGATCTTGTGCCGGTTTACTGCAATTGACATTTATTTGCAATATGTTATACATTTTTATTTCTTATTTCTCCCCCTTCTTTTTCTTCTTTTTTTCCTTTCTCTTCTTTTCCTATGTTCTCCCCGCTTTCTCGTTTATTTTTTATTTCCATTCTTGCATCCTGCAGTGCCTTTTGAAATACCCAGCACCTGCCAGTACCCGCTCTGTGACCTTCCCTACTACACAACAAGCAATATTCCTCATTTTCACAATCCCTCGCCTGGTGTCCACTTTCTCCACATTTATAACAACAATCCCTGTTATCCCTTCCTACACATTCCTGCTCTATATGCCCATACTTCCAACATCTGTTGCACTTTTTTATTTCAATTTTCCTATATATACCTGCTCTTACCATTCCTACTCTGATACTTCTCATTTCTTGTAATTTTTGTGCCATAATTTCTGTTGTATGAACTGTTATCGCCCGCGTGCCGTTTGACATAGGTCTCAATGCGCTCATCTTAATGTCTTCCTCTTGGATCTCTCCGACTTCCCTTTCTATTGCTTTTCTCACATCCTCCTGATTAGTAAATATGTCCAGCCCCTTTATATATATTGTGTGCGTAGTGTTTTTATTTCCTATTATCCTTATTTTCCCTTCTTCTATTTCTTCCATGGCTTCTTTCACTTTTTTTATTTCCGCTTCATCTTTATCCATTGTTATCAATACTTTCCCTTCTTTGGTTTTCCTTATTCCTATAATTGCCTTGTTTTCACTACTTTTCAATTTTTCTCTCACTTCCTCCATAGTTTCCTGGTAATTTTTTCCTTTGCTTTCTACTACTAATGCGTATGTCCGTCTCTCTTTTCTTTTTTCTTTATTTCTGTTTATTTTTGGTGTCTGTCCCCTTATATATATTTTTGCTGTTATTTTTGTCTTATATATTATCATTTCCATCATTTTCCTTAGGTCTTCCGGGTCCATACTAGGTATTTCGTGCAGTATCAGACATTCCCCCTCTTCACTGTTTTCCTTCACTTGACTTAATTTACTGAACAAGTCTTCCCCTGTATTTTTATATTTTATCTTAATTATTTTATTTACTATCTGTTCTCTTTTGCCCTTTATTTCGTATATTTGTTTGATAACACTCACTTCTTCCTCTATTCTTTTTAGTTCTGGATATTTTACCTTATATTGTTTTAAAACTTCCGTTGTCCAATCTTTATCATTTTCTCTTACCATCACTACTTTTACCATTCCATGTTCTGTCTCCGTTGGATCTCCATTCCTAACCTCTGTGTTTTTGTATATTTCCTCTGGCCATTTTCTATCCACCACCTCCATATAATCTTCGTACCTGTTAGTCTCTTCTATTTCATGAAGTTCTTCTTCCATTATTGTTTGTGTTACCACGCTTGTTACGTTTGGACTTTCCGTCATTGTGTCTGCATCAAACACCATTTTTTCACATTTGTCATACTTGTTTTCTTCTATCCATTGTTGTACATTTCTGCTATTTATTGCCATCATTTGTGCCTTTAGTTTAGATGTTATTACCTTTATTTCTCTCTTCGTGTTTTGCTCTATGTACCTTTCTAATTCATTTACTAGTTTTTTTGTTGCTTCCAGTGCCTCAGTCAAGATAAATGCGTCTATATTTTCCTTTTTCTTATATGCTGTTAACTCATTTTCATTTTTTTCATGTGTGTCTGTACTTGTGTCTAAGTCTATAATTTTCCTCTTCTTATTTTCTTGTATGCTCATAGATCTTTGCCTTCCAAACGTGTCTTTTATCCTATCAATTTCTGTTGTCCCAGACCTTCTTACCACACCCTTGGTTATACTTACTACACTTATCCCCGTTTGTGTCCAACTTCCTCCCTTCCTTTTTTCCTCTTTCCCAGTAGCTTGCAGATCATCCCTGGCCTGGCATTCCACCACGAGGTGTCTGTTTGTTTCAGTAGCTCTTCGACCGGAGGTGCCCTGAAACGGCAGCATCTCTCCAGTAGGCACTGGGGCTTCCGACTGCCCCTGTAGCTGTAACTGCAGGTCTTTTCTTCCCTCTTCCATGTTTCTTCTTTGCTGGTTTTGGTCCACGCCGGGTATCCCCCGGTACCCCAAATTATTGGGGCATTCCCCTATCCGCCACCTGGGGACGCGCCAGGTAGGAGACCAGCAACTCCCCCCGGATATCTGACTCACCTGGATTTTTTTCTCAGAAAAACATCAAAATTGTCCTAGGATTGATCCCACCGTTGGATAGAGCTAGTCGAGAGGAACATTTTGAGTGGTCCATCGTCCGAATGGGACCAGAAATTTCCGAGCGCGGAACGGGCAAACTTTTAATAATTACCCGGTATATCTGACTCACCTGGATTTTTTTCTCAGAAAATCATCAAAATTGTCCTAGGACTGATCCCACCGTTGGATAGAGCTAGTCGTGAGGAATATTTTGAGTGGTCCATCGTCCGAATGGGACCAGAAATTTCCGAGCGCGGAACGGGCAAACTTTTAATAATTGCCCGGTATATCTGACTCACCTGGATTTTTTTCTCAGAAAACCATCAAAATTGTCCTAGGACTGATCCCACCGTTGGATAGAGCTAGTCGTGAGGAATATTTTGAGTGTTCTATCGTCCGAATCGGACTGGACATTTCCGAGCGCGGAGCGAGCAAACTTTTAATAATTACCCGGTATATCTGACTCACCTGGATTTTTTTCTCTGAAGATCATAAAATTGTCCTAGGACTGATCCCACCGTGCGATAGAGCTACTCGTGAGGAATATTTTGAGTGTTCTATCGTCCGAATCGGACCAGAAATTTCCGAGCGCGGAGCGAGCAAACCTTTAATAATTACTCGGTATATGTGACATATCTGAATTTTTTTCTCAGAAAATCATCAAAATTGTCCTAGGACTGATCCCACCGTTGGATAGAGCTAGTCGAGAGGAACATTTTGAGTGGTCTATCGTCCGAATCGGACTGGAAATTTCCAAGCGCGGAGCGAGCAAACTTTTAATAATTACCCGGTATATGTGACATATCTGAATTTTTTTCTCAGAAAGTCATCAAAATTGTCCTAGGACTGATCCCACCGTTCGATAGAGCTAGTCGAGAGGAACATTTTGAGTGTTCTATCGTCCGAATCGGACCAGAAATTTCCGAGCGCGGAGGGAGCAAACTTTTAATAATTACTCGGTATATGTGACATATCTGAATTTTTTTCTCAGAAAGTCATCAAAATTGTCCTAGGATTGATCCCACCGTTGGATAGAGCTAGTCGAGAGGAACATTTTGAGTGTTCTATCGTCCGAATCGGACCAGAAATTTCCGAGCGCGGAGCGAGCAAACTTTTAATAATTACTCGGTATATGTGACATATCTGAATTTTTTTCTCAGAAAGTCATCAAAATTGTCCTAGGATTGATCCCACCGTTGGATAGAGCTAGTCGAGAGGAACATTTTGAGTGTTCTATCGTCCGAATCGGACCAGAAATTTCCGAGCGCGGAACGGGCAAACTTTTAATAATTACCCGGTATATCTGACTCAACTGGATTTTTTTCTCTGAAGATCATCAAAATTGTCCTAGGACTGATCACACCGTTGGATAGAGCTAGTCGAGAGGAACATTTTATGTGGTCTATCGTCCGAATCGGACCAGAAATTTCCGAGCGCGGAACGGGCAAACTTTTAATAATTACCCGGTATATCTGACTCACCTGGATTTTTTTCTCAGAAAATCATCAAAATTGTCCTAGGACTGATCCCACCGTTCGATAGAGCTAGTCGAGAGGAATATTTTGAGTGGTCTATCGTCCGAATCGGACCAGAAATTTCCAAGCGCGGAGCGAGCAAACTTTTAATAATTACCCAGTATATCTGACTCACCTGGATTTTTTTCTCAGAAAATCATCAAAATTGTCCTAGGACTGATCCCACCGATGGATAGAGCTAGTCGTGAGGAATATTTTGAGTGGTCTATCGTCCGAATCGGACCAGAAATTTCCGAGCGCGGAGCGAGCAAACTTTTAATAATTACTCGGTATATGTGACATATCTGAATTTTTTTCTCAGAAAATCATCAAAATTGTCCTAGGACTGATCACACCGTTCGATAGAGCTAGTCGAGAGGAATATTTTGAGTGGTCTATCGTCCGAATCGGACAAGAAATTTCCAAGCGCGGAGCGAGCAAACTTTTAATAATTACCCAGTATATCTGACTCACCTGGATTTTTTTCTCAGAAAATCATCAAAATTGTCCTAGGACTGATCCCACCGTTGGATAGAGCTAGTCGAGAGGAAAATTTTGAGTGGTCTATCGTCCGAATCGGACCAGAAATTTCCGAGCGCGGAGCGAGCAAACTTTTAATAATTACTCGGTATATGTGACATATCTGAATTTTTTTCTCAGAAAGTCATCAAAATTGTCCTAGGATTGATCCCACCGTTGGATAGAGCTAGTCGAGAGGAACATTTTGAGTGTTCTATCGTCCGAATCGGACCAGAAATTTCCGAGCGCGGAGCGAGCAAACTTTTAATAATTACTCGGTATATGTGACATATCTGAATTTTTTTCTCAGAAAGTCATCAAAATTGTCCTAGGATTGATCCCACCGTTGGATAGAGCTAGTCGAGAGGAACATTTTATGTGGTCTATCGTCCGAATCGGACCAGAAATTTCCGAGCGCGGAACGGGCAAACTTTTAATAATTACCCGGTATATCTGACTCACCTGGATTTTTTTCTCAGAAAGTCATCAAAATTGTCCTAGGATTGATCCCACCGTTGGATAGAGCTAGTCGAGAGGAACATTTTGAGTGTTCTATCGTCCGAATCGGACCAGAAATTTCCGAGCGCGGAGCGAGCAAACTTTTAATAATTACTCGGTATATGTGACATATCTGAATTTTTTTCTCAGAAAGTCATCAAAATTGTCCTAGGATTGATCCCACCGTTGGATAGAGCTAGTCGAGAGGAACATTTTGAGTGTTCTATCGTCCGAATCGGACCAGAAATTTCCGAGCGCGGAGCGAGCAAACTTTTAATAATTACTCGGTATATGTGACATATCTGAATTTTTTTCTCAGAAAATCATCAAAATTGTCCTAGGACTGATCCCACCGTTCAATAGAGCTAGTCGAGAGGAATATTTTGAGTGGTCTATCGTCCGAATCGGACCAGAAATTTCCAAGCGCGGAGCGAGCAAACTTTTAATAATTGCCCGGTATATCTGACTCACCTGGATTTTTTTCTCAGAAAATCATCAAAATTGTCCTAGGACTGATCCCACCGTTGGATAGAGCTAGTCGTGAGGAATATTTTGAGTGGTCCATCGTCCGAATGGGACCAGAAATTTCCGAGCGCGGAACGAGCAAACTTTTAATAATTACCCGGTATATCTGACTCACCTGGATTTTTTTCTCAGAAAATCATCAAAATTGTCCTAGGAGTGATCCCACCGTTGGATAGAGCTAGTCGAGAGGAACATTTTGAGTGTTCTATCGTCCGAATCGGACCAGAAATTTCCGAGCGCGGAGCGAGCAAACTTTTAATAATTACCCGGTATATCTGACTCACCTGGATTTTTTTCTCAGAAAATCATCAAAATTGTCCTAGGATTGATCCCACCGTTGGATAGAGCTAGTCGAGAGGAACATTTTGAGTGTTCTATCGTCCGAATCGGACCAGAAATTTCCGAGCGCGGAACGGGCAAACTTTTAATAATTACCCGGTATATCTGACTCAACTGGATTTTTTTCTCTGAAGATCATCAAAATTGTCCTAGGACTGATCACACCGTTGGATAGAGCTAGTCGAGAGGAATATTTTGAGTGGTCTATCGTCCGAATCCGACTGGAAATTTCCAAGCGCGGAGCGAGCAAACTTTTAATAATTACCCGGTATATCTGACTCACCTGGATTTTTTTCTCAGAAAATCATCAAAATTGTCCTAGGATTGATCCCACCGTTGGATAGAGCTAGTCGAGAGGAACATTTTGAGTGTTCTATCGTCCGAATCGGACCAGAAATTTCCGAGCGCGGAGGGAGCAAACTTTTAATAATTACTCGGTATATGTGACATATCTGAATTTTTTTCTCAGAAAGTTATCAAAATTGTCCTAGGATTGATCCCACCGTTGGATAGAGCTAGTCGAGAGGAATATTTTGAGCGTTCTATCGTCCGAATCGGACCAGAAATTTCCGAGCGCGGAACGGGCAATCTTTTAATAATTACCCGGTATATCTGACTCACCTGGATTTTTTTCTCAGAAAATCATCAAAATTGTCCTAGGATTGATCCCACCGTTGGATAGAGCTAGTCGAGAGGAACATTTTGAGCGTTCTATCGTCCGAATCGGACCAGAAATTTCCGAGCGCGGAACGGGCAAACTTTTAATAATTACCCGGTATATCTGACTCACCTGGATTTTTTTCTCAGAAAATCATCAAAATTGTCCTAGGATTGATCCCACCGTTGGATAGAGCTAGTCGAGAGGAACATTTTGAGTGTTCTATCGTCCGAATCGGACCAGAAATTTCCGAGCGCGGAACGGGCAAACTTTTAATAATTACCCGGTATATCTGACTCACCTGGATTTTTTTCTCAGAAAATCATCAAAATTGTCCTAGGATTGATCCCACCGTTGGATAGAGCTAGTCGAGAGGAACATTTTGAGTGTTCTATCGTCCGAATCGGACCAGAAATTTCCGAGCGCGGAGGGAGCAAACTTTTAATAATTACTCGGTATATGTGACATATCTGAATTTTTTTCTCAGAAAGTTATCAAAATTGTCCTAGGATTGATCCCACCGTTGGATAGAGCTAGTCGAGAGGAATATTTTGAGCGTTCTATCGTCCGAATCGGACCAGAAATTTCCGAGCGCGGAACGGGCAATCTTTTAATAATTACCCGGTATATCTGACTCACCTGGATTTTTTTCTCAGAAAATCATCAAAATTGTCCTAGGATTGATCCCACCGTTGGATAGAGCTAGTCGAGAGGAACATTTTGAGTGTTCTATCGTCCGAATCGGACTGGAAATTTCCAAGCGCGGAGCGAGCAAACTTTTAATAATTACCCGGTATATCTGACTCACCTGGATTTTTTTCTCAGAAAACCATCAAAATTGTCCTAGGACTGATCCCACCGTTGGATAGAGCTAGTCGTGAGGAATATTTTGAGTGTTCTATCGTCCGAATCGGACCGGACATTTCCGAGCGCGGAACGGGCAAACTTTTAATAATTACCCGGTATATCTGACTCACCTGGATTTTTTTCTCAGAAAATCATCAAAATTGTCCTAGGATTGATCCCACCGTTGGATAGAGCTAGTCGAGAGGAACATTTTGAGTGTTCTATCGTCCGAATCGGACCAGAAATTTCCGAGCGCGGAACGGGCAAACTTTTAATAATTACCCGGTATATCTGACTAAACTGGATTTTTTTCTCTGAAGATCATCAAAATTGTCCTAGGACTGATCACACCGTTGGATAGAGCTAGTCGAGAGGAATATTTTGAGTGGTCTATCGTCCGAATCGGACTGGAAATTTCCAAGCGCGGAGCGAGCAAACTTTTAATAATTACCCGGTATATCTGACTCACCTGGATTTTTTTCTCAGAAAACCATCAAAATTGTCCTAGGACTGATCCCACCGTTGGATAGAGCTAGTCGTGAGGAATATTTTGAGTGTTCTATCGTCCGAATCGGACCGGACATTTCCGAGCGCGGAACGGGCAAACTTTTAATAATTACCCGGTATATCTGACTCACCTGGATTTTTTTCTCAGAAAATCATCAAAATTGTCCTAGGATTGATCCCACCGTTGGATAGAGCTAGTCGAGAGGAACATTTTGAGTGTTCTATCGTCCGAATCGGACCAGAAATTTCCGAGCGCGGAACGGGCAAACTTTTAATAATTACCCGGTATATCTGACTAAACTGGATTTTTTTCTCTGAAGATCATCAAAATTGTCCTAGGACTGATCACACCGTTGGATAGAGCTAGTCGAGAGGAATATTTTGAGTGGTCTATCGTCCGAATCGGACTGGAAATTTCCAAGCGCGGAGCGAGCAAACTTTTAATAATTACCCGGTATATCTGACTCACCTGGATTTTTTTCTCAGAAAACCATCAAAATTGTCCTAGGACTGATCCCACCGTTGGATAGAGCTAGTCGTGAGGAATATTTTGAGTGTTCTATCGTCCGAATCGGACCGGACATTTCCGAGCGCGGAACGGGCAAACTTTTAATAATTACCCGGTATATCTGACTCACCTGGATTTTTTTCTCAGAAAATCATCAAAATTGTCCTAGGATTGATCCCACCGTTGGATAGAGCTAGTCGAGAGGAACATTTTGAGTGTTCTATCGTCCGAATCGGACCAGAAATTTCCGAGCGCGGAGGGAGCAAACTTTTAATAATTACTCGGTATATGTGACATATCTGAATTTTTTTCTCAGAAAGTTATCAAAATTGTCCTAGGATTGATCCCACCGTTGGATAGAGCTAGTCGAGAGGAACATTTTGAGCGTTCTATCGTCCGAATCGGACCAGAAATTTCCGAGCGCGGAGCGAGCAAACTTTTAATAATTACTCGGTATATGTGACATATCTGAATTTTTTTCTCAGAAAGTCATCAAAATTGTCCTAGGATTGATCCCACCGTTGGATAGAGCTAGTCGAGAGGAACATTTTGAGTGTTCTATCGTCCGAATCGGACCAGAAATTTCCGAGCGCGGAACGGGCAAACTTTTAATAATTACCCGGTATATCTGACTCACCTGGATTTTTTTCTCAGAAAATCATCAAAATTGTCCTAGGACTGATCCCACCGTTCGATAGAGCTAGTCGAGAGGAATATTTTGAGTGGTCTATCGTCCGAATCGGACCAGAAATTTCCAAGCGCGGAGCGAGCAAACTTTTAATAATTACCCAGTATATCTGACCCACCTGGATTTTTTTCTCAGAAAATCATCAAAATTGTCCTAGGACTGATCCCACCGATGGATAGAGCTAGTCGTGAGGAATATTTTGAGTGGTCTATCGTCCGAATCGGACCAGAAATTTCCGAGCGCGGAGCGAGCAAACTTTTAATAATTACTCGGTATATGTGACATATCTGAATTTTTTTCTCAGAAAATCATCAAAATTGTCCTAGGACTGATCACACCGTTCGATAGAGCTAGTCGAGAGGAATATTTTGAGTGGTCTATCGTCCGAATCGGACAAGAAATTTCCAAGCGCGGAGCGAGCAAACTTTTAATAATTACCCAGTATATCTGACTCACCTGGATTTTTTTCTCAGAAAATCATCAAAATTGTCCTAGGACTGATCCCACCGTTGGATAGAGCTAGTCGAGAGGAAAATTTTGAGTGGTCTATCGTCCGAATCGGACCAGAAATTTCCGAGCGCGGAGCGAGCAAACTTTTAATAATTACTCGGTATATGTGACATATCTGAATTTTTTTCTCAGAAAGTCATCAAAATTGTCCTAGGATTGATCCCACCGTTGGATAGAGCTAGTCGAGAGGAACATTTTGAGTGTTCTATTGTCCGAATCGGACCAGAAATTTCCGAGCGCGGAGCGAGCAAACTTTTAATAATTACTCGGTATATGTGACATATCTGAATTTTTTTCTCAGAAAGTCATCAAAATTGTCCTAGGACTGATCACACCGTTGGATAGAGCTAGTCGAGAGGAATATTTTGAGTGGTCTATCGTCCGAATCGGACTGGAAATTTCCAAGCGCGGAGCGAGCAAACTTTTAATAATTACCCGGTATATCTGACTCACCTGGATTTTTTTCTCAGAAAACCATCAAAATTGTCCTAGGACTGATCCCACCGTTGGATAGAGCTAGTCGTGAGGAATATTTTGAGTGTTCTATCGTCCGAATCGGACCGGACATTTCCGAGCGCGGAACGGGCAAACTTTTAATAATTACCCGGTATATCTGACTAAACTGGATTTTTTTCTCTGAAGATCATCAAAATTGTCCTAGGACTGATCACACCGTTGGATAGAGCTAGTCGAGAGGAATATTTTGAGTGGTCTATCGTCCGAATCGGACTGGAAATTTCCAAGCGCGGAGCGAGCAAACTTTTAATAATTACCCGGTATATCTGACTCACCTGGATTTTTTTCTCAGAAAACCATCAAAATTGTCCTAGGACTGATCCCACCGTTGGATAGAGCTAGTCGTGAGGAACATTTTGAGTGTTCTATCGTCCGAATCGGACCAGAAATTTCCGAGCGCGGAACGGGCAAACTTTTAATAATTACCCGGTATATCTGACTAAACTGGATTTTTTTCTCTGAAGATCATCAAAATTGTCCTAGGACTGATCACACCGTTGGATAGAGCTAGTCGAGAGGAATATTTTGAGTGGTCTATCGTCCGAATCGGACTGGAAATTTCCAAGCGCGGAGCGAGCAAACTTTTAATAATTACCCGGTATATCTGACTCACCTGGATTTTTTTCTCAGAAAACCATCAAAATTGTCCTAGGACTGATCCCACCGTTGGATAGAGCTAGTCGTGAGGAATATTTTGAGTGTTCTATCGTCCGAATCGGACCGGACATTTCCGAGCGCGGAACGGGCAAACTTTTAATAATTACCCGGTATATCTGACTCACCTGGATTTTTTTCTCAGAAAATCATCAAAATTGTCCTAGGATTGATCCCACCGTTGGATAGAGCTAGTCGAGAGGAACATTTTGAGTGTTCTATCGTCCGAATCGGACCAGAAATTTCCGAGCGCGGAGGGAGCAAACTTTTAATAATTACTCGGTATATGTGACATATCTGAATTTTTTTCTCAGAAAGTTATCAAAATTGTCCTAGGATTGATCCCACCGTTGGATAGAGCTAGTCGAGAGGAACATTTTGAGCGTTCTATCGTCCGAATCGGACCAGAAATTTCCGAGCGCGGAGCGAGCAAACTTTTAATAATTACCCGGTATATCTGACTCACCTGGATTTTTTTCTCAGAAAATCATCAAAATTGTCCTAGGATTGATCCCACCGTTGGATAGAGCTAGTCGAGAGGAACATTTTGAGTGTTCTATCGTCCGAATCGGACCAGAAATTTCCGAGCGCGGAGGGAGCAAACTTTTAATAATTACTCGGTATATGTGACATATCTGAATTTTTTTCTCAGAAAGTCATCAAAATTGTCCTAGGATTGATCCCACCGTTGGATAGAGCTAGTCGAGAGGAACATTTTGAGTGTTCTATCGTCCGAATCGGACCAGAAATTTCCGAGCGCGGAACGGGCAAACTTTTAATAATTACCCGGTATATCTGACTCAACTGGTTTTTTTTCTCTGAAGATCATCAAAATTGTCCTAGGACTGATCACACCGTTGGATAGAGCTAGTCGAGAGGAACATTTTATGTGGTCTATCGTCCGAATCGGACCAGAAATTTCCGAGCGCGGAACGGGCAAACTTTTAATAATTACCCGGTATATCTGACTCACCTGGATTTTTTTCTCAGAAAATCATCAAAATTGTCCTAGGACTGATCCCACCGTTGGATAGAGCTAGTCGAGAGGAACATTTTGAGTGGTCTATCGTCCGAATCGGACTGGAAATTTCCAAGCGCGGAGCGAGCAAACTTTTAATAATTACCCGGAATATCTGACTCACCTGGATTTTTTTCTCTGAAGAGCAACAAAATTGTCCTAGGACTGATACCACCGTTAGATAGAGCTAGTCGAGAGGAATATTTTGAGTGGTCTATCGTCCGAATCGGACTGGAAATTTCCAAGCGCGGAGCGAGCAAACTTTTAATAATTACCCGGTATATGTGACATATCTGAATTTTTTTCTCAGAAAGTCATCAAAATTGTCCTAGGACTGATCCCACCGTTCGATAGAGCTAGTCGAGAGGAACATTTTGAGTGTTCTATCGTCCGAATCGGACCAGAAATTTCCGAGCGCGGAGGGAGCAAACTTTTAATAATTACTCGGTATATGTGACATATCTGAATTTTTTTCTCAGAAAGTCATCAAAATTGTCCTAGGATTGATCCCACCGTTGGATAGAGCTAGTCGAGAGGAACATTTTGAGTGTTCTATCGTCCGAATCGGACCAGAAATTTCCGAGCGCGGAGCGAGCAAACTTTTAATAATTACTCGGTATATGTGACATATCTGAATTTTTTTCTCAGAAAGTCATCAAAATTGTCCTAGGATTGATCCCACCGTTGGATAGAGCTAGTCGAGAGGAACATTTTGAGTGTTCTATCGTCCGAATCGGACCAGAAATTTCCGAGCGCGGAACGGGCAAACTTTTAATAATTACCCGGTATATCTGACTCAACTGGATTTTTTTCTCTGAAGATCATCAAAATTGTCCTAGGACTGATCACACCGTTGGATAGAGCTAGTCGAGAGGAATATTTTGAGTGGTCTATCGTCCGAATCGGACTGGAAATTTCCAAGCGCGGAGCGAGCAAACTTTTAATAATTACCCGGTATATCTGACTCACCTGGATTTTTTTCTCAGAAAATCATCAAAATTGTCCTAGGATTGATCCCACCGTTGGATAGAGCTAGTCGAGAGGAACATTTTGAGTGTTCTATCGTCCGAATCGGACCAGAAATTTCCGAGCGCGGAGGGAGCAAACTTTTAATAATTACTCGGTATATGTGACATATCTGAATTTTTTTCTCAGAAAGTTATCAAAATTGTCCTAGGATTGATCCCACCGTTGGATAGAGCTAGTCGAGAGGAATATTTTGAGCGTTCTATCGTCCGAATCGGACCAGAAATTTCCGAGCGCGGAACGGGCAATCTTTTAATAATTACCCGGTATATCTGACTCACCTGGATTTTTTTCTCAGAAAATCATCAAAATTGTCCTAGGATTGATCCCACCGTTGGATAGAGCTAGTCGAGAGGAACATTTTGAGTGTTCTATCGTCCGAATCGGACCAGAAATTTCCGAGCGCTTAACGGGCAAACTTTTAATAATTACCCGGTATATCTGACTCACCTGGATTTTTTTCTCAGAAAATCATCAAAATTGTCCTAGGATTGATCCCACCGTTGGATAGAGCTAGTCGAGAGGAACATTTTGAGTGTTCTATCGTCCGAATCGGACCAGAAATTTCCGAGCGCGGAACGGGCAAACTTTTAATAATTACCCGGTATATCTGACTAAACTGGATTTTTTTCTCTGAAGATCATCAAAATTGTCCTAGGACTGATCACACCGTTGGATAGAGCTAGTCGAGAGGAATATTTTGAGTGGTCTATCGTCCGAATCGGACTGGAAATTTCCAAGCGCGGAGCGAGCAAACTTTTAATAATTACCCGGTATATCTGACTCACCTGGATTTTTTTCTCAGAAAATCATCAAAATTGTCCTAGGATTGATCCCACCGTTGGATAGAGCTAGTCGAGAGGAACATTTTGAGTGTTCTATCGTCCGAATCGGACCAGAAATTTCCGAGCGCGGAGGGAGCAAACTTTTAATAATTACTCGGTATATGTGACATATCTGAATTTTTTTCTCAGAAAGTTATCAAAATTGTCCTAGGATTGATCCCACCGTTGGATAGAGCTAGTCGAGAGGAATATTTTGAGCGTTCTATCGTCCGAATCGGACCAGAAATTTCCGAGCGCGGAACGGGCAATCTTTTAATAATTACCCGGTATATCTGACTCACCTGGATTTTTTTCTCAGAAAATCATCAAAATTGTCCTAGGATTGATCCCACCGTTGGATAGAGCTAGTCGAGAGGAACATTTTGAGTGTTCTATCGTCCGAATCGGACTGGAAATTTCCAAGCGCGGAGCGAGCAAACTTTTAATAATTACCCGGTATATCTGACTCACCTGGATTTTTTTCTCAGAAAACCATCAAAATTGTCCTAGGACTGATCCCACCGTTGGATAGAGCTAGTCGTGAGGAATATTTTGAGTGTTCTATCGTCCGAATCGGACCGGACATTTCCGAGCGCGGAACGGGCAAACTTTTAATAATTACCCGGTATATCTGACTCACCTGGATTTTTTTCTCAGAAAATCATCAAAATTGTCCTAGGATTGATCCCACCGTTGGATAGAGCTAGTCGAGAGGAACATTTTGAGTGTTCTATCGTCCGAATCGGACCAGAAATTTCCGAGCGCGGAACGGGCAAACTTTTAATAATTACCCGGTATATCTGACTAAACTGGATTTTTTTCTCTGAAGATCATCAAAATTGTCCTAGGACTGATCACACCGTTGGATAGAGCTAGTCGAGAGGAATATTTTGAGTGGTCTATCGTCCGAATCGGACTGGAAATTTCCAAGCGCGGAGCGAGCAAACTTTTAATAATTACCCGGTATATCTGACTCACCTGGATTTTTTTCTCAGAAAACCATCAAAATTGTCCTAGGACTGATCCCACCGTTGGATAGAGCTAGTCGTGAGGAATATTTTGAGTGTTCTATCGTCCGAATCGGACCGGACATTTCCGAGCGCGGAACGGGCAAACTTTTAATAATTACCCGGTATATCTGACTCACCTGGATTTTTTTCTCAGAAAATCATCAAAATTGTCCTAGGATTGATCCCACCGTTGGATAGAGCTAGTCGAGAGGAACATTTTGAGTGTTCTATCGTCCGAATCGGACCAGAAATTTCCGAGCGCGGAACGGGCAAACTTTTAATAATTACCCGGTATATCTGACTAAACTGGATTTTTTTCTCTGAAGATCATCAAAATTGTCCTAGGACTGATCACACCGTTGGATAGAGCTAGTCGAGAGGAATATTTTGAGTGGTCTATCGTCCGAATCGGACTGGAAATTTCCAAGCGCGGAGCGAGCAAACTTTTAATAATTACCCGGTATATCTGACTCACCTGGATTTTTTTCTCAGAAAACCATCAAAATTGTCCTAGGACTGATCCCACCGTTGGATAGAGCTAGTCGAGAGGAACATTTTGAGTGTTCTATCGTCCGAATCGGACCAGAAATTTCCGAGCGCGGAGGGAGCAAACTTTTAATAATTACTCGGTATATGTGACATATCTGAATTTTTTTCTCAGAAAGTTATCAAAATTGTCCTAGGATTGATCCCACCGTTGGATAGAGCTAGTCGAGAGGAACATTTTGAGCGTTCTATCGTCCGAATCGGACCAGAAATTTCCGAGCGCGGAGCGAGCAAACTTTTAATAATTACTCGGTATATGTGACATATCTGAATTTTTTTCTCAGAAAGTCATCAAAATTGTCCTAGGATTGATCCCACCGTTGGATAGAGCTAGTCGAGAGGAACATTTTGAGTGTTCTATCGTCCGAATCGGACCAGAAATTTCCGAGCGCGGAACGGGCAAACTTTTAATAATTACCCGGTATATCTGACTCACCTGGATTTTTTTCTCAGAAAATCATCAAAATTGTCCTAGGACTGATCCCACCGTTCGATAGAGCTAGTCGAGAGGAATATTTTGAGTGGTCTATCGTCCGAATCGGACCAGAAATTTCCAAGCGCGGAGCGAGCAAACTTTTAATAATTACCCAGTATATCTGACCCACCTGGATTTTTTTCTCAGAAAATCATCAAAATTGTCCTAGGACTGATCCCACCGATGGATAGAGCTAGTCGTGAGGAATATTTTGAGTGGTCTATCGTCCGAATCGGACCAGAAATTTCCGAGCGCGGAGCGAGCAAACTTTTAATAATTACTCGGTATATGTGACATATCTGAATTTTTTTCTCAGAAAATCATCAAAATTGTCCTAGGACTGATCACACCGTTCGATAGAGCTAGTCGAGAGGAATATTTTGAGTGGTCTATCGTCCGAATCGGACAAGAAATTTCCAAGCGCGGAGCGAGCAAACTTTTAATAATTACCCAGTATATCTGACTCACCTGGATTTTTTTCTCAGAAAATCATCAAAATTGTCCTAGGACTGATCCCACCGTTGGATAGAGCTAGTCGAGAGGAAAATTTTGAGTGGTCTATCGTCCGAATCGGACCAGAAATTTCCGAGCGCGGAGCGAGCAAACTTTTAATAATTACTCGGTATATGTGACATATCTGAATTTTTTTCTCAGAAAGTCATCAAAATTGTCCTAGGATTGATCCCACCGTTGGATAGAGCTAGTCGAGAGGAACATTTTGAGTGTTCTATTGTCCGAATCGGACCAGAAATTTCCGAGCGCGGAGCGAGCAAACTTTTAATAATTACTCGGTATATGTGACATATCTGAATTTTTTTCTCAGAAAGTCATCAAAATTGTCCTAGGACTGATCACACCGTTGGATAGAGCTAGTCGAGAGGAATATTTTGAGTGGTCTATCGTCCGAATCGGACTGGAAATTTCCAAGCGCGGAGCGAGCAAACTTTTAATAATTACCCGGTATATCTGACTCACCTGGATTTTTTTCTCAGAAAACCATCAAAATTGTCCTAGGACTGATCCCACCGTTGGATAGAGCTAGTCGTGAGGAATATTTTGAGTGTTCTATCGTCCGAATCGGACCGGACATTTCCGAGCGCGGAACGGGCAAACTTTTAATAATTACCCGGTATATCTGACTCACCTGGATTTTTTTCTCAGAAAATCATCAAAATTGTCCTAGGATTGATCCCACCGTTGGATAGAGCTAGTCGAGAGGAACATTTTGAGTGTTCTATCGTCCGAATCGGACCAGAAATTTCCGAGCGCGGAACGGGCAAACTTTTAATAATTACCCGGTATATCTGACTAAACTGGATTTTTTTCTCTGAAGATCATCAAAATTGTCCTAGGACTGATCACACCGTTGGATAGAGCTAGTCGAGAGGAATATTTTGAGTGGTCTATCGTCCGAATCGGACTGGAAATTTCCAAGCGCGGAGCGAGCAAACTTTTAATAATTACCCGGTATATCTGACTCACCTGGATTTTTTTCTCAGAAAACCATCAAAATTGTCCTAGGACTGATCCCACCGTTGGATAGAGCTAGTCGTGAGGAATATTTTGAGTGTTCTATCGTCCGAATCGGACCGGACATTTCCGAGCGCGGAACGGGCAAACTTTTAATAATTACCCGGTATATCTGACTCACCTGGATTTTTTTCTCAGAAAATCATCAAAATTGTCCTAGGATTGATCCCACCGTTGGATAGAGCTAGTCGAGAGGAACATTTTGAGTGTTCTATCGTCCGAATCGGACCAGAAATTTCCGAGCGCGGAGGGAGCAAACTTTTAATAATTACTCGGTATATGTGACATATCTGAATTTTTTTCTCAGAAAGTTATCAAAATTGTCCTAGGATTGATCCCACCGTTGGATAGAGCTAGTCGAGAGGAACATTTTGAGCGTTCTATCGTCCGAATCGGACCAGAAATTTCCGAGCGCGGAGCGAGCAAACTTTTAATAATTACCCGGTATATCTGACTCACCTGGATTTTTTTCTCAGAAAATCATCAAAATTGTCCTAGGATTGATCCCACCGTTGGATAGAGCTAGTCGAGAGGAACATTTTGAGTGTTCTATCGTCCGAATCGGACCAGAAATTTCCGAGCGCGGAGGGAGCAAACTTTTAATAATTACTCGGTATATGTGACATATCTGAATTTTTTTCTCAGAAAGTCATCAAAATTGTCCTAGGATTGATCCCACCGTTGGATAGAGCTAGTCGAGAGGAACATTTTGAGTGTTCTATCGTCCGAATCGGACCAGAAATTTCCGAGCGCGGAACGGGCAAACTTTTAATAATTACCCGGTATATCTGACTCAACTGGTTTTTTTTCTCTGAAGATCATCAAAATTGTCCTAGGACTGATCACACCGTTGGATAGAGCTAGTCGAGAGGAACATTTTATGTGGTCTATCGTCCGAATCGGACCAGAAATTTCCGAGCGCGGAACGGGCAAACTTTTAATAATTACCCGGTATATCTGACTCACCTGGATTTTTTTCTCAGAAAATCATCAAAATTGTCCTAGGACTGATCCCACCGTTGGATAGAGCTAGTCGAGAGGAACATTTTGAGTGGTCTATCGTCCGAATCGGACTGGAAATTTCCAAGCGCGGAGCGAGCAAACTTTTAATAATTACCCGGAATATCTGACTCACCTGGATTTTTTTCTCTGAAGAGCAACAAAATTGTCCTAGGACTGATACCACCGTTAGATAGAGCTAGTCGAGAGGAATATTTTGAGTGGTCTATCGTCCGAATCGGACTGGAAATTTCCAAGCGCGGAGCGAGCAAACTTTTAATAATTACCCGGTATATGTGACATATCTGAATTTTTTTCTCAGAAAGTCATCAAAATTGTCCTAGGACTGATCCCACCGTTCGATAGAGCTAGTCGAGAGGAACATTTTGAGTGTTCTATCGTCCGAATCGGACCAGAAATTTCCGAGCGCGGAGGGAGCAAACTTTTAATAATTACTCGGTATATGTGACATATCTGAATTTTTTTCTCAGAAAGTCATCAAAATTGTCCTAGGATTGATCCCACCGTTGGATAGAGCTAGTCGAGAGGAACATTTTGAGTGTTCTATCGTCCGAATCGGACCAGAAATTTCCGAGCGCGGAGCGAGCAAACTTTTAATAATTACTCGGTATATGTGACATATCTGAATTTTTTTCTCAGAAAGTCATCAAAATTGTCCTAGGATTGATCCCACCGTTGGATAGAGCTAGTCGAGAGGAACATTTTGAGTGTTCTATCGTCCGAATCGGACCAGAAATTTCCGAGCGCGGAACGGGCAAACTTTTAATAATTACCCGGTATATCTGACTCAACTGGATTTTTTTCTCTGAAGATCATCAAAATTGTCCTAGGACTGATCACACCGTTGGATAGAGCTAGTCGAGAGGAATATTTTGAGTGGTCTATCGTCCGAATCGGACTGGAAATTTCCAAGCGCGGAGCGAGCAAACTTTTAATAATTACCCGGTATATCTGACTCACCTGGATTTTTTTCTCAGAAAATCATCAAAATTGTCCTAGGATTGATCCCACCGTTGGATAGAGCTAGTCGAGAGGAACATTTTGAGTGTTCTATCGTCCGAATCGGACCAGAAATTTCCGAGCGCGGAGGGAGCAAACTTTTAATAATTACTCGGTATATGTGACATATCTGAATTTTTTTCTCAGAAAGTTATCAAAATTGTCCTAGGATTGATCCCACCGTTGGATAGAGCTAGTCGAGAGGAATATTTTGAGCGTTCTATCGTCCGAATCGGACCAGAAATTTCCGAGCGCGGAACGGGCAATCTTTTAATAATTACCCGGTATATCTGACTCACCTGGATTTTTTTCTCAGAAAATCATCAAAATTGTCCTAGGATTGATCCCACCGTTGGATAGAGCTAGTCGAGAGGAACATTTTGAGTGTTCTATCGTCCGAATCGGACCAGAAATTTCCGAGCGCGGAACGGGCAAACTTTTAATAATTACCCGGTATATCTGACTCACCTGGATTTTTTTCTCAGAAAATCATCAAAATTGTCCTAGGATTGATCCCACCGTTGGATAGAGCTAGTCGAGAGGAACATTTTGAGTGTTCTATCGTCCGAATCGGACCAGAAATTTCCGAGCGCGGAACGGGCAAACTTTTAATAATTACCCGGTATATCTGACTAAACTGGATTTTTTTCTCTGAAGATCATCAAAATTGTCCTAGGACTGATCACACCGTTGGATAGAGCTAGTCGAGAGGAATATTTTGAGTGGTCTATCGTCCGAATCGGACTGGAAATTTCCAAGCGCGGAGCGAGCAAACTTTTAATAATTACCCGGTATATCTGACTCACCTGGATTTTTTTCTCAGAAAACCATCAAAATTGTCCTAGGACTGATCCCACCGTTGGATAGAGCTAGTCGTGAGGAATATTTTGAGTGTTCTATCGTCCGAATCGGACCGGACATTTCCGAGCGCGGAACGGGCAAACTTTTAATAATTACCCGGTATATCTGACTCACCTGGATTTTTTTCTCAGAAAATCATCAAAATTGTCCTAGGATTGATCCCACCGTTGGATAGAGCTAGTCGAGAGGAACATTTTGAGTGTTCTATCGTCCGAATCGGACCAGAAATTTCCGAGCGCGGAGGGAGCAAACTTTTAATAATTACTCGGTATATGTGACATATCTGAATTTTTTTCTCAGAAAGTTATCAAAATTGTCCTAGGATTGATCCCACCGTTGGATAGAGCTAGTCGAGAGGAACATTTTGAGCGTTCTATCGTCCGAATCGGACCAGAAATTTCCGAGCGCGGAGCGAGCAAACTTTTAATAATTACTCGGTATATGTGACATATCTGAATTTTTTTCTCAGAAAGTCATCAAAATTGTCCTAGGATTGATCCCACCGTTGGATAGAGCTAGTCGAGAGGAACATTTTGAGTGTTCTATCGTCCGAATCGGACCAGAAATTTCCGAGCGCGGAACGGGCAAACTTTTAATAATTACCCGGTATATCTGACTCACCTGGATTTTTTTCTCAGAAAATCATCAAAATTGTCCTAGGACTGATCCCACCGTTCGATAGAGCTAGTCGAGAGGAATATTTTGAGTGGTCTATCGTCCGAATCGGACCAGAAATTTCCAAGCGCGGAGCGAGCAAACTTTTAATAATTACCCAGTATATCTGACCCACCTGGATTTTTTTCTCAGAAAATCATCAAAATTGTCCTAGGACTGATCCCACCGATGGATAGAGCTAGTCGTGAGGAATATTTTGAGTGGTCTATCGTCCGAATCGGACCAGAAATTTCCGAGCGCGGAGCGAGCAAACTTTTAATAATTACTCGGTATATGTGACATATCTGAATTTTTTTCTCAGAAAATCATCAAAATTGTCCTAGGACTGATCACACCGTTCGATAGAGCTAGTCGAGAGGAATATTTTGAGTGGTCTATCGTCCGAATCGGACAAGAAATTTCCAAGCGCGGAGCGAGCAAACTTTTAATAATTACCCAGTATATCTGACTCACCTGGATTTTTTTCTCAGAAAATCATCAAAATTGTCCTAGGACTGATCCCACCGTTGGATAGAGCTAGTCGAGAGGAACATTTTGAGTGTTCTATTGTCCGAATCGGACCAGAAATTTCCGAGCGCGGAGCGAGCAAACTTTTAATAATTACTCGGTATATGTGACATATCTGAATTTTTTTCTCAGAAAGTCATCAAAATTGTCCTAGGACTGATCACACCGTTGGATAGAGCTAGTCGAGAGGAATATTTTGAGTGGTCTATCGTCCGAATCGGACTGGAAATTTCCAAGCGCGGAGCGAGCAAACTTTTAATAATTACCCGGTATATCTGACTCACCTGGATTTTTTTCTCAGAAAACCATCAAAATTGTCCTAGGACTGATCCCACCGTTGGATAGAGCTAGTCGTGAGGAATATTTTGAGTGTTCTATCGTCCGAATCGGACCGGACATTTCCGAGCGCGGAACGGGCAAACTTTTAATAATTACCCGGTATATCTGACTCACCTGGATTTTTTTCTCAGAAAATCATCAAAATTGTCCTAGGATTGATCCCACCGTTGGATAGAGCTAGTCGAGAGGAACATTTTGAGTGTTCTATCGTCCGAATCGGACCAGAAATTTCCGAGCGCGGAACGGGCAAACTTTTAATAATTACCCGGTATATCTGACTAAACTGGATTTTTTTCTCTGAAGATCATCAAAATTGTCCTAGGACTGATCACACCGTTGGATAGAGCTAGTCGAGAGGAATATTTTGAGTGGTCTATCGTCCGAATCGGACTGGAAATTTCCAAGCGCGGAGCGAGCAAACTTTTAATAATTACCCGGTATATCTGACTCACCTGGATTTTTTTCTCAGAAAACCATCAAAATTGTCCTAGGACTGATCCCACCGTTGGATAGAGCTAGTCGTGAGGAATATTTTGAGTGTTCTATCGTCCGAATCGGACCGGACATTTCCGAGCGCGGAACGGGCAAACTTTTAATAATTACCCGGTATATCTGACTCACCTGGATTTTTTTCTCAGAAAATCATCAAAATTGTCCTAGGATTGATCCCACCGTTGGATAGAGCTAGTCGAGAGGAACATTTTGAGTGTTCTATCGTCCGAATCGGACCAGAAATTTCCGAGCGCGGAGGGAGCAAACTTTTAATAATTACTCGGTATATGTGACATATCTGAATTTTTTTCTCAGAAAGTTATCAAAATTGTCCTAGGATTGATCCCACCGTTGGATAGAGCTAGTCGAGAGGAACATTTTGAGCGTTCTATCGTCCGAATCGGACCAGAAATTTCCGAGCGCGGAGCGAGCAAACTTTTAATAATTACCCGGTATATCTGACTCACCTGGATTTTTTTCTCAGAAAATCATCAAAATTGTCCTAGGATTGATCCCACCGTTGGATAGAGCTAGTCGAGAGGAACATTTTGAGTGTTCTATCGTCCGAATCGGACCAGAAATTTCCGAGCGCGGAGGGAGCAAACTTTTAATAATTACTCGGTATATGTGACATATCTGAATTTTTTTCTCAGAAAGTCATCAAAATTGTCCTAGGATTGATCCCACCGTTGGATAGAGCTAGTCGAGAGGAACATTTTGAGTGTTCTATCGTCCGAATCGGACCAGAAATTTCCGAGCGCGGAACGGGCAAACTTTTAATAATTACCCGGTATATCTGACTCAACTGGTTTTTTTTCTCTGAAGATCATCAAAATTGTCCTAGGACTGATCACACCGTTGGATAGAGCTAGTCGAGAGGAACATTTTATGTGGTCTATCGTCCGAATCGGACCAGAAATTTCCGAGCGCGGAACGGGCAAACTTTTAATAATTACCCGGTATATCTGACTCACCTGGATTTTTTTCTCAGAAAATCATCAAAATTGTCCTAGGACTGATCCCACCGTTGGATAGAGCTAGTCGAGAGGAACATTTTGAGTGGTCTATCGTCCGAATCGGACTGGAAATTTCCAAGCGCGGAGCGAGCAAACTTTTAATAATTACCCGGAATATCTGACTCACCTGGATTTTTTTCTCTGAAGAGCAACAAAATTGTCCTAGGACTGATACCACCGTTAGATAGAGCTAGTCGAGAGGAATATTTTGAGTGGTCTATCGTCCGAATCGGACTGGAAATTTCCAAGCGCGGAGCGAGCAAACTTTTAATAATTACCCGGTATATGTGACATATCTGAATTTTTTTCTCAGAAAGTCATCAAAATTGTCCTAGGACTGATCCCACCGTTCGATAGAGCTAGTCGAGAGGAACATTTTGAGTGTTCTATCGTCCGAATCGGACCAGAAATTTCCGAGCGCGGAGGGAGCAAACTTTTAATAATTACTCGGTATATGTGACATATCTGAATTTTTTTCTCAGAAAGTCATCAAAATTGTCCTAGGATTGATCCCACCGTTGGATAGAGCTAGTCGAGAGGAACATTTTGAGTGTTCTATCGTCCGAATCGGACCAGAAATTTCCGAGCGCGGAGCGAGCAAACTTTTAATAATTACTCGGTATATGTGACATATCTGAATTTTTTTCTCAGAAAGTCATCAAAATTGTCCTAGGATTGATCCCACCGTTGGATAGAGCTAGTCGAGAGGAACATTTTGAGTGTTCTATCGTCCGAATCGGACCAGAAATTTCCGAGCGCGGAACGGGCAAACTTTTAATAATTACCCGGTATATCTGACTCAACTGGATTTTTTTCTCTGAAGATCATCAAAATTGTCCTAGGACTGATCACACCGTTGGATAGAGCTAGTCGAGAGGAATATTTTGAGTGGTCTATCGTCCGAATCGGACTGGAAATTTCCAAGCGCGGAGCGAGCAAACTTTTAATAATTACCCGGTATATCTGACTCACCTGGATTTTTTTCTCAGAAAATCATCAAAATTGTCCTAGGATTGATCCCACCGTTGGATAGAGCTAGTCGAGAGGAACATTTTGAGTGTTCTATCGTCCGAATCGGACCAGAAATTTCCGAGCGCGGAGGGAGCAAACTTTTAATAATTACTCGGTATATGTGACATATCTGAATTTTTTTCTCAGAAAGTTATCAAAATTGTCCTAGGATTGATCCCACCGTTGGATAGAGCTAGTCGAGAGGAATATTTTGAGCGTTCTATCGTCCGAATCGGACCAGAAATTTCCGAGCGCGGAACGGGCAATCTTTTAATAATTACCCGGTATATCTGACTCACCTGGATTTTTTTCTCAGAAAATCATCAAAATTGTCCTAGGATTGATCCCACCGTTGGATAGAGCTAGTCGAGAGGAACATTTTGAGTGTTCTATCGTCCGAATCGGACCAGAAATTTCCGAGCGCGGAACGGGCAAACTTTTAATAATTACCCGGTATATCTGACTCACCTGGATTTTTTTCTCAGAAAATCATCAAAATTGTCCTAGGATTGATCCCACCGTTGGATAGAGCTAGTCGAGAGGAACATTTTGAGTGTTCTATCGTCCGAATCGGACCAGAAATTTCCGAGCGCGGAACGGGCAAACTTTTAATAATTACCCGGTATATCTGACTAAACTGGATTTTTTTCTCTGAAGATCATCAAAATTGTCCTAGGACTGATCACACCGTTGGATAGAGCTAGTCGAGAGGAATATTTTGAGTGGTCTATCGTCCGAATCGGACTGGAAATTTCCAAGCGCGGAGCGAGCAAACTTTTAATAATTACCCGGTATATCTGACTCACCTGGATTTTTTTCTCAGAAAACCATCAAAATTGTCCTAGGACTGATCCCACCGTTGGATAGAGCTAGTCGTGAGGAATATTTTGAGTGTTCTATCGTCCGAATCGGACCGGACATTTCCGAGCGCGGAACGGGCAAACTTTTAATAATTACCCGGTATATCTGACTCACCTGGATTTTTTTCTCAGAAAATCATCAAAATTGTCCTAGGATTGATCCCACCGTTGGATAGAGCTAGTCGAGAGGAACATTTTGAGTGTTCTATCGTCCGAATCGGACCAGAAATTTCCGAGCGCGGAACGGGCAAACTTTTAATAATTACCCGGTATATCTGACTAAACTGGATTTTTTTCTCTGAAGATCATCAAAATTGTCCTAGGACTGATCACACCGTTGGATAGAGCTAGTCGAGAGGAATATTTTGAGTGGTCTATCGTCCGAATCGGACTGGAAATTTCCAAGCGCGGAGCGAGCAAACTTTTAATAATTACCCGGTATATCTGACTCACCTGGATTTTTTTCTCAGAAAACCATCAAAATTGTCCTAGGACTGATCCCACCGTTGGATAGAGCTAGTCGTGAGGAATATTTTGAGTGTTCTATCGTCCGAATCGGACCGGACATTTCCGAGCGCGGAACGGGCAAACTTTTAATAATTACCCGGTATATCTGACTCACCTGGATTTTTTTCTCAGAAAATCATCAAAATTGTCCTAGGATTGATCCCACCGTTGGATAGAGCTAGTCGAGAGGAACATTTTGAGTGTTCTATCGTCCGAATCGGACCAGAAATTTCCGAGCGCGGAGCGAGCAAACTTTTAATAATTACCCGGTATATCTGACTCACCTGGATTTTTTTCTCAGAAAATCATCAAAATTGTCCTAGGATTGATCCCACCGTTGGATAGAGCTAGTCGAGAGGAACATTTTGAGTGTTCTATCGTCCGAATCGGACCAGAAATTTCCGAGCGCGGAACGGGCAAACTTTTAATAATTACCCGGTATATCTGACTAAACTGGATTTTTTTCTCTGAAGATCATCAAAATTGTCCTAGGACTGATCACACCGTTGGATAGAGCTAGTCGAGAGGAATATTTTGAGTGGTCTATCGTCCGAATCGGACTGGAAATTTCCAAGCGCGGAGCGAGCAAACTTTTAATAATTACCCGGTATATCTGACTAAACTGGATTTTTTTCTCTGAAGATCATCAAAATTGTCCTAGGACTGATCACACCGTTGGATAGAGCTAGTCGAGAGGAATATTTTGAGTGGTCTATCGTCCGAATCGGACTGGAAATTTCCAAGCGCGGAGCGAGCAAACTTTTAATAATTACCCGGTATATCTGACTCACCTGGATTTTTTTCTCAGAAAACCATCAAAATTGTCCTAGGACTGATCCCACCGTTGGATAGAGCTAGTCGTGAGGAATATTTTGAGTGTTCTATCGTCCGAATCGGACCGGACATTTCCGAGCGCGGAACGGGCAAACTTTTAATAATTACCCGGTATATCTGACTCACCTGGATTTTTTTCTCAGAAAATCATCAAAATTGTCCTAGGATTGATCCCACCGTTGGATAGAGCTAGTCGAGAGGAACATTTTGAGTGTTCTATCGTCCGAATCGGACCAGAAATTTCCGAGCGCGGAACGGGCAAACTTTTAATAATTACCCGGTATATCTGACTAAACTGGATTTTTTTCTCTGAAGATCATCAAAATTGTCCTAGGACTGATCACACCGTTGAATAGAGCTAGTCGAGAGGAATATATTGAGTGGTCTATCGTCCGAATCGGACTGGAAATTTCCAAGCGCGGAGCGAGCAAACTTTTAATAATTACCCGGTATATCTGACTCACCTGGATTTTTTTCTCAGAAAACCATCAAAATTGTCCTAGGACTGATCCCACCGTTGGATAGAGCTAGTCGTGAGGAATATTTTGAGTGTTCTATCGTCCGAATCGGACCGGACATTTCCGAGCGCGGAACGGGCAAACTTTTAATAATTACCCGGTATATCTGACTCACCTGGATTTTTTTCTCAGAAAATCATCAAAATTGTCCTAGGATTGATCCCACCGTTGGATAGAGCTAGTCGAGAGGAACATTTTGAGTGTTCTATCGTCCGAATCGGACCAGAAATTTCCGAGCGCGGAGGGAGCAAACTTTTAATAATTACTCGGTATATGTGACATATCTGAATTTTTTTCTCAGAAAGTTATCAAAATTGTCCTAGGATTGATCCCACCGTTGGATAGAGCTAGTCGAGAGGAACATTTTGAGCGTTCTATCGTCCGAATCGGACCAGAAATTTCCGAGCGCGGAGCGAGCAAACTTTTAATAATTACTCGGTATATGTGACATATCTGAATTTTTTTCTCAGAAAGTCATCAAAATTGTCCTAGGATTGATCCCACCGTTGGATAGAGCTAGTCGAGAGGAACATTTTGAGTGTTCTATCGTCCGAATCGGACCAGAAATTTCCGAGCGCGGAACGGGCAAACTTTTAATAATTACCCGGTATATCTGACTCAACTGGATTTTTTTCTCTGAAGATCATCAAAATTGTCCTAGGACTGATCACACCGTTGGATAGAGCTAGTCGAGAGGAACATTTTATGTGGTCTATCGTCCGAATCGGACCAGAAATTTCCGAGCGCGGAACGGGCAAACTTTTAATAATTACCCGGTATATCTGACTCACCTGGATTTTTTTCTCAGAAAATCATCAAAATTGTCCTAGGACTGATCCCACCGTTCGATAGAGCTAGTCGAGAGGAATATTTTGAGTGTTCTATCGTCCGAATCGGACCAGAAATTTCCGAGCGCGGAACGGGCAAACTTTTAATAATTACCCGGTATATCTGACTAAACTGGATTTTTTTCTCTGAAGATCATCAAAATTGTCCTAGGACTGATCACACCGTTGAATAGAGCTAGTCGAGAGGAATATATTGAGTGGTCTATCGTCCGAATCGGACTGGAAATTTCCAAGCGCGGAGCGAGCAAACTTTTAATAATTACCCGGTATATCTGACTCACCTGGATTTTTTTCTCAGAAAACCATCAAAATTGTCCTAGGACTGATCCCACCGTTGGATAGAGCTAGTCGTGAGGAATATTTTGAGTGTTCTATCGTCCGAATCGGACCGGACATTTCCGAGCGCGGAACGGGCAAACTTTTAATAATTACCCGGTATATCTGACTCACCTGGATTTTTTTCTCAGAAAATCATCAAAATTGTCCTAGGATTGATCCCACCGTTGGATAGAGCTAGTCGAGAGGAACATTTTGAGTGTTCTATCGTCCGAATCGGACCAGAAATTTCCGAGCGCGGAGGGAGCAAACTTTTAATAATTACTCGGTATATGTGACATATCTGAATTTTTTTCTCAGAAAGTTATCAAAATTGTCCTAGGATTGATCCCACCGTTGGATAGAGCTAGTCGAGAGGAACATTTTGAGCGTTCTATCGTCCGAATCGGACCAGAAATTTCCGAGCGCGGAGCGAGCAAACTTTTAATAATTACTCGGTATATGTGACATATCTGAATTTTTTTCTCAGAAAGTCATCAAAATTGTCCTAGGATTGATCCCACCGTTGGATAGAGCTAGTCGAGAGGAACATTTTGAGTGTTCTATCGTCCGAATCGGACCAGAAATTTCCGAGCGCGGAACGGGCAAACTTTTAATAATTACCCGGTATATCTGACTCAACTGGATTTTTTTCTCTGAAGATCATCAAAATTGTCCTAGGACTGATCACACCGTTGGATAGAGCTAGTCGAGAGGAACATTTTATGTGGTCTATCGTCCGAATCGGACCAGAAATTTCCGAGCGCGGAACGGGCAAACTTTTAATAATTACCCGGTATATCTGACTCACCTGGATTTTTTTCTCAGAAAATCATCAAAATTGTCCTAGGACTGATCCCACCGTTCGATAGAGCTAGTCGAGAGGAATATTTTGAGTGTTCTATCGTCCGAATCGGACCAGAAATTTCCGAGCGCGGAACGGGCAAACTTTTAATAATTACCCGGTATATCTGACTAAACTGGATTTTTTTCTCTGAAGATCATCAAAATTGTCCTAGGACTGATCACACCGTTGGATAGAGCTAGTCGAGAGGAATATTTTGAGTGGTCTATCGTCCGAATCGGACTGGAAATTTCCAAGCGCGGAGCGAGCAAACTTTTAATAATTACCCGGTATATCTGACTCACCTGGATTTTTTTCTCAGAAAACCATCAAAATTGTCCTAGGACTGATCCCACCGTTGGATAGAGCTAGTCGTGAGGAATATTTTGAGTGTTCTATCGTCCGAATCGGACCGGACATTTCCGAGCGCGGAACGGGCAAACTTTTAATAATTACCCGGTATATCTGACTCACCTGGATTTTTTTCTCAGAAAATCATCAAAATTGTCCTAGGATTGATCCCACCGTTGGATAGAGCTAGTCGAGAGGAACATTTTGAGTGTTCTATCGTCCGAATCGGACCAGAAATTTCCGAGCGCGGAGGGAGCAAACTTTTAATAATTACTCGGTATATGTGACATATCTGAATTTTTTTCTCAGAAAGTTATCAAAATTGTCCTAGGATTGATCCCACCGTTGGATAGAGCTAGTCGAGAGGAACATTTTGAGCGTTCTATCGTCCGAATCGGACCAGAAATTTCCGAGCGCGGAGCGAGCAAACTTTTAATAATTACTCGGTATATGTGACATATCTGAATTTTTTTCTCAGAAAGTCATCAAAATTGTCCTAGGATTGATCCCACCGTTGGATAGAGCTAGTCGAGAGGAACATTTTGAGTGTTCTATCGTCCGAATCGGACCAGAAATTTCCGAGCGCGGAACGGGCAAACTTTTAATAATTACCCGGTATATCTGACTCAACTGGATTTTTTTCTCTGAAGATCATCAAAATTGTCCTAGGACTGATCACACCGTTTGATAGAGCTAGTCGAGAGGAACATTTTATGTGGTCTATCGTCCGAATCGGACCAGAAATTTCCGAGCGCGGAACGGGCAAACTTTTAATAATTACCCGGTATATCTGACTCACCTGGATTTTTTTCTCAGAAAATCATCAAAATTGTCCTAGGACTGATCCCACCGTTCGATAGAGCTAGTCGAGAGGAATATTTTGAGTGGTCTATCGTCCGAATCGGACCAGAAATTTCCAAGCGCGGAGCGAGCAAACTTTTAATAATTACCCGGTATATCTGACTCAACTGGATTTTTTTCTCTGAAGATCATCAAAATTGTCCTAGGACTGATCACACCGTTTGATAGAGCTAGTCGAGAGGAACATTTTATGTGGTCTATCGTCCGAATCGGACTGGAAATTTCCAAGCGCGGAGCGAGCAAACTTTTAATAATTACCCGGTATATCTGACTCACCTGGATTTTTTTCTCAGAAAACCATCAAAATTGTCCTAGGACTGATCCCACCGTTGGATAGAGCTAGTCGTGAGGAATATTTTGAGTGTTCTATCGTCCGAATCGGACCGGACATTTCCGAGCGCGGAACGGGCAAACTTTTAATAATTACCCGGTATATCTGACTCACCTGGATTTTTTTCTCAGAAAATCATCAAAATTGTCCTAGGATTGATCCCACCGTTGGATAGAGCTAGTCGAGAGGAACATTTTGAGTGTTCTATCGTCCGAATCGGACCAGAAATTTCCGAGCGCGGAACGGGCAAACTTTTAATAATTACCCGGTATATCTGACTAAACTGGATTTTTTTCTCTGAAGATCATCAAAATTGTCCTAGGACTGATCACACCGTTGGATAGAGCTAGTCGAGAGGAATATTTTGAGTGGTCTATCGTCCGAATCGGACTGGAAATTTCCAAGCGCGGAGCGAGCAAACTTTTAATAATTACCCGGTATATCTGACTCACCTGGATTTTTTTCTCAGAAAATCATCAAAATTGTCCTAGGATTGATCCCACCGTTGGATAGAGCTAGTCGAGAGGAACATTTTGAGTGTTCTATCGTCCGAATCGGACCAGAAATTTCCGAGCGCGGAGGGAGCAAACTTTTAATAATTACTCGGTATATGTGACATATCTGAATTTTTTTCTCAGAAAGTTATCAAAATTGTCCTAGGATTGATCCCACCGTTGGATAGAGCTAGTCGAGAGGAATATTTTGAGCGTTCTATCGTCCGAATCGGACCAGAAATTTCCGAGCGCGGAACGGGCAATCTTTTAATAATTACCCGGTATATCTGACTCACCTGGATTTTTTTCTCAGAAAATCATCAAAATTGTCCTAGGATTGATCCCACCGTTGGATAGAGCTAGTCGAGAGGAACATTTTGAGTGTTCTATCGTCCGAATCGGACCAGAAATTTCCGAGCGCGGAACGGGCAAACTTTTAATAATTACCCGGTATATCTGACTCACCTGGATTTTTTTCTCAGAAAATCATCAAAATTGTCCTAGGATTGATCCCACCGTTGGATAGAGCTAGTCGAGAGGAACATTTTGAGTGTTCTATCGTCCGAATCGGACCAGAAATTTCCGAGCGCGGAACGGGCAAACTTTTAATAATTACCCGGTATATCTGACTAAACTGGATTTTTTTCTCTGAAGATCATCAAAATTGTCCTAGGACTGATCACACCGTTGGATAGAGCTAGTCGAGAGGAATATTTTGAGTGGTCTATCGTCCGAATCGGACTGGAAATTTCCAAGCGCGGAGCGAGCAAACTTTTAATAATTACCCGGTATATCTGACTCACCTGGATTTTTTTCTCAGAAAACCATCAAAATTGTCCTAGGACTGATCCCACCGTTGGATAGAGCTAGTCGTGAGGAATATTTTGAGTGTTCTATCGTCCGAATCGGACCGGACATTTCCGAGCGCGGAACGGGCAAACTTTTAATAATTACCCGGTATATCTGACTCACCTGGATTTTTTTCTCAGAAAATCATCAAAATTGTCCTAGGATTGATCCCACCGTTGGATAGAGCTAGTCGAGAGGAACATTTTGAGTGTTCTATCGTCCGAATCGGACCAGAAATTTCCGAGCGCGGAACGGGCAAACTTTTAATAATTACCCGGTATATCTGACTAAACTGGATTTTTTTCTCTGAAGATCATCAAAATTGTCCTAGGACTGATCACACCGTTGGATAGAGCTAGTCGAGAGGAATATTTTGAGTGGTCTATCGTCCGAATCGGACTGGAAATTTCCAAGCGCGGAGCGAGCAAACTTTTAATAATTACCCGGTATATCTGACTCACCTGGATTTTTTTCTCAGAAAACCATCAAAATTGTCCTAGGACTGATCCCACCGTTGGATAGAGCTAGTCGTGAGGAATATTTTGAGTGTTCTATCGTCCGAATCGGACCGGACATTTCCGAGCGCGGAACGGGCAAACTTTTAATAATTACCCGGTATATCTGACTCACCTGGATTTTTTTCTCAGAAAATCATCAAAATTGTCCTAGGATTGATCCCACCGTTGGATAGAGCTAGTCGAGAGGAACATTTTGAGTGTTCTATCGTCCGAATCGGACCAGAAATTTCCGAGCGCGGAGCGAGCAAACTTTTAATAATTACCCGGTATATCTGACTCACCTGGATTTTTTTCTCAGAAAATCATCAAAATTGTCCTAGGATTGATCCCACCGTTGGATAGAGCTAGTCGAGAGGAACATTTTGAGTGTTCTATCGTCCGAATCGGACCAGAAATTTCCGAGCGCGGAACGGGCAAACTTTTAATAATTACCCGGTATATCTGACTAAACTGGATTTTTTTCTCTGAAGATCATCAAAATTGTCCTAGGACTGATCACACCGTTGGATAGAGCTAGTCGAGAGGAATATTTTGAGTGGTCTATCGTCCGAATCGGACTGGAAATTTCCAAGCGCGGAGCGAGCAAACTTTTAATAATTACCCGGTATATCTGACTAAACTGGATTTTTTTCTCTGAAGATCATCAAAATTGTCCTAGGACTGATCACACCGTTGGATAGAGCTAGTCGAGAGGAATATTTTGAGTGGTCTATCGTCCGAATCGGACTGGAAATTTCCAAGCGCGGAGCGAGCAAACTTTTAATAATTACCCGGTATATCTGACTCACCTGGATTTTTTTCTCAGAAAACCATCAAAATTGTCCTAGGACTGATCCCACCGTTGGATAGAGCTAGTCGTGAGGAATATTTTGAGTGTTCTATCGTCCGAATCGGACCGGACATTTCCGAGCGCGGAACGGGCAAACTTTTAATAATTACCCGGTATATCTGACTCACCTGGATTTTTTTCTCAGAAAATCATCAAAATTGTCCTAGGATTGATCCCACCGTTGGATAGAGCTAGTCGAGAGGAACATTTTGAGTGTTCTATCGTCCGAATCGGACCAGAAATTTCCGAGCGCGGAACGGGCAAACTTTTAATAATTACCCGGTATATCTGACTAAACTGGATTTTTTTCTCTGAAGATCATCAAAATTGTCCTAGGACTGATCACACCGTTGAATAGAGCTAGTCGAGAGGAATATATTGAGTGGTCTATCGTCCGAATCGGACTGGAAATTTCCAAGCGCGGAGCGAGCAAACTTTTAATAATTACCCGGTATATCTGACTCACCTGGATTTTTTTCTCAGAAAACCATCAAAATTGTCCTAGGACTGATCCCACCGTTGGATAGAGCTAGTCGTGAGGAATATTTTGAGTGTTCTATCGTCCGAATCGGACCGGACATTTCCGAGCGCGGAACGGGCAAACTTTTAATAATTACCCGGTATATCTGACTCACCTGGATTTTTTTCTCAGAAAATCATCAAAATTGTCCTAGGATTGATCCCACCGTTGGATAGAGCTAGTCGAGAGGAACATTTTGAGTGTTCTATCGTCCGAATCGGACCAGAAATTTCCGAGCGCGGAGGGAGCAAACTTTTAATAATTACTCGGTATATGTGACATATCTGAATTTTTTTCTCAGAAAGTTATCAAAATTGTCCTAGGATTGATCCCACCGTTGGATAGAGCTAGTCGAGAGGAACATTTTGAGCGTTCTATCGTCCGAATCGGACCAGAAATTTCCGAGCGCGGAGCGAGCAAACTTTTAATAATTACTCGGTATATGTGACATATCTGAATTTTTTTCTCAGAAAGTCATCAAAATTGTCCTAGGATTGATCCCACCGTTGGATAGAGCTAGTCGAGAGGAACATTTTGAGTGTTCTATCGTCCGAATCGGACCAGAAATTTCCGAGCGCGGAACGGGCAAACTTTTAATAATTACCCGGTATATCTGACTCAACTGGATTTTTTTCTCTGAAGATCATCAAAATTGTCCTAGGACTGATCACACCGTTGGATAGAGCTAGTCGAGAGGAACATTTTATGTGGTCTATCGTCCGAATCGGACCAGAAATTTCCGAGCGCGGAACGGGCAAACTTTTAATAATTACCCGGTATATCTGACTCACCTGGATTTTTTTCTCAGAAAATCATCAAAATTGTCCTAGGACTGATCCCACCGTTCGATAGAGCTAGTCGAGAGGAATATTTTGAGTGTTCTATCGTCCGAATCGGACCAGAAATTTCCGAGCGCGGAACGGGCAAACTTTTAATAATTACCCGGTATATCTGACTAAACTGGATTTTTTTCTCTGAAGATCATCAAAATTGTCCTAGGACTGATCACACCGTTGAATAGAGCTAGTCGAGAGGAATATATTGAGTGGTCTATCGTCCGAATCGGACTGGAAATTTCCAAGCGCGGAGCGAGCAAACTTTTAATAATTACCCGGTATATCTGACTCACCTGGATTTTTTTCTCAGAAAACCATCAAAATTGTCCTAGGACTGATCCCACCGTTGGATAGAGCTAGTCGTGAGGAATATTTTGAGTGTTCTATCGTCCGAATCGGACCGGACATTTCCGAGCGCGGAACGGGCAAACTTTTAATAATTACCCGGTATATCTGACTCACCTGGATTTTTTTCTCAGAAAATCATCAAAATTGTCCTAGGATTGATCCCACCGTTGGATAGAGCTAGTCGAGAGGAACATTTTGAGTGTTCTATCGTCCGAATCGGACCAGAAATTTCCGAGCGCGGAGGGAGCAAACTTTTAATAATTACTCGGTATATGTGACATATCTGAATTTTTTTCTCAGAAAGTTATCAAAATTGTCCTAGGATTGATCCCACCGTTGGATAGAGCTAGTCGAGAGGAACATTTTGAGCGTTCTATCGTCCGAATCGGACCAGAAATTTCCGAGCGCGGAGCGAGCAAACTTTTAATAATTACTCGGTATATGTGACATATCTGAATTTTTTTCTCAGAAAGTCATCAAAATTGTCCTAGGATTGATCCCACCGTTGGATAGAGCTAGTCGAGAGGAACATTTTGAGTGTTCTATCGTCCGAATCGGACCAGAAATTTCCGAGCGCGGAACGGGCAAACTTTTAATAATTACCCGGTATATCTGACTCAACTGGATTTTTTTCTCTGAAGATCATCAAAATTGTCCTAGGACTGATCACACCGTTGGATAGAGCTAGTCGAGAGGAACATTTTATGTGGTCTATCGTCCGAATCGGACCAGAAATTTCCGAGCGCGGAACGGGCAAACTTTTAATAATTACCCGGTATATCTGACTCACCTGGATTTTTTTCTCAGAAAATCATCAAAATTGTCCTAGGACTGATCCCACCGTTCGATAGAGCTAGTCGAGAGGAATATTTTGAGTGTTCTATCGTCCGAATCGGACCAGAAATTTCCGAGCGCGGAACGGGCAAACTTTTAATAATTACCCGGTATATCTGACTAAACTGGATTTTTTTCTCTGAAGATCATCAAAATTGTCCTAGGACTGATCACACCGTTGGATAGAGCTAGTCGAGAGGAATATTTTGAGTGGTCTATCGTCCGAATCGGACTGGAAATTTCCAAGCGCGGAGCGAGCAAACTTTTAATAATTACCCGGTATATCTGACTCACCTGGATTTTTTTCTCAGAAAACCATCAAAATTGTCCTAGGACTGATCCCACCGTTGGATAGAGCTAGTCGTGAGGAATATTTTGAGTGTTCTATCGTCCGAATCGGACCGGACATTTCCGAGCGCGGAACGGGCAAACTTTTAATAATTACCCGGTATATCTGACTCACCTGGATTTTTTTCTCAGAAAATCATCAAAATTGTCCTAGGATTGATCCCACCGTTGGATAGAGCTAGTCGAGAGGAACATTTTGAGTGTTCTATCGTCCGAATCGGACCAGAAATTTCCGAGCGCGGAGGGAGCAAACTTTTAATAATTACTCGGTATATGTGACATATCTGAATTTTTTTCTCAGAAAGTTATCAAAATTGTCCTAGGATTGATCCCACCGTTGGATAGAGCTAGTCGAGAGGAACATTTTGAGCGTTCTATCGTCCGAATCGGACCAGAAATTTCCGAGCGCGGAGCGAGCAAACTTTTAATAATTACTCGGTATATGTGACATATCTGAATTTTTTTCTCAGAAAGTCATCAAAATTGTCCTAGGATTGATCCCACCGTTGGATAGAGCTAGTCGAGAGGAACATTTTGAGTGTTCTATCGTCCGAATCGGACCAGAAATTTCCGAGCGCGGAACGGGCAAACTTTTAATAATTACCCGGTATATCTGACTCAACTGGATTTTTTTCTCTGAAGATCATCAAAATTGTCCTAGGACTGATCACACCGTTTGATAGAGCTAGTCGAGAGGAACATTTTATGTGGTCTATCGTCCGAATCGGACCAGAAATTTCCGAGCGCGGAACGGGCAAACTTTTAATAATTACCCGGTATATCTGACTCACCTGGATTTTTTTCTCAGAAAATCATCAAAATTGTCCTAGGACTGATCCCACCGTTCGATAGAGCTAGTCGAGAGGAATATTTTGAGTGGTCTATCGTCCGAATCGGACCAGAAATTTCCAAGCGCGGAGCGAGCAAACTTTTAATAATTACCCGGTATATCTGACTCAACTGGATTTTTTTCTCTGAAGATCATCAAAATTGTCCTAGGACTGATCACACCGTTTGATAGAGCTAGTCGAGAGGAACATTTTATGTGGTCTATCGTCCGAATCGGACTGGAAATTTCCAAGCGCGGAGCGAGCAAACTTTTAATAATTACCCGGTATATCTGACTCACCTGGATTTTTTTCTCAGAAAACCATCAAAATTGTCCTAGGACTGATCCCACCGTTGGATAGAGCTAGTCGTGAGGAATATTTTGAGTGTTCTATCGTCCGAATCGGACCGGACATTTCCGAGCGCGGAACGGGCAAACTTTTAATAATTACCCGGTATATCTGACTCACCTGGATTTTTTTCTCAGAAAATCATCAAAATTGTCCTAGGATTGATCCCACCGTTGGATAGAGCTAGTCGAGAGGAACATTTTGAGTGTTCTATCGTCCGAATCGGACCAGAAATTTCCGAGCGCGGAACGGGCAAACTTTTAATAATTACCCGGTATATCTGACTAAACTGGATTTTTTTCTCTGAAGATCATCAAAATTGTCCTAGGACTGATCACACCGTTGGATAGAGCTAGTCGAGAGGAATATTTTGAGTGGTCTATCGTCCGAATCGGACTGGAAATTTCCAAGCGCGGAGCGAGCAAACTTTTAATAATTACCCGGTATATCTGACTCACCTGGATTTTTTTCTCAGAAAACCATCAAAATTGTCCTAGGACTGATCCCACCGTTGGATAGAGCTAGTCGTGAGGAATATTTTGAGTGTTCTATCGTCCGAATCGGACCGGACATTTCCGAGCGCGGAACGGGCAAACTTTTAATAATTACCCGGTATATCTGACTCACCTGGATTTTTTTCTCAGAAAATCATCAAAATTGTCCTAGGATTGATCCCACCGTTGGATAGAGCTAGTCGAGAGGAACATTTTGAGTGTTCTATCGTCCGAATCGGACCAGAAATTTCCGAGCGCGGAGGGAGCAAACTTTTAATAATTACTCGGTATATGTGACATATCTGAATTTTTTTCTCAGAAAGTTATCAAAATTGTCCTAGGATTGATCCCACCGTTGGATAGAGCTAGTCGAGAGGAACATTTTGAGCGTTCTATCGTCCGAATCGGACCAGAAATTTCCGAGCGCGGAGCGAGCAAACTTTTAATAATTACTCGGTATATGTGACATATCTGAATTTTTTTCTCAGAAAGTCATCAAAATTGTCCTAGGATTGATCCCACCGTTGGATAGAGCTAGTCGAGAGGAACATTTTGAGTGTTCTATCGTCCGAATCGGACCAGAAATTTCCGAGCGCGGAACGGGCAAACTTTTAATAATTACCCGGTATATCTGACTCAACTGGATTTTTTTCTCTGAAGATCATCAAAATTGTCCTAGGACTGATCACACCGTTGGATAGAGCTAGTCGAGAGGAACATTTTATGTGGTCTATCGTCCGAATCGGACCAGAAATTTCCGAGCGCGGAACGGGCAAACTTTTAATAATTACCCGGTATATCTGACTCACCTGGATTTTTTTCTCAGAAAATCATCAAAATTGTCCTAGGACTGATCCCACCGTTCGATAGAGCTAGTCGAGAGGAATATTTTGAGTGTTCTATCGTCCGAATCGGACCAGAAATTTCCGAGCGCGGAACGGGCAAACTTTTAATAATTACCCGGTATATCTGACTAAACTGGATTTTTTTCTCTGAAGATCATCAAAATTGTCCTAGGACTGATCACACCGTTGGATAGAGCTAGTCGAGAGGAATATTTTGAGTGGTCTATCGTCCGAATCGGACTGGAAATTTCCAAGCGCGGAGCGAGCAAACTTTTAATAATTACCCGGTATATCTGACTCACCTGGATTTTTTTCTCAGAAAACCATCAAAATTGTCCTAGGACTGATCCCACCGTTGGATAGAGCTAGTCGTGAGGAATATTTTGAGTGTTCTATCGTCCGAATCGGACCGGACATTTCCGAGCGCGGAACGGGCAAACTTTTAATAATTACCCGGTATATCTGACTCACCTGGATTTTTTTCTCAGAAAATCATCAAAATTGTCCTAGGATTGATCCCACCGTTGGATAGAGCTAGTCGAGAGGAACATTTTGAGTGTTCTATCGTCCGAATCGGACCAGAAATTTCCGAGCGCGGAGGGAGCAAACTTTTAATAATTACTCGGTATATGTGACATATCTGAATTTTTTTCTCAGAAAGTTATCAAAATTGTCCTAGGATTGATCCCACCGTTGGATAGAGCTAGTCGAGAGGAACATTTTGAGCGTTCTATCGTCCGAATCGGACCAGAAATTTCCGAGCGCGGAGCGAGCAAACTTTTAATAATTACTCGGTATATGTGACATATCTGAATTTTTTTCTCAGAAAGTCATCAAAATTGTCCTAGGATTGATCCCACCGTTGGATAGAGCTAGTCGAGAGGAACATTTTGAGTGTTCTATCGTCCGAATCGGACCAGAAATTTCCGAGCGCGGAACGGGCAAACTTTTAATAATTACCCGGTATATCTGACTCAACTGGATTTTTTTCTCTGAAGATCATCAAAATTGTCCTAGGACTAATCACACCGTTGGATAGAGCTAGTCGAGAGGAACATTTTATGTGGTCTATCGTCCGAATCGGACCAGAAATTTCCGAGCGCGGAACGGGCAAACTTTTAATAATTACCCGGTATATCTGACTCACCTGGATTTTTTTCTCAGAAAATCATCAAAATTGTCCTAGGACTGATCCCACCGTTGGATAGAGCTAGTCGAGAGGAACATTTTGAGTGGTCTATCGTCCGAATCGGACTGGAAATTTCCAAGCGCGGAGCGAGCAAACTTTTAATAATTACCCGGAATATCTGACTCACCTGGATTTTTTTCTCTGAAGAGCAACAAAATTGTCCTAGGACTGATACCACCGTTAGATAGAGCTAGTCGAGAGGAATATTTTGAGTGGTCTATCGTCCGAATCGGACTGGAAATTTCCAAGCGCGGAGCGAGCAAACTTTTAATAATTACCCGGTATATCTGACTCACCTGGATTTTTTTCTCAGAAAATCATCAAAATTGTCCTAGGATTGATCCCACCGTTGGATAGAGCTAGTCGAGAGGAACATTTTGAGTGTTCTATCGTCCGAATCGGACCAGAAATTTCCGAGCGCGGAGGGAGCAAACTTTTAATAATTACTCGGTATATGTGACATATCTGAATTTTTTTCTCAGAAAGTTATCAAAATTGTCCTAGGATTGATCCCACCGTTGGATAGAGCTAGTCGAGAGGAATATTTTGAGCGTTCTATCGTCCGAATCGGACCAGAAATTTCCGAGCGCGGAACGGGCAATCTTTTAATAATTACCCGGTATATCTGACTCACCTGGATTTTTTTCTCAGAAAATCATCAAAATTGTCCTAGGATTGATCCCACCGTTGGATAGAGCTAGTCGAGAGGAACATTTTGAGCGTTCTATCGTCCGAATCGGACCAGAAATTTCCGAGCGCGGAACGGGCAAACTTTTAATAATTACCCGGTATATCTGACTCACCTGGATTTTTTTCTCAGAAAATCATCAAAATTGTCCTAGGATTGATCCCACCGTTGGATAGAGCTAGTCGAGAGGAACATTTTGAGTGTTCTATCGTCCGAATCGGACCAGAAATTTCCGAGCGCGGAACGGGCAAACTTTTAATAATTACCCGGTATATCTGACTCACCTGGATTTTTTTCTCAGAAAATCATCAAAATTGTCCTAGGATTGATCCCACCGTTGGATAGAGCTAGTCGAGAGGAACATTTTGAGTGTTCTATCGTCCGAATCGGACCAGAAATTTCCGAGCGCGGAACGGGCAAACTTTTAATAATTACCCGGTATATCTGACTAAACTGGATTTTTTTCTCTGAAGATCATCAAAATTGTCCTAGGACTGATCACACCGTTGGATAGAGCTAGTCGAGAGGAATATTTTGAGTGGTCTATCGTCCGAATCGGACTGGAAATTTCCAAGCGCGGAGCGAGCAAACTTTTAATAATTACCCGGTATATCTGACTCACCTGGATTTTTTTCTCAGAAAATCATCAAAATTGTCCTAGGATTGATCCCACCGTTGGATAGAGCTAGTCGAGAGGAACATTTTGAGTGTTCTATCGTCCGAATCGGACCAGAAATTTCCAAGCGCGGAGCGAGCAAACTTTTAATAATTACCCAGTATATCTGACTCACCTGGATTTTTTTCTCAGAAAATCATCAAAATTGTCCTAGGACTGATCCCACCGATGGATAGAGCTAGTCGTGAGGAATATTTTGAGTGGTCTATCGTCCGAATCGGACCAGAAATTTCCAAGCGCGGAGCGAGCAAACTTTTAATAATTACCCAGTATATCTGACTCACCTGGATTTTTTTCTCAGAAAATCATCAAAATTGTCCTAGGACTGATCCCACCGTTGGATAGAGCTAGTCGAGAGGAAAATTTTGAGTGGTCTATCGTCCGAATCGGACCAGAAATTTCCGAGCGCGGAGCGAGCAAACTTTTAATAATTACTCGGTATATGTGACATATCTGAATTTTTTTCGCAGAAAGTCATCAAAATTGTCCTAGGATTGATCCCACCGTTGGATAGAGCTAGTCGAGAGGAACATTTTGAGTGTTCTATCGTCCGAATCGGACCAGAAATTTCCGAGCGCGGAGCGAGCAAACTTTTAATAATTACTCGGTATATGTGACATATCTGAATTTTTTTCTCAGAAAGTTATCAAAATTGTCCTAGGATTGATCCCACCGTTGGATAGAGCTAGTCGAGAGGAATATTTTGAGTGGTCTATCGTCCGAATCGGACCAGAAATTTCCAAGCGCGGAGCGAGCAAACTTTTAATAATTGCCCGGTATATCTGACTCACCTGGATTTTTTTCTCAGAAAATCATCAAAATTGTCCTAGGACTGATCCCACCGATGGATAGAGCTAGTCGTGAGGAATATTTTGAGTGGTCTATCGTCCGAATCGGACCAGAAATTTCCAAGCGCGGAGCGAGCAAACTTTTAATAATTACTCGGTATATGTGACATATCTGAATTTTTTTCTCAGAAAATCATCAAAATTGTCCTAGGACTGATCACACCGTTCGATAGAGCTAGTCGAGAGGAATATTTTGAGTGGTCTATCGTCCGAATCGGACAAGAAATTTCCAAGCGCGGAGCGAGCAAACTTTTAATAATTACCCAGTATATCTGACTCACCTGGATTTTTTTCTCAGAAAATCATCAAAATTGTCCTAGGACTGATCCCACCGTTGGATAGAGCTAGTCGAGAGGAAAATTTTGAGTGGTCTATCGTCCGAATCGGACCAGAAATTTCCGAGCGCGGAGCGAGCAAACTTTTAATAATTACTCGGTATATGTGACATATCTGAATTTTTTTCTCAGAAAGTCATCAAAATTGTCCTAGGATTGATCCCACCGTTGGATAGAGCTAGTCGAGAGGAACATTTTGAGTGTTCTATTGTCCGAATCGGACCAGAAATTTCCGAGCGCGGAGCGAGCAAACTTTTAATAATTACTCGGTATATGTGACATATCTGAATTTTTTTCTCAGAAAGTCATCAAAATTGTCCTAGGATTGATCCCACCGTTGGATAGAGCTAGTCGAGAGGAACATTTTGAGTGGTCTATCGTCCGAATCGGACCAGAAATTTCCGAGCGCGGAATGGGCAAACTTTTAATAATTACCTGGTATATCTGACTCACCTGGATTTTTTTCTCAGAAAGTCATCAAAATTGTCCTAGGATTGATCCCACCGTTGGATAGAGCTAGTCGAGAGGAACATTTTGAGTGTTCTATCGTCCGAATCGGACCAGAAATTTCCGAGCGCGGAGCGAGCAAACTTTTAATAATTACTCGGTATATGTGACATATCTGAATTTTTTTCTCAGAAAGTCATCAAAATTGTCCTAGGATTGATCCCACCGTTGGATAGAGCTAGTCGAGAGGAACATTTTGAGTGTTCTATCGTCCGAATCGGACCAGAAATTTCCGAGCGCGGAGCGAGCAAACTTTTAATAATTACTCGGTATATGTGACATATCTGAATTTTTTTCTCAGAAAATCATCAAAATTGTCCTAGGACTGATCCCACCGTTCAATAGAGCTAGTCGAGAGGAATATTTTGAGTGGTCTATCGTCCGAATCGGACCAGAAATTTCCAAGCGCGGAGCGAGCAAACTTTTAATAATTGCCCGGTATATCTGACTCACCTGGACTTTTTTCTCAGAAAATCATCAAAATTGTCCTAGGACTGATCCCACCGTTGGATAGAGCTAGTCGTGAGGAATATTTTGAGTGGTCCATCGTCCGAATGGGACCAGAAATTTCCGAGCGCGGAGCGAGCAAACTTTTAATAATTACCCGGTATATCTGACTCACCTGGATTTTTTTCTCAGAAAATCATCAAAATTGTCCTAGGAGTGATCCCACCGTTGGATAGAGCTAGTCGAGAGGAACATTTTGAGTGTTCTATCGTCCGAATCGGACTGGAAATTTCCAAGCGCGGAGGGAGCAAACTTTTAATAATTACTCGGTATATGTGACATATCTGAATTTTTTTCTCAGAAAGTTATCAAAATTGTCCTAGGATTGATCCCACCGTTGGATAGAGCTAGTCGAGAGGAACATTTTGAGCGTTCTATCGTCCGAATCGGACCAGAAATTTCCGAGCGCGGAGCGAGCAAACTTTTAATAATTACTCGGTATATGTGACATATCTGAATTTTTTTCTCAGAAAGTTATCAAAATTGTCCTAGGATTGATCCCACCGTTGGATAGAGCTAGTCGAGAGGAATATTTTGAGCGTTCTATCGTCCGAATCGGACCAGAAATTTCCGAGCGCGGAACGGGCAAACTTTTAATAATTACCCGGTATATCTGACTCACCTGGATTTTTTTCTCAGAAAATCATCAAAATTGTCCTAGGATTGATCCCACCGTTGGATAGAGCTAGTCGAGAGGAACATTTTGAGCGTTCTATCGTCCGAATCGGACCAGAAATTTCCGAGCGCGGAACGGGCAAACTTTTAATAATTACCCGGTATATCTGACTCACCTGGATTTTTTTCTCAGAAAATCATCAAAATTGTCCTAGGATTGATCCCACCGTTGGATAGAGCTAGTCGAGAGGAACATTTTGAGTGTTCTATCGTCCGAATCGGACCAGAAATTTCCGAGCGCGGAACGGGCAAACTTTTAATAATTACCCGGTATATCTGACTCACCTGGATTTTTTTCTCAGAAAATCATCAAAATTGTCCTAGGATTGATCCCACCGTTGGATAGAGCTAGTCGAGAGGAAAATTTTGAGTGGTCTATCGTCCGAATCGGACCAGAAATTTCCGAGCGCGGAGCGAGCAAACTTTTAATAATTACTCGGTATATGTGACATATCTGAATTTTTTTCTCAGAAAGTCATCAAAATTGTCCTAGGATTGATCCCACCGTTGGATAGAGCTAGTCGAGAGGAACATTTTGAGTGTTCTATTGTCCGAATCGGACCAGAAATTTCCGAGCGCGGAGCGAGCAAACTTTTAATAATTACTCGGTATATGTGACATATCTGAATTTTTTTCTCAGAAAGTCATCAAAATTGTCCTAGGATTGATCCCACCGTTGGATAGAGCTAGTCGAGAGGAACATTTTGAGTGTTCTATTGTCCGAATCGGACCAGAAATTTCCGAGCGCGGAGCGAGCAAACTTTTAATAATTACTCGGTATATGTGACATATCTGAATTTTTTTCTCAGAAAGTCATCAAAATTGTCCTAGGATTGATCCCACCGTTGGATAGAGCTAGTCGAGAGGAACATTTTGAGTGTTCTATTGTCCGAATCGGACCAGAAATTTCCAAGCGCGGAGCGAGCAAACTTTTAATAATTACTCGGTATATGTGACATATCTGAATTTTTTTCTCAGAAAGTTATCAAAATTGTCCTAGGATTGATCCCACCGTTGGATAGAGCTAGTCGAGAGGAATATTTTGAGTGGTCTATCGTCCGAATCGGACCAGAAATTTCCAAGCGCGGAGCGAGCAAACTTTTAATAATTGCCCGGTATATCTGACTCACCTGGATTTTTTTCTCAGAAAATCATCAAAATTGTCCTAGGACTGATCCCACCGATGGATAGAGCTAGTCGTGAGGAATATTTTGAGTGGTCTATCGTCCGAATCGGACCAGAAATTTCCAAGCGCGGAGCGAGCAAACTTTTAATAATTACTCGGTATATGTGACATATCTGAATTTTTTTCTCAGAAAATCATCAAAATTGTCCTAGGACTGATCCCACCGTTCAATAGAGCTAGTCGAGAGGAATATTTTGAGTGGTCTATCGTCCGAATCGGACCAGAAATTTCCAAGCGCGGAGCGAGCAAACTTTTAATAATTGCCCGGTATATCTGACTCACCTGGACTTTTTTCTCAGAAAATCATCAAAATTGTCCTAGGACTGATCCCACCGTTGGATAGAGCTAGTCGTGAGGAATATTTTGAGTGGTCCATCGTCCGAATGGGACCAGAAATTTCCGAGCGCGGAGCGAGCAAACTTTTAATAATTACCCGGTATATCTGACTCACCTGGATTTTTTTCTCAGAAAATCATCAAAATTGTCCTAGGAGTGATCCCACCGTTGGATAGAGCTAGTCGAGAGGAACATTTTGAGTGTTCTATCGTCCGAATCGGACTGGAAATTTCCAAGCGCGGAGGGAGCAAACTTTTAATAATTACTCGGTATATGTGACATATCTGAATTTTTTTCTCAGAAAGTTATCAAAATTGTCCTAGGATTGATCCCACCGTTGGATAGAGCTAGTCGAGAGGAACATTTTGAGCGTTCTATCGTCCGAATCGGACCAGAAATTTCCGAGCGCGGAGCGAGCAAACTTTTAATAATTACTCGGTATATGTGACATATCTGAATTTTTTTCTCAGAAAGTTATCAAAATTGTCCTAGGATTGATCCCACCGTTGGATAGAGCTAGTCGAGAGGAATATTTTGAGCGTTCTATCGTCCGAATCGGACCAGAAATTTCCGAGCGCGGAACGGGCAAACTTTTAATAATTACCCGGTATATCTGACTCACCTGGATTTTTTTCTCAGAAAATCATCAAAATTGTCCTAGGATTGATCCCACCGTTGGATAGAGCTAGTCGAGAGGAACATTTTGAGCGTTCTATCGTCCGAATCGGACCAGAAATTTCCGAGCGCGGAACGGGCAAACTTTTAATAATTACCCGGTATATCTGACTCACCTGGATTTTTTTCTCAGAAAATCATCAAAATTGTCCTAGGATTGATCCCACCGTTGGATAGAGCTAGTCGAGAGGAACATTTTGAGTGTTCTATCGTCCGAATCGGACCAGAAATTTCCGAGCGCGGAACGGGCAAACTTTTAATAATTACCCGGTATATCTGACTCACCTGGATTTTTTTCTCAGAAAATCATCAAAATTGTCCTAGGATTGATCCCACCGTTGGATAGAGCTAGTCGAGAGGAAAATTTTGAGTGGTCTATCGTCCGAATCGGACCAGAAATTTCCGAGCGCGGAGCGAGCAAACTTTTAATAATTACTCGGTATATGTGACATATCTGAATTTTTTTCTCAGAAAGTCATCAAAATTGTCCTAGGATTGATCCCACCGTTGGATAGAGCTAGTCGAGAGGAACATTTTGAGTGTTCTATTGTCCGAATCGGACCAGAAATTTCCGAGCGCGGAGCGAGCAAACTTTTAATAATTACTCGGTATATGTGACATATCTGAATTTTTTTCTCAGAAAGTCATCAAAATTGTCCTAGGATTGATCCCACCGTTGGATAGAGCTAGTCGAGAGGAACATTTTGAGTGTTCTATTGTCCGAATCGGACCAGAAATTTCCGAGCGCGGAGCGAGCAAACTTTTAATAATTACTCGGTATATGTGACATATCTGAATTTTTTTCTCAGAAAGTCATCAAAATTGTCCTAGGATTGATCCCACCGTTGGATAGAGCTAGTCGAGAGGAACATTTTGAGTGTTCTATTGTCCGAATCGGACCAGAAATTTCCAAGCGCGGAGCGAGCAAACTTTTAATAATTACTCGGTATATGTGACATATCTGAATTTTTTTCTCAGAAAGTTATCAAAATTGTCCTAGGATTGATCCCACCGTTGGATAGAGCTAGTCGAGAGGAATATTTTGAGTGGTCTATCGTCCGAATCGGACCAGAAATTTCCAAGCGCGGAGCGAGCAAACTTTTAATAATTGCCCGGTATATCTGACTCACCTGGATTTTTTTCTCAGAAAATCATCAAAATTGTCCTAGGACTGATCCCACCGATGGATAGAGCTAGTCGTGAGGAATATTTTGAGTGGTCTATCGTCCGAATCGGACCAGAAATTTCCAAGCGCGGAGCGAGCAAACTTTTAATAATTACTCGGTATATGTGACATATCTGAATTTTTTTCTCAGAAAATCATCAAAATTGTCCTAGGACTGATCACACCGTTCGATAGAGCTAGTCGAGAGGAATATTTTGAGTGGTCTATCGTCCGAATCGGACAAGAAATTTCCAAGCGCGGAGCGAGCAAACTTTTAATAATTACCCAGTATATCTGACTCACCTGGATTTTTTTCTCAGAAAATCATCAAAATTGTCCTAGGACTGATCCCACCGTTGGATAGAGCTAGTCGAGAGGAAAATTTTGAGTGGTCTATCGTCCGAATCGGACCAGAAATTTCCGAGCGCGGAGGGAGCAAACTTTTAATAATTACTCGGTATATGTGACATATCTGAATTTTTTTCTCAGAAAGTTATCAAAATTGTCCTAGGATTGATCCCACCGTTGGATAGAGCTAGTCGAGAGGAACATTTTGAGCGTTCTATCGTCCGAATCGGACCAGAAATTTCCGAGCGCGGAGCGAGCAAACTTTTAACAATTACTCGGTATATGTGACATATCTGAATTTTTTTCTCAGAAAGTCATCAAAATTGTCCTAGGATTGATCCCACCGTTGGATAGAGCTAGTCGAGAGGAACATTTTGAGTGTTCTATCGTCCGAATCGGACCAGAAATTTCCGAGCGCGGAACGGGCAAACTTTTAATAATTACCCGGTATATCTGACTCAACTGGATTTTTTTCTCTGAAGATCATCAAAATTGTCCTAGGACTGATCACACCGTTGGATAGAGCTAGTCGAGAGGAACATTTTATGTGGTCTATCGTCCGAATCGGACCAGAAATTTCCGAGCGCGGAACGGGCAAACTTTTAATAATTACCCGGTATATCTGACTCACCTGGATTTTTTTCTCAGAAAATCATCAAAATTGTCCTAGGACTGATCCCACCGTTCGATAGAGCTAGTCGAGAGGAATATTTTGAGTGGTCTATCGTCCGAATCGGACCAGAAATTTCCAAGCGCGGAGCGAGCAAACTTTTAATAATTACCCAGTATATCTGACTCACCTGGATTTTTTTCTCAGAAAATCATCAAAATTGTCCTAGGACTGATCCCACCGATGGATAGAGCTAGTCGTGAGGAATATTTTGAGTGGTCTATCGTCCGAATCGGACCAGAAATTTCCAAGCGCGGAGCGAGCAAACTTTTAATAATTACCCAGTATATCTGACTCACCTGGATTTTTTTCTCAGAAAATCATCAAAATTGTCCTAGGACTGATCCCACCGTTGGATAGAGCTAGTCGAGAGGAAAATTTTGAGTGGTCTATCGTCCGAATCGGACCAGAAATTTCCGAGCGCGGAGCGAGCAAACTTTTAATAATTACTCGGTATATGTGACATATCTGAATTTTTTTCGCAGAAAGTCATCAAAATTGTCCTAGGATTGATCCCACCGTTGGATAGAGCTAGTCGAGAGGAACATTTTGAGTGTTCTATCGTCCGAATCGGACCAGAAATTTCCGAGCGCGGAGCGAGCAAACTTTTAATAATTACTCGGTATATGTGACATATCTGAATTTTTTTCTCAGAAAGTTATCAAAATTGTCCTAGGATTGATCCCACCGTTGGATAGAGCTAGTCGAGAGGAATATTTTGAGTGGTCTATCGTCCGAATCGGACCAGAAATTTCCAAGCGCGGAGCGAGCAAACTTTTAATAATTGCCCGGTATATCTGACTCACCTGGATTTTTTTCTCAGAAAATCATCAAAATTGTCCTAGGACTGATCCCACCGATGGATAGAGCTAGTCGTGAGGAATATTTTGAGTGGTCTATCGTCCGAATCGGACCAGAAATTTCCAAGCGCGGAGCGAGCAAACTTTTAATAATTACTCGGTATATGTGACATATCTGAATTTTTTTCTCAGAAAATCATCAAAATTGTCCTAGGACTGATCACACCGTTCGATAGAGCTAGTCGAGAGGAATATTTTGAGTGGTCTATCGTCCGAATCGGACAAGAAATTTCCAAGCGCGGAGCGAGCAAACTTTTAATAATTACCCAGTATATCTGACTCACCTGGATTTTTTTCTCAGAAAATCATCAAAATTGTCCTAGGACTGATCCCACCGTTGGATAGAGCTAGTCGAGAGGAAAATTTTGAGTGGTCTATCGTCCGAATCGGACCAGAAATTTCCGAGCGCGGAGCGAGCAAACTTTTAATAATTACCCGGTATATCTGACTCACCTGGATTTTTTTCTCAGAAAGTCATCAAAATTGTCCTAGGATTGATCCCACCGTTGGATAGAGCTAGTCGAGAGGAACATTTTGAGCGTTCTATCGTCCGAATCGGACCAGAAATTTCCGAGCGCGGAATGGGCAAACTTTTAATAATTACCCGGTATATCTGACTCACCTGGATTTTTTTCTCAGAAAATCATCAAAATTGTCCTAGGATTGATCCCACCGTTGGATAGAGCTAGTCGAGAGGAACATTTTGAGTGTTCTATCGTCCGAATCGGACCAGAAATTTCCGAGCGCGGAACGGGCAAACTTTTAATAATTACCCGGTATATCTGACTCACCTGGATTTTTTTCTCAGAAAATCATCAAAATTGTCCTAGGATTGATCCCACCGTTGGATAGAGCTAGTCGAGAGGAACATTTTGAGTGTTCTATCGTCCGAATCGGACCAGAAATTTCCGAGCGCGGAGGGAGCAAACTTTTAATAATTACTCGGTATATGTGACATATCTGAATTTTTTTCTCAGAAAGTTATCAAAATTGTCCTAGGATTGATCCCACCGTTGGATAGAGCTAGTCGAGAGGAACATTTTGAGCGTTCTATCGTCCGAATCGGACCAGAAATTTCCGAGCGCGGAGCGAGCAAACTTTTAATAATTACTCGGTATATGTGACATATCTGAATTTTTTTCTCAGAAAGTCATCAAAATTGTCCTAGGATTGATCCCACCGTTGGATAGAGCTAGTCGAGAGGAACATTTTGAGTGTTCTATCGTCCGAATCGGACCAGAAATTTCCGAGCGCGGAACGGGCAAACTTTTAATAATTACCCGGTATATCTGACTCAACTGGATTTTTTTCTCTGAAGATCATCAAAATTGTCCTAGGACTGATCACACCGTTGGATAGAGCTAGTCGAGAGGAACATTTTATGTGGTCTATCGTCCGAATCGGACCAGAAATTTCCGAGCGCGGAACGGGCAAACTTTTAATAATTACCCGGTATATCTGACTCACCTGGATTTTTTTCTCAGAAAATCATCAAAATTGTCCTAGGACTGATCCCACCGTTCGATAGAGCTAGTCGAGAGGAATATTTTGAGTGGTCTATCGTCCGAATCGGACCAGAAATTTCCAAGCGCGGAGCGAGCAAACTTTTAATAATTACCCAGTATATCTGACTCACCTGGATTTTTTTCTCAGAAAATCATCAAAATTGTCCTAGGACTGATCCCACCGATGGATAGAGCTAGTCGTGAGGAATATTTTGAGTGGTCTATCGTCCGAATCGGACCAGAAATTTCCAAGCGCGGAGCGAGCAAACTTTTAATAATTACCCAGTATATCTGACTCACCTGGATTTTTTTCTCAGAAAATCATCAAAATTGTCCTAGGACTGATCCCACCGTTGGATAGAGCTAGTCGAGAGGAAAATTTTGAGTGGTCTATCGTCCGAATCGGACCAGAAATTTCCGAGCGCGGAGCGAGCAAACTTTTAATAATTACTCGGTATATGTGACATATCTGAATTTTTTTCGCAGAAAGTCATCAAAATTGTCCTAGGATTGATCCCACCGTTGGATAGAGCTAGTCGAGAGGAACATTTTGAGTGTTCTATCGTCCGAATCGGACCAGAAATTTCCGAGCGCGGAGCGAGCAAACTTTTAATAATTACTCGGTATATGTGACATATCTGAATTTTTTTCTCAGAAAGTTATCAAAATTGTCCTAGGATTGATCCCACCGTTGGATAGAGCTAGTCGAGAGGAATATTTTGAGTGGTCTATCGTCCGAATCGGACCAGAAATTTCCAAGCGCGGAGCGAGCAAACTTTTAATAATTGCCCGGTATATCTGACTCACCTGGATTTTTTTCTCAGAAAATCATCAAAATTGTCCTAGGACTGATCCCACCGATGGATAGAGCTAGTCGTGAGGAATATTTTGAGTGGTCTATCGTCCGAATCGGACCAGAAATTTCCAAGCGCGGAGCGAGCAAACTTTTAATAATTACTCGGTATATGTGACATATCTGAATTTTTTTCTCAGAAAATCATCAAAATTGTCCTAGGACTGATCACACCGTTCGATAGAGCTAGTCGAGAGGAATATTTTGAGTGGTCTATCGTCCGAATCGGACAAGAAATTTCCAAGCGCGGAGCGAGCAAACTTTTAATAATTACCCAGTATATCTGACTCACCTGGATTTTTTTCTCAGAAAATCATCAAAATTGTCCTAGGACTGATCCCACCGTTGGATAGAGCTAGTCGAGAGGAAAATTTTGAGTGGTCTATCGTCCGAATCGGACCAGAAATTTCCGAGCGCGGAGCGAGCAAACTTTTAATAATTACTCGGTATATGTGACATATCTGAATTTTTTTCTCAGAAAGTCATCAAAATTGTCCTAGGATTGATCCCACCGTTGGATAGAGCTAGTCGAGAGGAACATTTTGAGTGTTCTATTGTCCGAATCGGACCAGAAATTTCCGAGCGCGGAGCGAGCAAACTTTTAATAATTACTCGGTATATGTGACATATCTGAATTTTTTTCTCAGAAAGTCATCAAAATTGTCCTAGGATTGATCCCACCGTTGGATAGAGCTAGTCGAGAGGAACATTTTGAGTGGTCTATCGTCCGAATCGGACCAGAAATTTCCGAGCGCGGAATGGGCAAACTTTTAATAATTACCTGGTATATCTGACTCACCTGGATTTTTTTCTCAGAAAGTCATCAAAATTGTCCTAGGATTGATCCCACCGTTGGATAGAGCTAGTCGAGAGGAACATTTTGAGTGTTCTATCGTCCGAATCGGACCAGAAATTTCCGAGCGCGGAGCGAGCAAACTTTTAATAATTACTCGGTATATGTGACATATCTGAATTTTTTTCTCAGAAAGTCATCAAAATTGTCCTAGGATTGATCCCACCGTTGGATAGAGCTAGTCGAGAGGAACATTTTGAGTGTTCTATCGTCCGAATCGGACCAGAAATTTCCGAGCGCGGAGCGAGCAAACTTTTAATAATTACTCGGTATATGTGACATATCTGAATTTTTTTCTCAGAAAATCATCAAAATTGTCCTAGGACTGATCCCACCGTTCAATAGAGCTAGTCGAGAGGAAAATTTTGAGTGGTCTATCGTCCGAATCGGACCAGAAATTTCCAAGCGCGGAGCGAGCAAACTTTTAATAATTGCCCGGTATATCTGACTCACCTGGACTTTTTTCTCAGAAAATCATCAAAATTGTCCTAGGACTGATCCCACCGTTGGATAGAGCTAGTCGTGAGGAATATTTTGAGTGGTCCATCGTCCGAATGGGACCAGAAATTTCCGAGCGCGGAGCGAGCAAACTTTTAATAATTACCCGGTATATCTGACTCACCTGGATTTTTTTCTCAGAAAATCATCAAAATTGTCCTAGGAGTGATCCCACCGTTGGATAGAGCTAGTCGAGAGGAACATTTTGAGTGTTCTATCGTCCGAATCGGACCAGAAATTTCCGAGCGCGGAGCGAGCAAACTTTTAATAATTACTCGGTATATGTGACATATCTGAATTTTTTTCTCAGAAAGTCATCAAAATTGTCCTAGGATTGATCCCACCGTTGGATAGAGCTAGTCGAGAGGAACATTTTGAGTGTTCTATCGTCCGAATCGGACCAGAAATTTCCGAGCGCGGAACGGGCAAACTTTTAATAATTACCCGGTATATCTGACTCAACTGGATTTTTTTCTCTGAAGATCATCAAAATTGTCCTAGGACTGATCACACCGTTGGATAGAGCTAGTCGAGAGGAATATTTTGAGTGGTCTATCGTCCGAATCGGACCGGAAATTTCCAAGCGCGGAGCGAGCAAACTTTTAATAATTACCCGGTATATCTGACTCACCTGGATTTTTTTCTCAGAAAATCATCAAAATTGTCCTAGGATTGATCCCACCGTTGGATAGAGCTAGTCGAGAGGAACATTTTGAGTGTTCTATCGTCCGAATCGGACCAGAAATTTCCGAGCGCGGAGGGAGCAAACTTTTAATAATTACTCGGTATATGTGACATATCTGAATTTTTTTCTCAGAAAGTTATCAAAATTGTCCTAGGATTGATCCCACCGTTGGATAGAGCTAGTCGAGAGGAATATTTTGAGCGTTCTATCGTCCGAATCGGACCAGAAATTTCCGAGCGCGGAACGGGCAATCTTTTAATAATTACCCGGTATATCTGACTCACCTGGATTTTTTTCTCAGAAAATCATCAAAATTGTCCTAGGATTGATCCCACCGTTGGATAGAGCTAGTCGAGAGGAACATTTTGAGCGTTCTATCGTCCGAATCGGACCAGAAATTTCCGAGCGCGGAACGGGCAAACTTTTAATAATTACCCGGTATATCTGACTCACCTGGATTTTTTTCTCAGAAAATCATCAAAATTGTCCTAGGATTGATCCCACCGTTGGATAGAGCTAGTCGAGAGGAACATTTTGAGTGTTCTATCGTCCGAATCGGACCAGAAATTTCCGAGCGCGGAACGGGCAAACTTTTAATAATTACCCGGTATATCTGACTCACCTGGATTTTTTTCTCAGAAAATCATCAAAATTGTCCTAGGACTGATCCCACCGTTGGATAGAGCTAGTCGTGAGGAATATTTTGAGTGGTCCATCGTCCGAATGGGACCAGAAATTTCCGAGCGCGGAACGGGCAAACCTTTAATAATTACTCGGTATATGTGACATATCTGAATTTTTTTCTCAGAAAATCATCAAAATTGTCCTAGGACTGATCCCACCGTTGGATAGAGCTAGTCGAGAGGAACATTTTGAGTGTTCTATCGTCCGAATCGGACCAGAAATTTCCGAGCGCGGAGGGAGCAAACTTTTAATAATTACTCGGTATATGTGACATATCTGAATTTTTTTCTCAGAAAGTCATCAAAATTGTCCTAGGATTGATCCCACCGTTGGATAGAGCTAGTCGAGAGGAACATTTTGAGTGTTCTATCGTCCGAATCGGACCAGAAATTTCCGAGCGCGGAGCGAGCAAACTTTTAATAATTACTCGGTATATGTGACATATCTGAATTTTTTTCTCAGAAAGTCATCAAAATTGTCCTAGGATTGATCCCACCGTTGGATAGAGCTAGTCGAGAGGAACATTTTGAGTGTTCTATCGTCCGAATCGGACCAGAAATTTCCGAGCGCGGAACGGGCAAACTTTTAATAATTATCCAGTATATCTGACTCACCTGGATTTTTTTCTCAGAAAATCATCAAAATTGTCCTAGGACTGATCCCACCGATGGATAGAGCTAGTCGAGAGGAACATTTTGAGTGGTCTATCGTCCGAATCGGACCAGAAATTTCCAAGCGCGGAGCGAGCAAACTTTTAATAATTACCCGGTATGTGTGACATATCTGAATTTTTTTCTCAGAAAATCATCAAAATTGTCCTAGGACTGATCCCACCGTTGGATAGAGCTAGTCGAGAGGAATATTTTGATTGGTCTATCGTCCGAATCGGACTGGAAATTTCCAAGCGCGGAGCGAGCAAACTTTTAATAATTACCCGGTATATCTGACTCGCCTAGATTTTTTTCTCAGAAAACCATCAAAATTGTCCTAGGACTGATCCCACCGTTGGATAGAGCTAGTCGTGAGGAATATTTTGAGTGTTCTATCGTCCGAATCGGACTGGACATTTCCGAGCGCGGAGCGAGCAAACTTTTAATAATTACCCGGTATATGTGACATATCTGAATTTTTTTCTCAGAAAATCATCAAAATTGTCCTAGGACTGATCCCACCGTTGGATAGAGCTAGTCGTGAGGAATATTTTGAGTGTTCTATCGTCCGAATCGGACTGGACATTTCCGAGCGCGAAGCGAGCAAACTTTTAATAATTACCCGGTATATGTGACATATCTGAATTTTTTTCTCAGAAAATCATCAAAATTGTCCTAGGACTGATCCCACCGTTGGATAGAGCTAGTCGAGAGGAACATTTTGAGTGGTCTATCGTCCGAATCGGACTGGACATTTCCGAGCGCGGAACGGGCAAACTTTTAATAATTACCCGGTATATCTGACTCACCTGGATTTTTTTCTCAGAAAATCATCAAAATTGTCCTAGGACTGATCCCACCGTTGGATAGAGCTAGTCGAGAGGAATATTTTGATTGGTCTATCCTCCGAATCGGACTGGAAATTTCCAAGCGCGGAGCGAGCAAACTTTTAATAATTATCCGGTATATCTGACTCGCCTAGATTTTTTTCTCAGAAAATCATCAAAATTGTCCTAGGACTGATCCCACCGATGGATAGAGCTAGTCGAGAGGAACATTTTGAGTGTTCTATCGTCCGAATCGGACCAGAAATTTCCGAGCGCGGAGGGAGCAAACTTTTAATAATTACTCGGTATATGTGACATATCTGAATTTTTTTCTCAGAAAGTTATCAAAATTGTCCTAGGATTGATCCCACCGTTGGATAGAGCTAGTCGAGAGGAATATTTTGAGCGTTCTATCGTCCGAATCGGACCAGAAATTTCCGAGCGCGGAACGGGCAAACTTTTAATAATTACCCGGTATATCTGACTCACCTGGATTTTTTTCTCAGAAAATCATCAAAATTGTCCTAGGATTGATCCAACCGTTGGATAGAGCTAGTCGAGAGGAACATTTTGAGTGTTCTATCGTCCGAATCGGACCAGAAATTTCCGAGCGCGGAACGGGCAAACTTTTAATAATTACCCGGTATATCTGACTCACCTGGATTTTTTTCTCAGAAAATCATCAAAATTGTCCTAGGATTGATCCCACCGTTGGATAGAGCTAGTCGAGAGGAACATTTTGAGTGTTCTATCGTCCGAATCGGACCAGAAATTTCCGAGCGCGGAACGGGCAAACTTTTAATAATTACCCGGTATATCTGACTAAACTGGATTTTTTTCTCTGAAGATCATCAAAATTGTCCTAGGACTGATCACACCGTTGGATAGAGCTAGTCGAGAGGAATATTTTGAGTGGTCTATCGTCCGAATCGGACTGGAAATTTCCAAGCGCGGAGCGAGCAAACTTTTAATAATTACCCGGTATATCTGACTCACCTGGATTTTTTTCTCAGAAAACCATCAAAATTGTCCTAGGACTGATCCCACCGTTGGATAGAGCTAGTCGTGAGGAATATTTTGAGTGTTCTATCGTCCGAATCGGACCGGACATTTCCGAGCGCGGAACGGGCAAACTTTTAATAATTACCCGGTATATCTGACTCACCTGGATTTTTTTCTCAGAAAATCATCAAAATTGTCCTAGGATTGATCCCACCGTTGGATAGAGCTAGTCGAGAGGAACATTTTGAGTGTTCTATCGTCCGAATCGGACCAGAAATTTCCGAGCGCGGAGGGAGCAAACTTTTAATAATTACTCGGTATATGTGACATATCTGAATTTTTTTCTCAGAAAGTTATCAAAATTGTCCTAGGATTGATCCCACCGTTGGATAGAGCTAGTCGAGAGGAACATTTTGAGCGTTCTATCGTCCGAATCGGACCAGAAATTTCCGAGCGCGGAGCGAGCAAACTTTTAATAATTACTCGGTATATGTGACATATCTGAATTTTTTTCTCAGAAAGTCATCAAAATTGTCCTAGGATTGATCCCACCGTTGGATAGAGCTAGTCGAGAGGAACATTTTGAGTGTTCTATCGTCCGAATCGGACCAGAAATTTCCGAGCGCGGAGCGAGCAAACTTTTAATAATTACTCGGTATATGTGACATATCTGAATTTTTTCTCAGAAAGTCATCAAAATTGTCCTAGGATTGATCCCACCGTTGGATAGAGCTAGTCGAGAGGAACATTTTGAGTGTTCTATCGTCCGAATCGGACCAGAAATTTCCGAGCGCGGAGCGAGCAAACTTTTAATAATTACTCGGTATATGTGACATATCTGAATTTTTTTCTCAGAAAATCATCAAAATTGTCCTAGGACTGATCCCACCGTTCGATAGAGCTAGTCGAGAGGAATATTTTGAGTGGTCTATCGTCCGAATCGGACCAGAAATTTCCAAGCGCGGAGCGAGCAAACTTTTAATAATTATCCAGTATATCTGACTCACCTGGATTTTTTTCTCAGAAAATCATCAAAATTGTCCTAGGACTGATCCCACCGATGGATAGAGCTAGTCGAGAGGAACATTTTGAGTGGTCTATCGTCCGAATCGGACCAGAAATTTCCAAGCGCGGAGCGAGCAAACTTTTAATAATTACCCGGTATGTGTGACATATCTGAATTTTTTTCTCAGAAAATCATCAAAATTGTCCTAGGACTGATCCCACCGTTGGATAGAGCTAGTCGAGAGGAATATTTTGATTGGTCTATCGTCCGAATCGGACTGGAAATTTCCAAGCGCGGAGCGAGCAAACTTTTAATAATTACCCGGTATATCTGACTCGCCTAGATTTTTTTCTCAGAAAACCATCAAAATTGTCCTAGGACTGATCCCACCGTTGGATAGAGCTAGTCGTGAGGAATATTTTGAGTGTTCTATCGTCCGAATCGGACTGGACATTTCCGAGCGCGGAGCGAGCAAACTTTTAATAATTACCCGGTATATGTGACATATCTGAATTTTTTTCTCAGAAAATCATCAAAATTGTCCTAGGACTGATCCCACCGTTGGATAGAGCTAGTCGTGAGGAATATTTTGAGTGTTCTATCGTCCGAATCGGACTGGACATTTCCGAGCGCGAAGCGAGCAAACTTTTAATAATTACCCGGTATATGTGACATATCTGAATTTTTTTCTCAGAAAGTTATCAAAATTGTCCTAGGATTGATCCCACCGTTGGATAGAGCTAGTCGAGAGGAATATTTTGAGCGTTCTATCGTCCGAATCGGACCAGAAATTTCCGAGCGCGGAACGGGCAAACTTTTAATAATTACCCGGTATATCTGACTCACCTGGATTTTTTTCTCAGAAAATCATCAAAATTGTCCTAGGATTGATCCAACCGTTGGATAGAGCTAGTCGAGAGGAACATTTTGAGTGTTCTATCGTCCGAATCGGACCAGAAATTTCCGAGCGCGGAACGGGCAAACTTTTAATAATTACCCGGTATATCTGACTCACCTGGATTTTTTTCTCAGAAAATCATCAAAATTGTCCTAGGATTGATCCCACCGTTGGATAGAGCTAGTCGAGAGGAACATTTTGAGTGTTCTATCGTCCGAATCGGACCAGAAATTTCCGAGCGCGGAACGGGCAAACTTTTAATAATTACCCGGTATATCTGACTAAACTGGATTTTTTTCTCTGAAGATCATCAAAATTGTCCTAGGACTGATCACACCGTTGGATAGAGCTAGTCGAGAGGAATATTTTGAGTGGTCTATCGTCCGAATCGGACTGGAAATTTCCAAGCGCGGAGCGAGCAAACTTTTAATAATTACCCGGTATATCTGACTCACCTGGATTTTTTTCTCAGAAAACCATCAAAATTGTCCTAGGACTGATCCCACCGTTGGATAGAGCTAGTCGTGAGGAATATTTTGAGTGTTCTATCGTCCGAATCGGACCGGACATTTCCGAGCGCGGAACGGGCAAACTTTTAATAATTACCCGGTATATCTGACTCACCTGGATTTTTTTCTCAGAAAATCATCAAAATTGTCCTAGGATTGATCCCACCGTTGGATAGAGCTAGTCGAGAGGAACATTTTGAGTGTTCTATCGTCCGAATCGGACCAGAAATTTCCGAGCGCGGAGGGAGCAAACTTTTAATAATTACTCGGTATATGTGACATATCTGAATTTTTTTCTCAGAAAGTTATCAAAATTGTCCTAGGATTGATCCCACCGTTGGATAGAGCTAGTCGAGAGGAACATTTTGAGCGTTCTATCGTCCGAATCGGACCAGAAATTTCCGAGCGCGGAGCGAGCAAACTTTTAATAATTACTCGGTATATGTGACATATCTGAATTTTTTTCTCAGAAAGTCATCAAAATTGTCCTAGGATTGATCCCACCGTTGGATAGAGCTAGTCGAGAGGAACATTTTGAGTGTTCTATCGTCCGAATCGGACCAGAAATTTCCGAGCGCGGAGCGAGCAAACTTTTAATAATTACTCGGTATATGTGACATATCTGAATTTTTTCTCAGAAAGTCATCAAAATTGTCCTAGGATTGATCCCACCGTTGGATAGAGCTAGTCGAGAGGAACATTTTGAGTGTTCTATCGTCCGAATCGGACCAGAAATTTCCGAGCGCGGAGCGAGCAAACTTTTAATAATTACTCGGTATATGTGACATATCTGAATTTTTTTCTCAGAAAATCATCAAAATTGTCCTAGGACTGATCCCACCGTTCGATAGAGCTAGTCGAGAGGAATATTTTGAGTGGTCTATCGTCCGAATCGGACCAGAAATTTCCAAGCGCGGAGCGAGCAAACTTTTAATAATTATCCAGTATATCTGACTCACCTGGATTTTTTTCTCAGAAAATCATCAAAATTGTCCTAGGACTGATCCCACCGATGGATAGAGCTAGTCGAGAGGAACATTTTGAGTGGTCTATCGTCCGAATCGGACCAGAAATTTCCAAGCGCGGAGCGAGCAAACTTTTAATAATTACCCGGTATGTGTGACATATCTGAATTTTTTTCTCAGAAAATCATCAAAATTGTCCTAGGACTGATCCCACCGTTGGATAGAGCTAGTCGAGAGGAATATTTTGATTGGTCTATCGTCCGAATCGGACTGGAAATTTCCAAGCGCGGAGCGAGCAAACTTTTAATAATTACCCGGTATATCTGACTCGCCTAGATTTTTTTCTCAGAAAACCATCAAAATTGTCCTAGGACTGATCCCACCGTTGGATAGAGCTAGTCGTGAGGAATATTTTGAGTGTTCTATCGTCCGAATCGGACTGGACATTTCCGAGCGCGGAGCGAGCAAACTTTTAATAATTACCCGGTATATGTGACATATCTGAATTTTTTTCTCAGAAAATCATCAAAATTGTCCTAGGACTGATCCCACCGTTGGATAGAGCTAGTCGTGAGGAATATTTTGAGTGTTCTATCGTCCGAATCGGACTGGACATTTCCGAGCGCGAAGCGAGCAAACTTTTAATAATTACCCGGTATATGTGACATATCTGAATTTTTTTCTCAGAAAATCATCAAAATTGTCCTAGGACTGATCCCACCGTTGGATAGAGCTAGTCGAGAGGAACATTTTGAGTGGTCTATCGTCCGAATCGGACTGGACATTTCCGAGCGCGGAACGGGCAAACTTTTAATAATTACCCGGTATATCTGACTCACCTGGATTTTTTTCTCAGAAAATCATCAAAATTGTCCTAGGACTGATCCCACCGTTGGATAGAGCTAGTCGAGAGGAATATTTTGATTGGTCTATCGTCCGAATCGGACTGGAAATTTCCAAGCGCGGAGCGAGCAAACTTTTAATAATTACCCGGTATATCTGACTCGCCTAGATTTTTTTCTCAGAAAATCATCAAAATTGTCCTAGGACTGATCCCACCGATGGATAGAGCTAGTCGAGAGGAACATTTTGAGTGGTCTATCGTCCGAATCGGACCAGAAATTTCCAAGCGCGGAGCGAGCAAACTTTTAATAATTACCCGGTATGTGTGACATATCTGAATTTTTTTCTCAGAAAATCATCAAAATTGTCCTAGGACTGATCCCACCGTTGGATAGAGCTAGTCGAGAGGAATATTTTGATTGGTCTATCGTCCGAATCGGACTGGAAATTTCCAAGCGCGGAGCGAGCAAACTTTTAATAATTACCCGGTATATCTGACTCGCCTAGATTTTTTTCTCAGAAAACCATCAAAATTGTCCTAGGACTGATCCCACCGTTGGATAGAGCTAGTCGTGAGGAATATTTTGAGTGTTCTATCGTCCGAATCGGACTGGACATTTCCGAGCGCGGAGCGAGCAAACTTTTAATAATTACCCGGTATATGTGACATATCTGAATTTTTTTCTCAGAAAATCATCAAAATTGTCCTAGGACTGATCCCACCGTTGGATAGAGCTAGTCGAGAGGAACATTTTGAGTGGTCTATCGTCCGAATCGGACTGGACATTTCCGAGCGCGGAACGGGCAAACTTTTAATAATTACCCGGTATATCTGACTCACCTTTTTTTTTTTGAGGGGGGAAAAACCTTCTAAAGGTACCCGGTCTGATGGTCTGTCGACCGGGTTATGTGGGATTCGTCCCTAAAAGGGGCGCCTACCCACTAAAAAACCCTCCTCACTTCACCCTGGATCCCTCCCGGAACCACCACTTGGTATTACTTCAGGGGGGGGGCGGAAATTGTGCTCCTCCTGTCTCACTCCTCGCCTCTATACACTCACTCACCCTCTTTGCTCACTTCCTGCTCTCTCTATTATCCTTCTTTTCCCTTCTCTCATCCTGTTCTTTCCTTCTTAGTATCTTCTCAATATATTTAGTTATACTTTGGAAGTTTTTTTCATTTTCCGTCATTTTCTTTATTATATTCCCCAGTGTTAGCCCTTGTCCTATCTCTTTGTTTATCTTTCCCCTATCATTTTGCCACCATGTGCACTCAAAGAATGTGTGTTCCACATCATCCTTTTCCCTCTTGCAGTACCTACACCTGTCATCCTCCGCCCTACCAATTCTCTTTATATACGCCTGGTAGCATCCATGTCCCGTCAGAAATTGTGTTAAGTGATAACTGTTTTGCCCCACCGCCCTATCTGTCCATGTTCTTATTTCTGGTATTAATGTTTTTGTCCATTCATTCCCCCTTTCTGTCCATCTTTGCTGCCAGCTATTCATTGTTGTTTCTCTTTCTTTTAGTTTTTCTTCCTTGCTCTTACCCCATGCTTTCCCTCTCTCCGCAACCATCAAATCCAGGGGTATTTGTCCACCAATTACCTGTATCGCCAGGGTACCTGCAGTTCTGTATCCTCTACTTATTGCGAGCGCCATTTTCCTTTGCATTGACAGTAATTTCTTCCTCACTCCCTCTCTCTTCGTTGCATCCTTCCATATTTGGGCTGCGTATAACACTATTGACTCCGATACCATAGCTAATACTCTCCTTTGTACATCATTTATTCCTCCAGTTCTAGGCATTATTCTTCTCAGCGCCATCACCGTTTTCTCAGCCTTGCCAATTACCACATTTATATGCTCCCCGAACGTCAGTTTCCGATCAAATGTCACTCCCAGGTACTTCATTTTCTGCTTCAATTCTATTTTATGTTCATCCATGTTTATGTTGAAATCTTTTACTTTTTTTCTTCCTGTCAGTAATATTGCTTCCGTTTTCGTTGGTTCTATTTCTAGTTTATTCTCGATCATCCATCTCTTTACCAGTCCCAATGTGTTTTCCGTGCTTGTTTTTATTTCCTCCTCGTTCTTTCCTGTTACTATCAGTGCCAAATCATCGGCATATGCAACCATCTGGACTCCATATGGCAGATTCATTTCCAGCACCCCATTGTATATCACATTCCACAGATGCGGTCCCAGCACCGATCCTTGTGGGACTCCGCAGGTAAGTATCTTTTTCCTTCTGTTGTTTTCATCCCCATATTCTATAGTTCTATTCGTCAGGTATGCTTTTATTAGGTTCACCAGGTACTCGGATATTCCGCCTTCTTCCAATCTTCTCACTATTATTTTCCATGATGCCGTGTTGAAAGCATTTTTTATGTCCACCGTGGTTAACAACACTAGTTTTCTATTTTTTGCTGGTTTTGATCTTTCTTCTTCCACCGTTTCCATTATCCTTCCTAGGGCCGTTATTGTTGATTTTCCCCTCCTAAAACCATGTTGACTATTTGATATTACATTCTTTTCATCCATTTCTCTCCTAAGTCTTTCCGCAATCAGTCTTTCATATACTTTCCCCAACACATTTATCATACATAAAGGTCTGTAACTTCCTGGTTGTCCTATTGGTTTTCCATGCTTCGGTATCAATACTAGTCTTGCCGTTTTCCATTCCTTACAAAACTTACTCTTTCTCATTTCCTCATTCATTACTTTTTCTATTAAGTCCATTCTATTTTCTCCTATTAGTTTTATCATTTCCGTTGTGATACCGTCCACTCCCGGTGCTGTTTTATTTTTCATGCTTGTCACTGCTTTTTTAATTTCTTCCTTACTGAATTGTTGAAGCTTTTCGTTTATATTTTCTTTTCTTTTCTCGAAACCGCCTTCTGATTCATTTGGAAATAGACAGTCTATAATTTTCTCCGTGAGCTCCGGATTTATCTTTATTTTCTTTTTAGGTAGTTTTTCTGTCACTATTTGATATCCTCTTCCCCATACATCTTTCCTTAATTCTTCACAAGTTTGGTTCCATCTCTCTCTTTTCTCCCTTTGTATCATATTCTTTAATTTATTCTTTTCTGCTTTGTATTTCTCTTTTAAGTCCTTTAGGGTATCCTGCCCTCCTTCACTCGATCCTTTTGCTCTTACTAGTTTTCTTCTGACTCCCAGGCATGTTCTTCTCTGGTTACCAATTTCCTCATTCCACCAGTATTTCCCTTTCCTTTTATTCCTCTTCCCTTGTTTTGTTACGCACTTTTCACCTATGCTTTGTATCATTTTTGTTAGTTCCTCTGGCGTTCGTATGTCTTCTTTGTTTATTCTCCTTATTTCCTTAATGAACCTTTCTTTATTTATGTATCTATACTCCTTATTTCCTACTCCTTTTTTGTCTCTTCTTTCCCTTATTATTCTTTTATTCGCTGTTAGTATATATCTGTGATCACTAAGGGATTCTTCCTCTAGGACTCTCCAATCCATGTCTGTCACAACGCTATCACTTCCAAAAGTCACATCAATTATTGATTCCATTCCTGCTCTTTGCCAAGTTGGTGTCCCTCCCTTATTTAATGGAGTAAGGTCCATTGCCTCTGCCCATTCCATCAACAGTCTCCCTCTCTTGTCATTTTGTTTTGATCCCCATATTTTGTTCTTCGCATTAAAATCTCCACCCACTATTTTAACCCCCTTCCATCTTCCAATCTCCATCTGTAATTCTGTCAAAAATTTTTCATACTCCTCTATTCTACAGTTAGGCGTCCAATAACAGCTAACCACATATCCCCCCTGCAGTTTAACCCATACATATCCATTTCCCTCCCCATTCTCCTCTACTTCCAACTCCTCATTCATGATTTTTATTGCCGTTTTGTTATGTTTCCCCACGTACCATTCCTTGCTATTGCTTATTGTCCTAATGTGTGGTTCTGATAATAGTAATATATCCACTTTATTTTCTATTGCAGTAACCTCTGCCAGATCTTGTGCCGGTTTACTGCAATTGACATTTATTTGCAATATGTTATACATTTTTATTTCTTATTTCTCCCCCTTCTTTTTCTTCTTTTTTTCCTTTCTCTTCTTTTCCTATGTTCTCCCCGCTTTCTCGTTTATTTTTTATTTCCATTCTTGCATCCTGCAGTGCCTTTTGAAATACCCAGCACCTGCCAGTACCCGCTCTGTGACCTTCCCTACTACACAACAAGCAATATTCCTCATTTTCACAATCCCTCGCCTGGTGTCCACTTTCTCCACATTTATAACAACAATCCCTGTTATCCCTTCCTACACATTCCTGCTCTATATGCCCATACTTCCAACATCTGTTGCACTTTTTTATTTCAATTTTCCTATATATACCTGCTCTTACCATTCCTACTCTGATACTTCTCATTTCTTGTAATTTTTGTGCCATAATTTCTGTTGTATGAACTGTTATCGCCCGCGTGCCGTTTGTCATAGGTCTCAATGCGCTCATCTTAATGTCTTCCTCTTGGATCTCTCCGACTTCCCTTTCTATTGCTTTTCTCACATCCTCCTGATTAGTAAATATGTCCAGCCCCTTTATATATATTGTGTGCGTAGTGTTTTTATTTCCTATTATCCTTATTTTCCCTTCTTCTATTTCTTCCATGGCTTCTTTCACTTTTTTTATTTCCGCTTCATCTTTATCCATTGTTATCAATACTTTCCCTTCTTTGGTTTTCCTTATTCCTATAATTGCCTTGTTTTCACTACTTTTCAATTTTTCTCTCACTTCCTCCATAGTTTCCTGGTAATTTTTTCCTTTGCTTTCTACTACTAATGCGTATGTCCGTCTCTCTTTTCTTTTTTCTTTATTTCTGTTTATTTTTGGTGTCTGTCCCCTTATATATATTTTTGCTGTTATTTTTGTCTTATATATTATCATTTCCATCATTTTCCTTAGGTCTTCCGGGTCCATACTAGGTATTTCGTGCAGTATCAGACATTCCCCCTCTTCACTGTTTTCCTTCACTTGACTTAATTTACTGAACAAGTCTTCCCCTGTATTTTTATATTTTATCTTAATTATTTTATTTACTATCTGTTCTCTTTTGCCCTTTATTTCGTATATTTGTTTGATAACACTCACTTCTTCCTCTATTCTTTTTAGTTCTGGATATTTTACCTTATATTGTTTTAAAACTTCCGTTGTCCAATCTTTATCATTTTCTCTTACCATCACTACTTTTACCATTCCATGTTCTGTCTCCGTTGGATCTCCATTCCTAACCTCTGTGTTTTTGTATATTTCCTCTGGCCATTTTCTATCCACCACCTCCATATAATCTTCGTACCTGTTAGTCTCTTCTATTTCATGAAGTTCTTCTTCCATTATTGTTTGTGTTACCACGCTTGTTACGTTTGGACTTTCCGTCATTGTGTCTGCATCAAACACCATTTTTTCACATTTGTCATACTTGTTTTCTTCTATCCATTGTTGTACATTTCTGCTATTTATTGCCATCATTTGTGCCTTTAGTTTAGATGTTATTACCTTTATTTCTCTCTTCGTGTTTTGCTCTATGTACCTTTCTAATTCATTTACTAGTTTTTTTGTTGCTTCCAGTGCCTCAGTCAAGATAAATGCGTCTATATTTTCCTTTTTCTTATATGCTGTTAACTCATTTTCATTTTTTTCATGTGTGTCTGTACTTGTGTCTAAGTCTATAATTTTCCTCTTCTTATTTTCTTGTATGCTCATAGATCTTTGCCTTCCAAACGTGTCTTTTATCCTATCAATTTCTGTTGTCCCAGACCTTCTTACCACACCCTTGGTTATACTTACTACACTTATCCCCGTTTGTGTCCAACTTCCTCCCTTCCTTTTTTCCTCTTTCCCAGTAGCTTGCAGATCATCCCTGGCCTGGCATTCCACCACGAGGTGTCTGTTTGTTTCAGTAGCTCTTCGACCGGAGGTGCCCTGAAACGGCAGCATCTCTCCAGTAGGCACTGGGGCTTCCGACTGCCCCTGTAGCTGTAACTGCAGGTCTTTTCTTCCCTCTTCCATGTTTCTTCTTTGCTGGTTTTGGTCCACGCCGGGTATCCCCCGGTACCCCAAATTATTGGGGCATTCCCCTATCCGCCACCTGGGGACGCGCCAGGTAGGAGACCAGCAACTCCCCCCGGATATCTGACTCACCTGGATTTTTTTCTCAGAAAAACATCAAAATTGTCCTAGGACTGATCCCACCGTTGGATAGAGCTAGTCGAGAGGAACATTTTGAGTGGTCCATCGTCCGAATCGGACCAGAAATTTCCAAGCGCGGAGCGAGCAAACTTTTAATAATTACCCGGTATGTGTGACATATCTGAATTTTTTTCTCAGAAAATCATCAAAATTGTCCTAGGACTGATCCCACCGTTGGATAGAGCTAGTCGTGAGGAATATTTTGAGTGTTCTATCGTCCGAATCGGACTGGACATTTCCGAGCGCGGAGCGAGCAAACTTTTAATAATTACCCGGTATATGTGACATATCTGAATTTTTTTCTCAGAAAATCATCAAAATTGTCCTAGGACTGATCCCACCGTTGGATAGAGCTAGTCGAGAGGAACATTTTGAGTGGTCTATCGTCCGAATCGGACTGGACATTTCCGAGCGCGGAACGGGCAAACTTTTAATAATTACCCGGTATATCTGACTCACCTTTTTTTTTTTGAGGGGGGAAAAACCTTCTAAAGGTACCCGGTCTGATGGTCTGTCGACCGGGTTATGTGGGATTCGTCCCTAAAAGGGGCGCCTACCCACTAAAAAACCCTCCTCACTTCACCCTGGATCCCTCCCGGAACCACCACTTGGTATTACTTCAGGGGGGGGGCGGAAATTGTGCTCCTCCTGTCTCACTCCTCGCCTCTATACACTCACTCACCCTCTTTGCTCACTTCCTGCTCTCTCTATTATCCTTCTTTTCCCTTCTCTCATCCTGTTCTTTCCTTCTTAGTATCTTCTCAATATATTTAGTTATACTTTGGAAGTTTTTTTCATTTTCCGTCATTTTCTTTATTATATTCCCCAGTGTTAGCCCTTGTCCTATCTCTTTGTTTATCTTTCCCCTATCATTTTGCCACCATGTGCACTCAAAGAATGTGTGTTCCACATCATCCTTTTCCCTCTTGCAGTACCTACACCTGTCATCCTCCGCCCTACCAATTCTCTTTATATACGCCTGGTAGCATCCATGTCCCGTCAGAAATTGTGTTAAGTGATAACTGTTTTGCCCCACCGCCCTATCTGTCCATGTTCTTATTTCTGGTATTAATGTTTTTGTCCATTCATTCCCCCTTTCTGTCCATCTTTGCTGCCAGCTATTCATTGTTGTTTCTCTTTCTTTTAGTTTTTCTTCCTTGCTCTTACCCCATGCTTTCCCTCTCTCCGCAACCATCAAATCCAGGGGTATTTGTCCACCAATTACCTGTATCGCCAGGGTACCTGCAGTTCTGTATCCTCTACTTATTGCGAGCGCCATTTTCCTTTGCATTGACAGTAATTTCTTCCTCACTCCCTCTCTCTTCGTTGCATCCTTCCATATTTGGGCTGCGTATAACACTATTGACTCCGATACCATAGCTAATACTCTCCTTTGTACATCATTTATTCCTCCAGTTCTAGGCATTATTCTTCTCAGCGCCATCACCGTTTTCTCAGCCTTGCCAATTACCACATTTATATGCTCCCCGAACGTCAGTTTCCGATCAAATGTCACTCCCAGGTACTTCATTTTCTGCTTCAATTCTATTTTATGTTCATCCATGTTTATGTTGAAATCTTTTACTTTTTTTCTTCCTGTCAGTAATATTGCTTCCGTTTTCGTTGGTTCTATTTCTAGTTTATTCTCGATCATCCATCTCTTTACCAGTCCCAATGTGTTTTCCGTGCTTGTTTTTATTTCCTCCTCGTTCTTTCCTGTTACTATCAGTGCCAAATCATCGGCATATGCAACCATCTGGACTCCATATGGCAGATTCATTTCCAGCACCCCATTGTATATCACATTCCACAGATGCGGTCCCAGCACCGATCCTTGTGGGACTCCGCAGGTAAGTATCTTTTTCCTTCTGTTGTTTTCATCCCCATATTCTATAGTTCTATTCGTCAGGTATGCTTTTATTAGGTTCACCAGGTACTCGGATATTCCGCCTTCTTCCAATCTTCTCACTATTATTTTCCATGATGCCGTGTTGAAAGCATTTTTTATGTCCACCGTGGTTAACAACACTAGTTTTCTATTTTTTGCTGGTTTTGATCTTTCTTCTTCCACCGTTTCCATTATCCTTCCTAGGGCCGTTATTGTTGATTTTCCCCTCCTAAAACCATGTTGACTATTTGATATTACATTCTTTTCATCCATTTCTCTCCTAAGTCTTTCCGCAATCAGTCTTTCATATACTTTCCCCAACACATTTATCATACATAAAGGTCTGTAACTTCCTGGTTGTCCTATTGGTTTTCCATGCTTCGGTATCAATACTAGTCTTGCCGTTTTCCATTCCTTACAAAACTTACTCTTTCTCATTTCCTCATTCATTACTTTTTCTATTAAGTCCATTCTATTTTCTCCTATTAGTTTTATCATTTCCGTTGTGATACCGTCCACTCCCGGTGCTGTTTTATTTTTCATGCTTGTCACTGCTTTTTTAATTTCTTCCTTACTGAATTGTTGAAGCTTTTCGTTTATATTTTCTTTTCTTTTCTCGAAACCGCCTTCTGATTCATTTGGAAATAGACAGTCTATAATTTTCTCCGTGAGCTCCGGATTTATCTTTATTTTCTTTTTAGGTAGTTTTTCTGTCACTATTTGATATCCTCTTCCCCATACATCTTTCCTTAATTCTTCACAAGTTTGGTTCCATCTCTCTCTTTTCTCCCTTTGTATCATATTCTTTAATTTATTCTTTTCTGCTTTGTATTTCTCTTTTAAGTCCTTTAGGGTATCCTGCCCTCCTTCACTCGATCCTTTTGCTCTTACTAGTTTTCTTCTGACTCCCAGGCATGTTCTTCTCTGGTTACCAATTTCCTCATTCCACCAGTATTTCCCTTTCCTTTTATTCCTCTTCCCTTGTTTTGTTACGCACTTTTCACCTATGCTTTGTATCATTTTTGTTAGTTCCTCTGGCGTTCGTATGTCTTCTTTGTTTATTCTCCTTATTTCCTTAATGAACCTTTCTTTATTTATGTATCTATACTCCTTATTTCCTACTCCTTTTTTGTCTCTTCTTTCCCTTATTATTCTTTTATTCGCTGTTAGTATATATCTGTGATCACTAAGGGATTCTTCCTCTAGGACTCTCCAATCCATGTCTGTCACAACGCTATCACTTCCAAAAGTCACATCAATTATTGATTCCATTCCTGCTCTTTGCCAAGTTGGTGTCCCTCCCTTATTTAATGGAGTAAGGTCCATTGCCTCTGCCCATTCCATCAACAGTCTCCCTCTCTTGTCATTTTGTTTTGATCCCCATATTTTGTTCTTCGCATTAAAATCTCCACCCACTATTTTAACCCCCTTCCATCTTCCAATCTCCATCTGTAATTCTGTCAAAAATTTTTCATACTCCTCTATTCTACAGTTAGGCGTCCAATAACAGCTAACCACATATCCCCCCTGCAGTTTAACCCATACATATCCATTTCCCTCCCCATTCTCCTCTACTTCCAACTCCTCATTCATGATTTTTATTGCCGTTTTGTTATGTTTCCCCACGTACCATTCCTTGCTATTGCTTATTGTCCTAATGTGTGGTTCTGATAATAGTAATATATCCACTTTATTTTCTATTGCAGTAACCTCTGCCAGATCTTGTGCCGGTTTACTGCAATTGACATTTATTTGCAATATGTTATACATTTTTATTTCTTATTTCTCCCCCTTCTTTTTCTTCTTTTTTTCCTTTCTCTTCTTTTCCTATGTTCTCCCCGCTTTCTCGTTTATTTTTTATTTCCATTCTTGCATCCTGCAGTGCCTTTTGAAATACCCAGCACCTGCCAGTACCCGCTCTGTGACCTTCCCTACTACACAACAAGCAATATTCCTCATTTTCACAATCCCTCGCCTGGTGTCCACTTTCTCCACATTTATAACAACAATCCCTGTTATCCCTTCCTACACATTCCTGCTCTATATGCCCATACTTCCAACATCTGTTGCACTTTTTTATTTCAATTTTCCTATATATACCTGCTCTTACCATTCCTACTCTGATACTTCTCATTTCTTGTAATTTTTGTGCCATAATTTCTGTTGTATGAACTGTTATCGCCCGCGTGCCGTTTGTCATAGGTCTCAATGCGCTCATCTTAATGTCTTCCTCTTGGATCTCTCCGACTTCCCTTTCTATTGCTTTTCTCACATCCTCCTGATTAGTAAATATGTCCAGCCCCTTTATATATATTGTGTGCGTAGTGTTTTTATTTCCTATTATCCTTATTTTCCCTTCTTCTATTTCTTCCATGGCTTCTTTCACTTTTTTTATTTCCGCTTCATCTTTATCCATTGTTATCAATACTTTCCCTTCTTTGGTTTTCCTTATTCCTATAATTGCCTTGTTTTCACTACTTTTCAATTTTTCTCTCACTTCCTCCATAGTTTCCTGGTAATTTTTTCCTTTGCTTTCTACTACTAATGCGTATGTCCGTCTCTCTTTTCTTTTTTCTTTATTTCTGTTTATTTTTGGTGTCTGTCCCCTTATATATATTTTTGCTGTTATTTTTGTCTTATATATTATCATTTCCATCATTTTCCTTAGGTCTTCCGGGTCCATACTAGGTATTTCGTGCAGTATCAGACATTCCCCCTCTTCACTGTTTTCCTTCACTTGACTTAATTTACTGAACAAGTCTTCCCCTGTATTTTTATATTTTATCTTAATTATTTTATTTACTATCTGTTCTCTTTTGCCCTTTATTTCGTATATTTGTTTGATAACACTCACTTCTTCCTCTATTCTTTTTAGTTCTGGATATTTTACCTTATATTGTTTTAAAACTTCCGTTGTCCAATCTTTATCATTTTCTCTTACCATCACTACTTTTACCATTCCATGTTCTGTCTCCGTTGGATCTCCATTCCTAACCTCTGTGTTTTTGTATATTTCCTCTGGCCATTTTCTATCCACCACCTCCATATAATCTTCGTACCTGTTAGTCTCTTCTATTTCATGAAGTTCTTCTTCCATTATTGTTTGTGTTACCACGCTTGTTACGTTTGGACTTTCCGTCATTGTGTCTGCATCAAACACCATTTTTTCACATTTGTCATACTTGTTTTCTTCTATCCATTGTTGTACATTTCTGCTATTTATTGCCATCATTTGTGCCTTTAGTTTAGATGTTATTACCTTTATTTCTCTCTTCGTGTTTTGCTCTATGTACCTTTCTAATTCATTTACTAGTTTTTTTGTTGCTTCCAGTGCCTCAGTCAAGATAAATGCGTCTATATTTTCCTTTTTCTTATATGCTGTTAACTCATTTTCATTTTTTTCATGTGTGTCTGTACTTGTGTCTAAGTCTATAATTTTCCTCTTCTTATTTTCTTGTATGCTCATAGATCTTTGCCTTCCAAACGTGTCTTTTATCCTATCAATTTCTGTTGTCCCAGACCTTCTTACCACACCCTTGGTTATACTTACTACACTTATCCCCGTTTGTGTCCAACTTCCTCCCTTCCTTTTTTCCTCTTTCCCAGTAGCTTGCAGATCATCCCTGGCCTGGCATTCCACCACGAGGTGTCTGTTTGTTTCAGTAGCTCTTCGACCGGAGGTGCCCTGAAACGGCAGCATCTCTCCAGTAGGCACTGGGGCTTCCGACTGCCCCTGTAGCTGTAACTGCAGGTCTTTTCTTCCCTCTTCCATGTTTCTTCTTTGCTGGTTTTGGTCCACGCCGGGTATCCCCCGGTACCCCAAATTATTGGGGCATTCCCCTATCCGCCACCTGGGGACGCGCCAGGTAGGAGACCAGCAACTCCCCCCGGATATCTGACTCACCTGGATTTTTTTCTCAGAAAAACATCAAAATTGTCCTAGGACTGATCCCACCGTTGGATAGAGCTAGTCGAGAGGAACATTTTGAGTGGTCTATCGTCCGAATCGGACCAGAAATTTCCGAGCGCGGAGCGAGCAAACTTTTAATAATTACTCGGTATATGTGACATATCTGAATTTTTTTCTCAGAAAGTCATCAAAATTGTCCTAGGATTGATCCCACCGTTGGATAGAGCTAGTCGAGAGGAACATTTTGAGTGTTCTATTGTCCGAATCGGACCAGAAATTTCCGAGCGCGGAGCGAGCAAACTTTTAATAATTACTCGGTATATGTGACATATCTGAATTTTTTTCTCAGAAAGTCATCAAAATTGTCCTAGGATTGATCCCACCGTTGGATAGAGCTAGTCGAGAGGAACATTTTGAGTGGTCTATCGTCCGAATCGGACCAGAAATTTCCGAGCGCGGAATGGGCAAACTTTTAATAATTACCTGGTATATCTGACTCACCTGGATTTTTTTCTCAGAAAGTCATCAAAATTGTCCTAGGATTGATCCCACCGTTGGATAGAGCTTGTCGAGAGGAACATTTTGAGTGTTCTATCGTCCGAATCGGACCAGAAATTTCCGAGCGCGGAGCGAGCAAACTTTTAATAATTACTCGGTATATGTGACATATCTGAATTTTTTTCTCAGAAAGTCATCAAAATTGTCCTAGGATTGATCCCACCGTTGGATAGAGCTAGTCGAGAGGAACATTTTGAGTGTTCTATCGTCCGAATCGGACCAGAAATTTCCGAGCGCGGAGGGAGCAAACTTTTAATAATTACTCGGTATATGTGACATATCTGAATTTTTTTCTCAGAAAGTTATCAAAATTGTCCTAGGATTGATCCCACCGTTGGATAGAGCTAGTCGAGAGGAATATTTTGAGTGGTCTATCGTCCGAATCGGACCAGAAATTTCCAAGCGCGGAGCGAGCAAACTTTTAATAATTGCCCGGTATATCTGACTCACCTGGATTTTTTTCTCAGAAAATCATCAAAATTGTCCTAGGACTGATCCCACCGTTGGATAGAGCTAGTCGTGAGGAATATTTTGAGTGGTCCATCGTCCGAATGGGACCAGAAATTTCCGAGCGCGGAGCGAGCAAACTTTTAATAATTACCCGGTATATCTGACTCACCTGGATTTTTTTCTCAGAAAATCATCAAAATTGTCCTAGGAGTGATCCCACCGTTGGATAGAGCTAGTCGAGAGGAACATTTTGAGTGTTCTATCGTCCGAATCGGACCAGAAATTTCCGAGCGCGGAGCGAGCAAACTTTTAATAATTACTCGGTATATGTGACATATCTGAATTTTTTTCTCAGAAAGTCATCAAAATTGTCCTAGGATTGATCCCACCGTTGGATAGAGCTAGTCGAGAGGAACATTTTGAGTGTTCTATCGTCCGAATCGGACCAGAAATTTCCGAGCGCGGAACGGGCAAACTTTTAATAATTACCCGGTATATCTGACTCAACTGGATTTTTTTCTCTGAAGATCATCAAAATTGTCCTAGGACTGATCACACCGTTGGATAGAGCTAGTCGAGAGGAATATTTTGAGTGGTCTATCGTCCGAATCGGACTGGAAATTTCCAAGCGCGGAGCGAGCAAACTTTTAATAATTACCCGGTATATCTGACTCACCTGGATTTTTTTCTCAGAAAATCATCAAAATTGTCCTAGGATTGATCCCACCGTTTGATAGAGCTAGTCGAGAGGAACATTTTGAGTGTTCTATCGTCCGAATCGGACCAGAAATTTCCGAGCGCGGAGGGAGCAAACTTTTAATAATTACTCGGTATATGTGACATATCTGAATTTTTTTCTCAGAAAGTTATCAAAATTGTCCTAGGATTGATCCCACCGTTGGATAGAGCTAGTCGAGAGGAATATTTTGAGCGTTCTATCGTCCGAATCGGACCAGAAATTTCCGAGCGCGGAACGGGCAAACTTTTAATAATTACCCGGTATATCTGACTCACCTGGATTTTTTTCTCAGAAAATCATCAAAATTGTCCTAGGATTGATCCCACCGTTGGATAGAGCTAGTCGAGAGGAACATTTTGAGCGTTCTATCGTCCGAATCGGACCAGAAATTTCCGAGCGCGGAACGGGCAAACTTTTAATAATTACCCGGTATATCTGACTCACCTGGATTTTTTTCTCAGAAAATCATCAAAATTGTCCTAGGATTGATCCCACCGTTGGATAGAGCTAGTCGAGAGGAACATTTTGAGTGTTCTATCGTCCGAATCGGACCAGAAATTTCCGAGCGCGGAACGGGCAAACTTTTAATAATTACCCGGTATATCTGACTCACCTGGATTTTTTTCTCAGAAAATCATCAAAATTGTCCTAGGATTGATCCCACCGTTGGATAGAGCTAGTCGAGAGGAACATTTTGAGTGTTCTATCGTCCGAATCGGACCAGAAATTTCCGAGCGCGGAGGGAGCAAACTTTTAATAATTACTCGGTATATGTGACATATCTGAATTTTTTTCTCAGAAAGTTATCAAAATTGTCCTAGGATTGATCCCACCGTTGGATAGAGCTAGTCGAGAGGAACATTTTGAGCGTTCTATCGTCCGAATCGGACCAGAAATTTCCGAGCGCGGAGCGAGCAAACTTTTAATAATTACTCGGTATATGTGACATATCTGAATTTTTTTCTCAGAAAGTCATCAAAATTGTCCTAGGATTGATCCCACCGTTGGATAGAGCTAGTCGAGAGGAACATTTTGAGTGTTCTATCGTCCGAATCGGACCAGAAATTTCCGAGCGCGGAACGGGCAAACTTTTAATAATTACCCGGTATATCTGACTCACCTGGATTTTTTTCTCAGAAAATCATCAAAATTGTCCTAGGACTGATCCCACCGTTCGATAGAGCTAGTCGAGAGGAATATTTTGAGTGGTCTATCGTCCGAATCGGACCAGAAATTTCCAAGCGCGGAGCGAGCAAACTTTTAATAATTACCCAGTATATCTGACTCACCTGGATTTTTTTCTCAGAAAATCATCAAAATTGTCCTAGGACTGATCCCACCGATGGATAGAGCTAGTCGTGAGGAATATTTTGAGTGGTCTATCGTCCGAATCGGACCAGAAATTTCCGAGCGCGGAGCGAGCAAACTTTTAATAATTACTCGGTATATGTGACATATCTGAATTTTTTTCTCAGAAAATCATCAAAATTGTCCTAGGACTGATCACACCGTTCGATAGAGCTAGTCGAGAGGAATATTTTGAGTGGTCTATCGTCCGAATCGGACAAGAAATTTCCAAGCGCGGAGCGAGCAAACTTTTAATAATTACCCAGTATATCTGACTCACCTGGATTTTTTTCTCAGAAAATCATCAAAATTGTCCTAGGACTGATCCCACCGTTGGATAGAGCTAGTCGAGAGGAAAATTTTGAGTGGTCTATCGTCCGAATCGGACCAGAAATTTCCGAGCGCGGAGCGAGCAAACTTTTAATAATTACTCGGTATATGTGACATATCTGAATTTTTTTCTCAGAAAGTCATCAAAATTGTCCTAGGATTGATCCCACCGTTGGATAGAGCTAGTCGAGAGGAACATTTTGAGTGTTCTATTGTCCGAATCGGACCAGAAATTTCCGAGCGCGGAGCGAGCAAACTTTTAATAATTACTCGGTATATGTGACATATCTGAATTTTTTTCTCAGAAAGTCATCAAAATTGTCCTAGGATTGATCCCACCGTTGGATAGAGCTAGTCGAGAGGAACATTTTGAGTGGTCTATCGTCCGAATCGGACCAGAAATTTCCGAGCGCGGAATGGGCAAACTTTTAATAATTACCTGGTATATCTGACTCACCTGGATTTTTTTCTCAGAAAGTCATCAAAATTGTCCTAGGATTGATCCCACCGTTGGATAGAGCTAGTCGAGAGGAACATTTTGAGTGTTCTATCGTCCGAATCGGACCAGAAATTTCCGAGCGCGGAGCGAGCAAACTTTTAATAATTACTCGGTATATGTGACATATCTGAATTTTTTTCTCAGAAAGTCATCAAAATTGTCCTAGGATTGATCCCACCGTTGGATAGAGCTAGTCGAGAGGAACATTTTGAGTGTTCTATCGTCCGAATCGGACCAGAAATTTCCGAGCGCGGAGGGAGCAAACTTTTAATAATTACTCGGTATATGTGACATATCTGAATTTTTTTCTCAGAAAGTTATCAAAATTGTCCTAGGATTGATCCCACCGTTGGATAGAGCTAGTCGAGAGGAATATTTTGAGTGGTCTATCGTCCGAATCGGACCAGAAATTTCCAAGCGCGGAGCGAGCAAACTTTTAATAATTGCCCGGTATATCTGACTCACCTGGATTTTTTTCTCAGAAAATCATCAAAATTGTCCTAGGACTGATCCCACCGTTGGATAGAGCTAGTCGTGAGGAATATTTTGAGTGGTCCATCGTCCGAATGGGACCAGAAATTTCCGAGCGCGGAGCGAGCAAACTTTTAATAATTACCCGGTATATCTGACTCACCTGGATTTTTTTCTCAGAAAATCATCAAAATTGTCCTAGGAGTGATCCCACCGTTGGATAGAGCTAGTCGAGAGGAACATTTTGAGTGTTCTATCGTCCGAATCGGACCAGAAATTTCCGAGCGCGGAGCGAGCAAACTTTTAATAATTACTCGGTATATGTGACATATCTGAATTTTTTTCTCAGAAAGTCATCAAAATTGTCCTAGGATTGATCCCACCGTTGGATAGAGCTAGTCGAGAGGAACATTTTGAGTGTTCTATCGTCCGAATCGGACCAGAAATTTCCGAGCGCGGAGGGAGCAAACTTTTAATAATTACTCGGTATATGTGACATATCTGAATTTTTTTCTCAGAAAGTTATCAAAATTGTCCTAGGATTGATCCCACCGTTGGATAGAGCTAGTCGAGAGGAATATTTTGAGCGTTCTATCGTCCGAATCGGACCAGAAATTTCCGAGCGCGGAACGGGCAAACTTTTAATAATTACCCGGTATATCTGACTCACCTGGATTTTTTTCTCAGAAAATCATCAAAATTGTCCTAGGATTGATCCCACCGTTGGATAGAGCTAGTCGAGAGGAACATTTTGAGCGTTCTATCGTCCGAATCGGACCAGAAATTTCCGAGCGCGGAACGGGCAAACTTTTAATAATTACCCGGTATATCTGACTCACCTGGATTTTTTTCTCAGAAAATCATCAAAATTGTCCTAGGATTGATCCCACCGTTGGATAGAGCTAGTCGAGAGGAACATTTTGAGTGTTCTATCGTCCGAATCGGACCAGAAATTTCCGAGCGCGGAACGGGCAAACTTTTAATAATTACCCGGTATATCTGACTCACCTGGATTTTTTTCTCAGAAAATCATCAAAATTGTCCTAGGATTGATCCCACCGTTGGATAGAGCTAGTCGAGAGGAACATTTTGAGTGTTCTATCGTCCGAATCGGACCAGAAATTTCCGAGCGCGGAGGGAGCAAACTTTTAATAATTACTCGGTATATGTGACATATCTGAATTTTTTTCTCAGAAAGTTATCAAAATTGTCCTAGGATTGATCCCACCGTTGGATAGAGCTAGTCGAGAGGAACATTTTGAGCGTTCTATCGTCCGAATCGGACCAGAAATTTCCGAGCGCGGAGCGAGCAAACTTTTAATAATTACTCGGTATATGTGACATATCTGAATTTTTTTCTCAGAAAGTCATCAAAATTGTCCTAGGATTGATCCCACCGTTGGATAGAGCTAGTCGAGAGGAACATTTTGAGTGTTCTATCGTCCGAATCGGACCAGAAATTTCCGAGCGCGGAACGGGCAAACTTTTAATAATTACCCGGTATATCTGACTCAACTGGATTTTTTTCTCTGAAGATCATCAAAATTGTCCTAGGACTGATCACACCGTTGGATAGAGCTAGTCGAGAGGAACATTTTATGTGGTCTATCGTCCGAATCGGACCAGAAATTTCCGAGCGCGGAACGGGCAAACTTTTAATAATTACCCGGTATATCTGACTCACCTGGATTTTTTTCTCAGAAAATCATCAAAATTGTCCTAGGACTGATCCCACCGTTCGATAGAGCTAGTCGAGAGGAATATTTTGAGTGGTCTATCGTCCGAATCGGACCAGAAATTTCCAAGCGCGGAGCGAGCAAACTTTTAATAATTACCCAGTATATCTGACTCACCTGGATTTTTTTCTCAGAAAATCATCAAAATTGTCCTAGGACTGATCCCACCGATGGATAGAGCTAGTCGTGAGGAATATTTTGAGTGGTCTATCGTCCGAATCGGACCAGAAATTTCCAAGCGCGGAGCGAGCAAACTTTTAATAATTACCCAGTATATCTGACTCACCTGGATTTTTTTCTCAGAAAATCATCAAAATTGTCCTAGGACTGATCCCACCGTTGGATAGAGCTAGTCGAGAGGAAAATTTTGAGTGGTCTATCGTCCGAATCGGACCAGAAATTTCCGAGCGCGGAGCGAGCAAACTTTTAATAATTACTCGGTATATGTGACATATCTGAATTTTTTTCGCAGAAAGTCATCAAAATTGTCCTAGGATTGATCCCACCGTTGGATAGAGCTAGTCGAGAGGAACATTTTGAGTGTTCTATCGTCCGAATCGGACCAGAAATTTCCGAGCGCGGAGCGAGCAAACTTTTAATAATTACTCGGTATATGTGACATATCTGAATTTTTTTCTCAGAAAGTTATCAAAATTGTCCTAGGATTGATCCCACCGTTGGATAGAGCTAGTCGAGAGGAATATTTTGAGTGGTCTATCGTCCGAATCGGACCAGAAATTTCCAAGCGCGGAGCGAGCAAACTTTTAATAATTGCCCGGTATATCTGACTCACCTGGATTTTTTTCTCAGAAAATCATCAAAATTGTCCTAGGACTGATCCCACCGATGGATAGAGCTAGTCGTGAGGAATATTTTGAGTGGTCTATCGTCCGAATCGGACCAGAAATTTCCAAGCGCGGAGCGAGCAAACTTTTAATAATTACTCGGTATATGTGACATATCTGAATTTTTTTCTCAGAAAATCATCAAAATTGTCCTAGGACTGATCACACCGTTCGATAGAGCTAGTCGAGAGGAATATTTTGAGTGGTCTATCGTCCGAATCGGACAAGAAATTTCCAAGCGCGGAGCGAGCAAACTTTTAATAATTACCCAGTATATCTGACTCACCTGGATTTTTTTCTCAGAAAATCATCAAAATTGTCCTAGGACTGATCCCACCGTTGGATAGAGCTAGTCGAGAGGAAAATTTTGAGTGGTCTATCGTCCGAATCGGACCAGAAATTTCCGAGCGCGGAGCGAGCAAACTTTTAATAATTACTCGGTATATGTGACATATCTGAATTTTTTTCTCAGAAAGTCATCAAAATTGTCCTAGGATTGATCCCACCGTTGGATAGAGCTAGTCGAGAGGAACATTTTGAGTGTTCTATTGTCCGAATCGGACCAGAAATTTCCGAGCGCGGAGCGAGCAAACTTTTAATAATTACTCGGTATATGTGACATATCTGAATTTTTTTCTCAGAAAGTCATCAAAATTGTCCTAGGATTGATCCCACCGTTGGATAGAGCTAGTCGAGAGGAACATTTTGAGTGGTCTATCGTCCGAATCGGACCAGAAATTTCCGAGCGCGGAATGGGCAAACTTTTAATAATTACCTGGTATATCTGACTCACCTGGATTTTTTTCTCAGAAAATCATCAAAATTGTCCTAGGACTGATCCCACCGTTGGATAGAGCTAGTCGAGAGGAACATTTTGAGTGTTCTATCGTCCGAATCGGACCAGAAATTTCCGAGCGCGGAGCGAGCAAACTTTTAATAATTACTCGGTATATGTGACATATCTGAATTTTTTTCTCAGAAAGTCATCAAAATTGTCCTAGGATTGATCCCACCGTTGGATAGAGCTAGTCGAGAGGAACATTTTGAGTGTTCTATCGTCCGAATCGGACCAGAAATTTCCGAGCGCGGAGCGAGCAAACTTTTAATAATTACTCGGTATATGTGACATATCTGAATTTTTTTCTCAGAAAATCATCAAAATTGTCCTAGGACTGATCCCACCGTTCAATAGAGCTAGTCGAGAGGAATATTTTGAGTGGTCTATCGTCCGAATCGGACCAGAAATTTCCAAGCGCGGAGCGAGCAAACTTTTAATAATTGCCCGGTATACCTGACTCACCTGGACTTTTTTCTCAGAAAATCATCAAAATTGTCCTAGGACTGATCCCACCGTTGGATAGAGCTAGTCGTGAGGAATATTTTGAGTGGTCCATCGTCCGAATGGGACCAGAAATTTCCGAGCGCGGAGCGAGCAAACTTTTAATAATTACCCGGTATATCTGACTCACCTGGATTTTTTTCTCAGAAAATCATCAAAATTGTCCTAGGAGTGATCCCACCGTTGGATAGAGCTAGTCGAGAGGAACATTTTGAGTGTTCTATCGTCCGAATCGGACCAGAAATTTCCGAGCGCGGAGCGAGCAAACTTTTAATAATTACTCGGTATATGTGACATATCTGAATTTTTTTCTCAGAAAGTCATCAAAATTGTCCTAGGATTGATCCCACCGTTGGATAGAGCTAGTCGAGAGGAAAATTTTGAGTGGTCTATCGTCCGAATCGGACCAGAAATTTCGGAGCGCGGAGCGAGCAAACTTTTAATAATTACTCGGTATATGTGACATATCTGAATTTTTTTCGCAGAAAGTCATCAAAATTGTCCTAGGATTGATCCCACCGTTGGATAGAGCTAGTCGAGAGGAACATTTTGAGTGTTCTATCGTCCGAATCGGACCAGAAATTTCCGAGCGCGGAGCGAGCAAACTTTTAATAATTACTCGGTATATGTGACATATCTGAATTTTTTTCTCAGAAAGTTATCAAAATTGTCCTAGGATTGATCCCACCGTTGGATAGAGCTAGTCGAGAGGAATATTTTGAGTGGTCTATCGTCCGAATCGGACCAGAAATTTCCAAGCGCGGAGCGAGCAAACTTTTAATAATTGCCCGGTATATCTGACTCACCTGGATTTTTTTCTCAGAAAATCATCAAAATTGTCCTAGGACTGATCCCACCGATGGATAGAGCTAGTCGTGAGGAATATTTTGAGTGGTCTATCGTCCGAATCGGACCAGAAATTTCCAAGCGCGGAGCGAGCAAACTTTTAATAATTACTCGGTATATGTGACATATCTGAATTTTTTTCTCAGAAAATCATCAAAATTGTCCTAGGACTGATCACACCGTTCGATAGAGCTAGTCGAGAGGAACATTTTGAGTGTTCTATTGTCCGAATCGGACCAGAAATTTCCGAGCGCGGAGCGAGCAAACTTTTAATAATTACTCGGTATATGTGACATATCTGAATTTTTTTCTCAGAAAGTCATCAAAATTGTCCTAGGATTGATCCCACCGTTGGATAGAGCTAGTCGAGAGGAACATTTTGAGTGGTCTATCGTCCGAATCGGACCAGAAATTTCCGAGCGCGGAATGGGCAAACTTTTAATAATTACCTGGTATATCTGACTCACCTGGATTTTTTTCTCAGAAAGTCATCAAAATTGTCCTAGGACTGATCCCACCGATGGATAGAGCTAGTCGTGAGGAATATTTTGAGTGGTCTATCGTCCGAATCGGACCAGAAATTTCCGAGCGCGGAGCGAGCAAACTTTTAATAATTACTCGGTATATGTGACATATCTGAATTTTTTTCTCAGAAAGTCATCAAAATTGTCCTAGGATTGATCCCACCGTTGGATAGAGCTAGTCGAGAGGAACATTTTGAGTGTTCTATTGTCCGAATCGGACCAGAAATTTCCGAGCGCGGAGCGAGCAAACTTTTAATAATTACTCGGTATATGTGACATATCTGAATTTTTTTCTCAGAAAGTCATCAAAATTGTCCTAGGATTGATCCCACCGTTGGATAGAGCTAGTCGAGAGGAACATTTTGAGTGGTCTATCGTCCGAATCGGACCAGAAATTTCCGAGCGCGGAATGGGCAAACTTTTAATAATTACCTGGTATATCTGACTCACCTGGATTTTTTTCTCAGAAAGTCATCAAAATTGTCCTAGGATTGATCCCACCGTTGGATAGAGCTAGTCGAGAGGAACATTTTGAGTGTTCTATCGTCCGAATCGGACCAGAAATTTCCGAGCGCGGAGCGAGCAAACTTTTAATAATTACTCGGTATATGTGACATATCTGAATTTTTTTCTCAGAAAGTCATCAAAATTGTCCTAGGATTGATCCCACCGTTGGATAGAGCTAGTCGAGAGGAACATTTTGAGTGTTCTATCGTCCGAATCGGACCAGAAATTTCCGAGCGCGGAGCGAGCAAACTTTTAATAATTACTCGGTATATGTGACATATCTGAATTTTTTTCTCAGAAAATCATCAAAATTGTCCTAGGACTGATCCCACCGTTCAATAGAGCTAGTCGAGAGGAATATTTTGAGTGGTCTATCGTCCGAATCGGACCAGAAATTTCCAAGCGCGGAGCGAGCAAACTTTTAATAATTGCCCGGTATATCTGACTCACCTGGACTTTTTTCTCAGAAAATCATCAAAATTGTCCTAGGACTGATCCCACCGTTGGATAGAGCTAGTCGTGAGGAATATTTTGAGTGGTCCATCGTCCGAATGGGACCAGAAATTTCCGAGCGCGGAGCGAGCAAACTTTTAATAATTACCCGGTATATCTGACTCACCTGGATTTTTTTCTCAGAAAATCATCAAAATTGTCCTAGGAGTGATCCCACCGTTGGATAGAGCTAGTCGAGAGGAACATTTTGAGTGTTCTATCGTCCGAATCGGACCAGAAATTTCCGAGCGCGGAGCGAGCAAACTTTTAATAATTACTCGGTATATGTGACATATCTGAATTTTTTTCTCAGAAAGTCATCAAAATTGTCCTAGGATTGATCCCACCGTTGGATAGAGCTAGTCGAGAGGAACATTTTGAGTGTTCTATCGTCCGAATCGGACCAGAAATTTCCGAGCGCGGAACGGGCAAACTTTTAATAATTACCCGGTATATCTGACTCAACTGGATTTTTTTCTCTGAAGATCATCAAAATTGTCCTAGGACTGATCACACCGTTGGATAGAGCTAGTCGAGAGGAATATTTTGAGTGGTCTATCGTCCGAATCGGACCGGAAATTTCCAAGCGCGGAGCGAGCAAACTTTTAATAATTACCCGGTATATCTGACTCACCTGGATTTTTTTCTCAGAAAATCATCAAAATTGTCCTAGGATTGATCCCACCGTTGGATAGAGCTAGTCGAGAGGAACATTTTGAGTGTTCTATCGTCCGAATCGGACCAGAATTTTCCGAGCGCGGAGGGAGCAAACTTTTAATAATTACTCGGTATATGTGACATATCTGAATTTTTTTCTCAGAAAGTTATCAAAATTGTCCTAGGATTGATCCCACCGTTGGATAGAGCTAGTCGAGAGGAATATTTTGAGCGTTCTATCGTCCGAATCGGACCAGAAATTTCCGAGCGCGGAACGGGCAATCTTTTAATAATTACCCGGTATATCTGACTCACCTGGATTTTTTTCTCAGAAAATCATCAAAATTGTCCTAGGATTGATCCCACCGTTGGATAGAGCTAGTCGAGAGGAACATTTTGAGCGTTCTATCGTCCGAATCGGACCAGAAATTTCCGAGCGCGGAACGGGCAAACTTTTAATAATTACCCGGTATATCTGACTCACCTGGATTTTTTTCTCAGAAAATCATCAAAATTGTCCTAGGATTGATCCCACCGTTGGATAGAGCTAGTCGAGAGGAACATTTTGAGTGTTCTATCGTCCGAATCGGACCAGAAATTTCCGAGCGCGGAACGGGCAAACTTTTAATAATTACCCGGTATATCTGACTCACCTGGATTTTTTTCTCAGAAAATCATCAAAATTGTCCTAGGACTGATCCCACCGTTGGATAGAGCTAGTCGTGAGGAATATTTTGAGTGGTCCATCGTCCGAATGGGACCAGAAATTTCCGAGCGCGGAACGGGCAAACCTTTAATAATTACTCGGTATATGTGACATATCTGAATTTTTTTCTCAGAAAATCATCAAAATTGTCCTAGGACTGATCCCACCGTTGGATAGAGCTAGTCGAGAGGAACATTTTGAGTGGTCTATCGTCCGAATCGGACTGGAAATTTCCAAGCGCGGAGCGAGCAAACTTTTAATAATTGCCCGGTATATCTGACTCACCTGGACTTTTTTCTCAGAAAATCATCAAAATTGTCCTAGGACTGATCCCACCGTTGGATAGAGCTAGTCGAGAGGAATATTTTGAGTGGTCTATCGTCCGAATCGGACCGGAAATTTCCAAGCGCGGAGCGAGCAAACTTTTAATAATTACCCGGTATATCTGACTCACCTGGATTTTTTTCTCAGAAAATCATCAAAATTGTCCTAGGATTGATCCCACCGTTGGATAGAGCTAGTCGAGAGGAACATTTTGAGTGTTCTATCGTCCGAATCGGACCAGAATTTTCCGAGCGCGGAGGGAGCAAACTTTTAATAATTACTCGGTATATGTGACATATCTGAATTTTTTTCTCAGAAAGTTATCAAAATTGTCCTAGGATTGATCCCACCGTTGGATAGAGCTAGTCGAGAGGAATATTTTGAGCGTTCTATCGTCCGAATCGGACCAGAAATTTCCGAGCGCGGAACGGGCAATCTTTTAATAATTACCCGGTATATCTGACTCACCTGGATTTTTTTCTCAGAAAATCATCAAAATTGTCCTAGGATTGATCCCACCGTTGGATAGAGCTAGTCGAGAGGAACATTTTGAGCGTTCTATCGTCCGAATCGGACCAGAAATTTCCGAGCGCGGAACGGGCAAACTTTTAATAATTACCCGGTATATCTGACTCACCTGGATTTTTTTCTCAGAAAATCATCAAAATTGTCCTAGGATTGATCCCACCGTTGGATAGAGCTAGTCGAGAGGAACATTTTGAGTGTTCTATCGTCCGAATCGGACCAGAAATTTCCGAGCGCGGAACGGGCAAACTTTTAATAATTACCCGGTATATCTGACTCACCTGGATTTTTTTCTCAGAAAATCATCAAAATTGTCCTAGGACTGATCCCACCGTTGGATAGAGCTAGTCGTGAGGAATATTTTGAGTGGTCCATCGTCCGAATGGGACCAGAAATTTCCGAGCGCGGAACGGGCAAACCTTTAATAATTACTCGGTATATGTGACATATCTGAATTTTTTTCTCAGAAAATCATCAAAATTGTCCTAGGACTGATCCCACCGTTGGATAGAGCTAGTCGAGAGGAACATTTTGAGTGGTCTATCGTCCGAATCGGACTGGAAATTTCCAAGCGCGGAGCGAGCAAACTTTTAATAATTACCCGGAATATCTGACTCACCTGGATTTTTTTCTCTGAAGAGCATCAAAATTGTCCTAGGACTGATACCACCGTTAGATAGAGCTAGTCGAGAGGAATATTTTGAGTGGTCTATCGTCCGAATCGGACTGGAAATTTCCAAGCGCGGAGCGAGCAAACTTTTAATAATTACCCGGTATATGTGACATATCTGAATTTTTTTCTCAGAAAATCATCAAAATTGTCCTAGGACTGATCCCACCGTTCGATAGAGCTAGTCGAGAGGAACATTTTGAGTGTTCTATCGTCCGAATCGGACCAGAAATTTCCGAGCGCGGAGGGAGCAAACTTTTAATAATTACTCGGTATATGTGACATATCTGAATTTTTTTCTCAGAAAGTCATCAAAATTGTCCTAGGATTGATCCCACCGTTGGATAGAGCTAGTCGAGAGGAACATTTTGAGTGTTCTATCGTCCGAATCGGACCAGAAATTTCCGAGCGCGGAGCGAGCAAACTTTTAATAATTACTCGGTATATGTGACATATCTGAATTTTTTTCTCAGAAAGTCATCAAAATTGTCCTAGGATTGATCCCACCGTTGGATAGAGCTAGTCGAGAGGAACATTTTGAGTGTTCTATCGTCCGAATCGGACCAGAAATTTCCGAGCGCGGAACGGGCAAACTTTTAATAATTACCCGGTATATCTGACTCAACTGGATTTTTTTCTCTGAAGATCATCAAAATTGTCCTAGGACTGATCACACCGTTGGATAGAGCTAGTCGAGAGGAACATTTTATGTGGTCTATCGTCCGAATCGGACTGGAAATTTCCAAGCGCGGAGCGAGCAAACTTTTAATAATTACCCGGTATATCTGACTCACCTGGATTTTTTTCTCAGAAAATCATCAAAATTGTCCTAGGATTGATCCCACCGTTGGATAGAGCTAGTCGAGAGGAACATTTTGAGTGTTCTATCGTCCGAATCGGACCAGAAATTTCCGAGCGCGGAGGGAGCAAACTTTTAATAATTACTCGGTATATGTGACATATCTGAATTTTTTTCTCAGAAAGTTATCAAAATTGTCCTAGGATTGATCCCACCGTTGGATAGAGCTAGTCGAGAGGAATATTTTGAGCGTTCTATCGTCCGAATCGGACCAGAAATTTCCGAGCGCGGAACGGGCAAACTTTTAATTATTACCCGGTATATCTGACTCACCTGGATTTTTTTCTCAGAAAATCATCAAAATTGTCCTAGGATTGATCCAACCGTTGGATAGAGCTAGTCGAGAGGAACATTTTGAGTGTTCTATCGTCCGAATCGGACCAGAAATTTCCGAGCGCGGAACGGGCAAACTTTTAATAATTACCCGGTATATCTGACTCACCTGGATTTTTTTCTCAGAAAATCATCAAAATTGTCCTAGGATTGATCCCACCGTTGGATAGAGCTAGTCGAGAGGAACATTTTGAGTGTTCTATCGTCCGAATCGGACCAGAAATTTCCGAGCGCGGAACGGGCAAACTTTTAATAATTACCCGGTATATCTGACTAAACTGGATTTTTTTCTCTGAAGATCATCAAAATTGTCCTAGGACTGATCACACCGTTGGATAGAGCTAGTCGAGAGGAATATTTTGAGTGGTCTATCGTCCGAATCGGACTGGAAATTTCCAAGCGCGGAGCGAGCAAACTTTTAATAATTACCCGGTATATCTGACTCACCTGGATTTTTTTCTCAGAAAACCATCAAAATTGTCCTAGGACTGATCCCACCGTTGGATAGAGCTAGTCGTGAGGAATATTTTGAGTGTTCTATCGTCCGAATCGGACCGGACATTTCCGAGCGCGGAACGGGCAAACTTTTAATAATTACCCGGTATATCTGACTCACCTGGATTTTTTTCTCAGAAAATCATCAAAATTGTCCTAGGATTGATCCCACCGTTGGATAGAGCTAGTCGAGAGGAACATTTTGAGTGTTCTATCGTCCGAATCGGACCAGAAATTTCCGAGCGCGGAGGGAGCAAACTTTTAATAATTACTCGGTATATGTGACATATCTGAATTTTTTTCTCAGAAAGTCATCAAAATTGTCCTAGGATTGATCCCACCGTTGGATAGAGCTAGTCGAGAGGAACATTTTGAGTGTTCTATCGTCCGAATCGGACCAGAAATTTCCGAGCGCGGAGCGAGCAAACTTTTAATAATTACTCGGTATATGTGACATATCTGAATTTTTTCTCAGAAAGTCATCAAAATTGTCCTAGGATTGATCCCACCGTTGGATAGAGCTAGTCGAGAGGAACATTTTGAGTGTTCTATCGTCCGAATCGGACCAGAAATTTCCGAGCGCGGAGCGAGCAAACTTTTAATAATTACTCGGTATATGTGACATATCTGAATTTTTTTCTCAGAAAATCATCAAAATTGTCCTAGGACTGATCCCACCGTTCGATAGAGCTAGTCGAGAGGAATATTTTGAGTGGTCTATCGTCCGAATCGGACCAGAAATTTCCAAGCGCGGAGCGAGCAAACTTTTAATAATTATCCAGTATATCTGACTCACCTGGATTTTTTTCTCAGAAAATCATCAAAATTGTCCTAGGACTGATCCCACCGATGGATAGAGCTAGTCGAGAGGAACATTTTGAGTGGTCTATCGTCCGAATCGGACCAGAAATTTCCAAGCGCGGAGCGAGCAAACTTTTAATAATTACCCGGTATGTGTGACATATCTGAATTTTTTTCTCAGAAAATCATCAAAATTGTCCTAGGACTGATCCCACCGTTGGATAGAGCTAGTCGAGAGGAATATTTTGATTGGTCTATCGTCCGAATCGGACTGGAAATTTCCAAGCGCGGAGCGAGCAAACTTTTAATAATTACCCGGTATATCTGACTCGCCTAGATTTTTTTCTCAGAAAACCATCAAAATTGTCCTAGGACTGATCCCACCGTTGGATAGAGCTAGTCGTGAGGAATATTTTGAGTGTTCTATCGTCCGAATCGGACTGGACATTTCCGAGCGCGGAGCGAGCAAACTTTTAATAATTACCCGGTATATGTGACATATCTGAATTTTTTTCTCAGAAAATCATCAAAATTGTCCTAGGACTGATCCCACCGTTGGATAGAGCTAGTCGTGAGGAATATTTTGAGTGTTCTATCGTCCGAATCGGACTGGACATTTCCGAGCGCGAAGCGAGCAAACTTTTAATAATTACCCGGTATATGTGACATATCTGAATTTTTTTCTCAGAAAATCATCAAAATTGTCCTAGGACTGATCCCACCGTTGGATAGAGCTAGTCGAGAGGAACATTTTGAGTGGTCTATCGTCCGAATCGGACTGGACATTTCCGAGCGCGGAACGGGCAAACTTTTAATAATTACCCGGTATATCTGACTCACCTGGATTTTTTTCTCAGAAAATCATCAAAATTGTCCTAGGACTGATCCCACCGTTGGATAGAGCTAGTCGAGAGGAATATTTTGATTGGTCTATCCTCCGAATCGGACTGGAAATTTCCAAGCGCGGAGCGAGCAAACTTTTAATAATTATCCGGTATATCTGACTCGCCTAGATTTTTTTCTCAGAAAATCATCAAAATTGTCCTAGGACTGATCCCACCGATGGATAGAGCTAGTCGAGAGGAACATTTTGAGTGTTCTATCGTCCGAATCGGACCAGAAATTTCCGAGCGCGGAGGGAGCAAACTTTTAATAATTACTCGGTATATGTGACATATCTGAATTTTTTTCTCAGAAAGTTATCAAAATTGTCCTAGGATTGATCCCACCGTTGGATAGAGCTAGTCGAGAGGAATATTTTGAGCGTTCTATCGTCCGAATCGGACCAGAAATTTCCGAGCGCGGAACGGGCAAACTTTTAATAATTACCCGGTATATCTGACTCACCTGGATTTTTTTCTCAGAAAATCATCAAAATTGTCCTAGGATTGATCCAACCGTTGGATAGAGCTAGTCGAGAGGAACATTTTGAGTGTTCTATCGTCCGAATCGGACCAGAAATTTCCGAGCGCGGAACGGGCAAACTTTTAATAATTACCCGGTATATCTGACTCACCTGGATTTTTTTCTCAGAAAATCATCAAAATTGTCCTAGGATTGATCCCACCGTTGGATAGAGCTAGTCGAGAGGAACATTTTGAGTGTTCTATCGTCCGAATCGGACCAGAAATTTCCGAGCGCGGAACGGGCAAACTTTTAATAATTACCCGGTATATCTGACTAAACTGGATTTTTTTCTCTGAAGATCATCAAAATTGTCCTAGGACTGATCACACCGTTGGATAGAGCTAGTCGAGAGGAATATTTTGAGTGGTCTATCGTCCGAATCGGACTGGAAATTTCCAAGCGCGGAGCGAGCAAACTTTTAATAATTACCCGGTATATCTGACTCACCTGGATTTTTTTCTCAGAAAACCATCAAAATTGTCCTAGGACTGATCCCACCGTTGGATAGAGCTAGTCGTGAGGAATATTTTGAGTGGTCTATCGTCCGAATCGGACCAGAAATTTCCGAGCGCGGAGGGAGCAAACTTTTAATAATTACTCGGTATATGTGACATATCTGAATTTTTTTCTCAGAAAGTTATCAAAATTGTCCTAGGATTGATCCCACCGTTGGATAGAGCTAGTCGAGAGGAACATTTTGAGCGTTCTATCGTCCGAATCGGACCAGAAATTTCCGAGCGCGGAGCGAGCAAACTTTTAATAATTACTCGGTATATGTGACATATCTGAATTTTTTTCTCAGAAAGTCATCAAAATTGTCCTAGGATTGATCCCACCGTTGGATAGAGCTAGTCGAGAGGAACATTTTGAGTGTTCTATCGTCCGAATCGGACCAGAAATTTCCGAGCGCGGAGCGAGCAAACTTTTAATAATTACTCGGTATATGTGACATATCTGAATTTTTTCTCAGAAAGTCATCAAAATTGTCCTAGGATTGATCCCACCGTTGGATAGAGCTAGTCGAGAGGAACATTTTGAGTGTTCTATCGTCCGAATCGGACCAGAAATTTCCGAGCGCGGAGCGAGCAAACTTTTAATAATTACTCGGTATATGTGACATATCTGAATTTTTTTCTCAGAAAATCATCAAAATTGTCCTAGGACTGATCCCACCGTTCGATAGAGCTAGTCGAGAGGAATATTTTGAGTGGTCTATCGTCCGAATCGGACCAGAAATTTCCAAGCGCGGAGCGAGCAAACTTTTAATAATTATCCAGTATATCTGACTCACCTGGATTTTTTTCTCAGAAAATCATCAAAATTGTCCTAGGACTGATCCCACCGATGGATAGAGCTAGTCGAGAGGAACATTTTGAGTGGTCTATCGTCCGAATCGGACCAGAAATTTCCAAGCGCGGAGCGAGCAAACTTTTAATAATTACCCGGTATGTGTGACATATCTGAATTTTTTTCTCAGAAAATCATCAAAATTGTCCTAGGACTGATCCCACCGTTGGATAGAGCTAGTCGAGAGGAACATTTTGAGCGTTCTATCGTCCGAATCGGACCAGAAATTTCCGAGCGCGGAGCGAGCAAACTTTTAATAATTACTCGGTATATGTGACATATCTGAATTTTTTTCTCAGAAAGTCATCAAAATTGTCCTAGGATTGATCCCACCGTTGGATAGAGCTAGTCGAGAGGAACATTTTGAGTGTTCTATCGTCCGAATCGGACCAGAAATTTCCGAGCGCGGAGCGAGCAAACTTTTAATAATTACTCGGTATATGTGACATATCTGAATTTTTTCTCAGAAAGTCATCAAAATTGTCCTAGGATTGATCCCACCGTTGGATAGAGCTAGTCGAGAGGAACATTTTGAGTGTTCTATCGTCCGAATCGGACCAGAAATTTCCGAGCGCGGAGCGAGCAAACTTTTAATAATTACTCGGTATATGTGACATATCTGAATTTTTTTCTCAGAAAATCATCAAAATTGTCCTAGGACTGATCCCACCGTTCGATAGAGCTAGTCGAGAGGAATATTTTGAGTGGTCTATCGTCCGAATCGGACCAGAAATTTCCAAGCGCGGAGCGAGCAAACTTTTAATAATTATCCAGTATATCTGACTCACCTGGATTTTTTTCTCAGAAAATCATCAAAATTGTCCTAGGACTGATCCCACCGATGGATAGAGCTAGTCGAGAGGAACATTTTGAGTGGTCTATCGTCCGAATCGGACCAGAAATTTCCAAGCGCGGAGCGAGCAAACTTTTAATAATTACCCGGTATGTGTGACATATCTGAATTTTTTTCTCAGAAAATCATCAAAATTGTCCTAGGACTGATCCCACCGTTGGATAGAGCTAGTCGAGAGGAATATTTTGATTGGTCTATCGTCCGAATCGGACTGGAAATTTCCAAGCGCGGAGCGAGCAAACTTTTAATAATTACCCGGTATATCTGACTCGCCTAGATTTTTTTCTCAGAAAACCATCAAAATTGTCCTAGGACTGATCCCACCGTTGGATAGAGCTAGTCGTGAGGAATATTTTGAGTGTTCTATCGTCCGAATCGGACTGGACATTTCCGAGCGCGGAGCGAGCAAACTTTTAATAATTACCCGGTATATGTGACATATCTGAATTTTTTTCTCAGAAAATCATCAAAATTGTCCTAGGACTGATCCCACCGTTGGATAGAGCTAGTCGTGAGGAATATTTTGAGTGTTCTATCGTCCGAATCGGACTGGACATTTCCGAGCGCGAAGCGAGCAAACTTTTAATAATTACCCGGTATATGTGACATATCTGAATTTTTTTCTCAGAAAATCATCAAAATTGTCCTAGGACTGATCCCACCGTTGGATAGAGCTAGTCGAGAGGAACATTTTGAGTGGTCTATCGTCCGAATCGGACTGGACATTTCCGAGCGCGGAACGGGCAAACTTTTAATAATTACCCGGTATATCTGACTCACCTGGATTTTTTTCTCAGAAAATCATCAAAATTGTCCTAGGACTGATCCCACCGTTGGATAGAGCTAGTCGAGAGGAATATTTTGATTGGTCTATCCTCCGAATCGGACTGGAAATTTCCAAGCGCGGAGCGAGCAAACTTTTAATAATTATCCGGTATATCTGACTCACCTGGATTTTTTTCTCAGAAAATCATCAAAATTGTCCTAGGATTGATCCAACCGTTGGATAGAGCTAGTCGAGAGGAACATTTTGAGTGGTCTATCGTCCGAATCGGACCAGAAATTTCCGAGCGCGGAGGGAGCAAACTTTTAATAATTACTCGGTATATGTGACATATCTGAATTTTTTTCTCAGAAAGTTATCAAAATTGTCCTAGGATTGATCCCACCGTTGGATAGAGCTAGTCGAGAGGAATATTTTGAGCGTTCTATCGTCCGAATCGGACCAGAAATTTCCGAGCGCGGAACGGGCAAACTTTTAATAATTACCCGGTATATCTGACTCACCTGGATTTTTTTCTCAGAAAATCATCAAAATTGTCCTAGGATTGATCCAACCGTTGGATAGAGCTAGTCGAGAGGAACATTTTGAGTGTTCTATCGTCCGAATCGGACCAGAAATTTCCGAGCGCGGAGGGAGCAAACTTTTAATAATTACCCGGTATATGTGACATATCTGAATTTTTTTCTCAGAAAATCATCAAAATTGTCCTAGGACTGATCCCACCGTTGGATAGAGCTAGTCGAGAGGAACATTTTGAGTGGTCTATCGTCCGAATCGGACCAGAAATTTCCGAGCGCGGAGGGAGCAAACTTTTAATAATTACTCGGTATATGTGACATATCTGAATTTTTTTCTCAGAAAGTTATCAAAATTGTCCTAGGATTGATCCCACCGTTGGATAGAGCTAGTCGAGAGGAATATTTTGAGCGTTCTATCGTCCGAATCGGACCAGAAATTTCCGAGCGCGGAACGGGCAAACTTTTAATAATTACCCGGTATATCTGACTCACCTGGATTTTTTTCTCAGAAAATCATCAAAATTGTCCTAGGATTGATCCAACCGTTGGATAGAGCTAGTCGAGAGGAACATTTTGAGTGTTCTATCGTCCGAATCGGACCAGAAATTTCCGAGCGCGGAACGGGCAAACTTTTAATAATTACCCGGTATATCTGACTCACCTGGATTTTTTTCTCAGAAAATCATCAAAATTGTCCTAGGATTGATCCCACCGTTGGATAGAGCTAGTCGAGAGGAACATTTTGAGTGTTCTATCGTCCGAATCGGACCAGAAATTTCCGAGCGCGGAACGGGCAAACTTTTAATAATTACCCGGTATATCTGACTAAACTGGATTTTTTTCTCTGAAGATCATCAAAATTGTCCTAGGACTGATCACACCGTTGGATAGAGCTAGTCGAGAGGAATATTTTGAGTGGTCTATCGTCCGAATCGGACTGGAAATTTCCAAGCGCGGAGCGAGCAAACTTTTAATAATTACCCGGTATATCTGACTCACCTGGATTTTTTTCTCAGAAAACCATCAAAATTGTCCTAGGACTGATCCCACCGTTGGATAGAGCTAGTCGTGAGGAATATTTTGAGTGTTCTATCGTCCGAATCGGACCGGACATTTCCGAGCGCGGAACGGGCAAACTTTTAATAATTACCCGGTATATCTGACTCACCTGGATTTTTTTCTCAGAAAATCATCAAAATTGTCCTAGGATTGATCCCACCGTTGGATAGAGCTAGTCGAGAGGAACATTTTGAGTGTTCTATCGTCCGAATCGGACCAGAAATTTCCGAGCGCGGAGGGAGCAAACTTTTAATAATTACTCGGTATATGTGACATATCTGAATTTTTTTCTCAGAAAGTTATCAAAATTGTCCTAGGATTGATCCCACCGTTGGATAGAGCTAGTCGAGAGGAACATTTTGAGCGTTCTATCGTCCGAATCGGACCAGAAATTTCCGAGCGCGGAGCGAGCAAACTTTTAATAATTACTCGGTATATGTGACATATCTGAATTTTTTTCTCAGAAAGTCATCAAAATTGTCCTAGGATTGATCCCACCGTTGGATAGAGCTAGTCGAGAGGAACATTTTGAGTGTTCTATCGTCCGAATCGGACCAGAAATTTCCGAGCGCGGAGCGAGCAAACTTTTAATAATTACTCGGTATATGTGACATATCTGAATTTTTTCTCAGAAAGTCATCAAAATTGTCCTAGGATTGATCCCACCGTTGGATAGAGCTAGTCGAGAGGAACATTTTGAGTGTTCTATCGTCCGAATCGGACCAGAAATTTCCGAGCGCGGAGCGAGCAAACTTTTAATAATTACTCGGTATATGTGACATATCTGAATTTTTTTCTCAGAAAATCATCAAAATTGTCCTAGGACTGATCCCACCGTTCGATAGAGCTAGTCGAGAGGAATATTTTGAGTGGTCTATCGTCCGAATCGGACCAGAAATTTCCAAGCGCGGAGCGAGCAAACTTTTAATAATTATCCAGTATATCTGACTCACCTGGATTTTTTTCTCAGAAAATCATCAAAATTGTCCTAGGACTGATCCCACCGATGGATAGAGCTAGTCGAGAGGAACATTTTGAGTGGTCTATCGTCCGAATCGGACCAGAAATTTCCAAGCGCGGAGCGAGCAAACTTTTAATAATTACCCGGTATGTGTGACATATCTGAATTTTTTTCTCAGAAAATCATCAAAATTGTCCTAGGACTGATCCCACCGTTGGATAGAGCTAGTCGAGAGGAATATTTTGATTGGTCTATCGTCCGAATCGGACTGGAAATTTCCAAGCGCGGAGCGAGCAAACTTTTAATAATTACCCGGTATATCTGACTCGCCTAGATTTTTTTCTCAGAAAACCATCAAAATTGTCCTAGGACTGATCCCACCGTTGGATAGAGCTAGTCGTGAGGAATATTTTGAGTGTTCTATCGTCCGAATCGGACTGGACATTTCCGAGCGCGGAGCGAGCAAACTTTTAATAATTACCCGGTATATGTGACATATCTGAATTTTTTTCTCAGAAAATCATCAAAATTGTCCTAGGACTGATCCCACCGTTGGATAGAGCTAGTCGTGAGGAATATTTTGAGTGTTCTATCGTCCGAATCGGACTGGACATTTCCGAGCGCGAAGCGAGCAAACTTTTAATAATTACCCGGTATATGTGACATATCTGAATTTTTTTCTCAGAAAATCATCAAAATTGTCCTAGGACTGATCCCACCGTTGGATAGAGCTAGTCGAGAGGAACATTTTGAGTGGTCTATCGTCCGAATCGGACTGGACATTTCCGAGCGCGGAACGGGCAAACTTTTAATAATTACCCGGTATATCTGACTCACCTGGATTTTTTTCTCAGAAAATCATCAAAATTGTCCTAGGACTGATCCCACCGTTGGATAGAGCTAGTCGAGAGGAATATTTTGATTGGTCTATCGTCCGAATCGGACTGGAAATTTCCAAGCGCGGAGCGAGCAAACTTTTAATAATTACCCGGTATATCTGACTCGCCTAGATTTTTTTCTCAGAAAATCATCAAAATTGTCCTAGGACTGATCCCACCGATGGATAGAGCTAGTCGAGAGGAACATTTTGAGTGGTCTATCGTCCGAATCGGACCAGAAATTTCCAAGCGCGGAGCGAGCAAACTTTTAATAATTACCCGGTATGTGTGACATATCTGAATTTTTTTCTCAGAAAATCATCAAAATTGTCCTAGGACTGATCCCACCGTTGGATAGAGCTAGTCGAGAGGAATATTTTGATTGGTCTATCGTCCGAATCGGACTGGAAATTTCCAAGCGCGGAGCGAGCAAACTTTTAATAATTACCCGGTATATCTGACTCGCCTAGATTTTTTTCTCAGAAAACCATCAAAATTGTCCTAGGACTGATCCCACCGTTGGATAGAGCTAGTCGTGAGGAATATTTTGAGTGTTCTATCGTCCGAATCGGACTGGACATTTCCGAGCGCGGAGCGAGCAAACTTTTAATAATTACCCGGTATATGTGACATATCTGAATTTTTTTCTCAGAAAATCATCAAAATTGTCCTAGGACTGATCCCACCGTTGGATAGAGCTAGTCGAGAGGAACATTTTGAGTGGTCTATCGTCCGAATCGGACTGGACATTTCCGAGCGCGGAACGGGCAAACTTTTAATAATTACCCGGTATATCTGACTCACCTTTTTTTTTTTGAGGGGGGAAAAACCTTCTAAAGGTACCCGGTCTGATGGTCTGTCGACCGGGTTATGTGGGATTCGTCCCTAAAAGGGGCGCCTACCCACTAAAAAACCCTCCTCACTTCACCCTGGATCCCTCCCGGAACCACCACTTGGTATTACTTCAGGGGGGGGGCGGAAATTGTGCTCCTCCTGTCTCACTCCTCGCCTCTATACACTCACTCACCCTCTTTGCTCACTTCCTGCTCTCTCTATTATCCTTCTTTTCCCTTCTCTCATCCTGTTCTTTCCTTCTTAGTATCTTCTCAATATATTTAGTTATACTTTGGAAGTTTTTTTCATTTTCCGTCATTTTCTTTATTATATTCCCCAGTGTTAGCCCTTGTCCTATCTCTTTGTTTATCTTTCCCCTATCATTTTGCCACCATGTGCACTCAAAGAATGTGTGTTCCACATCATCCTTTTCCCTCTTGCAGTACCTACACCTGTCATCCTCCGCCCTACCAATTCTCTTTATATACGCCTGGTAGCATCCATGTCCCGTCAGAAATTGTGTTAAGTGATAACTGTTTTGCCCCACCGCCCTATCTGTCCATGTTCTTATTTCTGGTATTAATGTTTTTGTCCATTCATTCCCCCTTTCTGTCCATCTTTGCTGCCAGCTATTCATTGTTGTTTCTCTTTCTTTTAGTTTTTCTTCCTTGCTCTTACCCCATGCTTTCCCTCTCTCCGCAACCATCAAATCCAGGGGTATTTGTCCACCAATTACCTGTATCGCCAGGGTACCTGCAGTTCTGTATCCTCTACTTATTGCGAGCGCCATTTTCCTTTGCATTGACAGTAATTTCTTCCTCACTCCCTCTCTCTTCGTTGCATCCTTCCATATTTGGGCTGCGTATAACACTATTGACTCCGATACCATAGCTAATACTCTCCTTTGTACATCATTTATTCCTCCAGTTCTAGGCATTATTCTTCTCAGCGCCATCACCGTTTTCTCAGCCTTGCCAATTACCACATTTATATGCTCCCCGAACGTCAGTTTCCGATCAAATGTCACTCCCAGGTACTTCATTTTCTGCTTCAATTCTATTTTATGTTCATCCATGTTTATGTTGAAATCTTTTACTTTTTTTCTTCCTGTCAGTAATATTGCTTCCGTTTTCGTTGGTTCTATTTCTAGTTTATTCTCGATCATCCATCTCTTTACCAGTCCCAATGTGTTTTCCGTGCTTGTTTTTATTTCCTCCTCGTTCTTTCCTGTTACTATCAGTGCCAAATCATCGGCATATGCAACCATCTGGACTCCATATGGCAGATTCATTTCCAGCACCCCATTGTATATCACATTCCACAGATGCGGTCCCAGCACCGATCCTTGTGGGACTCCGCAGGTAAGTATCTTTTTCCTTCTGTTGTTTTCATCCCCATATTCTATAGTTCTATTCGTCAGGTATGCTTTTATTAGGTTCACCAGGTACTCGGATATTCCGCCTTCTTCCAATCTTCTCACTATTATTTTCCATGATGCCGTGTTGAAAGCATTTTTTATGTCCACCGTGGTTAACAACACTAGTTTTCTATTTTTTGCTGGTTTTGATCTTTCTTCTTCCACCGTTTCCATTATCCTTCCTAGGGCCGTTATTGTTGATTTTCCCCTCCTAAAACCATGTTGACTATTTGATATTACATTCTTTTCATCCATTTCTCTCCTAAGTCTTTCCGCAATCAGTCTTTCATATACTTTCCCCAACACATTTATCATACATAAAGGTCTGTAACTTCCTGGTTGTCCTATTGGTTTTCCATGCTTCGGTATCAATACTAGTCTTGCCGTTTTCCATTCCTTACAAAACTTACTCTTTCTCATTTCCTCATTCATTACTTTTTCTATTAAGTCCATTCTATTTTCTCCTATTAGTTTTATCATTTCCGTTGTGATACCGTCCACTCCCGGTGCTGTTTTATTTTTCATGCTTGTCACTGCTTTTTTAATTTCTTCCTTACTGAATTGTTGAAGCTTTTCGTTTATATTTTCTTTTCTTTTCTCGAAACCGCCTTCTGATTCATTTGGAAATAGACAGTCTATAATTTTCTCCGTGAGCTCCGGATTTATCTTTATTTTCTTTTTAGGTAGTTTTTCTGTCACTATTTGATATCCTCTTCCCCATACATCTTTCCTTAATTCTTCACAAGTTTGGTTCCATCTCTCTCTTTTCTCCCTTTGTATCATATTCTTTAATTTATTCTTTTCTGCTTTGTATTTCTCTTTTAAGTCCTTTAGGGTATCCTGCCCTCCTTCACTCGATCCTTTTGCTCTTACTAGTTTTCTTCTGACTCCCAGGCATGTTCTTCTCTGGTTACCAATTTCCTCATTCCACCAGTATTTCCCTTTCCTTTTATTCCTCTTCCCTTGTTTTGTTACGCACTTTTCACCTATGCTTTGTATCATTTTTGTTAGTTCCTCTGGCGTTCGTATGTCTTCTTTGTTTATTCTCCTTATTTCCTTAATGAACCTTTCTTTATTTATGTATCTATACTCCTTATTTCCTACTCCTTTTTTGTCTCTTCTTTCCCTTATTATTCTTTTATTCGCTGTTAGTATATATCTGTGATCACTAAGGGATTCTTCCTCTAGGACTCTCCAATCCATGTCTGTCACAACGCTATCACTTCCAAAAGTCACATCAATTATTGATTCCATTCCTGCTCTTTGCCAAGTTGGTGTCCCTCCCTTATTTAATGGAGTAAGGTCCATTGCCTCTGCCCATTCCATCAACAGTCTCCCTCTCTTGTCATTTTGTTTTGATCCCCATATTTTGTTCTTCGCATTAAAATCTCCACCCACTATTTTAACCCCCTTCCATCTTCCAATCTCCATCTGTAATTCTGTCAAAAATTTTTCATACTCCTCTATTCTACAGTTAGGCGTCCAATAACAGCTAACCACATATCCCCCCTGCAGTTTAACCCATACATATCCATTTCCCTCCCCATTCTCCTCTACTTCCAACTCCTCATTCATGATTTTTATTGCCGTTTTGTTATGTTTCCCCACGTACCATTCCTTGCTATTGCTTATTGTCCTAATGTGTGGTTCTGATAATAGTAATATATCCACTTTATTTTCTATTGCAGTAACCTCTGCCAGATCTTGTGCCGGTTTACTGCAATTGACATTTATTTGCAATATGTTATACATTTTTATTTCTTATTTCTCCCCCTTCTTTTTCTTCTTTTTTTCCTTTCTCTTCTTTTCCTATGTTCTCCCCGCTTTCTCGTTTATTTTTTATTTCCATTCTTGCATCCTGCAGTGCCTTTTGAAATACCCAGCACCTGCCAGTACCCGCTCTGTGACCTTCCCTACTACACAACAAGCAATATTCCTCATTTTCACAATCCCTCGCCTGGTGTCCACTTTCTCCACATTTATAACAACAATCCCTGTTATCCCTTCCTACACATTCCTGCTCTATATGCCCATACTTCCAACATCTGTTGCACTTTTTTATTTCAATTTTCCTATATATACCTGCTCTTACCATTCCTACTCTGATACTTCTCATTTCTTGTAATTTTTGTGCCATAATTTCTGTTGTATGAACTGTTATCGCCCGCGTGCCGTTTGTCATAGGTCTCAATGCGCTCATCTTAATGTCTTCCTCTTGGATCTCTCCGACTTCCCTTTCTATTGCTTTTCTCACATCCTCCTGATTAGTAAATATGTCCAGCCCCTTTATATATATTGTGTGCGTAGTGTTTTTATTTCCTATTATCCTTATTTTCCCTTCTTCTATTTCTTCCATGGCTTCTTTCACTTTTTTTATTTCCGCTTCATCTTTATCCATTGTTATCAATACTTTCCCTTCTTTGGTTTTCCTTATTCCTATAATTGCCTTGTTTTCACTACTTTTCAATTTTTCTCTCACTTCCTCCATAGTTTCCTGGTAATTTTTTCCTTTGCTTTCTACTACTAATGCGTATGTCCGTCTCTCTTTTCTTTTTTCTTTATTTCTGTTTATTTTTGGTGTCTGTCCCCTTATATATATTTTTGCTGTTATTTTTGTCTTATATATTATCATTTCCATCATTTTCCTTAGGTCTTCCGGGTCCATACTAGGTATTTCGTGCAGTATCAGACATTCCCCCTCTTCACTGTTTTCCTTCACTTGACTTAATTTACTGAACAAGTCTTCCCCTGTATTTTTATATTTTATCTTAATTATTTTATTTACTATCTGTTCTCTTTTGCCCTTTATTTCGTATATTTGTTTGATAACACTCACTTCTTCCTCTATTCTTTTTAGTTCTGGATATTTTACCTTATATTGTTTTAAAACTTCCGTTGTCCAATCTTTATCATTTTCTCTTACCATCACTACTTTTACCATTCCATGTTCTGTCTCCGTTGGATCTCCATTCCTAACCTCTGTGTTTTTGTATATTTCCTCTGGCCATTTTCTATCCACCACCTCCATATAATCTTCGTACCTGTTAGTCTCTTCTATTTCATGAAGTTCTTCTTCCATTATTGTTTGTGTTACCACGCTTGTTACGTTTGGACTTTCCGTCATTGTGTCTGCATCAAACACCATTTTTTCACATTTGTCATACTTGTTTTCTTCTATCCATTGTTGTACATTTCTGCTATTTATTGCCATCATTTGTGCCTTTAGTTTAGATGTTATTACCTTTATTTCTCTCTTCGTGTTTTGCTCTATGTACCTTTCTAATTCATTTACTAGTTTTTTTGTTGCTTCCAGTGCCTCAGTCAAGATAAATGCGTCTATATTTTCCTTTTTCTTATATGCTGTTAACTCATTTTCATTTTTTTCATGTGTGTCTGTACTTGTGTCTAAGTCTATAATTTTCCTCTTCTTATTTTCTTGTATGCTCATAGATCTTTGCCTTCCAAACGTGTCTTTTATCCTATCAATTTCTGTTGTCCCAGACCTTCTTACCACACCCTTGGTTATACTTACTACACTTATCCCCGTTTGTGTCCAACTTCCTCCCTTCCTTTTTTCCTCTTTCCCAGTAGCTTGCAGATCATCCCTGGCCTGGCATTCCACCACGAGGTGTCTGTTTGTTTCAGTAGCTCTTCGACCGGAGGTGCCCTGAAACGGCAGCATCTCTCCAGTAGGCACTGGGGCTTCCGACTGCCCCTGTAGCTGTAACTGCAGGTCTTTTCTTCCCTCTTCCATGTTTCTTCTTTGCTGGTTTTGGTCCACGCCGGGTATCCCCCGGTACCCCAAATTATTGGGGCATTCCCCTATCCGCCACCTGGGGACGCGCCAGGTAGGAGACCAGCAACTCCCCCCGGATATCTGACTCACCTGGATTTTTTTTTCAGAAAAACATCAAAATTGTCCTAGGACTGATCCCACCGTTGGATAGAGCTAGTCGAGAGGAACATTTTGAGTGGTCTATCGTCCGAATCGGACCAGAAATTTCCAAGCGCGGAGCGAGCAAACTTTTAATAATTACCCGGTATGTGTGACATATCTGAATTTTTTTCTCAGAAAATCATCAAAATTGTCCTAGGACTGATCCCACCGATGGATAGAGCTAGTCGTGAGGAATATTTTGAGTGGTCTATCGTCCGAATCGGACCAGAAATTTCCAAGCGCGGAGCGAGCAAACTTTTAATAATTACCCAGTATATCTGACTCACCTGGATTTTTTTCTCAGAAAACCATCAAAATTGTCCTAGGACTGATCCCACCGTTGGATAGAGCTAGTCGTGAGGAATATTTTGAGTGTTCTATCGTCCGAATCGGACTGGACATTTCCGAGCGCGGAGCGAGCAAACTTTTAATAATTACCCGGTATATGTGACATATCTGAATTTTTTTCTCAGAAAATCATCAAAATTGTCCTAGGACTGATCCCACCGTTGGATAGAGCTAGTCGTGAGGAATATTTTGAGTGTTCTATCGTCCGAATCGGACTGGACATTTCCGAGCGCGGAGCGAGCAAACTTTTAATAATTACCCGGTATATGTGACATATCTGAATTTTTTTCTCAGAAAATCATCAAAATTGTCCTAGGACTGATCCCACCGTTGGATAGAGCTAGTCGAGAGGAACATTTTGAGTGGTCTATCGTCCGAATCGGACTGGACATTTCCGAGCGCGGAACGGGCAAACTTTTAATAATTACCCGGTATATCTGACTCACCTTTTTTTTTTTGAGGGGGGAAAAACCTTCTAAAGGTACCCGGTCTGATGGTCTGTCGACCGGGTTATGTGGGATTCGTCCCTAAAAGGGGCGCCTACCCACTAAAAAACCCTCCTCACTTCACCCTGGATCCCTCCCGGAACCACCACTTGGTATTACTTCAGGGGGGGGGCGGAAATTGTGCTCCTCCTGTCTCACTCCTCGCCTCTATACACTCACTCACCCTCTTTGCTCACTTCCTGCTCTCTCTATTATCCTTCTTTTCCCTTCTCTCATCCTGTTCTTTCCTTCTTAGTATCTTCTCAATATATTTAGTTATACTTTGGAAGTTTTTTTCATTTTCCGTCATTTTCTTTATTATATTCCCCAGTGTTAGCCCTTGTCCTATCTCTTTGTTTATCTTTCCCCTATCATTTTGCCACCATGTGCACTCAAAGAATGTGTGTTCCACATCATCCTTTTCCCTCTTGCAGTACCTACACCTGTCATCCTCCGCCCTACCAATTCTCTTTATATACGCCTGGTAGCATCCATGTCCCGTCAGAAATTGTGTTAAGTGATAACTGTTTTGCCCCACCGCCCTATCTGTCCATGTTCTTATTTCTGGTATTAATGTTTTTGTCCATTCATTCCCCCTTTCTGTCCATCTTTGCTGCCAGCTATTCATTGTTGTTTCTCTTTCTTTTAGTTTTTCTTCCTTGCTCTTACCCCATGCTTTCCCTCTCTCCGCAACCATCAAATCCAGGGGTATTTGTCCACCAATTACCTGTATCGCCAGGGTACCTGCAGTTCTGTATCCTCTACTTATTGCGAGCGCCATTTTCCTTTGCATTGACAGTAATTTCTTCCTCACTCCCTCTCTCTTCGTTGCATCCTTCCATATTTGGGCTGCGTATAACACTATTGACTCCGATACCATAGCTAATACTCTCCTTTGTACATCATTTATTCCTCCAGTTCTAGGCATTATTCTTCTCAGCGCCATCACCGTTTTCTCAGCCTTGCCAATTACCACATTTATATGCTCCCCGAACGTCAGTTTCCGATCAAATGTCACTCCCAGGTACTTCATTTTCTGCTTCAATTCTATTTTATGTTCATCCATGTTTATGTTGAAATCTTTTACTTTTTTTCTTCCTGTCAGTAATATTGCTTCCGTTTTCGTTGGTTCTATTTCTAGTTTATTCTCGATCATCCATCTCTTTACCAGTCCCAATGTGTTTTCCGTGCTTGTTTTTATTTCCTCCTCGTTCTTTCCTGTTACTATCAGTGCCAAATCATCGGCATATGCAACCATCTGGACTCCATATGGCAGATTCATTTCCAGCACCCCATTGTATATCACATTCCACAGATGCGGTCCCAGCACCGATCCTTGTGGGACTCCGCAGGTAAGTATCTTTTTCCTTCTGTTGTTTTCATCCCCATATTCTATAGTTCTATTCGTCAGGTATGCTTTTATTAGGTTCACCAGGTACTCGGATATTCCGCCTTCTTCCAATCTTCTCACTATTATTTTCCATGATGCCGTGTTGAAAGCATTTTTTATGTCCACCGTGGTTAACAACACTAGTTTTCTATTTTTTGCTGGTTTTGATCTTTCTTCTTCCACCGTTTCCATTATCCTTCCTAGGGCCGTTATTGTTGATTTTCCCCTCCTAAAACCATGTTGACTATTTGATATTACATTCTTTTCATCCATTTCTCTCCTAAGTCTTTCCGCAATCAGTCTTTCATATACTTTCCCCAACACATTTATCATACATAAAGGTCTGTAACTTCCTGGTTGTCCTATTGGTTTTCCATGCTTCGGTATCAATACTAGTCTTGCCGTTTTCCATTCCTTACAAAACTTACTCTTTCTCATTTCCTCATTCATTACTTTTTCTATTAAGTCCATTCTATTTTCTCCTATTAGTTTTATCATTTCCGTTGTGATACCGTCCACTCCCGGTGCTGTTTTATTTTTCATGCTTGTCACTGCTTTTTTAATTTCTTCCTTACTGAATTGTTGAAGCTTTTCGTTTATATTTTCTTTTCTTTTCTCGAAACCGCCTTCTGATTCATTTGGAAATAGACAGTCTATAATTTTCTCCGTGAGCTCCGGATTTATCTTTATTTTCTTTTTAGGTAGTTTTTCTGTCACTATTTGATATCCTCTTCCCCATACATCTTTCCTTAATTCTTCACAAGTTTGGTTCCATCTCTCTCTTTTCTCCCTTTGTATCATATTCTTTAATTTATTCTTTTCTGCTTTGTATTTCTCTTTTAAGTCCTTTAGGGTATCCTGCCCTCCTTCACTCGATCCTTTTGCTCTTACTAGTTTTCTTCTGACTCCCAGGCATGTTCTTCTCTGGTTACCAATTTCCTCATTCCACCAGTATTTCCCTTTCCTTTTATTCCTCTTCCCTTGTTTTGTTACGCACTTTTCACCTATGCTTTGTATCATTTTTGTTAGTTCCTCTGGCGTTCGTATGTCTTCTTTGTTTATTCTCCTTATTTCCTTAATGAACCTTTCTTTATTTATGTATCTATACTCCTTATTTCCTACTCCTTTTTTGTCTCTTCTTTCCCTTATTATTCTTTTATTCGCTGTTAGTATATATCTGTGATCACTAAGGGATTCTTCCTCTAGGACTCTCCAATCCATGTCTGTCACAACGCTATCACTTCCAAAAGTCACATCAATTATTGATTCCATTCCTGCTCTTTGCCAAGTTGGTGTCCCTCCCTTATTTAATGGAGTAAGGTCCATTGCCTCTGCCCATTCCATCAACAGTCTCCCTCTCTTGTCATTTTGTTTTGATCCCCATATTTTGTTCTTCGCATTAAAATCTCCACCCACTATTTTAACCCCCTTCCATCTTCCAATCTCCATCTGTAATTCTGTCAAAAATTTTTCATACTCCTCTATTCTACAGTTAGGCGTCCAATAACAGCTAACCACATATCCCCCCTGCAGTTTAACCCATACATATCCATTTCCCTCCCCATTCTCCTCTACTTCCAACTCCTCATTCATGATTTTTATTGCCGTTTTGTTATGTTTCCCCACGTACCATTCCTTGCTATTGCTTATTGTCCTAATGTGTGGTTCTGATAATAGTAATATATCCACTTTATTTTCTATTGCAGTAACCTCTGCCAGATCTTGTGCCGGTTTACTGCAATTGACATTTATTTGCAATATGTTATACATTTTTATTTCTTATTTCTCCCCCTTCTTTTTCTTCTTTTTTTCCTTTCTCTTCTTTTCCTATGTTCTCCCCGCTTTCTCGTTTATTTTTTATTTCCATTCTTGCATCCTGCAGTGCCTTTTGAAATACCCAGCACCTGCCAGTACCCGCTCTGTGACCTTCCCTACTACACAACAAGCAATATTCCTCATTTTCACAATCCCTCGCCTGGTGTCCACTTTCTCCACATTTATAACAACAATCCCTGTTATCCCTTCCTACACATTCCTGCTCTATATGCCCATACTTCCAACATCTGTTGCACTTTTTTATTTCAATTTTCCTATATATACCTGCTCTTACCATTCCTACTCTGATACTTCTCATTTCTTGTAATTTTTGTGCCATAATTTCTGTTGTATGAACTGTTATCGCCCGCGTGCCGTTTGTCATAGGTCTCAATGCGCTCATCTTAATGTCTTCCTCTTGGATCTCTCCGACTTCCCTTTCTATTGCTTTTCTCACATCCTCCTGATTAGTAAATATGTCCAGCCCCTTTATATATATTGTGTGCGTAGTGTTTTTATTTCCTATTATCCTTATTTTCCCTTCTTCTATTTCTTCCATGGCTTCTTTCACTTTTTTTATTTCCGCTTCATCTTTATCCATTGTTATCAATACTTTCCCTTCTTTGGTTTTCCTTATTCCTATAATTGCCTTGTTTTCACTACTTTTCAATTTTTCTCTCACTTCCTCCATAGTTTCCTGGTAATTTTTTCCTTTGCTTTCTACTACTAATGCGTATGTCCGTCTCTCTTTTCTTTTTTCTTTATTTCTGTTTATTTTTGGTGTCTGTCCCCTTATATATATTTTTGCTGTTATTTTTGTCTTATATATTATCATTTCCATCATTTTCCTTAGGTCTTCCGGGTCCATACTAGGTATTTCGTGCAGTATCAGACATTCCCCCTCTTCACTGTTTTCCTTCACTTGACTTAATTTACTGAACAAGTCTTCCCCTGTATTTTTATATTTTATCTTAATTATTTTATTTACTATCTGTTCTCTTTTGCCCTTTATTTCGTATATTTGTTTGATAACACTCACTTCTTCCTCTATTCTTTTTAGTTCTGGATATTTTACCTTATATTGTTTTAAAACTTCCGTTGTCCAATCTTTATCATTTTCTCTTACCATCACTACTTTTACCATTCCATGTTCTGTCTCCGTTGGATCTCCATTCCTAACCTCTGTGTTTTTGTATATTTCCTCTGGCCATTTTCTATCCACCACCTCCATATAATCTTCGTACCTGTTAGTCTCTTCTATTTCATGAAGTTCTTCTTCCATTATTGTTTGTGTTACCACGCTTGTTACGTTTGGACTTTCCGTCATTGTGTCTGCATCAAACACCATTTTTTCACATTTGTCATACTTGTTTTCTTCTATCCATTGTTGTACATTTCTGCTATTTATTGCCATCATTTGTGCCTTTAGTTTAGATGTTATTACCTTTATTTCTCTCTTCGTGTTTTGCTCTATGTACCTTTCTAATTCATTTACTAGTTTTTTTGTTGCTTCCAGTGCCTCAGTCAAGATAAATGCGTCTATATTTTCCTTTTTCTTATATGCTGTTAACTCATTTTCATTTTTTTCATGTGTGTCTGTACTTGTGTCTAAGTCTATAATTTTCCTCTTCTTATTTTCTTGTATGCTCATAGATCTTTGCCTTCCAAACGTGTCTTTTATCCTATCAATTTCTGTTGTCCCAGACCTTCTTACCACACCCTTGGTTATACTTACTACACTTATCCCCGTTTGTGTCCAACTTCCTCCCTTCCTTTTTTCCTCTTTCCCAGTAGCTTGCAGATCATCCCTGGCCTGGCATTCCACCACGAGGTGTCTGTTTGTTTCAGTAGCTCTTCGACCGGAGGTGCCCTGAAACGGCAGCATCTCTCCAGTAGGCACTGGGGCTTCCGACTGCCCCTGTAGCTGTAACTGCAGGTCTTTTCTTCCCTCTTCCATGTTTCTTCTTTGCTGGTTTTGGTCCACGCCGGGTATCCCCCGGTACCCCAAATTATTGGGGCATTCCCCTATCCGCCACCTGGGGACGCGCCAGGTAGGAGACCAGCAACTCCCCCCGGATATCTGACTCACCTGGATTTTTTTTTCAGAAAAACATCAAAATTGTCCTAGGACTGATCCCACCGTTGGATAGAGCTAGTCGAGAGGAACATTTTGAGTGGTCTATCGTCCGAATCGGACCAGAAATTTCCAAGCGCGGAGCGAGCAAACTTTTAATAATTACCCGGTATGTGTGACATATCTGAATTTTTTTCTCAGAAAATCATCAAAATTGTCCTAGGACTGATCCCACCGATGGATAGAGCTAGTCGTGAGGAATATTTTGAGTGGTCTATCGTCCGAATCGGACCAGAAATTTCCAAGCGCGGAGCGAGCAAACTTTTAATAATTACCCAGTATATCTGACTCACCTGGATTTTTTTCTCAGAAAACCATCAAAATTGTCCTAGGACTGATCCCACCGTTGGATAGAGCTAGTCGTGAGGAATATTTTGAGTGTTCTATCGTCCGAATCGGACTGGACATTTCCGAGCGCGGAGCGAGCAAACTTTTAATAATTACCCGGTATATGTGACATATCTGAATTTTTTTCTCAGAAAATCATCAAAATTGTCCTAGGACTGATCCCACCGTTGGATAGAGCTAGTCGTGAGGAATATTTTGAGTGTTCTATCGTCCGAATCGGACTGGACATTTCCGAGCGCGGAGCGAGCAAACTTTTAATAATTACCCGGTATATGTGACATATCTGAATTTTTTTCTCAGAAAATCATCAAAATTGTCCTAGGACTGATCCCACCGTTGGATAGAGCTAGTCGAGAGGAACATTTTGAGTGGTCTATCGTCCGAATCGGACTGGACATTTCCGAGCGCGGAACGGGCAAACTTTTAATAATTACCCGGTATATCTGACTCACCTTTTTTTTTTTGAGGGGGGAAAAACCTTCTAAAGGTACCCGGTCTGATGGTCTGTCGACCGGGTTATGTGGGATTCGTCCCTAAAAGGGGCGCCTACCCACTAAAAAACCCTCCTCACTTCACCCTGGATCCCTCCCGGAACCACCACTTGGTATTACTTCAGGGGGGGGGCGGAAATTGTGCTCCTCCTGTCTCACTCCTCGCCTCTATACACTCACTCACCCTCTTTGCTCACTTCCTGCTCTCTCTATTATCCTTCTTTTCCCTTCTCTCATCCTGTTCTTTCCTTCTTAGTATCTTCTCAATATATTTAGTTATACTTTGGAAGTTTTTTTCATTTTCCGTCATTTTCTTTATTATATTCCCCAGTGTTAGCCCTTGTCCTATCTCTTTGTTTATCTTTCCCCTATCATTTTGCCACCATGTGCACTCAAAGAATGTGTGTTCCACATCATCCTTTTCCCTCTTGCAGTACCTACACCTGTCATCCTCCGCCCTACCAATTCTCTTTATATACGCCTGGTAGCATCCATGTCCCGTCAGAAATTGTGTTAAGTGATAACTGTTTTGCCCCACCGCCCTATCTGTCCATGTTCTTATTTCTGGTATTAATGTTTTTGTCCATTCATTCCCCCTTTCTGTCCATCTTTGCTGCCAGCTATTCATTGTTGTTTCTCTTTCTTTTAGTTTTTCTTCCTTGCTCTTACCCCATGCTTTCCCTCTCTCCGCAACCATCAAATCCAGGGGTATTTGTCCACCAATTACCTGTATCGCCAGGGTACCTGCAGTTCTGTATCCTCTACTTATTGCGAGCGCCATTTTCCTTTGCATTGACAGTAATTTCTTCCTCACTCCCTCTCTCTTCGTTGCATCCTTCCATATTTGGGCTGCGTATAACACTATTGACTCCGATACCATAGCTAATACTCTCCTTTGTACATCATTTATTCCTCCAGTTCTAGGCATTATTCTTCTCAGCGCCATCACCGTTTTCTCAGCCTTGCCAATTACCACATTTATATGCTCCCCGAACGTCAGTTTCCGATCAAATGTCACTCCCAGGTACTTCATTTTCTGCTTCAATTCTATTTTATGTTCATCCATGTTTATGTTGAAATCTTTTACTTTTTTTCTTCCTGTCAGTAATATTGCTTCCGTTTTCGTTGGTTCTATTTCTAGTTTATTCTCGATCATCCATCTCTTTACCAGTCCCAATGTGTTTTCCGTGCTTGTTTTTATTTCCTCCTCGTTCTTTCCTGTTACTATCAGTGCCAAATCATCGGCATATGCAACCATCTGGACTCCATATGGCAGATTCATTTCCAGCACCCCATTGTATATCACATTCCACAGATGCGGTCCCAGCACCGATCCTTGTGGGACTCCGCAGGTAAGTATCTTTTTCCTTCTGTTGTTTTCATCCCCATATTCTATAGTTCTATTCGTCAGGTATGCTTTTATTAGGTTCACCAGGTACTCGGATATTCCGCCTTCTTCCAATCTTCTCACTATTATTTTCCATGATGCCGTGTTGAAAGCATTTTTTATGTCCACCGTGGTTAACAACACTAGTTTTCTATTTTTTGCTGGTTTTGATCTTTCTTCTTCCACCGTTTCCATTATCCTTCCTAGGGCCGTTATTGTTGATTTTCCCCTCCTAAAACCATGTTGACTATTTGATATTACATTCTTTTCATCCATTTCTCTCCTAAGTCTTTCCGCAATCAGTCTTTCATATACTTTCCCCAACACATTTATCATACATAAAGGTCTGTAACTTCCTGGTTGTCCTATTGGTTTTCCATGCTTCGGTATCAATACTAGTCTTGCCGTTTTCCATTCCTTACAAAACTTACTCTTTCTCATTTCCTCATTCATTACTTTTTCTATTAAGTCCATTCTATTTTCTCCTATTAGTTTTATCATTTCCGTTGTGATACCGTCCACTCCCGGTGCTGTTTTATTTTTCATGCTTGTCACTGCTTTTTTAATTTCTTCCTTACTGAATTGTTGAAGCTTTTCGTTTATATTTTCTTTTCTTTTCTCGAAACCGCCTTCTGATTCATTTGGAAATAGACAGTCTATAATTTTCTCCGTGAGCTCCGGATTTATCTTTATTTTCTTTTTAGGTAGTTTTTCTGTCACTATTTGATATCCTCTTCCCCATACATCTTTCCTTAATTCTTCACAAGTTTGGTTCCATCTCTCTCTTTTCTCCCTTTGTATCATATTCTTTAATTTATTCTTTTCTGCTTTGTATTTCTCTTTTAAGTCCTTTAGGGTATCCTGCCCTCCTTCACTCGATCCTTTTGCTCTTACTAGTTTTCTTCTGACTCCCAGGCATGTTCTTCTCTGGTTACCAATTTCCTCATTCCACCAGTATTTCCCTTTCCTTTTATTCCTCTTCCCTTGTTTTGTTACGCACTTTTCACCTATGCTTTGTATCATTTTTGTTAGTTCCTCTGGCGTTCGTATGTCTTCTTTGTTTATTCTCCTTATTTCCTTAATGAACCTTTCTTTATTTATGTATCTATACTCCTTATTTCCTACTCCTTTTTTGTCTCTTCTTTCCCTTATTATTCTTTTATTCGCTGTTAGTATATATCTGTGATCACTAAGGGATTCTTCCTCTAGGACTCTCCAATCCATGTCTGTCACAACGCTATCACTTCCAAAAGTCACATCAATTATTGATTCCATTCCTGCTCTTTGCCAAGTTGGTGTCCCTCCCTTATTTAATGGAGTAAGGTCCATTGCCTCTGCCCATTCCATCAACAGTCTCCCTCTCTTGTCATTTTGTTTTGATCCCCATATTTTGTTCTTCGCATTAAAATCTCCACCCACTATTTTAACCCCCTTCCATCTTCCAATCTCCATCTGTAATTCTGTCAAAAATTTTTCATACTCCTCTATTCTACAGTTAGGCGTCCAATAACAGCTAACCACATATCCCCCCTGCAGTTTAACCCATACATATCCATTTCCCTCCCCATTCTCCTCTACTTCCAACTCCTCATTCATGATTTTTATTGCCGTTTTGTTATGTTTCCCCACGTACCATTCCTTGCTATTGCTTATTGTCCTAATGTGTGGTTCTGATAATAGTAATATATCCACTTTATTTTCTATTGCAGTAACCTCTGCCAGATCTTGTGCCGGTTTACTGCAATTGACATTTATTTGCAATATGTTATACATTTTTATTTCTTATTTCTCCCCCTTCTTTTTCTTCTTTTTTTCCTTTCTCTTCTTTTCCTATGTTCTCCCCGCTTTCTCGTTTATTTTTTATTTCCATTCTTGCATCCTGCAGTGCCTTTTGAAATACCCAGCACCTGCCAGTACCCGCTCTGTGACCTTCCCTACTACACAACAAGCAATATTCCTCATTTTCACAATCCCTCGCCTGGTGTCCACTTTCTCCACATTTATAACAACAATCCCTGTTATCCCTTCCTACACATTCCTGCTCTATATGCCCATACTTCCAACATCTGTTGCACTTTTTTATTTCAATTTTCCTATATATACCTGCTCTTACCATTCCTACTCTGATACTTCTCATTTCTTGTAATTTTTGTGCCATAATTTCTGTTGTATGAACTGTTATCGCCCGCGTGCCGTTTGTCATAGGTCTCAATGCGCTCATCTTAATGTCTTCCTCTTGGATCTCTCCGACTTCCCTTTCTATTGCTTTTCTCACATCCTCCTGATTAGTAAATATGTCCAGCCCCTTTATATATATTGTGTGCGTAGTGTTTTTATTTCCTATTATCCTTATTTTCCCTTCTTCTATTTCTTCCATGGCTTCTTTCACTTTTTTTATTTCCGCTTCATCTTTATCCATTGTTATCAATACTTTCCCTTCTTTGGTTTTCCTTATTCCTATAATTGCCTTGTTTTCACTACTTTTCAATTTTTCTCTCACTTCCTCCATAGTTTCCTGGTAATTTTTTCCTTTGCTTTCTACTACTAATGCGTATGTCCGTCTCTCTTTTCTTTTTTCTTTATTTCTGTTTATTTTTGGTGTCTGTCCCCTTATATATATTTTTGCTGTTATTTTTGTCTTATATATTATCATTTCCATCATTTTCCTTAGGTCTTCCGGGTCCATACTAGGTATTTCGTGCAGTATCAGACATTCCCCCTCTTCACTGTTTTCCTTCACTTGACTTAATTTACTGAACAAGTCTTCCCCTGTATTTTTATATTTTATCTTAATTATTTTATTTACTATCTGTTCTCTTTTGCCCTTTATTTCGTATATTTGTTTGATAACACTCACTTCTTCCTCTATTCTTTTTAGTTCTGGATATTTTACCTTATATTGTTTTAAAACTTCCGTTGTCCAATCTTTATCATTTTCTCTTACCATCACTACTTTTACCATTCCATGTTCTGTCTCCGTTGGATCTCCATTCCTAACCTCTGTGTTTTTGTATATTTCCTCTGGCCATTTTCTATCCACCACCTCCATATAATCTTCGTACCTGTTAGTCTCTTCTATTTCATGAAGTTCTTCTTCCATTATTGTTTGTGTTACCACGCTTGTTACGTTTGGACTTTCCGTCATTGTGTCTGCATCAAACACCATTTTTTCACATTTGTCATACTTGTTTTCTTCTATCCATTGTTGTACATTTCTGCTATTTATTGCCATCATTTGTGCCTTTAGTTTAGATGTTATTACCTTTATTTCTCTCTTCGTGTTTTGCTCTATGTACCTTTCTAATTCATTTACTAGTTTTTTTGTTGCTTCCAGTGCCTCAGTCAAGATAAATGCGTCTATATTTTCCTTTTTCTTATATGCTGTTAACTCATTTTCATTTTTTTCATGTGTGTCTGTACTTGTGTCTAAGTCTATAATTTTCCTCTTCTTATTTTCTTGTATGCTCATAGATCTTTGCCTTCCAAACGTGTCTTTTATCCTATCAATTTCTGTTGTCCCAGACCTTCTTACCACACCCTTGGTTATACTTACTACACTTATCCCCGTTTGTGTCCAACTTCCTCCCTTCCTTTTTTCCTCTTTCCCAGTAGCTTGCAGATCATCCCTGGCCTGGCATTCCACCACGAGGTGTCTGTTTGTTTCAGTAGCTCTTCGACCGGAGGTGCCCTGAAACGGCAGCATCTCTCCAGTAGGCACTGGGGCTTCCGACTGCCCCTGTAGCTGTAACTGCAGGTCTTTTCTTCCCTCTTCCATGTTTCTTCTTTGCTGGTTTTGGTCCACGCCGGGTATCCCCCGGTACCCCAAATTATTGGGGCATTCCCCTATCCGCCACCTGGGGACGCGCCAGGTAGGAGACCAGCAACTCCCCCCGGATATCTGACTCACCTGGATTTTTTTCTCAGAAAAACATCAAAATTGTCCTAGGACTGATCCCACCGTTGGATAGAGCTAGTCGAGAGGAACATTTTGAGTGGTCCATCGTCCGAATGGGACCAGAAATTTCCGAGCGCGGAACGGGCAAACTTTTAATAATTACCCGGTATATCTGACTCACCTGGATTTTTTTCTCAGAAAATCATCAAAATTGTCCTAGGACTGATCCCACCGTTGGATAGAGCTAGTCGTGAGGAATATTTTGAGTGGTCCATCGTCCGAATGGGACCAGAAATTTCCGAGCGCGGAACGGGCAAACTTTTAATAATTACCCGGTATATCTGACTCACCTGGATTTTTTTCTCAGAAAATCATCAAAATTGTCCTAGGACTGATCCCACCGTTGGATAGAGCTAGTCGAGAGGAACATTTTGAGTGGTCCATCGTCCGAATGGGACCAGAAATTTCCGAGCGCGGAACGGGCAAACTTTTAATAATTACCCGGTATATCTGACTCACCTGGATTTTTTTCTCAGAAAATCATCAAAATTGTCCTAGGACTGATCCCACCGTTGGATAGAGCTAGTCGTGAGGAATATTTTGAGTGTTCTATCGTCCGAATCGGACCAGAAATTTCCGAGCGCGGAGAGAGCAAACTTTTAATAATTACTCGGTATATGTGACATATCTGAATTTTTTTCTCAGAAAGTCATCAAAATTGTCCTAGGATTGATCCCACCGTTGGATAGAGCTAGTCGAGAGGAACATTTTGAGTGTTCTATCGTCCGAATCGGACCAGAAATTTCCGAGCGCGGAGCGAGCAAACCTTTAATAATTACTCGGTATATGTGACATATCTGAATTTTTTTCTCAGAAAATCATCAAAATTGTCCTAGGATTGATCCCACCGTTGGATAGAGCTAGTCGAGAGGAACATTTTGAGTGTTCTATCGTCCGAATCGGACCAGAAATTTCCGAGCGCGGAACGGGCAAACTTTTAATAATTACCCGGTATATCTGACTCACCTGGATTTTTTTCTCAGAAAATCATCAAAATTGTCCTAGGACTGATCCCACCGTTGGATAGAGCTAGTCGAGAGGAACATTTTGAGTGGTCTATCGTCCGAATCGGACTGGACATTTCCGAGCGCGGAACGGGCAAACTTTTAATAATTACCCGGTATATCTGACTCACCTTTTTTTTTTTGAGGGGGGAAAAACCTTCTAAAGGTACCCGGTCTGATGGTCTGTCGACCGGGTTATGTGGGATTCGTCCCTAAAAGGGGCGCCTACCCACTAAAAAACCCTCCTCACTTCACCCTGGATCCCTCCCGGAACCACCACTTGGTATTACTTCAGGGGGGGGGCGGAAATTGTGCTCCTCCTGTCTCACTCCTCGCCTCTATACACTCACTCACCCTCTTTGCTCACTTCCTGCTCTCTCTATTATCCTTCTTTTCCCTTCTCTCATCCTGTTCTTTCCTTCTTAGTATCTTCTCAATATATTTAGTTATACTTTGGAAGTTTTTTTCATTTTCCGTCATTTTCTTTATTATATTCCCCAGTGTTAGCCCTTGTCCTATCTCTTTGTTTATCTTTCCCCTATCATTTTGCCACCATGTGCACTCAAAGAATGTGTGTTCCACATCATCCTTTTCCCTCTTGCAGTACCTACACCTGTCATCCTCCGCCCTACCAATTCTCTTTATATACGCCTGGTAGCATCCATGTCCCGTCAGAAATTGTGTTAAGTGATAACTGTTTTGCCCCACCGCCCTATCTGTCCATGTTCTTATTTCTGGTATTAATGTTTTTGTCCATTCATTCCCCCTTTCTGTCCATCTTTGCTGCCAGCTATTCATTGTTGTTTCTCTTTCTTTTAGTTTTTCTTCCTTGCTCTTACCCCATGCTTTCCCTCTCTCCGCAACCATCAAATCCAGGGGTATTTGTCCACCAATTACCTGTATCGCCAGGGTACCTGCAGTTCTGTATCCTCTACTTATTGCGAGCGCCATTTTCCTTTGCATTGACAGTAATTTCTTCCTCACTCCCTCTCTCTTCGTTGCATCCTTCCATATTTGGGCTGCGTATAACACTATTGACTCCGATACCATAGCTAATACTCTCCTTTGTACATCATTTATTCCTCCAGTTCTAGGCATTATTCTTCTCAGCGCCATCACCGTTTTCTCAGCCTTGCCAATTACCACATTTATATGCTCCCCGAACGTCAGTTTCCGATCAAATGTCACTCCCAGGTACTTCATTTTCTGCTTCAATTCTATTTTATGTTCATCCATGTTTATGTTGAAATCTTTTACTTTTTTTCTTCCTGTCAGTAATATTGCTTCCGTTTTCGTTGGTTCTATTTCTAGTTTATTCTCGATCATCCATCTCTTTACCAGTCCCAATGTGTTTTCCGTGCTTGTTTTTATTTCCTCCTCGTTCTTTCCTGTTACTATCAGTGCCAAATCATCGGCATATGCAACCATCTGGACTCCATATGGCAGATTCATTTCCAGCACCCCATTGTATATCACATTCCACAGATGCGGTCCCAGCACCGATCCTTGTGGGACTCCGCAGGTAAGTATCTTTTTCCTTCTGTTGTTTTCATCCCCATATTCTATAGTTCTATTCGTCAGGTATGCTTTTATTAGGTTCACCAGGTACTCGGATATTCCGCCTTCTTCCAATCTTCTCACTATTATTTTCCATGATGCCGTGTTGAAAGCATTTTTTATGTCCACCGTGGTTAACAACACTAGTTTTCTATTTTTTGCTGGTTTTGATCTTTCTTCTTCCACCGTTTCCATTATCCTTCCTAGGGCCGTTATTGTTGATTTTCCCCTCCTAAAACCATGTTGACTATTTGATATTACATTCTTTTCATCCATTTCTCTCCTAAGTCTTTCCGCAATCAGTCTTTCATATACTTTCCCCAACACATTTATCATACATAAAGGTCTGTAACTTCCTGGTTGTCCTATTGGTTTTCCATGCTTCGGTATCAATACTAGTCTTGCCGTTTTCCATTCCTTACAAAACTTACTCTTTCTCATTTCCTCATTCATTACTTTTTCTATTAAGTCCATTCTATTTTCTCCTATTAGTTTTATCATTTCCGTTGTGATACCGTCCACTCCCGGTGCTGTTTTATTTTTCATGCTTGTCACTGCTTTTTTAATTTCTTCCTTACTGAATTGTTGAAGCTTTTCGTTTATATTTTCTTTTCTTTTCTCGAAACCGCCTTCTGATTCATTTGGAAATAGACAGTCTATAATTTTCTCCGTGAGCTCCGGATTTATCTTTATTTTCTTTTTAGGTAGTTTTTCTGTCACTATTTGATATCCTCTTCCCCATACATCTTTCCTTAATTCTTCACAAGTTTGGTTCCATCTCTCTCTTTTCTCCCTTTGTATCATATTCTTTAATTTATTCTTTTCTGCTTTGTATTTCTCTTTTAAGTCCTTTAGGGTATCCTGCCCTCCTTCACTCGATCCTTTTGCTCTTACTAGTTTTCTTCTGACTCCCAGGCATGTTCTTCTCTGGTTACCAATTTCCTCATTCCACCAGTATTTCCCTTTCCTTTTATTCCTCTTCCCTTGTTTTGTTACGCACTTTTCACCTATGCTTTGTATCATTTTTGTTAGTTCCTCTGGCGTTCGTATGTCTTCTTTGTTTATTCTCCTTATTTCCTTAATGAACCTTTCTTTATTTATGTATCTATACTCCTTATTTCCTACTCCTTTTTTGTCTCTTCTTTCCCTTATTATTCTTTTATTCGCTGTTAGTATATATCTGTGATCACTAAGGGATTCTTCCTCTAGGACTCTCCAATCCATGTCTGTCACAACGCTATCACTTCCAAAAGTCACATCAATTATTGATTCCATTCCTGCTCTTTGCCAAGTTGGTGTCCCTCCCTTATTTAATGGAGTAAGGTCCATTGCCTCTGCCCATTCCATCAACAGTCTCCCTCTCTTGTCATTTTGTTTTGATCCCCATATTTTGTTCTTCGCATTAAAATCTCCACCCACTATTTTAACCCCCTTCCATCTTCCAATCTCCATCTGTAATTCTGTCAAAAATTTTTCATACTCCTCTATTCTACAGTTAGGCGTCCAATAACAGCTAACCACATATCCCCCCTGCAGTTTAACCCATACATATCCATTTCCCTCCCCATTCTCCTCTACTTCCAACTCCTCATTCATGATTTTTATTGCCGTTTTGTTATGTTTCCCCACGTACCATTCCTTGCTATTGCTTATTGTCCTAATGTGTGGTTCTGATAATAGTAATATATCCACTTTATTTTCTATTGCAGTAACCTCTGCCAGATCTTGTGCCGGTTTACTGCAATTGACATTTATTTGCAATATGTTATACATTTTTATTTCTTATTTCTCCCCCTTCTTTTTCTTCTTTTTTTCCTTTCTCTTCTTTTCCTATGTTCTCCCCGCTTTCTCGTTTATTTTTTATTTCCATTCTTGCATCCTGCAGTGCCTTTTGAAATACCCAGCACCTGCCAGTACCCGCTCTGTGACCTTCCCTACTACACAACAAGCAATATTCCTCATTTTCACAATCCCTCGCCTGGTGTCCACTTTCTCCACATTTATAACAACAATCCCTGTTATCCCTTCCTACACATTCCTGCTCTATATGCCCATACTTCCAACATCTGTTGCACTTTTTTATTTCAATTTTCCTATATATACCTGCTCTTACCATTCCTACTCTGATACTTCTCATTTCTTGTAATTTTTGTGCCATAATTTCTGTTGTATGAACTGTTATCGCCCGCGTGCCGTTTGTCATAGGTCTCAATGCGCTCATCTTAATGTCTTCCTCTTGGATCTCTCCGACTTCCCTTTCTATTGCTTTTCTCACATCCTCCTGATTAGTAAAAATGTCCAGCCCCTTTATATATATTGTGTGCGTAGTGTTTTTATTTCCTATTATCCTTATTTTCCCTTCTTCTATTTCTTCCATGGCTTCTTTCACTTTTTTTATTTCCGCTTCATCTTTATCCATTGTTATCAATACTTTCCCTTCTTTGGTTTTCCTTATTCCTATAATTGCCTTGTTTTCACTACTTTTCAATTTTTCTCTCACTTCCTCCATAGTTTCCTGGTAATTTTTTCCTTTGCTTTCTACTACTAATGCGTATGTCCGTCTCTCTTTTCTTTTTTCTTTATTTCTGTTTATTTTTGGTGTCTGTCCCCTTATATATATTTTTGCTGTTATTTTTGTCTTATATATTATCATTTCCATCATTTTCCTTAGGTCTTCCGGGTCCATACTAGGTATTTCGTGCAGTATCAGACATTCCCCCTCTTCACTGTTTTCCTTCACTTGACTTAATTTACTGAACAAGTCTTCCCCTGTATTTTTATATTTTATCTTAATTATTTTATTTACTATCTGTTCTCTTTTGCCCTTTATTTCGTATATTTGTTTGATAACACTCACTTCTTCCTCTATTCTTTTTAGTTCTGGATATTTTACCTTATATTGTTTTAAAACTTCCGTTGTCCAATCTTTATCATTTTCTCTTACCATCACTACTTTTACCATTCCATGTTCTGTCTCCGTTGGATCTCCATTCCTAACCTCTGTGTTTTTGTATATTTCCTCTGGCCATTTTCTATCCACCACCTCCATATAATCTTCGTACCTGTTAGTCTCTTCTATTTCATGAAGTTCTTCTTCCATTATTGTTTGTGTTACCACGCTTGTTACGTTTGGACTTTCCGTCATTGTGTCTGCATCAAACACCATTTTTTCACATTTGTCATACTTGTTTTCTTCTATCCATTGTTGTACATTTCTGCTATTTATTGCCATCATTTGTGCCTTTAGTTTAGATGTTATTACCTTTATTTCTCTCTTCGTGTTTTGCTCTATGTACCTTTCTAATTCATTTACTAGTTTTTTTGTTGCTTCCAGTGCCTCAGTCAAGATAAATGCGTCTATATTTTCCTTTTTCTTATATGCTGTTAACTCATTTTCATTTTTTTCATGTGTGTCTGTACTTGTGTCTAAGTCTATAATTTTCCTCTTCTTATTTTCTTGTATGCTCATAGATCTTTGCCTTCCAAACGTGTCTTTTATCCTATCAATTTCTGTTGTCCCAGACCTTCTTACCACACCCTTGGTTATACTTACTACACTTATCCCCGTTTGTGTCCAACTTCCTCCCTTCCTTTTTTCCTCTTTCCCAGTAGCTTGCAGATCATCCCTGGCCTGGCATTCCACCACGAGGTGTCTGTTTGTTTCAGTAGCTCTTCGACCGGAGGTGCCCTGAAACGGCAGCATCTCTCCAGTAGGCACTGGGGCTTCCGACTGCCCCTGTAGCTGTAACTGCAGGTCTTTTCTTCCCTCTTCCATGTTTCTTCTTTGCTGGTTTTGGTCCACGCCGGGTATCCCCCGGTACCCCAAATTATTGGGGCATTCCCCTATCCGCCACCTGGGGACGCGCCAGGTAGGAGACCAGCAACTCCCCCCGGATATCTGACTCACCTGGATTTTTTTCTCAGAAAAACATCAAAATTGTCCTAGGACTGATCCCACCGTTGGATAGAGCTAGTCGAGAGGAACATTTTGAGTGGTCCATCGTCCGAATGGGACCAGAAATTTCCGAGCGCGGAACGGGCAAACTTTTAATAATTACCCGGTATATCTGACTCACCTGGATTTTTTTCTCAGAAAATCATCAAAATTGTCCTAGGACTGATCCCACCGTTGGATAGAGCTAGTCGTGAGGAATATTTTGATTGTTCTATCGTCCGAATCGGACCGGACATTTCCGAGCGCGGAACGGGCAAACTTTTAAAAATTACCCGGTATATCTGACTCACCTGGATTTTTTTCTCAGAAAATCATCAAAATTGTCCTAGGACTGATCCCACCGTTGGATAGAGCTAGTCGTGAGGAATATTTTGAGTGTTCTATCGTCCGAATCGGACCAGAAATTTCCGAGCGCGGAGGGAGCAAACTTTTAATAATTACTCGGTATATGTGACATATCTGAATTTTTTTCTCAGAAAGTCATCAAAATTGTCCTAGGATTGATCCCACCGTTGGATAGAGCTAGTCGAGAGGAACATTTTGAGTGTTCTATCGTCCGAATCGGACTGGACATTTCCGAGCGCGGAGCGAGCAAACTTTTAATAATTACCCGGAATATCTGACTCACCTGGATTTTTTTCTCTGAAGAGCATCAAAATTGTCCTAGGACTGATCCCACCGTTAGATAGAGCTAGTCGAGAGGAATATTTTGAGTGGTCTATCGTCCGAATCGGACTGGAAATTTCCAAGCGCAGAGCGAGCAAACTTTTAAAAATTACCCGGTATATCTGACTCACCTGGATTTTTTTCTCAGAAAACCATCAAAATTGTCCTTGGACTGATCCCACCGTTGGATAGAGCTAGTCGTGAGGAATATTTTGATTGTTCTATCGTCCGAATCGGACCGGACATTTCCGAGCGCGGAACGGGCAAACTTTTAATAATTACCCGGTATATCTGACTCACCTGGATTTTTTTCTCAGAAAATCATCAAAATTGTCCTAGGACTGATCCCACCGTTAGATAGAGCTAGTCGAGAGGAACATTTTGAGTGTTCTATCGTCCGAATCGGACCAGAAATTTCCGAGCGCGGAGCGAGCAAACCTTTAATAATTACTCGGTATATGTGACTCACCTGGATTTTTTTCTCAGAAAACCATCAAAATTGTCCTAGGACTGATCCCACCGTTGGATAGAGCTAGTCGTGAGGAATATTTTGAGTGTTCTATCGTCCGAATCGGACCAGAAATTTCCGAGCGCGGAGAGAGCAAACTTTTAATAATTACTCGGTATATGTGACATATCTGAATTTTTTTCTCAGAAAGTCATCAAAATTGTCCTAGGATTGATCCCACCGTTGGATAGAGCTAGTCGAGAGGAACATTTTGAGTGGTCTATCGTCCGAATCGAACCAGAAATTTCCGAGTGCGGAACGGGCAAACTTTTAATAATTACCCGGTATATCTGACTCACCTGGATTTTTTTCTCAGAAAATCATCAAAATTGTCCTAGGACTGATCCCACCGTTGGATAGAGCTAGTCGAGAGGAACATTTTGAGTGGTCTATCGTCCGAATCGGACCAGAAATTTCCGAGCGCGGAGCGAGCAAACCTTTAATAATTACTCGGTATATGTGACATATCTGAATTTTTTTCTCAGAAAATCATCAAAATTGTCCTAGGACTGATCCCACCGTTCGATAGAGCTAGTCGAGAGGAATATTTTGAGTGGTCTATCGTCCGAATCGGACCAGAAATTTCCAAGCGCGGAGCGAGCAAACTTTTAATAATTACCCAGTATACCTGACTCACCTGGATTTTTTTCTCAGAAAATCATCAAAATTGTCCTAGGATTGATCCCACCGTTGGATAGAGCTAGTCGTGAGGAACATTTTGAGTGTTCTATCGTCCGAATCGGACCAGAAATTTCCGAGCGCGGAGCGAGCAAACCTTTAATAATTACTCGGTATATGTGACTCACCTGGATTTTTTTCTCAGAAAACCATCAAAATTGTCCTAGGACTGATCCCACCGTTGGATAGAGCTAGTCGTGAGGAATATTTTGATTGTTCTATCGTCCGAATCGGACCGGACATTTCCGAGCGCGGAACGGGCAAACTTTTAAAAATTACCCGGTATATCTGACTCACCTGGATTTTTTTCTCAGAAAATCATCAAAATTGTCCTAGGACTGATCCCACCGTTGGATAGAGCTAGTCGTGAGGAATATTTTGAGTGTTCTATCGTCCGAATCGGACCAGAAATTTCCGAGCGCGGAGGGAGCAAACTTTTAATAATTACTCGGTATATGTGACATATCTGAATTTTTTTCTCAGAAAGTCATCAAAATTGTCCTAGGATTGATCCCACCGTTGGATAGAGCTAGTCGAGAGGAACATTTTGAGTGTTCTATCGTCCGAATCGGACCAGAAATTTCCGAGCGCGGAGCGAGCAAACTTTTAATAATTACTCGGTATATGTGACATATCTGAATTTTTTTCTCAGAAAGTCATCAAAATTGTCCTAGGATTGATCCCACCGTTGGATAGAGCTAGTCGAGAGGAACATTTTGAGTGTTCTATCGTCCGAATCGGACTGGACATTTCCGAGCGCGGAGCGAGCAAACTTTTAATAATTACCCGGAATATCTGACTCACCTGGATTTTTTTCTCTGAAGAGCATCAAAATTGTCCTAGGACTGATCCCACCGTTAGATAGAGCTAGTCGAGAGGAATATTTTGAGTGGTCTATCGTCCGAATCGGACTGGAAATTTCCAAGCGCAGAGCGAGCAAACTTTTAAAAATTACCCGGTATATCTGACTCACCTGGATTTTTTTCTCAGAAAACCATCAAAATTGTCCTAGGACTGATCCCACCGTTGGATAGAGCTAGTCGTGAGGAATATTTTGATTGTTCTATCGTCCGAATCGGACCGGACATTTCCGAGCGCGGAACGGGCAAACTTTTAATAATTACCCGGTATATCTGACTCACCTGGATTTTTTTCTCAGAAAATCATCAAAATTGTCCTAGGACTGATCCCACCGTTAGATAGAGCTAGTCGAGAGGAATATTTTGAGTGGTCTATCGTCCGAATCGGACTGGAAATTTCCAAGCGCGGAGCGAGCAAACTTTTAATAATTACCCGGTATATCTGACTCACCTGGATTTTTTTCTCTGAAGAGCATCAAAATTGTCCTAGGACTGATCCCACCGTTAGATAGAGCTAGTCGAGAGGAATATTTTGAGTGGTCTATCGTCCGAATCGGACTGGAAATTTCCAAGCGCAGAGCGAGCAAACTTTTAAAAATTACCCGGTATATCTGACTCACCTGGATTTTTTTCTCAGAAAACCATCAAAATTGTCCTAGGACTGATCCCACCGTTGGATAGAGCTAGTCGAGAGGAACATTTTGAGTGTTCTATCGTCCGAATCGGACCGGACATTTCCGAGCGCGGAACGGGCAAACTTTTAATAATTACCCGGTATATCTGACTCACCTGGATTTTTTTCTCTGAAGAGCATCAAAATTGTCCTAGGACTGATCCCACCGTTAGATAGAGCTAGTCGAGAGGAACATTTTGAGTGTTCTATCGTCCGAATCGGACCAGAAATTTCCGAGCGCGGAGCGAGCAAACCTTTAATAATTACTCGGTATATGTGACTCACCTGGATTTTTTTCTCAGAAAACCATCAAAATTGTCCTAGGACTGATCCCACCGTTGGATAGAGCTAGTCGTGAGGAATATTTTGAGTGTTCTATCGTCCGAATCGGACCAGAAATTTCCGAGCGCGGAGAGAGCAAACTTTTAATAATTACTCGGTATATGTGACATATCTGAATTTTTTTCTCAGAAAGTCATCAAAATTGTCCTAGGATTGATCCCACCGTTGGATAGAGCTAGTCGAGAGGAACATTTTGAGTGGTCTATCGTCCGAATCGAACCAGAAATTTCCGAGTGCGGAACGGGCAAACTTTTAATAATTACCCGGTATATCTGACTCACCTGGATTTTTTTCTCAGAAAATCATCAAAATTGTCCTAGGACTGATCCCACCGTTGGATAGAGCTAGTCGAGAGGAACATTTTGAGTGGTCTATCGTCCGAATCGGACCAGAAATTTCCGAGCGCGGAGCGAGCAAACCTTTAATAATTACTCGGTATATGTGACATATCTGAATTTTTTTCTCAGAAAATCATCAAAATTGTCCTAGGACTGATCCCACCGTTCGATAGAGCTAGTCGAGAGGAATATTTTGAGTGGTCTATCGTCCGAATCGGACCAGAAATTTCCAAGCGCGGAGCGAGCAAACTTTTAATAATTACCCAGTATACCTGACTCACCTGGATTTTTTTCTCAGAAAATCATCAAAATTGTCCTAGGATTGATCCCACCGTTGGATAGAGCTAGTCGTGAGGAACATTTTGAGTGTTCTATCGTCCGAATCGGACCAGAAATTTCCGAGCGCGGAGCGAGCAAACCTTTAATAATTACTCGGTATATGTGACTCACCTGGATTTTTTTCTCAGAAAACCATCAAAATTGTCCTAGGACTGATCCCACCGTTGGATAGAGCTAGTCGTGAGGAATATTTTGATTGTTCTATCGTCCGAATCGGACCGGACATTTCCGAGCGCGGAACGGGCAAACTTTTAAAAATTACCCGGTATATCTGACTCACCTGGATTTTTTTCTCAGAAAATCATCAAAATTGTCCTAGGACTGATCCCACCGTTGGATAGAGCTAGTCGTGAGGAATATTTTGAGTGTTCTATCGTCCGAATCGGACCAGAAATTTCCGAGCGCGGAGGGAGCAAACTTTTAATAATTACTCGGTATATGTGACATATCTGAATTTTTTTCTCAGAAAGTCATCAAAATTGTCCTAGGATTGATCCCACCGTTGGATAGAGCTAGTCGAGAGGAACATTTTGAGTGTTCTATCGTCCGAATCGGACCAGAAATTTCCGAGCGCGGAGCGAGCAAACTTTTAATAATTACTCGGTATATGTGACATATCTGAATTTTTTTCTCAGAAAGTCATCAAAATTGTCCTAGGATTGATCCCACCGTTGGATAGAGCTAGTCGAGAGGAACATTTTGAGTGTTCTATCGTCCGAATCGGACTGGACATTTCCGAGCGCGGAGCGAGCAAACTTTTAATAATTACCCGGAATATCTGACTCACCTGGATTTTTTTCTCTGAAGAGCATCAAAATTGTCCTAGGACTGATCCCACCGTTAGATAGAGCTAGTCGAGAGGAATATTTTGAGTGGTCTATCGTCCGAATCGGACTGGAAATTTCCAAGCGCAGAGCGAGCAAACTTTTAAAAATTACCCGGTATATCTGACTCACCTGGATTTTTTTCTCAGAAAACCATCAAAATTGTCCTAGGACTGATCCCACCGTTGGATAGAGCTAGTCGTGAGGAATATTTTGATTGTTCTATCGTCCGAATCGGACCGGACATTTCCGAGCGCGGAACGGGCAAACTTTTAATAATTACCCGGTATATCTGACTCACCTGGATTTTTTTCTCAGAAAATCATCAAAATTGTCCTAGGACTGATCCCACCGTTAGATAGAGCTAGTCGAGAGGAATATTTTGAGTGGTCTATCGTCCGAATCGGACTGGAAATTTCCAAGCGCGGAGCGAGCAAACTTTTAATAATTACCCGGTATATCTGACTCACCTGGATTTTTTTCTCTGAAGAGCATCAAAATTGTCCTAGGACTGATCCCACCGTTAGATAGAGCTAGTCGAGAGGAATATTTTGAGTGGTCTATCGTCCGAATCGGACTGGAAATTTCCAAGCGCAGAGCGAGCAAACTTTTAAAAATTACCCGGTATATCTGACTCACCTGGATTTTTTTCTCAGAAAACCATCAAAATTGTCCTAGGACTGATCCCACCGTTGGATAGAGCTAGTCGTGAGGAATATTTTGAGTGTTCTATCGTCCGAATCGGACCAGAAATTTCCGAGCGCGGAGAGAGCAAACTTTTAATAATTACTCGGTATATGTGACATATCTGAATTTTTTTCTCAGAAAGTCATCAAAATTGTCCTAGGATTGATCCCACCGTTGGATAGAGCTAGTCGAGAGGAACATTTTGAGTGTTCTATCGTCCGAATCGGACCAGAAATTTCCGAGCGCGGAGCGAGCAAACCTTTAATAATTACTCGGTATATGTGACATATCTGAATTTTTTTCTCAGAAAATCATCAAAATTGTCCTAGGATTGATCCCACCGTTGGATAGAGCTAGTCGAGAGGAACATTTTGAGTGTTCTATCGTCCGAATCGGACCAGAAATTTCCGAGCGCGGAGCGAGCAAACCTTTAATAATTACTCGGTATATGTGACTCACCTGGATTTTTTTCTCAGAAAACCATCAAAATTGTCCTAGGACTGATCCCACCGTTGGATAGAGCTAGTCGTGAGGAATATTTTGATTGTTCTATCGTCCGAATCGGACCGGACATTTCCGAGCGCGGAACGGGCAAACTTTTAAAAATTACCCGGTATATCTGACTCACCTGGATTTTTTTCTCAGAAAATCATCAAAATTGTCCTAGGACTGATCCCACCGTTGGATAGAGCTAGTCGTGAGGAATATTTTGAGTGTTCTATCGTCCGAATCGGACCAGAAATTTCCGAGCGCGGAGAGAGCAAACTTTTAATAATTACTCGGTATATGTGACATATCTGAATTTTTTTCTCAGAAAGTCATCAAAATTGTCCTAGGATTGATCCCACCGTTGGATAGAGCTAGTCGAGAGGAACATTTTGAGTGTTCTATCGTCCGAATCGGACCAGAAATTTCCGAGCGCGGAGCGAGCAAACCTTTAATAATTACTCGGTATATGTGACATATCTGAATTTTTTTCTCAGAAAATCATCAAAATTGTCCTAGGATTGATCCCACCGTTGGATAGAGCTAGTCGAGAGGAACATTTTGAGTGTTCTATCGTCCGAATCGGACCAGAAATTTCCGAGCGCGGAACGGGCAAACTTTTAATAATTACCCGGTATATCTGACTCACCTGGATTTTTTTCTCAGAAAATCATCAAAATTGTCCTAGGACTGATCCCACCGTTGGATACAGCTAGTCGTGAGGAATATTTTGAGTGTTCTATCGTCCGAATCGGACCAGAAATTTCCGAGCGCGGAGCGAGCAAACTTTTAATAATTACTCGGTATATGTGACATATCTGAATTTTTTTCTCAGAAAGTCATCAAAATTGTCCTAGGATTGATCCCACCGTTGGATAGAGCTAGTCGAGAGGAACATTTTGAGTGGTCTATCGTCCGAATCGAACCAGAAATTTCCGAGTGCGGAACGGGCAAACTTTTAATAATTACCCGGTATATCTGACTCACCTGGATTTTTTTCTCAGAAAATCATCAAAATTGTCCTAGGACTGATCCCACCGTTGGATAGAGCTAGTCGAGAGGAACATTTTGAGTGGTCTATCGTCCGAATCGGACCAGAAATTTCCGAGCGCGGAGCGAGCAAACCTTTAATAATTACTCGGTATATGTGACATATCTGAATTTTTTTCTCAGAAAATCATCAAAATTGTCCTAGGACTGATCCCACCGTTCGATAGAGCTAGTCGAGAGGAATATTTTGAGTGGTCTATCGTCCGAATCGGACCAGAAATTTCCAAGCGCGGAGCGAGCAAACTTTTAATAATTACCCAGTATACCTGACTCACCTGGATTTTTTTCTCAGAAAATCATCAAAATTGTCCTAGGACTGATCCCACCGTTGGATAGAGCTAGTCGTGAGGAATATTTTGAGTGTTCTATCGTCCGAATCGGACCAGAAATTTCCGAGCGCGGAGCGAGCAAACCTTTAATAATTACTCGGTATATGTGACATATCTGAATTTTTTTCTCAGAAAATCATCAAAATTGTCCTAGGACTGATCCACCGTTGGATAGAGCTAGTCGAGAGGAACATTTTGAGTGTTCTATCGTCCGAATCGGACCAGAAATTTCCGAGCGCGGAGCGAGCAAACCTTTAATAATTACTCGGTATATGTGACATATCTGAATTTTTTTCTCAGAAAATCATCAAAATTGTCCTAGGACTGATCCCACCGTTCGATAGAGCTAGTCGAGAGGAATATTTTGAGTGTTCTATCGTCCGAATCGGACCAGAAATTTCCGAGCGCGGAGCGAGCAAACCTTTAATAATTACTCGGTATATGTGACTCACCTGGATTTTTTTCTCAGAAAACCATCAAAATTGTCCTAGGACTGATCCCACCGTTGGATAGAGCTAGTCGTGAGGAATTTTTTGATTGTTCTATCGTCCGAATCGGACCGGACATTTCCGAGCGCGGAACGGGCAAACTTTTAATAATTACCCGGTATATCTGACTCACCTGGATTTTTTTCTCAGAAAATCATCAAAATTGTCCTAGGACTGATCCCACCGTTGGATAGAGCTAGTCGTGAGGAATATTTTGAGTGTTCTATCGTCCGAATCGGACCAGAAATTTCCGAGCGCGGAGAGAGCAAACTTTTAATAATTACTCGGTATATGTGACATATCTGAATTTTTTTCTCAGAAAGTCATCAAAATTGTCCTAGGATTGATCCCACCGTTGGATAGAGCTAGTCGAGAGGAACATTTTGAGTGTTCTATCGTCCGAATCGGACCAGAAATTTCCGAGCGCGGAGCGAGCAAACCTTTAATAATTACTCGGTATATGTGACATATCTGAATTTTTTTCTCAGAAAATCATCAAAATTGTCCTAGGATTGATCCCACCGTTGGATAGAGCTAGTCGAGAGGAACATTTTGAGTGTTCTATCGTCCGAATCGGACCAGAAATTTCCGAGCGCGGAACGGGCAAACTTTTAATAATTACCCGGTATATCTGACTCACCTGGATTTTTTTCTCAGAAAATCATCAAAATTGTCCTAGGACTGATCCCACCGTTGGATACAGCTAGTCGTGAGGAATATTTTGAGTGTTCTATCGTCCGAATCGGACCAGAAATTTCCGAGCGCGGAGCGAGCAAACTTTTAATAATTACTCGGTATATGAGACATATCTGGATTTTTTTCTCAGAAAATCATCAAAATTGTCCTAGGACTGATCCCACCGTTGGATAGAGCTAGTCGTGAGGAATATTTTGAGTGTTCTATCGTCCGAATCGGACCAGAAATTTCCGAGCGCGGAGCGAGCAAACCTTTAATAATTACTCGGTATATGTGACATATCTGAATTTTTTTCTCAGAAAATCATCAAAATTGTCCTAGGACTGATCCACCGTTGGATAGAGCTAGTCGAGAGGAACATTTTGAGTGTTCTATCGTCCGAATCGGACCAGAAATTTCCGAGCGCGGAGCGAGCAAACCTTTAATAATTACCCGGTATATCTGACTCACCTGGATTTTTTTCTCAGAAAATCATCAAAATTGTCCTAGGACTGATCCCACCGTTAGATAGAGCTAGTCGAGAGGAATATTTTGAGTGGTCTATCGTCCGAATCGGACTGGAAATTTCCAAGCGCAGAGCGAGCAAACTTTTAATAATTACCCAGTATACCTGACTCACCTGGATTTTTTTCTCAGAAAATCATCAAAATTGTCCTAGGACTGATACCGCCGTTGGATAGAGCTAGTCGAGAGGAATATTTTGAGTGGTCTATCGTCCGAATCGGACCAGAAATTTCCAAGCGCGGAGCGAGCAAACTTTTAATAATTACCCGGTATATGTGACATATCTGAATTTTTTTCTCAGAAAATCATCAAAATTGTCCTAGGACTGATCCCACCGTTGGATAGAGCTAGTCGAGAGGAATATTTTGATTGGTCTATCGTCCGAATCGGACTGGAAATTTCCAAGCGCGGAGCAAGCAAACTTTTAATAATTACCCGGTATATCTGACTCGCCTAGATTTTTTTCTCAGAAAACCATCAAAATTGTCCTAGGACTGATCCCACCGTTGGATAGAGCTAGTCGTGAGGAATATTTTGAGTGTTCTATCGTCCGAATCGGACTGGACATTTCCGAGCGCGGAGCGAGCAAACTTTTAATAATTACCCGGTATATGTGACATATCTGAATTTTTTTCTCAGAAAATCATCAAAATTGTCCTAGGACTGATCCCACCGTTGGATAGAGCTAGTCGTGAGGAATATTTTGAGTGTTCTATCGTCCGAATCGGACTGGACATTTCCGAGCGCGGAGCGAGCAAACTTTTAATAATTACCCGGTATATGTGACATATCTGAATTTTTTTCTCAGAAAATCATCAAAATTGTCCTAGGACTGATCCCACCGATGGATAGAGCTAGTCGTGAGGAATATTTTGAGTGGTCTATCGTCCGAATCGGACCAGAAATTTCCAAGCGCGGAGCGAGCAAACTTTTAATAATTACCCAGTATATCTGACTCACCTGGATTTTTTTCTCAGAAAATCATCAAAATTGTCCTAGGACTGATCCCACCGTTGGATAGAGCTAGTCGAGAGGAACATTTTGAGTGTTCTATCGTCCGAATCGGACCAGAAATTTCCGAGCGCGGAGCGAGCAAACCTTTAATAATTACTCGGTATATGTGACATATCTGAATTTTTTTCTCAGAAAATCATCAAAATTGTCCTAGGACTGATCCACCGTTGGATAGAGCTAGTCGAGAGGAACATTTTGAGTGTTCTATCGTCCGAATCGGACCAGAAATTTCCGAGCGCGGAGCGAGCAAACCTTTAATAATTACTCGGTATATGTGACATATCTGAATTTTTTTCTCAGAAAATCATCAAAATTGTCCTAGGACTGATCCCACCGTTCGATAGAGCTAGTCGAGAGGAATATTTTGAGTGGTCTATCGTCCGAATCGGACTGGAAATTTCCAAGCGCAGAGCGAGCAAACTTTTAATAATTACCCAGTATACCTGACTCACCTGGATTTTTTTCTCAGAAAATCATCAAAATTGTCCTAGGACTGATACCGCCGTTGGATAGAGCTAGTCGAGAGGAATATTTTGAGTGGTCTATCGTCCGAATCGGACCAGAAATTTCCAAGCGCGGAGCGAGCAAACTTTTAATAATTACCCGGTATATGTGACATATCTGAATTTTTTTCTCAGAAAATCATCAAAATTGTCCTAGGACTGATCCCACCGTTGGATAGAGCTAGTCGAGAGGAATATTTTGATTGGTCTATCGTCCGAATCGGACTGGAAATTTCCAAGCGCGGAGCGAGCAAACTTTTAATAATTACCCGGTATATCTGACTCGCCTAGATTTTTTTCTCAGAAAACCATCAAAATTGTCCTAGGACTGATCCCACCGTTGGATAGAGCTAGTCGTGAGGAATATTTTGAGTGTTCTATCGTCCGAATCGGACTGGACATTTCCGAGCGCGGAGCGAGCAAACTTTTAATAATTACCCGGTATATGTGACATATCTGAATTTTTTTCTCAGAAAATCATCAAAATTGTCCTAGGACTGATCCCACCGTTGGATAGAGCTAGTCGTGAGGAATATTTTGAGTGTTCTATCGTCCGAATCGGACTGGACATTTCCGAGCGCGGAGCGAGCAAACTTTTAATAATTACCCGGTATATGTGACATATCTGAATTTTTTTCTCAGAAAATCATCAAAATTGTCCTAGGACTGATCCCACCGTTGGATAGAGCTAGTCGAGAGGAACATTTTGAGTGGTCTATCGTCCGAATCGGACTGGACATTTCCGAGCGCGGAACGGGCAAACTTTTAATAATTACCCGGTATATCTGACTCACCTTTTTTTTTTTGAGGGGGGAAAAACCTTCTAAAGGTACCCGGTCTGATGGTCTGTCGACCGGGTTATGTGGGATTCGTCCCTAAAAGGGGCGCCTACCCACTAAAAAACCCTCCTCACTTCACCCTGGATCCCTCCCGGAACCACCACTTGGTATTACTTCAGGGGGGGGGCGGAAATTGTGCTCCTCCTGTCTCACTCCTCGCCTCTATACACTCACTCACCCTCTTTGCTCACTTCCTGCTCTCTCTATTATCCTTCTTTTCCCTTCTCTCATCCTGTTCTTTCCTTCTTAGTATCTTCTCAATATATTTAGTTATACTTTGGAAGTTTTTTTCATTTTCCGTCATTTTCTTTATTATATTCCCCAGTGTTAGCCCTTGTCCTATCTCTTTGTTTATCTTTCCCCTATCATTTTGCCACCATGTGCACTCAAAGAATGTGTGTTCCACATCATCCTTTTCCCTCTTGCAGTACCTACACCTGTCATCCTCCGCCCTACCAATTCTCTTTATATACGCCTGGTAGCATCCATGTCCCGTCAGAAATTGTGTTAAGTGATAACTGTTTTGCCCCACCGCCCTATCTGTCCATGTTCTTATTTCTGGTATTAATGTTTTTGTCCATTCATTCCCCCTTTCTGTCCATCTTTGCTGCCAGCTATTCATTGTTGTTTCTCTTTCTTTTAGTTTTTCTTCCTTGCTCTTACCCCATGCTTTCCCTCTCTCCGCAACCATCAAATCCAGGGGTATTTGTCCACCAATTACCTGTATCGCCAGGGTACCTGCAGTTCTGTATCCTCTACTTATTGCGAGCGCCATTTTCCTTTGCATTGACAGTAATTTCTTCCTCACTCCCTCTCTCTTCGTTGCATCCTTCCATATTTGGGCTGCGTATAACACTATTGACTCCGATACCATAGCTAATACTCTCCTTTGTACATCATTTATTCCTCCAGTTCTAGGCATTATTCTTCTCAGCGCCATCACCGTTTTCTCAGCCTTGCCAATTACCACATTTATATGCTCCCCGAACGTCAGTTTCCGATCAAATGTCACTCCCAGGTACTTCATTTTCTGCTTCAATTCTATTTTATGTTCATCCATGTTTATGTTGAAATCTTTTACTTTTTTTCTTCCTGTCAGTAATATTGCTTCCGTTTTCGTTGGTTCTATTTCTAGTTTATTCTCGATCATCCATCTCTTTACCAGTCCCAATGTGTTTTCCGTGCTTGTTTTTATTTCCTCCTCGTTCTTTCCTGTTACTATCAGTGCCAAATCATCGGCATATGCAACCATCTGGACTCCATATGGCAGATTCATTTCCAGCACCCCATTGTATATCACATTCCACAGATGCGGTCCCAGCACCGATCCTTGTGGGACTCCGCAGGTAAGTATCTTTTTCCTTCTGTTGTTTTCATCCCCATATTCTATAGTTCTATTCGTCAGGTATGCTTTTATTAGGTTCACCAGGTACTCGGATATTCCGCCTTCTTCCAATCTTCTCACTATTATTTTCCATGATGCCGTGTTGAAAGCATTTTTTATGTTCACCGTGGTTAACAACACTAGTTTTCTATTTTTTGCTGGTTTTGATCTTTCTTCTTCCACCGTTTCCATTATCCTTCCTAGGGCCGTTATTGTTGATTTTCCCCTCCTAAAACCATGTTGACTATTTGATATTACATTCTTTTCATCCATTTCTCTCCTAAGTCTTTCCGCAATCAGTCTTTCATATACTTTCCCCAACACATTTATCATACATAAAGGTCTGTAACTTCCTGGTTGTCCTATTGGTTTTCCATGCTTCGGTATCAATACTAGTCTTGCCGTTTTCCATTCCTTACAAAACTTACTCTTTCTCATTTCCTCATTCATTACTTTTTCTATTAAGTCCATTCTATTTTCTCCTATTAGTTTTATCATTTCCGTTGTGATACCGTCCACTCCCGGTGCTGTTTTATTTTTCATGCTTGTCACTGCTTTTTTAATTTCTTCCTTACTGAATTGTTGAAGCTTTTCGTTTATATTTTCTTTTCTTTTCTCGAAACCGCCTTCTGATTCATTTGGAAATAGACAGTCTATAATTTTCTCCGTGAGCTCCGGATTTATCTTTATTTTCTTTTTAGGTAGTTTTTCTGTCACTATTTGATATCCTCTTCCCCATACATCTTTCCTTAATTCTTCACAAGTTTGGTTCCATCTCTCTCTTTTCTCCCTTTGTATCATATTCTTTAATTTATTCTTTTCTGCTTTGTATTTCTCTTTTAAGTCCTTTAGGGTATCCTGCCCTCCTTCACTCGATCCTTTTGCTCTTACTAGTTTTCTTCTGACTCCCAGGCATGTTCTTCTCTGGTTACCAATTTCCTCATTCCACCAGTATTTCCCTTTCCTTTTATTCCTCTTCCCTTGTTTTGTTACGCACTTTTCACCTATGCTTTGTATCATTTTTGTTAGTTCCTCTGGCGTTCGTATGTCTTCTTTGTTTATTCTCCTTATTTCCTTAATGAACCTTTCTTTATTTATGTATCTATACTCCTTATTTCCTACTTCTTTTTTGTCTCTTCTTTCCCTTATTATTCTTTTATTCGCTGTTAGTATATATCTGTGATCACTAAGGGATTCTTCCTCTAGGACTCTCCAATCCATGTCTGTCACAACGCTATCACTTCCAAAAGTCACATCAATTATTGATTCCATTCCTGCTCTTTGCCAAGTTGGTGTCCCTCCCTTATTTAATGGAGTAAGGTCCATTGCCTCTGCCCATTCCATCAACAGTCTCCCTCTCTTGTCATTTTGTTTTGATCCCCATATTTTGTTCCTCGCATTAAAATCTCCACCCACTATTTTAACCCCCTTCCATCTTCCAATCTCCATCTGTAATTCTGTCAAAAATTTTTCATACTCCTCTATTCTACAGTTAGGCGTCCAATAACAGCTAACCACATATCCCCCCTGCAGTTTAACCCATACATATCCATTTCCCTCCCCATTCTCCTCTACTTCCAACTCCTCATTCATGATTTTTATTGCCGTTTTGTTATGTTTCCCCACGTACCATTCCTTGCTATTGCTTATTGTCCTAATGTGTGGTTCTGATAATAGTAATATATCCACTTTATTTTCTATTGCAGTAACCTCTGCCAGATCTTGTGCCGGTTTACTGCAATTGACATTTATTTGCAATATGTTATACATTTTTATTTCTTATTTCTCCCCCTTCTTTTTCTTCTTTTTTTCCTTTCTCTTCTTTTCCTATGTTCTCCCCGCTTTCTCGTTTATTTTTTATTTCCATTCTTGCATCCTGCAGTGCCTTTTGAAATACCCAGCACCTGCCAGTACCCGCTCTGTGACCTTCCCTACTACACAACAAGCAATATTCCTCATTTTCACAATCCCTCGCCTGGTGTCCACTTTCTCCACATTTATAACAACAATCCCTGTTATCCCTTCCTACACATTCCTGCTCTATATGCCCATACTTCCAACATCTGTTGCACTTTTTTATTTCAATTTTCCTATATATACCTGCTCTTACCATTCCTACTCTGATACTTCTCATTTCTTGTAATTTTTGTGCCATAATTTCTGTTGTATGAACTGTTATCGCCCGCGTGCCGTTTGTCATAGGTCTCAATGCGCTCATCTTAATGTCTTCCTCTTGGATCTCTCCGACTTCCCTTTCTATTGCTTTTCTCACATCCTCCTGATTAGTAAAAATGTCCAGCCCCTTTATATATATTGTGTGCGTAGTGTTTTTATTTCCTATTATCCTTATTTTCCCTTCTTCTATTTCTTCCATGGCTTCTTTCACTTTTTTTATTTCCGCTTCATCTTTATCCATTGTTATCAATACTTTCCCTTCTTTGGTTTTCCTTATTCCTATAATTGCCTTGTTTTCACTACTTTTCAATTTTTCTCTCACTTCCTCCATAGTTTCCTGGTAATTTTTTCCTTTGCTTTCTACTACTAATGCGTATGTCCGTCTCTCTTTTCTTTTTTCTTTATTTCTGTTTATTTTTGGTGTCTGTCCCCTTATATATATTTTTGCTGTTATTTTTGTCTTATATATTATCATTTCCATCATTTTCCTTAGGTCTTCCGGGTCCATACTAGGTATTTCGTGCAGTATCAGACATTCCCCCTCTTCACTGTTTTCCTTCACTTGACTTAATTTACTGAACAAGTCTTCCCCTGTATTTTTATATTTTATCTTAATTATTTTATTTACTATCTGTTCTCTTTTGCCCTTTATTTCGTATATTTGTTTGATAACACTCACTTCTTCCTCTATTCTTTTTAGTTCTGGATATTTTACCTTATATTGTTTTAAAACTTCCGTTGTCCAATCTTTATCATTTTCTCTTACCATCACTACTTTTACCATTCCATGTTCTGTCTCCGTTGGATCTCCATTCCTAACCTCTGTGTTTTTGTATATTTCCTCTGGCCATTTTCTATCCACCACCTCCATATAATCTTCGTACCTGTTAGTCTCTTCTATTTCATGAAGTTCTTCTTCCATTATTGTTTGTGTTACCACGCTTGTTACGTTTGGACTTTCCGTCATTGTGTCTGCATCAAACACCATTTTTTCACATTTGTCATACTTGTTTTCTTCTATCCATTGTTGTACATTTCTGCTATTTATTGCCATCATTTGTGCCTTTAGTTTAGATGTTATTACCTTTATTTCTCTCTTCGTGTTTTGCTCTATGTACCTTTCTAATTCATTTACTAGTTTTTTTGTTGCTTCCAGTGCCTCAGTCAAGATAAATGCGTCTATATTTTCCTTTTTCTTATATGCTGTTAACTCATTTTCATTTTTTTCATGTGTGTCTGTACTTGTGTCTAAGTCTATAATTTTCCTCTTCTTATTTTCTTGTATGCTCATAGATCTTTGCCTTCCAAACGTGTCTTTTATCCTATCAATTTCTGTTGTCCCAGACCTTCTTACCACACCCTTGGTTATACTTACTACACTTATCCCCGTTTGTGTCCAACTTCCTCCCTTCCTTTTTTCCTCTTTCCCAGTAGCTTGCAGATCATCCCTGGCCTGGCATTCCACCACGAGGTGTCTGTTTGTTTCAGTAGCTCTTCGACCGGAGGTGCCCTGAAACGGCAGCATCTCTCCAGTAGGCACTGGGGCTTCCGACTGCCCCTGTAGCTGTAACTGCAGGTCTTTTCTTCCCTCTTCCATGTTTCTTCTTTGCTGGTTTTGGTCCACGCCGGGTATCCCCCGGTACCCCAAATTATTGGGGCATTCCCCTATCCGCCACCTGGGGACGCGCCAGGTAGGAGACCAGCAACTCCCCCCGGATATCTGACTCACCTGGATTTTTTTCTCAGAAAAACATCAAAATTGTCCTAGGACTGATCCCACCGTTGGATAGAGCTAGTCGAGAGGAACATTTTGAGTGGTCCATCGTCCGAATGGGACCAGAAATTTCCGAGCGCGGAACGGGCAAACTTTTAATAATTACCCGGTATATCTGACTCACCTGGATTTTTTTCTCAGAAAATCATCAAAATTGTCCTAGGACTGATCCCACCGTTGGATAGAGCTAGTCGTGAGGAATATTTTGAGTGGTCCATCGTCCGAATGGGACCAGAAATTTCCGAGCGCGGAACGGGCAAACTTTTAATAATTGCCCGGTATATCTGACTCACCTGGATTTTTTTCTCAGAAAACCATCAAAATTGTCCTAGGACTGATCCCACCGTTGGATAGAGCTAGTCGTGAGGAATATTTTGAGTGTTCTATCGTCCGAATCGGACTGGACATTTCCGAGCGCGGAGCGAGCAAACTTTTAATAATTACCCGGTATATCTGACTCACCTGGATTTTTTTCTCTGAAGATCATAAAATTGTCCTAGGACTGATCCCACCGTGCGATAGAGCTACTCGTGAGGAATATTTTGAGTGTTCTATCGTCCGAATCGGACCAGAAATTTCCGAGCGCGGAGCGAGCAAACCTTTAATAATTACTCGGTATATGTGACATATCTGAATTTTTTTCTCAGAAAATCATCAAAATTGTCCTAGGACTGATCCCACCGTTGGATAGAGCTAGTCGAGAGGAACATTTTGAGTGGTCTATCGTCCGAATCGGACTGGAAATTTCCAAGCGCGGAGCGAGCAAACTTTTAATAATTACCCGGAATATCTGACTCACCTGGATTTTTTTCTCTGAAGAGCAACAAAATTGTCCTAGGACTGATACCACCGTTAGATAGAGCTAGTCGAGAGGAATATTTTGAGTGGTCTATCGTCCGAATCGGACTGGAAATTTCCAAGCGCGGAGCGAGCAAACTTTTAATAATTACCCGGTATATGTGACATATCTGAATTTTTTTCTCAGAAAGTCATCAAAATTGTCCTAGGACTGATCCCACCGTTCGATAGAGCTAGTCGAGAGGAACATTTTGAGTGTTCTATCGTCCGAATCGGACCAGAAATTTCCGAGCGCGGAGGGAGCAAACTTTTAATAATTACTCGGTATATGTGACATATCTGAATTTTTTTCTCAGAAAGTCATCAAAATTGTCCTAGGATTGATCCCACCGTTGGATAGAGCTAGTCGAGAGGAACATTTTGAGTGTTCTATCGTCCGAATCGGACCAGAAATTTCCGAGCGCGGAGCGAGCAAACTTTTAATAATTACTCGGTATATGTGACATATCTGAATTTTTTTCTCAGAAAGTCATCAAAATTGTCCTAGGATTGATCCCACCGTTGGATAGAGCTAGTCGAGAGGAACATTTTGAGTGTTCTATCGTCCGAATCGGACCAGAAATTTCCGAGCGCGGAACGGGCAAACTTTTAATAATTACCCGGTATATCTGACTCAACTGGATTTTTTTCTCTGAAGATCATCAAAATTGTCCTAGGACTGATCACACCGTTGGATAGAGCTAGTCGAGAGGAACATTTTATGTGGTCTATCGTCCGAATCGGACCAGAAATTTCCGAGCGCGGAACGGGCAAACTTTTAATAATTACCCGGTATATCTGACTCACCTGGATTTTTTTCTCAGAAAATCATCAAAATTGTCCTAGGATTGATCCCACCGTTGGATAGAGCTAGTCGAGAGGAACATTTTGAGTGTTCTATCGTCCGAATCGGACCAGAAATTTCCGAGCGCGGAACGGGCAAACTTTTAATAATTACCCGGTATATCTGACTAACCTGGATTTTTTTCTCAGAAAATCATCAAAATTGTCCTAGGATTGATCCCACCGTTGGATAGAGCTAGTCGAGAGGAACATTTTGAGTGTTCTATCGTCCGAATCGGACCAGAAATTTCCGAGCGCGGAACGGGCAAACTTTTAATAATTACCCGGTATATCTGACTAAACTGGATTTTTTTCTCTGAAGATCATCAAAATTGTCCTAGGACTGATCACACCGTTGGATAGAGCTAGTCGAGAGGAATATTTTGAGTGGTCTATCGTCCGAATCGGACTGGAAATTTCCAAGCGCGGAGCGAGCAAACTTTTAATAATTACCCGGTATATCTGACTCACCTGGATTTTTTTCTCAGAAAACCATCAAAATTGTCCTAGGACTGATCCCACCGTTGGATAGAGCTAGTCGTGAGGAATATTTTGAGTGTTCTATCGTCCGAATCGGACCGGACATTTCCGAGCGCGGAACGGGCAAACTTTTAATAATTACCCGGTATATCTGACTCACCTGGATTTTTTTCTCTGAAGATCATCAAAATTGTCCTAGGACTGATCACACCGTTGGATAGAGCTAGTCGAGAGGAACATTTTATGTGGTCTATCGTCCGAATCGGACCAGAAATTTCCGAGCGCGGAACGGGCAAACTTTTAATAATTACCCGGTATATCTGACTCACCTGGATTTTTTTCTCAGAAAATCATCAAAATTGTCCTAGGACTGATCCCACCGTTCGATAGAGCTAGTCGAGAGGAATATTTTGAGTGTTCTATCGTCCGAATCGGACCAGAAATTTCCGAGCGCGGAACGGGCAAACTTTTAATAATTACCCGGTATATCTGACTAAACTGGATTTTTTTCTCTGAAGATCATCAAAATTGTCCTAGGACTGATCACACCGTTGGATAGAGCTAGTCGAGAGGAATATTTTGAGTGGTCTATCGTCCGAATCGGACTGGAAATTTCCAAGCGCGGAGCGAGCAAACTTTTAATAATTACCCGGTATATCTGACTCACCTGGATTTTTTTCTCAGAAAACCATCAAAATTGTCCTAGGACTGATCCCACCGTTGGATAGAGCTAGTCGTGAGGAATATTTTGAGTGTTCTATCGTCCGAATCGGACCGGACATTTCCGAGCGCGGAACGGGCAAACTTTTAATAATTACCCGGTATATCTGACTCACCTGGATTTTTTTCTCAGAAAATCATCAAAATTGTCCTAGGATTGATCCCACCGTTGGATAGAGCTAGTCGAGAGGAACATTTTGAGTGTTCTATCGTCCGAATCGGACCAGAAATTTCCGAGCGCGGAGGGAGCAAACTTTTAATAATTACTCGGTATATGTGACATATCTGAATTTTTTTCTCAGAAAGTTATCAAAATTGTCCTAGGATTGATCCCACCGTTGGATAGAGCTAGTCGAGAGGAACATTTTGAGCGTTCTATCGTCCGAATCGGACCAGAAATTTCCGAGCGCGGAACGGGCAAACTTTTAATAATTACCCGGTATATCTGACTCAACTGGATTTTTTTCTCTGAAGATCATCAAAATTGTCCTAGGACTGATCACACCGTTGGATAGAGCTAGTCGAGAGGAACATTTTATGTGGTCTATCGTCCGAATCGGACCAGAAATTTCCGAGCGCGGAACGGGCAAACTTTTAATAATTACCCGGTATATCTGACTCACCTGGATTTTTTTCTCAGAAAATCATCAAAATTGTCCTAGGACTGATCCCACCGTTGGATAGAGCTAGTCGAGAGGAACATTTTGAGTGGTCTATCGTCCGAATCGGACTGGAAATTTCCAAGCGCGGAGCGAGCAAACTTTTAATAATTACCCGGAATATCTGACTCACCTGGATTTTTTTCTCTGAAGAGCAACAAAATTGTCCTAGGACTGATACCACCGTTAGATAGAGCTAGTCGAGAGGAATATTTTGAGTGGTCTATCGTCCGAATCGGACTGGAAATTTCCAAGCGCGGAGCGAGCAAACTTTTAATAATTACCCGGTATATGTGACATATCTGAATTTTTTTCTCAGAAAGTCATCAAAATTGTCCTAGGACTGATCCCACCGTTCGATAGAGCTAGTCGAGAGGAACATTTTGAGTGTTCTATCGTCCGAATCGGACCAGAAATTTCCGAGCGCGGAGGGAGCAAACTTTTAATAATTACTCGGTATATGTGACATATCTGAATTTTTTTCTCAGAAAGTCATCAAAATTGTCCTAGGATTGATCCCACCGTTGGATAGAGCTAGTCGAGAGGAACATTTTGAGTGTTCTATCGTCCGAATCGGACCAGAAATTTCCGAGCGCGGAGCGAGCAAACTTTTAATAATTACTCGGTATATGTGACATATCTGAATTTTTTTCTCAGAAAGTCATCAAAATTGTCCTAGGATTGATCCCACCGTTGGATAGAGCTAGTCGAGAGGAACATTTTGAGTGTTCTATCGTCCGAATCGGACCAGAAATTTCCGAGCGCGGAACGGGCAAACTTTTAATAATTACCCGGTATATCTGACTCAACTGGATTTTTTTCTCTGAAGATCATCAAAATTGTCCTAGGACTGATCACACCGTTGGATAGAGCTAGTCGAGAGGAATATTTTGAGTGGTCTATCGTCCGAATCGGACTGGAAATTTCCAAGCGCGGAGCGAGCAAACTTTTAATAATTACCCGGTATATCTGACTCACCTGGATTTTTTTCTCAGAAAATCATCAAAATTGTCCTAGGATTGATCCCACCGTTGGATAGAGCTAGTCGAGAGGAACATTTTGAGTGTTCTATCGTCCGAATCGGACCAGAAATTTCCGAGCGCGGAGGGAGCAAACTTTTAATAATTACTCGGTATATGTGACATATCTGAATTTTTTTCTCAGAAAGTTATCAAAATTGTCCTAGGATTGATCCCACCGTTGGATAGAGCTAGTCGAGAGGAATATTTTGAGCGTTCTATCGTCCGAATCGGACCAGAAATTTCCGAGCGCGGAACGGGCAATCTTTTAATAATTACCCGGTATATCTGACTCACCTGGATTTTTTTCTCAGAAAATCATCAAAATTGTCCTAGGATTGATCCCACCGTTGGATAGAGCTAGTCGAGAGGAACATTTTGAGCGTTCTATCGTCCGAATCGGACCAGAAATTTCCGAGCGCGGAACGGGCAAACTTTTAATAATTACCCGGTATATCTGACTCACCTGGATTTTTTTCTCAGAAAATCATCAAAATTGTCCTAGGATTGATCCCACCGTTGGATAGAGCTAGTCGAGAGGAACATTTTGAGTGTTCTATCGTCCGAATCGGACCAGAAATTTCCGAGCGCGGAACGGGCAAACTTTTAATAATTACCCGGTATATCTGACTCACCTGGATTTTTTTCTCAGAAAATCATCAAAATTGTCCTAGGATTGATCCCACCGTTGGATAGAGCTAGTCGAGAGGAACATTTTGAGTGTTCTATCGTCCGAATCGGACCAGAAATTTCCGAGCGCGGAACGGGCAAACTTTTAATAATTACCCGGTATATCTGACTAAACTGGATTTTTTTCTCTGAAGATCATCAAAATTGTCCTAGGACTGATCACACCGTTGGATAGAGCTAGTCGAGAGGAATATTTTGAGTGGTCTATCGTCCGAATCGGACTGGAAATTTCCAAGCGCGGAGCGAGCAAACTTTTAATAATTACCCGGTATATCTGACTCACCTGGATTTTTTTCTCAGAAAACCATCAAAATTGTCCTAGGACTGATCCCACCGTTGGATAGAGCTAGTCGTGAGGAATATTTTGAGTGTTCTATCGTCCGAATCGGACCGGACATTTCCGAGCGCGGAACGGGCAAACTTTTAATAATTACCCGGTATATCTGACTCACCTGGATTTTTTTCTCAGAAAATCATCAAAATTGTCCTAGGATTGATCCCACCGTTGGATAGAGCTAGTCGAGAGGAACATTTTGAGTGTTCTATCGTCCGAATCGGACCAGAAATTTCCGAGCGCGGAACGGGCAAACTTTTAATAATTACCCGGTATATCTGACTAAACTGGATTTTTTTCTCTGAAGATCATCAAAATTGTCCTAGGACTGATCACACCGTTGGATAGAGCTAGTCGAGAGGAATATTTTGAGTGGTCTATCGTCCGAATCGGACTGGAAATTTCCAAGCGCGGAGCGAGCAAACTTTTAATAATTACCCGGTATATCTGACTCACCTGGATTTTTTTCTCAGAAAACCATCAAAATTGTCCTAGGACTGATCCCACCGTTGGATAGAGCTAGTCGTGAGGAATATTTTGAGTGTTCTATCGTCCGAATCGGACCGGACATTTCCGAGCGCGGAACGGGCAAACTTTTAATAATTACCCGGTATATCTGACTCACCTGGATTTTTTTCTCAGAAAATCATCAAAATTGTCCTAGGATTGATCCCACCGTTGGATAGAGCTAGTCGAGAGGAACATTTTGAGTGTTCTATCGTCCGAATCGGACCAGAAATTTCCGAGCGCGGAGGGAGCAAACTTTTAATAATTACTCGGTATATGTGACATATCTGAATTTTTTTCTCAGAAAGTTATCAAAATTGTCCTAGGATTGATCCCACCGTTGGATAGAGCTAGTCGAGAGGAACATTTTGAGCGTTCTATCGTCCGAATCGGACCAGAAATTTCCGAGCGCGGAGCGAGCAAACTTTTAATAATTACTCGGTATATGTGACATATCTGAATTTTTTTCTCAGAAAGTCATCAAAATTGTCCTAGGATTGATCCCACCGTTGGATAGAGCTAGTCGAGAGGAACATTTTGAGTGTTCTATCGTCCGAATCGGACCAGAAATTTCCGAGCGCGGAACGGGCAAACTTTTAATAATTACCCGGTATATCTGACTCAACTGGATTTTTTTCTCAGAAAATCATCAAAATTGTCCTAGGACTGATCCCACCGTTCGATAGAGCTAGTCGAGAGGAATATTTTGAGTGTTCTATCGTCCGAATCGGACCAGAAATTTCCGAGCGCGGAACGGGCAAACTTTTAATAATTACCCGGTATATCTGACTAAACTGGATTTTTTTCTCTGAAGATCATCAAAATTGTCCTAGGACTGATCACACCGTTGGATAGAGCTAGTCGAGAGGAACATTTTATGTGGTCTATCGTCCGAATCGGACCAGAAATTTCCGAGCGCGGAACGGGCAAACTTTTAATAATTACCCGGTATATCTGACTCACCTGGATTTTTTTCTCAGAAAGTCATCAAAATTGTCCTAGGATTGATCCCACCGTTGGATAGAGCTAGTCGAGAGGAACATTTTGAGCGTTCTATCGTCCGAATCGGACCAGAAATTTCCGAGCGCGGAGCGAGCAAACTTTTAATAATTACTCGGTATATGTGACATATCTGAATTTTTTTCTCAGAAAGTCATCAAAATTGTCCTAGGATTGATCCCACCGTTGGATAGAGCTAGTCGAGAGGAACATTTTGAGTGTTCTATCGTCCGAATCGGACCAGAAATTTCCGAGCGCGGAACGGGCAAACTTTTAATAATTACCCGGTATATCTGACTCAACTGGATTTTTTTCTCAGAAAATCATCAAAATTGTCCTAGGACTGATCCCACCGTTCGATAGAGCTAGTCGAGAGGAATATTTTGAGTGTTCTATCGTCCGAATCGGACCAGAAATTTCCGAGCGCGGAACGGGCAAACTTTTAATAATTACCCGGTATATCTGACTAAACTGGATTTTTTTCTCTGAAGATCATCAAAATTGTCCTAGGACTGATCACACCGTTGGATAGAGCTAGTCGAGAGGAACATTTTATGTGGTCTATCGTCCGAATCGGACCAGAAATTTCCGAGCGCGGAACGGGCAAACTTTTAATAATTACCCGGTATATCTGACTCACCTGGATTTTTTTCTCAGAAAGTCATCAAAATTGTCCTAGGATTGATCCCACCGTTGGATAGAGCTAGTCGAGAGGAACATTTTGAGTGTTCTATCGTCCGAATCGGACCAGAAATTTCCGAGCGCGGAGCGAGCAAACTTTTAATAATTACTCGGTATATGTGACATATCTGAATTTTTTTCTCAGAAAGTCATCAAAATTGTCCTAGGATTGATCCCACCGTTGGATAGAGCTAGTCGAGAGGAACATTTTATGTGGTCTATCGTCCGAATCGGACCAGAAATTTCCGAGCGCGGAACGGGCAAACTTTTAATAATTACCCGGTATATCTGACTCACCTGGATTTTTTTCTCAGAAAGTCATCAAAATTGTCCTAGGATTGATCCCACCGTTGGATAGAGCTAGTCGAGAGGAACATTTTGAGTGTTCTATCGTCCGAATCGGACCAGAAATTTCCGAGCGCGGAGCGAGCAAACTTTTAATAATTACTCGGTATATGTGACATATCTGAATTTTTTTCTCAGGAAGTCATCAAAATTGTCCTAGGATTGATCCCACCGTTGGATAGAGCTAGTCGAGAGGAACATTTTGAGTGTTCTATCGTCCGAATCGGACCAGAAATTTCCGAGCGCGGAGCGAGCAAACTTTTAATAATTACTCGGTATATGTGACATATCTGAATTTTTTTCTCAGAAAATCATCAAAATTGTCCTAGGACTGATCCCACCGTTCAATAGAGCTAGTCGAGAGGAATATTTTGAGTGGTCTATCGTCCGAATCGGACCAGAAATTTCCAAGCGCGGAGCGAGCAAACTTTTAATAATTGCCCGGTATATCTGACTCACCTGGATTTTTTTCTCAGAAAATCATCAAAATTGTCCTAGGACTGATCCCACCGTTGGATAGAGCTAGTCGTGAGGAATATTTTGAGTGGTCCATCGTCCGAATGGGACCAGAAATTTCCGAGCGCGGAGCGAGCAAACTTTTAATAATTACCCGGTATATCTGACTCACCTGGATTTTTTTCTCAGAAAATCATCAAAATTGTCCTAGGAGTGATCCCACCGTTGGATAGAGCTAGTCGAGAGGAACATTTTGAGTGTTCTATCGTCCGAATCGGACCAGAAATTTCCGAGCGCGGAGCGAGCAAACTTTTAATAATTACCCGGTATATCTGACTCACCTGGATTTTTTTCTCAGAAAATCATCAAAATTGTCCTAGGATTGATCCCACCGTTGGATAGAGCTAGTCGAGAGGAACATTTTGAGTGTTCTATCGTCCGAATCGGACCAGAAATTTCCGAGCGCGGAACGGGCAAACTTTTAATAATTACCCGGTATATCTGACTCAACTGGATTTTTTTCTCTGAAGATCATCAAAATTGTCCTAGGACTGATCACACCGTTGGATAGAGCTAGTCGAGAGGAATATTTTGAGTGGTCTATCGTCCGAATCGGACTGGAAATTTCCAAGCGCGGAGCGAGCAAACTTTTAATAATTACCCGGTATATCTGACTCACCTGGATTTTTTTCTCAGAAAATCATCAAAATTGTCCTAGGATTGATCCCACCGTTGGATAGAGCTAGTCGAGAGGAACATTTTGAGTGTTCTATCGTCCGAATCGGACCAGAAATTTCCGAGCGCGGAGGGAGCAAACTTTTAATAATTACTCGGTATATGTGACATATCTGAATTTTTTTCTCAGAAAGTTATCAAAATTGTCCTAGGATTGATCCCACCGTTGGATAGAGCTAGTCGAGAGGAACATTTTGAGTGTTCTATCGTCCGAATCGGACCAGAAATTTCCGAGCGCGGAACGGGCAAACTTTTAATAATTACCCGGTATATCTGACTAACCTGGATTTTTTTCTCAGAAAATCATCAAAATTGTCCTAGGATTGATCCCACCGTTGGATAGAGCTAGTCGAGAGGAACATTTTGAGTGTTCTATCGTCCGAATCGGACCAGAAATTTCCGAGCGCGGAACGGGCAAACTTTTAATAATTACCCGGTATATCTGACTAAACTGGATTTTTTTCTCTGAAGATCATCAAAATTGTCCTAGGACTGATCACACCGTTGGATAGAGCTAGTCGAGAGGAATATTTTGAGTGGTCTATCGTCCGAATCGGACTGGAAATTTCCAAGCGCGGAGCGAGCAAACTTTTAATAATTACCCGGTATATCTGACTCACCTGGATTTTTTTCTCAGAAAACCATCAAAATTGTCCTAGGACTGATCCCACCGTTGGATAGAGCTAGTCGTGAGGAATATTTTGAGTGTTCTATCGTCCGAATCGGACCGGACATTTCCGAGCGCGGAACGGGCAAACTTTTAATAATTACCCGGTATATCTGACTCACCTGGATTTTTTTCTCAGAAAATCATCAAAATTGTCCTAGGATTGATCCCACCGTTGGATAGAGCTAGTCGAGAGGAACATTTTGAGTGTTCTATCGTCCGAATCGGACCAGAAATTTCCGAGCGCGGAGGGAGCAAACTTTTAATAATTACTCGGTATATGTGACATATCTGAATTTTTTTCTCAGAAAGTTATCAAAATTGTCCTAGGATTGATCCCACCGTTGGATAGAGCTAGTCGAGAGGAACATTTTGAGCGTTCTATCGTCCGAATCGGACCAGAAATTTCCGAGCGCGGAGCGAGCAAACTTTTAATAATTACTCGGTATATGTGACATATCTGAATTTTTTTCTCAGAAAGTCATCAAAATTGTCCTAGGATTGATCCCACCGTTGGATAGAGCTAGTCGAGAGGAACATTTTGAGTGTTCTATCGTCCGAATCGGACCAGAAATTTCCGAGCGCGGAACGGGCAAACTTTTAATAATTACCCGGTATATCTGACTCAACTGGATTTTTTTCTCTGAAGATCATCAAAATTGTCCTAGGACTGATCACACCGTTGGATAGAGCTAGTCGAGAGGAACATTTTATGTGGTCTATCGTCCGAATCGGACCAGAAATTTCCGAGCGCGGAACGGGCAAACTTTTAATAATTACCCGGTATATCTGACTCACCTGGATTTTTTTCTCAGAAAATCATCAAAATTGTCCTAGGACTGATCCCACCGTTCGATAGAGCTAGTCGAGAGGAATATTTTGAGTGTTCTATCGTCCGAATCGGACCAGAAATTTCCGAGCGCGGAACGGGCAAACTTTTAATAATTACCCGGTATATCTGACTAAACTGGATTTTTTTCTCTGAAGATCATCAAAATTGTCCTAGGACTGATCACACCGTTGGATAGAGCTAGTCGAGAGGAATATTTTGAGTGGTCTATCGTCCGAATCGGACTGGAAATTTCCAAGCGCGGAGCGAGCAAACTTTTAATAATTACCCGGTATATCTGACTCACCTGGATTTTTTTCTCAGAAAACCATCAAAATTGTCCTAGGACTGATCCCACCGTTGGATAGAGCTAGTCGTGAGGAATATTTTGAGTGTTCTATCGTCCGAATCGGACCGGACATTTCCGAGCGCGGAACGGGCAAACTTTTAATAATTACCCGGTATATCTGACTCACCTGGATTTTTTTCTCAGAAAATCATCAAAATTGTCCTAGGATTGATCCCACCGTTGGATAGAGCTAGTCGAGAGGAACATTTTGAGTGTTCTATCGTCCGAATCGGACCAGAAATTTCCGAGCGCGGAGGGAGCAAACTTTTAATAATTACTCGGTATATGTGACATATCTGAATTTTTTTCTCAGAAAGTTATCAAAATTGTCCTAGGATTGATCCCACCGTTGGATAGAGCTAGTCGAGAGGAACATTTTGAGCGTTCTATCGTCCGAATCGGACCAGAAATTTCCGAGCGCGGAGCGAGCAAACTTTTAATAATTACTCGGTATATGTGACATATCTGAATTTTTTTCTCAGAAAGTCATCAAAATTGTCCTAGGATTGATCCCACCGTTGGATAGAGCTAGTCGAGAGGAACATTTTGAGTGTTCTATCGTCCGAATCGGACCAGAAATTTCCGAGCGCGGAACGGGCAAACTTTTAATAATTACCCGGTATATCTGACTCAACTGGATTTTTTTCTCTGAAGATCATCAAAATTGTCCTAGGACTGATCACACCGTTGGATAGAGCTAGTCGAGAGGAACATTTTATGTGGTCTATCGTCCGAATCGGACCAGAAATTTCCGAGCGCGGAACGGGCAAACTTTTAATAATTACCCGGTATATCTGACTCACCTGGATTTTTTTCTCAGAAAATCATCAAAATTGTCCTAGGACTGATCCCACCGTTGGATAGAGCTAGTCGAGAGGAACATTTTGAGTGGTCTATCGTCCGAATCGGACTGGAAATTTCCAAGCGCGGAGCGAGCAAACTTTTAATAATTACCCGGAATATCTGACTCACCTGGATTTTTTTCTCTGAAGAGCAACAAAATTGTCCTAGGACTGATACCACCGTTAGATAGAGCTAGTCGAGAGGAATATTTTGAGTGGTCTATCGTCCGAATCGGACTGGAAATTTCCAAGCGCGGAGCGAGCAAACTTTTAATAATTACCCGGTATATGTGACATATCTGAATTTTTTTCTCAGAAAGTCATCAAAATTGTCCTAGGACTGATCCCACCGTTCGATAGAGCTAGTCGAGAGGAACATTTTGAGTGTTCTATCGTCCGAATCGGACCAGAAATTTCCGAGCGCGGAGGGAGCAAACTTTTAATAATTACTCGGTATATGTGACATATCTGAATTTTTTTCTCAGAAAGTCATCAAAATTGTCCTAGGATTGATCCCACCGTTGGATAGAGCTAGTCGAGAGGAACATTTTGAGTGTTCTATCGTCCGAATCGGACCAGAAATTTCCGAGCGCGGAGCGAGCAAACTTTTAATAATTACTCGGTATATGTGACATATCTGAATTTTTTTCTCAGAAAGTCATCAAAATTGTCCTAGGATTGATCCCACCGTTGGATAGAGCTAGTCGAGAGGAACATTTTGAGTGTTCTATCGTCCGAATCGGACCAGAAATTTCCGAGCGCGGAACGGGCAAACTTTTAATAATTACCCGGTATATCTGACTCAACTGGATTTTTTTCTCTGAAGATCATCAAAATTGTCCTAGGACTGATCACACCGTTGGATAGAGCTAGTCGAGAGGAATATTTTGAGTGGTCTATCGTCCGAATCGGACTGGAAATTTCCAAGCGCGGAGCGAGCAAACTTTTAATAATTACCCGGTATATCTGACTCACCTGGATTTTTTTCTCAGAAAATCATCAAAATTGTCCTAGGATTGATCCCACCGTTGGATAGAGCTAGTCGAGAGGAACATTTTGAGTGTTCTATCGTCCGAATCGGACCAGAAATTTCCGAGCGCGGAGGGAGCAAACTTTTAATAATTACTCGGTATATGTGACATATCTGAATTTTTTTCTCAGAAAGTTATCAAAATTGTCCTAGGATTGATCCCACCGTTGGATAGAGCTAGTCGAGAGGAATATTTTGAGCGTTCTATCGTCCGAATCGGACCAGAAATTTCCGAGCGCGGAACGGGCAATCTTTTAATAATTACCCGGTATATCTGACTCACCTGGATTTTTTTCTCAGAAAATCATCAAAATTGTCCTAGGATTGATCCCACCGTTGGATAGAGCTAGTCGAGAGGAACATTTTGAGCGTTCTATCGTCCGAATCGGACCAGAAATTTCCGAGCGCGGAACGGGCAAACTTTTAATAATTACCCGGTATATCTGACTCACCTGGATTTTTTTCTCAGAAAATCATCAAAATTGTCCTAGGATTGATCCCACCGTTGGATAGAGCTAGTCGAGAGGAACATTTTGAGTGTTCTATCGTCCGAATCGGACCAGAAATTTCCGAGCGCGGAACGGGCAAACTTTTAATAATTACCCGGTATATCTGACTCACCTGGATTTTTTTCTCAGAAAATCATCAAAATTGTCCTAGGATTGATCCCACCGTTGGATAGAGCTAGTCGAGAGGAACATTTTGAGTGTTCTATCGTCCGAATCGGACCAGAAATTTCCGAGCGCGGAACGGGCAAACTTTTAATAATTACCCGGTATATCTGACTAAACTGGATTTTTTTCTCTGAAGATCATCAAAATTGTCCTAGGACTGATCACACCGTTGGATAGAGCTAGTCGAGAGGAATATTTTGAGTGGTCTATCGTCCGAATCGGACTGGAAATTTCCAAGCGCGGAGCGAGCAAACTTTTAATAATTACCCGGTATATCTGACTAAACTGGATTTTTTTCTCTGAAGATCATCAAAATTGTCCTAGGACTGATCACACCGTTGGATAGAGCTAGTCGAGAGGAATATTTTGAGTGGTCTATCGTCCGAATCGGACTGGAAATTTCCAAGCGCGGAGCGAGCAAACTTTTAATAATTACCCGGTATATCTGACTCACCTGGATTTTTTTCTCAGAAAACCATCAAAATTGTCCTAGGACTGATCCCACCGTTGGATAGAGCTAGTCGTGAGGAATATTTTGAGTGTTCTATCGTCCGAATCGGACCGGACATTTCCGAGCGCGGAACGGGCAAACTTTTAATAATTACCCGGTATATCTGACTCACCTGGATTTTTTTCTCAGAAAATCATCAAAATTGTCCTAGGATTGATCCCACCGTTGGATAGAGCTAGTCGAGAGGAACATTTTGAGTGTTCTATCGTCCGAATCGGACCAGAAATTTCCGAGCGCGGAACGGGCAAACTTTTAATAATTACCCGGTATATCTGACTAAACTGGATTTTTTTCTCTGAAGATCATCAAAATTGTCCTAGGACTGATCACACCGTTGGATAGAGCTAGTCGAGAGGAATATTTTGAGTGGTCTATCGTCCGAATCGGACTGGAAATTTCCAAGCGCGGAGCGAGCAAACTTTTAATAATTACCCGGTATATCTGACTCACCTGGATTTTTTTCTCAGAAAACCATCAAAATTGTCCTAGGACTGATCCCACCGTTGGATAGAGCTAGTCGTGAGGAATATTTTGAGTGTTCTATCGTCCGAATCGGACCGGACATTTCCGAGCGCGGAACGGGCAAACTTTTAATAATTACCCGGTATATCTGACTCACCTGGATTTTTTTCTCAGAAAATCATCAAAATTGTCCTAGGATTGATCCCACCGTTGGATAGAGCTAGTCGAGAGGAACATTTTGAGTGTTCTATCGTCCGAATCGGACCAGAAATTTCCGAGCGCGGAGGGAGCAAACTTTTAATAATTACTCGGTATATGTGACATATCTGAATTTTTTTCTCAGAAAGTTATCAAAATTGTCCTAGGATTGATCCCACCGTTGGATAGAGCTAGTCGAGAGGAACATTTTGAGCGTTCTATCGTCCGAAACGGACCAGAAATTTCCGAGCGCGGAACGGGCAAACTTTTAATAATTACCCGGTATATCTGACTCAACTGGATTTTTTTCTCTGAAGATCATCAAAATTGTCCTAGGACTGATCACACCGTTGGATAGAGCTAGTCGAGAGGAACATTTTATGTGGTCTATCGTCCGAATCGGACCAGAAATTTCCGAGCGCGGAACGGGCAAACTTTTAATAATTACCCGGTATATCTGACTCACCTGGATTTTTTTCTCAGAAAATCATCAAAATTGTCCTAGGACTGATCCCACCGTTGGATAGAGCTAGTCGAGAGGAACATTTTGAGTGGTCTATCGTCCGAATCGGACTGGAAATTTCCAAGCGCGGAGCGAGCAAACTTTTAATAATTACCCGGTATATCTGACTCACCTGGATTTTTTTCTCTGAAGAGCAACAAAATTGTCCTAGGACTGATCCCACCGTTAGATAGAGCTAGTCGAGAGGAATATTTTGAGTGGTCTATCGTCCGAATCGGACTGGAAATTTCCAAGCGCGGAGCGAGCAAACTTTTAATAATTACCCGGTATATCTGACTCACCTGGATTTTTTTCTCAGAAAATCATCAAAATTGTCCTAGGACTGATCCCACCGTTAGATAGAGCTAGTCGAGAGGAATATTTTGAGTGGTCTATCGTCCGAATCGGACTGGAAATTTCCAAGCGCGGAGCGAGCAAACTTTTAATAATTACCCGGTATATGTGACATATCTGAATTTTTTTCTCAGAAAGTCATCAAAATTGTCCTAGGACTGATCCCACCGTTCGATAGAGCTAGTCGAGAGGAACATTTTGAGTGTTCTATCGTCCGAATCGGACCAGAAATTTCCGAGCGCGGAGGGAGCAAACTTTTAATAATTACTCGGTATATGTGACATATCTGAATTTTTTTCTCAGAAAGTCATCAAAATTGTCCTAGGATTGATCCCACCGTTGGATAGAGCTAGTCGAGAGGAACATTTTGAGTGTTCTATCGTCCGAATCGGACCAGAAATTTCCGAGCGCGGAACGGGCAAACTTTTAATAATTACCCGGTATATCTGACTCACCTGGATTTTTTTCTCAGAAAATCATCAAAATTGTCCTAGGATTGATCCCACCGTTGGATAGAGCTAGTCGAGAGGAACATTTTGAGTGTTCTATCGTCCGAATCGGACCAGAAATTTCCGAGCGCGGAGGGAGCAAACTTTTAATAATTACTCGGTATATGTGACATATCTGAATTTTTTTCTCAGAAAGTTATCAAAATTGTCCTAGGATTGATCCCACCGTTGGATAGAGCTAGTCGAGAGGAATATTTTGAGCGTTCTATCGTCCGAATCGGACCAGAAATTTCCGAGCGCGGAACGGGCAATCTTTTAATAATTACCCGGTATATCTGACTCACCTGGATTTTTTTCTCAGAAAATCATCAAAATTGTCCTAGGATTGATCCCACCGTTGGATAGAGCTAGTCGAGAGGAACATTTTGAGCGTTCTATCGTCCGAATCGGACCAGAAATTTCCGAGCGCGGAACGGGCAAACTTTTAATAATTACCCGGTATATCTGACTCACCTGGATTTTTTTCTCAGAAAATCATCAAAATTGTCCTAGGATTGATCCCACCGTTGGATAGAGCTAGTCGAGAGGAACATTTTGAGTGTTCTATCGTCCGAATCGGACCAGAAATTTCCGAGCGCGGAACGGGCAAACTTTTAATAATTACCCGGTATATCTGACTCACCTGGATTTTTTTCTCAGAAAATCATCAAAATTGTCCTAGGATTGATCCCACCGTTGGATAGAGCTAGTCGAGAGGAACATTTTGAGTGTTCTATCGTCCGAATCGGACCAGAAATTTCCGAGCGCGGAACGGGCAAACTTTTAATAATTACCCGGTATATCTGACTAAACTGGATTTTTTTCTCTGAAGATCATCAAAATTGTCCTAGGACTGATCACACCGTTGGATAGAGCTAGTCGAGAGGAATATTTTGAGTGGTCTATCGTCCGAATCGGACTGGAAATTTCCAAGCGCGGAGCGAGCAAACTTTTAATAATTACCCGGTATATCTGACTCACCTGGATTTTTTTCTCAGAAAACCATCAAAATTGTCCTAGGACTGATCCCACCGTTGGATAGAGCTAGTCGTGAGGAATATTTTGAGTGTTCTATCGTCCGAATCGGACCGGACATTTCCGAGCGCGGAACGGGCAAACTTTTAATAATTACCCGGTATATCTGACTCACCTGGATTTTTTTCTCAGAAAATCATCAAAATTGTCCTAGGATTGATCCCACCGTTGGATAGAGCTAGTCGAGAGGAACATTTTGAGTGTTCTATCGTCCGAATCGGACCAGAAATTTCCGAGCGCGGAGGGAGCAAACTTTTAATAATTACTCGGTATATGTGACATATCTGAATTTTTTTCTCAGAAAGTTATCAAAATTGTCCTAGGATTGATCCCACCGTTGGATAGAGCTAGTCGAGAGGAACATTTTGAGCGTTCTATCGTCCGAATCGGACCAGAAATTTCCGAGCGCGGAGCGAGCAAACTTTTAATAATTACTCGGTATATGTGACATATCTGAATTTTTTTCTCAGAAAGTCATCAAAATTGTCCTAGGATTGATCCCACCGTTGGATAGAGCTAGTCGAGAGGAACATTTTGAGTGTTCTATCGTCCGAATCGGACCAGAAATTTCCGAGCGCGGAACGGGCAAACTTTTAATAATTACCCGGTATATCTGACTCAACTGGATTTTTTTCTCTGAAGATCATCAAAATTGTCCTAGGACTGATCCCACCGTTCGATAGAGCTAGTCGAGAGGAATATTTTGAGTGTTCTATCGTCCGAATCGGACCAGAAATTTCCGAGCGCGGAACGGGCAAACTTTTAATAATTACCCGGTATATCTGACTAAACTGGATTTTTTTCTCTGAAGATCATCAAAATTGTCCTAGGACTGATCACACCGTTGGATAGAGCTAGTCGAGAGGAACATTTTATGTGGTCTATCGTCCGAATCGGACCAGAAATTTCCGAGCGCGGAACGGGCAAACTTTTAATAATTACCCGGTATATCTGACTCACCTGGATTTTTTTCTCAGAAAATCATCAAAATTGTCCTAGGACTGATCCCACCGTTCGATAGAGCTAGTCGAGAGGAATATTTTGAGTGTTCTATCGTCCGAATCGGACCAGAAATTTCCGAGCGCGGAACGGGCAAACTTTTAATAATTACCCGGTATATCTGACTAAACTGGATTTTTTTCTCTGAAGATCATCAAAATTGTCCTAGGACTGATCACACCGTTGGATAGAGCTAGTCGAGAGGAATATTTTGAGTGGTCTATCGTCCGAATCGGACTGGAAATTTCCAAGCGCGGAGCGAGCAAACTTTTAATAATTACCCGGTATATCTGACTCACCTGGATTTTTTTCTCAGAAAACCATCAAAATTGTCCTAGGACTGATCCCACCGTTGGATAGAGCTAGTCGTGAGGAATATTTTGAGTGTTCTATCGTCCGAATCGGACCGGACATTTCCGAGCGCGGAACGGGCAAACTTTTAATAATTACCCGGTATATCTGACTCACCTGGATTTTTTTCTCAGAAAATCATCAAAATTGTCCTAGGATTGATCCCACCGTTGGATAGAGCTAGTCGAGAGGAACATTTTGAGTGTTCTATCGTCCGAATCGGACCAGAAATTTCCGAGCGCGGAGGGAGCAAACTTTTAATAATTACTCGGTATATGTGACATATCTGAATTTTTTTCTCAGAAAGTTATCAAAATTGTCCTAGGATTGATCCCACCGTTGGATAGAGCTAGTCGAGAGGAACATTTTGAGCGTTCTATCGTCCGAAACGGACCAGAAATTTCCGAGCGCGGAACGGGCAAACTTTTAATAATTACCCGGTATATCTGACTCAACTGGATTTTTTTCTCTGAAGATCATCAAAATTGTCCTAGGACTGATCACACCGTTGGATAGAGCTAGTCGAGAGGAACATTTTATGTGGTCTATCGTCCGAATCGGACCAGAAATTTCCGAGCGCGGAACGGGCAAACTTTTAATAATTACCCGGTATATCTGACTCACCTGGATTTTTTTCTCAGAAAATCATCAAAATTGTCCTAGGACTGATCCCACCGTTGGATAGAGCTAGTCGAGAGGAACATTTTGAGTGGTCTATCGTCCGAATCGGACTGGAAATTTCCAAGCGCGGAGCGAGCAAACTTTTAATAATTACCCGGTATATCTGACTCACCTGGATTTTTTTCTCTGAAGAGCAACAAAATTGTCCTAGGACTGATCCCACCGTTAGATAGAGCTAGTCGAGAGGAATATTTTGAGTGGTCTATCGTCCGAATCGGACTGGAAATTTCCAAGCGCGGAGCGAGCAAACTTTTAATAATTACCCGGTATATCTGACTCACCTGGATTTTTTTCTCAGAAAATCATCAAAATTGTCCTAGGACTGATCCCACCGTTAGATAGAGCTAGTCGAGAGGAATATTTTGAGTGGTCTATCGTCCGAATCGGACTGGAAATTTCCAAGCGCGGAGCGAGCAAACTTTTAATAATTACCCGGTATATGTGACATATCTGAATTTTTTTCTCAGAAAGTCATCAAAATTGTCCTAGGACTGATCCCACCGTTCGATAGAGCTAGTCGAGAGGAACATTTTGAGTGTTCTATCGTCCGAATCGGACCAGAAATTTCCGAGCGCGGAGGGAGCAAACTTTTAATAATTACTCGGTATATGTGACATATCTGAATTTTTTTCTCAGAAAGTCATCAAAATTGTCCTAGGATTGATCCCACCGTTGGATAGAGCTAGTCGAGAGGAACATTTTGAGTGTTCTATCGTCCGAATCGGACCAGAAATTTCCGAGCGCGGAGCGAGCAAACTTTTAATAATTACTCGGTATATGTGACATATCTGAATTTTTTTCTCAGAAAGTCATCAAAATTGTCCTAGGATTGATCCCACCGTTGGATAGAGCTAGTCGAGAGGAACATTTTGAGTGTTCTATCGTCCGAATCGGACCAGAAATTTCCGAGCGCGGAACGGGCAAACTTTTAATAATTACCCGGTATATCTGACTCACCTGGATTTTTTTCTCAGAAAATCATCAAAATTGTCCTAGGATTGATCCCACCGTTGGATAGAGCTAGTCGAGAGGAACATTTTGAGTGTTCTATCGTCCGAATCGGACCAGAAATTTCCGAGCGCGGAGGGAGCAAACTTTTAATAATTACTCGGTATATGTGACATATCTGAATTTTTTTCTCAGAAAGTTATCAAAATTGTCCTAGGATTGATCCCACCGTTGGATAGAGCTAGTCGAGAGGAACATTTTGAGTGTTCTATCGTCCGAATCGGACCAGAAATTTCCGAGCGCGGAGGGAGCAAACTTTTAATAATTACTCGGTATATGTGACATATCTGAATTTTTTTCTCAGAAAGTTATCAAAATTGTCCTAGGATTGATCCCACCGTTGGATAGAGCTAGTCGAGAGGAATATTTTGAGCGTTCTATCGTCCGAATCGGACCAGAAATTTCCGAGCGCGGAACGGGCAATCTTTTAATAATTACCCGGTATATCTGACTCACCTGGATTTTTTTCTCAGAAAATCATCAAAATTGTCCTAGGATTGATCCCACCGTTGGATAGAGCTAGTCGAGAGGAACATTTTGAGCGTTCTATCGTCCGAATCGGACCAGAAATTTCCGAGCGCGGAACGGGCAAACTTTTAATAATTACCCGGTATATCTGACTCACCTGGATTTTTTTCTCAGAAAATCATCAAAATTGTCCTAGGATTGATCCCACCGTTGGATAGAGCTAGTCGAGAGGAACATTTTGAGTGTTCTATCGTCCGAATCGGACCAGAAATTTCCGAGCGCGGAACGGGCAAACTTTTAATAATTACCCGGTATATCTGACTCACCTGGATTTTTTTCTCAGAAAATCATCAAAATTGTCCTAGGATTGATCCCACCGTTGGATAGAGCTAGTCGAGAGGAACATTTTGAGTGTTCTATCGTCCGAATCGGACCAGAAATTTCCGAGCGCGGAACGGGCAAACTTTTAATAATTACCCGGTATATCTGACTAAACTGGATTTTTTTCTCTGAAGATCATCAAAATTGTCCTAGGACTGATCACACCGTTGGATAGAGCTAGTCGAGAGGAATATTTTGAGTGGTCTATCGTCCGAATCGGACTGGAAATTTCCAAGCGCGGAGCGAGCAAACTTTTAATAATTACCCGGTATATCTGACTCACCTGGATTTTTTTCTCAGAAAACCATCAAAATTGTCCTAGGACTGATCCCACCGTTGGATAGAGCTAGTCGTGAGGAATATTTTGAGTGTTCTATCGTCCGAATCGGACCGGACATTTCCGAGCGCGGAACGGGCAAACTTTTAATAATTACCCGGTATATCTGACTCACCTGGATTTTTTTCTCAGAAAATCATCAAAATTGTCCTAGGATTGATCCCACCGTTGGATAGAGCTAGTCGAGAGGAACATTTTGAGTGTTCTATCGTCCGAATCGGACCAGAAATTTCCGAGCGCGGAGGGAGCAAACTTTTAATAATTACTCGGTATATGTGACATATCTGAATTTTTTTCTCAGAAAGTTATCAAAATTGTCCTAGGATTGATCCCACCGTTGGATAGAGCTAGTCGAGAGGAACATTTTGAGCGTTCTATCGTCCGAATCGGACCAGAAATTTCCGAGCGCGGAGCGAGCAAACTTTTAATAATTACTCGGTATATGTGACATATCTGAATTTTTTTCTCAGAAAGTCATCAAAATTGTCCTAGGATTGATCCCACCGTTGGATAGAGCTAGTCGAGAGGAACATTTTGAGTGTTCTATCGTCCGAATCGGACCAGAAATTTCCGAGCGCGGAACGGGCAAACTTTTAATAATTACTCGGTATATGTGACATATCTGAATTTTTTTCTCAGAAAGTTATCAAAATTGTCCTAGGATTGATCCCACCGTTGGATAGAGCTAGTCGAGAGGAATATTTTGAGCGTTCTATCGTCCGAATCGGACCAGAAATTTCCGAGCGCGGAACGGGCAATCTTTTAATAATTACCCGGTATATCTGACTCACCTGGATTTTTTTCTCAGAAAATCATCAAAATTGTCCTAGGATTGATCCCACCGTTGGATAGAGCTAGTCGAGAGGAACATTTTGAGCGTTCTATCGTCCGAATCGGACCAGAAATTTCCGAGCGCGGAACGGGCAAACTTTTAATAATTACCCGGTATATCTGACTCACCTGGATTTTTTTCTCAGAAAATCATCAAAATTGTCCTAGGATTGATCCCACCGTTGGATAGAGCTAGTCGAGAGGAACATTTTGAGTGTTCTATCGTCCGAATCGGACCAGAAATTTCCGAGCGCGGAACGGGCAAACTTTTAATAATTACCCGGTATATCTGACTCACCTGGATTTTTTTCTCAGAAAATCATCAAAATTGTCCTAGGATTGATCCCACCGTTGGATAGAGCTAGTCGAGAGGAACATTTTGAGTGTTCTATCGTCCGAATCGGACCAGAAATTTCCGAGCGCGGAACGGGCAAACTTTTAATAATTACCCGGTATATCTGACTAAACTGGATTTTTTTCTCTGAAGATCATCAAAATTGTCCTAGGACTGATCACACCGTTGGATAGAGCTAGTCGAGAGGAATATTTTGAGTGGTCTATCGTCCGAATCGGACTGGAAATTTCCAAGCGCGGAGCGAGCAAACTTTTAATAATTACCCGGTATATCTGACTCACCTGGATTTTTTTCTCAGAAAACCATCAAAATTGTCCTAGGACTGATCCCACCGTTGGATAGAGCTAGTCGTGAGGAATATTTTGAGTGTTCTATCGTCCGAATCGGACCGGACATTTCCGAGCGCGGAACGGGCAAACTTTTAATAATTACCCGGTATATCTGACTCACCTGGATTTTTTTCTCAGAAAATCATCAAAATTGTCCTAGGATTGATCCCACCGTTGGATAGAGCTAGTCGAGAGGAACATTTTGAGTGTTCTATCGTCCGAATCGGACCAGAAATTTCCGAGCGCGGAGGGAGCAAACTTTTAATAATTACTCGGTATATGTGACATATCTGAATTTTTTTCTCAGAAAGTTATCAAAATTGTCCTAGGATTGATCCCACCGTTGGATAGAGCTAGTCGAGAGGAACATTTTGAGCGTTCTATCGTCCGAATCGGACCAGAAATTTCCGAGCGCGGAGCGAGCAAACTTTTAATAATTACTCGGTATATGTGACATATCTGAATTTTTTTCTCAGAAAGTCATCAAAATTGTCTTAGGATTGATCCCACCGTTGGATAGAGCTAGTCGAGAGGAACATTTTGAGTGTTCTATCGTCCGAATCGGACCAGAAATTTCCGAGCGCGGAACGGGCAAACTTTTAATAATTACCCGGTATATCTGACTCAACTGGATTTTTTTCTCTGAAGATCATCAAAATTGTCCTAGGACTGATCACACCGTTGGATAGAGCTAGTCGAGAGGAACATTTTATGTGGTCTATCGTCCGAATCGGACCAGAAATTTCCGAGCGCGGAACGGGCAAACTTTTAATAATTACCCGGTATATCTGACTCACCTGGATTTTTTTCTCAGAAAATCATCAAAATTGTCCTAGGACTGATCCCACCGTTCGATAGAGCTAGTCGAGAGGAATATTTTGAGTGTTCTATCGTCCGAATCGGACCAGAAATTTCCGAGCGCGGAACGGGCAAACTTTTAATAATTACCCGGTATATCTGACTAAACTGGATTTTTTTCTCTGAAGATCATCAAAATTGTCCTAGGACTGATCACACCGTTGGATAGAGCTAGTCGAGAGGAATATTTTGAGTGTTCTATCGTCCGAATCGGACCGGACATTTCCGAGCGCGGAACGGGCAAACTTTTAATAATTACCCGGTATATCTGACTCACCTGGATTTTTTTCTCAGAAAATCATCAAAATTGTCCTAGGATTGATCCCACCGTTGGATAGAGCTAGTCGAGAGGAACATTTTGAGTGGTCTATCGTCCGAATCGGACTGGAAATTTCCAAGCGCGGAGCGAGCAAACTTTTAATAATTACCCGGTATATCTGACTCACCTGGATTTTTTTCTCAGAAAATCATCAAAATTGTCCTAGGATTGATCCCACCGTTGGATAGAGCTAGTCGAGAGGAACATTTTGAGTGTTCTATCGTCCGAATCGGACCAGAAATTTCCGAGCGCGGAGGGAGCAAACTTTTAATAATTACTCGGTATATGTGACATATCTGAATTTTTTTCTCAGAAAGTTATCAAAATTGTCCTAGGATTGATCCCACCGTTGGATAGAGCTAGTCGAGAGGAATATTTTGAGCGTTCTATCGTCCGAATCGGACCAGAAATTTCCGAGCGCGGAACGGGCAAACTTTTAATAATTACCCGGTATATCTGACTCACCTGGATTTTTTTCTCAGAAAATCATCAAAATTGTCCTAGGATTGATCCCACCGTTGGATAGAGCTAGTCGAGAGGAACATTTTGAGTGTTCTATCGTCCGAATCGGACCAGAAATTTCCGAGCGCGGAACGGGCAAACTTTTAATAATTACCCGGTATATCTGACTCACCTGGATTTTTTTCTCAGAAAATCATCAAAATTGTCCTAGGATTGATCCCACCGTTGGATAGAGCTAGTCGAGAGGAACATTTTGAGTGTTCTATCGTCCGAATCGGACCAGAAATTTCCGAGCGCGGAGGGAGCAAACTTTTAATAATTACTCGGTATATGTGACATATCTGAATTTTTTTCTCAGAAAGTTATCAAAATTGTCCTAGGATTGATCCCACCGTTGGATAGAGCTAGTCGAGAGGAACATTTTGAGCGTTCTATCGTCCGAATCGGACCAGAAATTTCCGAGCGCGGAGCGAGCAAACTTTTAATAATTACTCGGTATATGTGACATATCTGAATTTTTTTCTCAGAAAGTCATCAAAATTGTCCTAGGATTGATCCCACCGTTGGATAGAGCTAGTCGAGAGGAACATTTTGAGTGTTCTATCGTCCGAATCGGACCAGAAATTTCCGAGCGCGGAACGGGCAAACTTTTAATAATTACCCGGTATATCTGACTCAACTGGATTTTTTTCTCTGAAGATCATCAAAATTGTCCTAGGACTGATCACACCGTTGGATAGAGCTAGTCGAGAGGAACATTTTATGTGGTCTATCGTCCGAATCGGACCAGAAATTTCCGAGCGCGGAACGGGCAAACTTTTAATAATTACCCGGTATATCTGACTCACCTGGATTTTTTTCTCAGAAAATCATCAAAATTGTCCTAGGACTGATCCCACCGTTCGATAGAGCTAGTCGAGAGGAATATTTTGAGTGGTCTATCGTCCGAATCGGACCAGAAATTTCCAAGCGCGGAGCGAGCAAACTTTTAATAATTACCCAGTATATCTGACTCACCTGGATTTTTTTCTCAGAAAATCATCAAAATTGTCCTAGGACTGATCCCACCGATGGATAGAGCTAGTCGTGAGGAATATTTTGAGTGGTCTATCGTCCGAATCGGACCAGAAATTTCCGAGCGCGGAGCGAGCAAACTTTTAATAATTACTCGGTATATGTGACATATCTGAATTTTTTTCTCAGAAAATCATCAAAATTGTCCTAGGACTGATCACACCGTTCGATAGAGCTAGTCGAGAGGAAAATTTTGAGTGGTCTATCGTCCGAATCGGACCAGAAATTTCCGAGCGCGGAGCGAGCAAACTTTTAATAATTACTCGGTATATGTGACATATCTGAATTTTTTTCGCAGAAAGTCATCAAAATTGTCCTAGGATTGATCCCACCGTTGGATAGAGCTAGTCGAGAGGAACATTTTGAGTGGTCTATCGTCCGAATCGGACCAGAAATTTCCGAGCGCGGAGCGAGCAAACTTTTAATAATTACTCGGTATATGTGACATATCTGAATTTTTTTCTCAGAAAGTCATCAAAATTGTCCTAGGATTGATCCCACCGTTGGATAGAGCTAGTCGAGAGGAACATTTTATGTGGTCTATCGTCCGAATCGGACCAGAAATTTCCGAGCGCGGAACGGGCAAACTTTTAATAATTACCCGGTATATCTGACTCACCTGGATTTTTTTCTCAGAAAATCATCAAAATTGTCCTAGGACTGATCCCACCGTTCGATAGAGCTAGTCGAGAGGAATATTTTGAGTGTTCTATCGTCCGAATCGGACCAGAAATTTCCGAGCGCGGAACGGGCAAACTTTTAATAATTACCCGGTATATCTGACTAAACTGGATTTTTTTCTCTGAAGATCATCAAAATTGTCCTAGGACTGATCACACCGTTGGATAGAGCTAGTCGAGAGGAATATTTTGAGTGTTCTATCGTCCGAATCGGACCGGACATTTCCGAGCGCGGAACGGGCAAACTTTTAATAATTACCCGGTATATCTGACTCACCTGGATTTTTTTCTCAGAAAATCATCAAAATTGTCCTAGGATTGATCCCACCGTTGGATAGAGCTAGTCGAGAGGAACATTTTGAGTGTTCTATCGTCCGAATCGGACCAGAAATTTCCGAGCGCGGAGGGAGCAATCTTTTAATAATTACTCGGTATTTGTGACATATCTGAATTTTTTTCTCAGAAAGTCATCAAAATTGTCCTAGGATTGATCCCACCGTTGGATAGAGCTAGTCGAGAGGAACATTTTGAGTGTTCTATCGTCCGAATCGGACCAGAAATTTCCGAGCGCGGAGCGAGCAAACTTTTAATAATTACTCGGTATATGTGACATATCTGAATTTTTTTCTCAGAAAATCATCAAAATTGTCCTAGGACTGATCCCACCGTTCAATAGAGCTAGTCGAGAGGAATATTTTGAGTGGTCTATCGTCCGAATCGGACCAGAAATTTCCAAGCGCGGAGCGAGCAAACTTTTAATAATTGCCCGGTATATCTGACTCACCTGGATTTTTTTCTCAGAAAATCATCAAAATTGTCCTAGGACTGATCCCACCGTTGGATAGAGCTAGTCGAGAGGAACATTTTGAGTGTTCTATCGTCCGAATCGGACCAGAAATTTCCGAGCGCGGAGCGAGCAAACTTTTAATAATTACTCGGTATATGTGACATATCTGAATTTTTTTCTCAGAAAGTCATCAAAATTGTCCTAGGATTGATCCCACCGTTGGATAGAGCTAGTCGAGAGGAACATTTTGAGTGTTCTATCGTCCGAATCGGACCAGAAATTTCCGAGCGCGGAACGGGCAAACTTTTAATAATTACCCGGTATATCTGACTCAACTGGATTTTTTTCTCTGAAGATCATCAAAATTGTCCTAGGACTGATCACACCGTTGGATAGAGCTAGTCGAGAGGAATATTTTGAGTGGTCTATCGTCCGAATCGGACTGGAAATTTCCAAGCGCGGAGCGAGCAAACTTTTAATAATTACCCGGTATATCTGACTCACCTGGATTTTTTTCTCAGAAAATCATCAAAATTGTCCTAGGATTGATCCCACCGTTGGATAGAGCTAGTCGAGAGGAACATTTTGAGTGTTCTATCGTCCGAATCGGACCAGAAATTTCCGAGCGCGGAGGGAGCAAACTTTTAATAATTACTCGGTATATGTGACATATCTGAATTTTTTTCTCAGAAAGTTATCAAAATTGTCCTAGGATTGATCCCACCGTTGGATAGAGCTAGTCGAGAGGAATATTTTGAGCGTTCTATCGTCCGAATCGGACCAGAAATTTCCGAGCGCGGAACGGGCAAACTTTTAATAATTACCCGGTATATCTGACTCACCTGGATTTTTTTCTCAGAAAATCATCAAAATTGTCCTAGGATTGATCCCACCGTTGGATAGAGCTAGTCGAGAGGAACATTTTGAGTGTTCTATCGTCCGAATCGGACCAGAAATTTCCGAGCGCGGAACGGGCAAACTTTTAATAATTACCCGGTATATCTGACTCACCTGGATTTTTTTCTCAGAAAATCATCAAAATTGTCCTAGGATTGATCCCACCGTTGGATAGAGCTAGTCGAGAGGAACATTTTGAGTGTTCTATCGTCCGAATCGGACCAGAAATTTCCGAGCGCGGAGGGAGCAAACTTTTAATAATTACTCGGTATATGTGACATATCTGAATTTTTTTCTCAGAAAGTTATCAAAATTGTCCTAGGATTGATCCCACCGTTGGATAGAGCTAGTCGAGAGGAACATTTTGAGCGTTCTATCGTCCGAATCGGACCAGAAATTTCCGAGCGCGGAGCGAGCAAACTTTTAATAATTACTCGGTATATGTGACATATCTGAATTTTTTTCTCAGAAAGTCATCAAAATTGTCCTAGGATTGATCCCACCGTTGGATAGAGCTAGTCGAGAGGAACATTTTGAGTGTTCTATCGTCCGAATCGGACCAGAAATTTCCGAGCGCGGAACGGGCAAACTTTTAATAATTACCCGGTATATCTGACTCAACTGGATTTTTTTCTCTGAAGATCATCAAAATTGTCCTAGGACTGATCACACCGTTGGATAGAGCTAGTCGAGAGGAACATTTTATGTGGTCTATCGTCCGAATCGGACCAGAAATTTCCGAGCGCGGAACGGGCAAACTTTTAATAATTACCCGGTATATCTGACTCACCTGGATTTTTTTCTCAGAAAATCATCAAAATTGTCCTAGGACTGATCCCACCGTTCGATAGAGCTAGTCGAGAGGAATATTTTGAGTGGTCTATCGTCCGAATCGGACCAGAAATTTCCAAGCGCGGAGCGAGCAAACTTTTAATAATTACCCAGTATATCTGACTCACCTGGATTTTTTTCTCAGAAAATCATCAAAATTGTCCTAGGACTGATCCCACCGATGGATAGAGCTAGTCGTGAGGAATATTTTGAGTGGTCTATCGTCCGAATCGGACCAGAAATTTCCGAGCGCGGAGCGAGCAAACTTTTAATAATTACTCGGTATATGTGACATATCTGAATTTTTTTCTCAGAAAATCATCAAAATTGTCCTAGGACTGATCACACCGTTCGATAGAGCTAGTCGAGAGGAAAATTTTGAGTGGTCTATCGTCCGAATCGGACCAGAAATTTCCGAGCGCGGAGCGAGCAAACTTTTAATAATTACTCGGTATATGTGACATATCTGAATTTTTTTCGCAGAAAGTCATCAAAATTGTCCTAGGATTGATCCCACCGTTGGATAGAGCTAGTCGAGAGGAACATTTTGAGTGGTCTATCGTCCGAATCGGACCAGAAATTTCCGAGCGCGGAGCGAGCAAACTTTTAATAATTACTCGGTATATGTGACATATCTGAATTTTTTTCTCAGAAAGTCATCAAAATTGTCCTAGGATTGATCCCACCGTTGGATAGAGCTAGTCGAGAGGAACATTTTGAGTGGTCTATCGTCCGAATCGGACCAGAAATTTCCGAGCGCGGAATGGGCAAACTTTTAATAATTACCTGGTATATCTGACTCACCTGGATTTTTTTCTCAGAAAATCATCAAAATTGTCCTAGGACTGATCCCACCGTTGGATAGAGCTAGTCGAGAGGAAAATTTTGAGTGGTCTATCGTCCGAATCGGACCAGAAATTTCCGAGCGCGGAGCGAGCAAACTTTTAATAATTACTCGGTATATGTGACATATCTGAATTTTTTTCACAGAAAGTCATCAAAATTGTCCTAGGATTGATCCCACCGTTGGATAGAGCTAGTCGAGAGGAACATTTTGAGTGTTCTATCGTCCGAATCGGACCAGAAATTTCCGAGCGCGGAGCGAGCAAACTTTTAATAATTACTCGGTATATGTGACATATCTGAATTTTTTTCTCAGAAAATCATCAAAATTGTCCTAGGACTGATCCCACCGTTCAATAGAGCTAGTCGAGAGGAATATTTTGAGTGGTCTATCGTCCGAATCGGACCAGAAATTTCCAAGCGCGGAGCGAGCAAACTTTTAATAATTGCCCGGTATATCTGACTCACCTGGATTTTTTTCTCAGAAAGTCATCAAAATTGTCCTAGGATTGATCCCACCGTTGGATAGAGCTAGTCGAGAGGAACATTTTGAGTGTTCTATCGTCCGAATCGGACCAGAAATTTCCGAGCGCGGAACGGGCAAACTTTTAATAATTACCCGGTATATCTGACTCAACTGGATTTTTTTCTCTGAAGATCATCAAAATTGTCCTAGGACTGATCACACCGTTGGATAGAGCTAGTCGAGAGGAATATTTTGAGTGGTCTATCGTCCGAATCGGACTGGAAATTTCCAAGCGCGGAGCGAGCAAACTTTTAATAATTACCCGGTATATCTGACTCACCTGGATTTTTTTCTCAGAAAATCATCAAAATTGTCCTAGGATTGATCCCACCGTTGGATAGAGCTAGTCGAGAGGAACATTTTGAGTGTTCTATCGTCCGAATCGGACCAGAAATTTCCGAGCGCGGAGGGAGCAAACTTTTAATAATTACCCGGTATATCTGACTCACCTGGATTTTTTTCTCAGAAAATCATCAAAATTGTCCTAGGATTGATCCCACCGTTGGATAGAGCTAGTCGAGAGGAACATTTTGAGTGTTCTATCGTCCGAATCGGACCAGAAATTTCCGAGCGCGGAACGGGCAAACTTTTAATAATTACCCGGTATATCTGACTCACCTGGATTTTTTTCTCAGAAAATCATCAAAATTGTCCTAGGATTGATCCCACCGTTGGATAGAGCTAGTCGAGAGGAACATTTTGAGTGTTCTATCGTCCGAATCGGACCAGAAATTTCCGAGCGCGGAACGGGCAAACTTTTAATAATTACCCGGTATATCTGACTAAACTGGATTTTTTTCTCTGAAGATCATCAAAATTGTCCTAGGACTGATCACACCGTTGGATAGAGCTAGTCGAGAGGAATATTTTGAGTGGTCTATCGTCCGAATCGGACTGGAAATTTCCAAGCGCGGAGCGAGCAAACTTTTAATAATTACCCGGTATATCTGACTCACCTGGATTTTTTTCTCAGAAAACCATCAAAATTGTCCTAGGACTGATCCCACCGTTGGATAGAGCTAGTCGTGAGGAATATTTTGAGTGTTCTATCGTCCGAATCGGACCGGACATTTCCGAGCGCGGAACGGGCAAACTTTTAATAATTACCCGGTATATCTGACTCACCTGGATTTTTTTCTCAGAAAATCATCAAAATTGTCCTAGGATTGATCCCACCGTTGGATAGAGCTAGTCGAGAGGAACATTTTGAGTGTTCTATCGTCCGAATCGGACCAGAAATTTCCGAGCGCGGAGGGAGCAAACTTTTAATAATTACTCGGTATATGTGACATATCTGAATTTTTTTCTCAGAAAGTTATCAAAATTGTCCTAGGATTGATCCCACCGTTGGATAGAGCTAGTCGAGAGGAACATTTTGAGCGTTCTATCGTCCGAATCGGACCAGAAATTTCCGAGCGCGGAGCGAGCAAACTTTTAATAATTACTCGGTATATGTGACATATCTGAATTTTTTTCTCAGAAAGTCATCAAAATTGTCCTAGGATTGATCCCACCGTTGGATAGAGCTAGTCGAGAGGAACATTTTGAGTGTTCTATCGTCCGAATCGGACCAGAAATTTCCGAGCGCGGAGCGAGCAAACTTTTAATAATTACTCGGTATATGTGACATATCTGAATTTTTTCTCAGAAAGTCATCAAAATTGTCCTAGGATTGATCCCACCGTTGGATAGAGCTAGTCGAGAGGAATATTTTGAGTGGTCTATCGTCCGAATCGGACCAGAAATTTCCAAGCGCGGAGCGAGCAAACTTTTAATAATTATCCAGTATATCTGACTCACCTGGATTTTTTTCTCAGAAAATCATCAAAATTGTCCTAGGACTGATCCCACCGATGGATAGAGCTAGTCGAGAGGAACATTTTGAGTGGTCTATCGTCCGAATCGGACCAGAAATTTCCAAGCGCGGAGCGAGCAAACTTTTAATAATTACCCGGTATGTGTGACATATCTGAATTTTTTTCTCAGAAAATCATCAAAATTGTCCTAGGACTGATCCCACCGTTGGATAGAGCTAGTCGAGAGGAATATTTTGATTGGTCTATCGTCCGAATCGGACTGGAAATTTCCAAGCGCGGAGCGAGCAAACTTTTAATAATTACCCGGTATATCTGACTCGCCTAGATTTTTTTCTCAGAAAACCATCAAAATTGTCCTAGGACTGATCCCACCGTTGGATAGAGCTAGTCGTGAGGAATATTTTGAGTGTTCTATCGTCCGAATCGGACTGGACATTTCCGAGCGCGAAGCGAGCAAACTTTTAATAATTACCCGGTATATGTGACATATCTGAATTTTTTTCTCAGAAAATCATCAAAATTGTCCTAGGACTGATCCCACCGTTGGATAGAGCTAGTCGAGAGGAACATTTTGAGTGGTCTATCGTCCGAATCGGACTGGACATTTCCGAGCGCGGAACGGGCAAACTTTTAATAATTACCCGGTATATCTGACTCACCTGGATTTTTTTCTCAGAAAATCATCAAAATTGTCCTAGGACTGATCCCACCGTTGGATAGAGCTAGTCGAGAGGAATATTTTGATTGGTCTATCGTCCGAATCGGACTGGAAATTTCCAAGCGCGGAGCGAGCAAACTTTTAATAATTACCCGGTATATCTGACTCGCCTAGATTTTTTTCTCAGAAAATCATCAAAATTGTCCTAGGACTGATCCCACCGATGGATAGAGCTAGTCGAGAGGAACATTTTGAGTGGTCTATCGTCCGAATCGGACCAGAAATTTCCAAGCGCGGAGCGAGCAAACTTTTAATAATTACCCGGTATGTGTGACATATCTGAATTTTTTTCTCAGAAAATCATCAAAATTGTCCTAGGACTGATCCCACCGTTCGATAGAGCTAGTCGAGAGGAACATTTTGAGTGGTCCATCGTCCGAATGGGACCAGAAATTTCCGAGCGCGGAACGGGCAAACTTTTAATAATTACCCGGTATATCTGACTCACCTGGATTTTTTTCTCAGAAAATCATCAAAATTGTCCTAGGACTGATCCCACCGTTGGATAGAGCTAGTCGTGAGGAATATTTTGAGTGGTCCATCGTCCGAATGGGACCAGAAATTTCCGAGCGCGGAACGGGCAAACTTTTAATAATTGCCCGGTATATCTGACTCACCTGGATTTTTTTCTCAGAAAACCATCAAAATTGTCCTAGGACTGATCCCACCGTTGGATAGAGCTAGTCGTGAGGAATATTTTGAGTGTTCTATCGTCCGAATCGGACCAGAAATTTCCGAGCGCGGAGCGAGCAAACCTTTAATAATTACTCGGTATATGTGACATATCTGAATTTTTTTCTCAGAAAATCATCAAAATTGTCCTAGGACTGATACCACCGTTAGATAGAGCTAGTCGAGAGGAATATTTTGAGTGGTCTATCGTCCGAATCGGACTGGAAATTTCCAAGCGCGGAGCGAGCAAACTTTTAATAATTACCCGGTATATGTGACATATCTGAATTTTTTTCTCAGAAAGTCATCAAAATTGTCCTAGGATTGATCCCACCGTTGGATAGAGCTAGTCGAGAGGAACATTTTGAGTGTTCTATCGTCCGAATCGGACCAGAAATTTCCGAGCGCGGAGCGAGCAAACTTTTAATAATTACTCGGTATATGTGACATATCTGAATTTTTTTCTCAGAAAGTCATCAAAATTGTCCTAGGATTGATCCCACCGTTGGATAGAGCTAGTCGAGAGGAACATTTTGAGTGTTCTATCGTCCGAATCGGACTGGACATTTCCGAGCGCGGAGCGAGCAAACTTTTAATAATTACCCGGAATATCTGACTCACCTGGATTTTTTTCTCTGAAGAGCATCAAAATTGTCCTAGGACTGATCCCACCGTTAGATAGAGCTAGTCGAGAGGAATATTTTGAGTGGTCTATCGTCCGAATCGGACTGGAAATTTCCAAGCGCAGAGCGAGCAAACTTTTAAAAATTACCCGGTATATCTGACTCACCTGGATTTTTTTCTCAGAAAACCATCAAAATTGTCCTAGGACTGATCCCACCGTTGGATAGAGCTAGTCGTGAGGAATATTTTGATTGTTCTATCGTCCGAATCGGACCGGACATTTCCGAGCGCGGAACGGGCAAACTTTTAATAATTACCCGGTATATCTGACTCACCTGGATTTTTTTCTCAGAAAATCATCAAAATTGTCCTAGGACTGATCCCACCGTTAGATAGAGCTAGTCGAGAGGAATATTTTGAGTGGTCTATCGTCCGAATCGGACTGGAATTTTCCAAGCGCGGAGCGAGCAAACTTTTAATAATTACCCGGTATATCTGACTCACCTGGATTTTTTTCTCTGAAGAGCATCAAAATTGTCCTAGGACTGATCCCACCGTTAGATAGAGCTAGTCGTGAGGAATATTTTGAGTGTTCTATCGTCCGAATCGGACCAGAAATTTCCGAGCGCGGAGAGAGCAAACTTTTAATAATTACTCGGTATATGTGACATATCTGAATTTTTTTCTCAGAAAGTCATCAAAATTGTCCTAGGATTGATCCCACCGTTGGATAGAGCTAGTCGAGAGGAACATTTTGAGTGTTCTATCGTCCGAATCGGACCAGAAATTTCCGAGCGCGGAGCGAGCAAACCTTTAATAATTACTCGGTATATGTGACATATCTGAATTTTTTTCTCAGAAAATCAACAAAATTGTCCTAGGACTGATACCACCGTTAGATAGAGCTAGTCGAGAGGAATATTTTGAGTGGTCTATCGTCCGAATCGGACTGGAAATTTCCAAGCGCGGAGCGAGCAAACTTTTAATAATTACCCGGTATATGTGACATATCTGAATTTTTTTCTCAGAAAGTCATCAAAATTGTCCTAGGATTGATCCCACCGTTGGATAGAGCTAGTCGAGAGGAACATTTTGAGTGTTCTATCGTCCGAATCGGACCAGAAATTTCCGAGCGCGGAGCGAGCAAACTTTTAATAATTACTCGGTATATGTGACATATCTGAATTTTTTTCTCAGAAAGTCATCAAAATTGTCCTAGGATTGATCCCACCGTTGGATAGAGCTAGTCGAGAGGAACATTTTGAGTGTTCTATCGTCCGAATCGGACTGGACATTTCCGAGCGCGGAGCGAGCAAACTTTTAATAATTACCCGGAATATCTGACTCACCTGGATTTTTTTCTCTGAAGAGCATCAAAATTGTCCTAGGACTGATCCCACCGTTAGATAGAGCTAGTCGAGAGGAATATTTTGAGTGGTCTATCGTCCGAATCGGACTGGAAATTTCCAAGCGCAGAGCGAGCAAACTTTTAAAAATTACCCGGTATATCTGACTCACCTGGATTTTTTTCTCAGAAAACCATCAAAATTGTCCTAGGACTGATCCCACCGTTGGATAGAGCTAGTCGTGAGGAATATTTTGATTGTTCTATCGTCCGAATCGGACCGGACATTTCCGAGCGCGGAACGGGCAAACTTTTAATAATTACCCGGTATATCTGACTCACCTGGATTTTTTTCTCAGAAAATCATCAAAATTGTCCTAGGACTGATCCCACCGTTAGATAGAGCTAGTCGAGAGGAATATTTTGAGTGGTCTATCGTCCGAATCGGACTGGAATTTTCCAAGCGCGGAGCGAGCAAACTTTTAATAATTACCCGGTATATCTGACTCACCTGGATTTTTTTCTCTGAAGAGCATCAAAATTGTCCTAGGACTGATCCCACCGTTAGATAGAGCTAGTCGTGAGGAATATTTTGAGTGTTCTATCGTCCGAATCGGACCAGAAATTTCCGAGCGCGGAGAGAGCAAACTTTTAATAATTACTCGGTATATGTGACATATCTGAATTTTTTTCTCAGAAAGTCATCAAAATTGTCCTAGGATTGATCCCACCGTTGGATAGAGCTAGTCGAGAGGAACATTTTGAGTGTTCTATCGTCCGAATCGGACCAGAAATTTCCGAGCGCGGAGCGAGCAAACCTTTAATAATTACTCGGTATATGTGACTCACCTGGATTTTTTTCTCAGAAAACCATCAAAATTGTCCTAGGACTGATCCCACCGTTGGATAGAGCTAGTCGTGAGGAATATTTTGATTGTTCTATCGTCCGAATCGGACCGGACATTTCCGAGCGCGGAACGGGCAAACTTTTAATAATTACCCGGTATATCTGACTCACCTGGATTTTTTTCTCAGAAAATCATCAAAATTGTCCTAGGACTGATCCCACCGTTGGATAGAGCTAGTCGTGAGGAATATTTTGAGTGTTCTATCGTCCGAATCGGACCAGAAATTTCCGAGCGCGGAGAGAGCAAACTTTTAATAATTACTCGGTATATGTGACATATCTGAATTTTTTTCTCAGAAAGTCATCAAAATTGTCCTAGGATTGATCCCACCGTTGGATAGAGCTAGTCGAGAGGAACATTTTGAGTGTTCTATCGTCCGAATCGGACCAGAAATTTCCGAGCGCGGAGCGAGCAAACCTTTAATAATTACTCGGTATATGTGACATATCTGAATTTTTTTCTCAGAAAGTCATCAAAATTGTCCTAGGATTGATCCCACCGTTGGATAGAGCTAGTCGAGAGGAACATTTTGAGTGTTCTATCGTCCGAATCGGACCAGAAATTTCCGAGCGCGGAGCGAGCAAACCTTTAATAATTACTCGGTATATGTGACTCACCTGGATTTTTTTCTCAGAAAACCATCAAAATTGTCCTAGGACTGATCCCACCGTTGGATAGAGCTAGTCGTGAGGAATATTTTGATTGTTCTATCGTCCGAATCGGACCGGACATTTCCGAGCGCGGAACGGGCAAACTTTTAATAATTACCCGGTATATCTGACTCACCTGGATTTTTTTCTCAGAAAATCATCAAAATTGTCCTAGGACTGATCCCACCGTTGGATAGAGCTAGTCGTGAGGAATATTTTGAGTGTTCTATCGTCCGAATCGGACCAGAAATTTCCGAGCGCGGAGAGAGCAAACTTTTAATAATTACTCGGTATATGTGACATATCTGAATTTTTTTCTCAGAAAGTCATCAAAATTGTCCTAGGATTGATCCCACCGTTGGATAGAGCTAGTCGAGAGGAACATTTTGAGTGTTCTATCGTCCGAATCGGACCAAAAATTTCCGAGCGCGGAGCGAGCAAACCTTTAATAATTACTCGGTATATGTGACATATCTGAATTTTTTTCTCAGAAAGTCATCAAAATTGTCCTAGGATTGATCCCACCGTTGGATAGAGCTAGTCGAGAGGAACATTTTGAGTGTTCTATCGTCCGAATCGGACCAGAAATTTCCGAGCGCGGAGCGAGCAAACCTTTAATAATTACTCGGTATATGTGACATATCTGAATTTTTTTCTCAGAAAATCATCAAAATTGTCCTAGGACTGATCCCACCGTTCGATAGAGCTAGTCGAGAGGAATATTTTGAGTGGTCTATCGTCCGAATCGGACCAGAAATTTCCAAGCGCGGAGCGAGCAAACTTTTAATAATTACCCAGTATACCTGACTCACCTGGATTTTTTTCTCAGAAAATCATCAAAATTGTCCTAGGACTGATCCCACCGTTCGATAGAGCTAGTCGAGAGGAATATTTTGAGTGGTCTATCGTCCGAATCGGACCAGAAATTTCCAAGCGCGGAGCGAGCAAACCTTTAATAATTACTCGGTATATGTGACATATCTGAATTTTTTTCTCAGAAAATCATCAAAATTGTCCTAGGACTGATCCTCCGTTGGATAGAGCTAGTCGAGAGGAACATTTTGAGTGTTCTATCGTCCGAATCGGACCAGAAATTTCCGAGCGCGGAGCGAGCAAACTTTTAATAATTACTCGGTATATGTGACATATCTGAATTTTTTTCTCAGAAAGTCATCAAAATTGTCCTAGGATTGATCCCACCGTTGGATAGAGCTAGTCGAGAGGAACATTTTGAGTGGTCTATCGTCCGAATCGAACCAGAAATTTCCGAGTGCGGAACGGGCAAACTTTTAATAATTACCCGGTATATCTGACTCACCTGGATTTTTTTCTCAGAAAATCATCAAAATTGTCCTAGGACTGATCCCACCGTTGGATAGAGCTAGTCGAGAGGAACATTTTGAGTGGTCTATCGTCCGAATCGGACCAGAAATTTCCGAGCGCGGAGCGAGCAAACCTTTAATAATTACTCGGTATATGTGACATATCTGAATTTTTTTCTCAGAAAATCATCAAAATTGTCCTAGGACTGATCCCACCGTTCGATAGAGCTAGTCGAGAGGAATATTTTGAGTGGTCTATCGTCCGAATCGGACCAGAAATTTCCAAGCGCGGAGCGAGCAAACTTTTAATAATTACCCAGTATACCTGACTCACCTGGATTTTTTTCTCAGAAAATCATCAAAATTGTCCTAGGACTGATCCCACCGTTGGATAGAGCTAGTCGTGAGGAATATTTTGAGTGTTCTATCGTCCGAATCGGACTGGACATTTCCGAGCGCGGAGCGAGCAAACTTTTAATAATTACCCGGTATATGTGACATATCTGAATTTTTTTCTCAGAAAATCATCAAAATTGTCCTAGGACTGATCCCACCGTTGGATAGAGCTAGTCGAGAGGAACATTTTGAGTGGTCTATCGTCCGAATCGGACCAGAAATTTCCAAGCGCCGAGCGAGCAAACTTTTAATAATTACCCGGTATGTGTGACATATCTGAATTTTTTTCTCAGAAAATCATCAAAATTGTCCTAGGACTGATCCCACCGTTGGATAGAGCTAGTCGAGAGGAATATTTTGATTGGTCTATCGTCCGAATCGGACTGGAAATTTCCAAGCGCGGAGCGAGCAAACTTTTAATAATTACCCGGTATATCTGACTCGCCTAGATTTTTTTCTCAGAAAACCATCAAAATTGTCCTAGGACTGATCCCACCGTTGGATAGAGCTAGTCGTGAGGAATATTTTGAGTGTTCTATCGTCCGAATCGGACTGGACATTTCCGAGCGCGGAGCGAGCAAACTTTTAATAATTACCCGGTATATGTGACATATCTGAATTTTTTTCTCAGAAAATCATCAAAATTGTCCTAGGACTGATCCCACCGTTGGATAGAGCTAGTCGTGAGGAATATTTTGAGTGTTCTATCGTCCGAATCGGACTGGACATTTCCGAGCGCGGAGCGAGCAAACTTTTAATAATTACCCGGTATATGTGACATATCTGAATTTTTTTCTCAGAAAATCATCAAAATTGTCCTAGGACTGATCCCACCGTTGGATAGAGCTAGTCGAGAGGAACATTTTGAGTGGTCTATCGTCCGAATCGGACTGGACATTTCCGAGCGCGGAACGGGCAAACTTTTAATAATTACCCGGTATATCTGACTCACCTTTTTTTTTTTGAGGGGGGAAAAACCTTCTAAAGGTACCCGGTCTGATGGTCTGTCGACCGGGTTATGTGGGATTCGTCCCTAAAAGGGGCGCCTACCCACTAAAAAACCCTCCTCACTTCACCCTGGATCCCTCCCGGAACCACCACTTGGTATTACTTCAGGGGGGGGGCGGAAATTGTGCTCCTCCTGTCTCACTCCTCGCCTCTATACACTCACTCACCCTCTTTGCTCACTTCCTGCTCTCTCTATTATCCTTCTTTTCCCTTCTCTCATCCTGTTCTTTCCTTCTTAGTATCTTCTCAATATATTTAGTTATACTTTGGAAGTTTTTTTCATTTTCCGTCATTTTCTTTATTATATTCCCCAGTGTTAGCCCTTGTCCTATCTCTTTGTTTATCTTTCCCCTATCATTTTGCCACCATGTGCACTCAAAGAATGTGTGTTCCACATCATCCTTTTCCCTCTTGCAGTACCTACACCTGTCATCCTCCGCCCTACCAATTCTCTTTATATACGCCTGGTAGCATCCATGTCCCGTCAGAAATTGTGTTAAGTGATAACTGTTTTGCCCCACCGCCCTATCTGTCCATGTTCTTATTTCTGGTATTAATGTTTTTGTCCATTCATTCCCCCTTTCTGTCCATCTTTGCTGCCAGCTATTCATTGTTGTTTCTCTTTCTTTTAGTTTTTCTTCCTTGCTCTTACCCCATGCTTTCCCTCTCTCCGCAACCATCAAATCCAGGGGTATTTGTCCACCAATTACCTGTATCGCCAGGGTACCTGCAGTTCTGTATCCTCTACTTATTGCGAGCGCCATTTTCCTTTGCATTGACAGTAATTTCTTCCTCACTCCCTCTCTCTTCGTTGCATCCTTCCATATTTGGGCTGCGTATAACACTATTGACTCCGATACCATAGCTAATACTCTCCTTTGTACATCATTTATTCCTCCAGTTCTAGGCATTATTCTTCTCAGCGCCATCACCGTTTTCTCAGCCTTGCCAATTACCACATTTATATGCTCCCCGAACGTCAGTTTCCGATCAAATGTCACTCCCAGGTACTTCATTTTCTGCTTCAATTCTATTTTATGTTCATCCATGTTTATGTTGAAATCTTTTACTTTTTTTCTTCCTGTCAGTAATATTGCTTCCGTTTTCGTTGGTTCTATTTCTAGTTTATTCTCGATCATCCATCTCTTTACCAGTCCCAATGTGTTTTCCGTGCTTGTTTTTATTTCCTCCTCGTTCTTTCCTGTTACTATCAGTGCCAAATCATCGGCATATGCAACCATCTGGACTCCATATGGCAGATTCATTTCCAGCACCCCATTGTATATCACATTCCACAGATGCGGTCCCAGCACCGATCCTTGTGGGACTCCGCAGGTAAGTATCTTTTTCCTTCTGTTGTTTTCATCCCCATATTCTATAGTTCTATTCGTCAGGTATGCTTTTATTAGGTTCACCAGGTACTCGGATATTCCGCCTTCTTCCAATCTTCTCACTATTATTTTCCATGATGCCGTGTTGAAAGCATTTTTTATGTCCACCGTGGTTAACAACACTAGTTTTCTATTTTTTGCTGGTTTTGATCTTTCTTCTTCCACCGTTTCCATTATCCTTCCTAGGGCCGTTATTGTTGATTTTCCCCTCCTAAAACCATGTTGATTATTTGATATTACATTCTTTTCATCCATTTCTCTCCTAAGTCTTTCCGCAATCAGTCTTTCATATACTTTCCCCAACACATTTATCATACATAAAGGTCTGTAACTTCCTGGTTGTCCTATTGGTTTTCCATGCTTCGGTATCAATACTAGTCTTGCCGTTTTCCATTCCTTACAAAACTTACTCTTTCTCATTTCCTCATTCATTACTTTTTCTATTAAGTCCATTCTATTTTCTCCTATTAGTTTTATCATTTCCGTTGTGATACCGTCCACTCCCGGTGCTGTTTTATTTTTCATGCTTGTCACTGCTTTTTTAATTTCTTCCTTACTGAATTGTTGAAGCTTTTCGTTTATATTTTCTTTTCTTTTCTCGAAACCGCCTTCTGATTCATTTGGAAATAGACAGTCTATAATTTTCTCCGTGAGCTCCGGATTTATCTTTATTTTCTTTTTAGGTAGTTTTTCTGTCACTATTTGATATCCTCTTCCCCATACATCTTTCCTTAATTCTTCACAAGTTTGGTTCCATCTCTCTCTTTTCTCCCTTTGTATCATATTCTTTAATTTATTCTTTTCTGCTTTGTATTTCTCTTTTAAGTCCTTTAGGGTATCCTGCCCTCCTTCACTCGATCCTTTTGCTCTTACTAGTTTTCTTCTGACTCCCAGGCATGTTCTTCTCTGGTTACCAATTTCCTCATTCCACCAGTATTTCCCTTTCCTTTTATTCCTCTTCCCTTGTTTTGTTACGCACTTTTCACCTATGCTTTGTATCATTTTTGTTAGTTCCTCTGGCGTTCGTATGTCTTCTTTGTTTATTCTCCTTATTTCCTTAATGAACCTTTCTTTATTTATGTATCTATACTCCTTATTTCCTACTCCTTTTTTGTCTCTTCTTTCCCTTATTATTCTTTTATTCGCTGTTAGTATATATCTGTGATCACTAAGGGATTCTTCCTCTAGGACTCTCCAATCCATGTCTGTCACAACGCTATCACTTCCAAAAGTCACATCAATTATTGATTCCATTCCTGCTCTTTGCCAAGTTGGTGTCCCTCCCTTATTTAATGGAGTAAGGTCCATTGCCTCTGCCCATTCCATCAACAGTCTCCCTCTCTTGTCATTTTGTTTTGATCCCCATATTTTGTTCTTCGCATTAAAATCTCCACCCACTATTTTAACCCCCTTCCATCTTCCAATCTCCATCTGTAATTCTGTCAAAAATTTTTCATACTCCTCTATTCTACAGTTAGGCGTCCAATAACAGCTAACCACATATCCCCCCTGCAGTTTAACCCATACATATCCATTTCCCTCCCCATTCTCCTCTACTTCCAACTCCTCATTCATGATTTTTATTGCCGTTTTGTTATGTTTCCCCACGTACCATTCCTTGCTATTGCTTATTGTCCTAATGTGTGGTTCTGATAATAGTAATATATCCACTTTATTTTCTATTGCAGTAACCTCTGCCAGATCTTGTGCCGGTTTACTGCAATTGACATTTATTTGCAATATGTTATACATTTTTATTTCTTATTTCTCCCCCTTCTTTTTCTTCTTTTTTTCCTTTCTCTTCTTTTCCTATGTTCTCCCCGCTTTCTCGTTTATTTTTTATTTCCATTCTTGCATCCTGCAGTGCCTTTTGAAATACCCAGCACCTGCCAGTACCCGCTCTGTGACCTTCCCTACTACACAACAAGCAATATTCCTCATTTTCACAATCCCTCGCCTGGTGTCCACTTTCTCCACATTTATAACAACAATCCCTGTTATCCCTTCCTACACATTCCTGCTCTATATGCCCATACTTCCAACATCTGTTGCACTTTTTTATTTCAATTTTCCTATATATACCTGCTCTTACCATTCCTACTCTGATACTTCTCATTTCTTGTAATTTTTGTGCCATAATTTCTGTTGTATGAACTGTTATCGCCCGCGTGCCGTTTGTCATAGGTCTCAATGCGCTCATCTTAATGTCTTCCTCTTGGATCTCTCCGACTTCCCGTTCTATTGCTTTTCTCACATCCTCCTGATTAGTAAAAATGTCCAGCCCCTTTATATATATTGTGTGCGTAGTGTTTTTATTTCCTATTATCCTTATTTTCCCTTCTTCTATTTCTTCCATGGCTTCTTTCACTTTTTTTATTTCCGCTTCATCTTTATCCATTGTTATCAATACTTTCCCTTCTTTGGTTTTCCTTATTCCTATAATTGCCTTGTTTTCACTACTTTTCAATTTTTCTCTCACTTCCTCCATAGTTTCCTGGTAATTTTTTCCTTTGCTTTCTACTACTAATGCGTATGTCCGTCTCTCTTTTCTTTTTTCTTTATTTCTGTTTATTTTTGGTGTCTGTCCCCTTATATATATTTTTGCTGTTATTTTTGTCTTATATATTATCATTTCCATCATTTTCCTTAGGTCTTCCGGGTCCATACTAGGTATTTCGTGCAGTATCAGACATTCCCCCTCTTCACTGTTTTCCTTCACTTGACTTAATTTACTGAACAAGTCTTCCCCTGTATTTTTATATTTTATCTTAATTATTTTATTTACTATCTGTTCTCTTTTGCCCTTTATTTCGTATATTTGTTTGATAACACTCACTTCTTCCTCTATTCTTTTTAGTTCTGGATATTTTACCTTATATTGTTTTAAAACTTCCGTTGTCCAATCTTTATCATTTTCTCTTACCATCACTACTTTTACCATTCCATGTTCTGTCTCCGTTGGATCTCCATTCCTAACCTCTGTGTTTTTGTATATTTCCTCTGGCCATTTTCTATCCACCACCTCCATATAATCTTCGTACCTGTTAGTCTCTTCTATTTCATGAAGTTCTTCTTCCATTATTGTTTGTGTTACCACGCTTGTTACGTTTGGACTTTCCGTCATTGTGTCTGCATCAAACACCATTTTTTCACATTTGTCATACTTGTTTTCTTCTATCCATTGTTGTACATTTCTGCTATTTATTGCCATCATTTGTGCCTTTAGTTTAGATGTTATTACCTTTATTTCTCTCTTCGTGTTTTGCTCTATGTACCTTTCTAATTCATTTACTAGTTTTTTTGTTGCTTCCAGTGCCTCAGTCAAGATAAATGCGTCTATATTTTCCTTTTTCTTATATGCTGTTAACTCATTTTCATTTTTTTCATGTGTGTCTGTACTTGTGTCTAAGTCTATAATTTTCCTCTTCTTATTTTCTTGTATGCTCATAGATCTTTGCCTTCCAAACGTGTCTTTTATCCTATCAATTTCTGTTGTCCCAGACCTTCTTACCACACCCTTGGTTATACTTACTACACTTATCCCCGTTTGTGTCCAACTTCCTCCCTTCCTTTTTTCCTCTTTCCCAGTAGCTTGCAGATCATCCCTGGCCTGGCATTCCACCACGAGGTGTCTGTTTGTTTCAGTAGCTCTTCGACCGGAGGTGCCCTGAAACGGCAGCATCTCTCCAGTAGGCACTGGGGCTTCCGACTGCCCCTGTAGCTGTAACTGCAGGTCTTTTCTTCCCTCTTCCATGTTTCTTCTTTGCTGGTTTTGGTCCACGCCGGGTATCCCCCGGTACCCCAAATTATTGGGGCATTCCCCTATCCGCCACCTGGGGACGCGCCAGGTAGGAGACCAGCAACTCCCCCCGGATATCTGACTCACCTGGATTTTTTTCTCAGAAAAACATCAAAATTGTCCTAGGACTGATCCCACCGTTCGATAGAGCTAGTCGAGAGGAACATTTTGAGTGTTCTATCGTCCGAATCGGACCAGAAATTTCCGAGCGCGGAGGGAGCAAACTTTTAATAATTACTCGGTATATGTGACATATCTGAATTTTTTTCTCAGAAAGTCATCAAAATTGTCCTAGGATTGATCCCACCGTTGGATAGAGCTAGTCGAGAGGAACATTTTGAGTGTTCTATCGTCCGAATCGGACCAGAAATTTCCGAGCGCGGAGAGAGCAAACTTTTAATAATTACTCGGTATATCTGACTCACCTGGATTTTTTTCTCAGAAAATCATCAAAATTGTCCTAGGACTGATCCCACCGTTAGATAGAGCTAGTCGAGAGGAATATTTTGAGTGGTCTATCGTCCGAATCGGACTGGAAATTTCCAAGCGCGGAGCGAGCAAACTTTTAATAATTACCCGGTATATCTGACTCACCTGGATTTTTTTCTCTGAAGAGCATCAAAATTGTCCTAGGACTGATCCCACCGTTAGATAGAGCTAGTCGAGAGGAATATTTTGAGTGGTCTATCGTCCGAATCGGACTGGAAATTTCCAAGCGCAGAGCGAGCAAACTTTTAAAAATTACCCGGTATATCTGACTCACCTGGATTTTTTTCTCAGAAAACCATCAAAATTGTCCTAGGACTGATCCCACCGTTGGATAGAGCTAGTCGTGAGGAATTTTTTGATTGTTCTATCGTCCGAATCGGACCGGACATTTCCGAGCGCGGTGAGAGCAAACTTTTAATAATTACTCGGTATATGTGACATATCTGAATTTTTTTCTCAGAAAGTCATCAAAATTGTCCTAGGATTGATCCCACCGTTGGATAGAGCTAGTCGAGAGGAACATTTTGAGTGTTCTATCGTCCGAATCGGACCAGAAATTTCCGAGCGCGGAGCGAGCAAACCTTTAATAATTACCCGGTATATCTGACTCACCTGGATTTTTTTCTCAGAAAATCATCAAAATTGTCCTAGGACTGATCCCACCGTTGGATAGAGCTAGTCGTGAGGAATATTTTGAGTGTTCTATCGTCCGAATCGGACCAGAAATTTCCGAGCGCGGAGAGAGCAAACTTTTAATAATTACTCGGTATATGTGACATATCTGAATTTTTTTCTCAGAAAGTCATCAAAATTGTCCTAGGATTGATCCCACCGTTGGATAGAGCTAGTCGAGAGGAACATTTTGAGTGTTCTATCGTCCGAATCGGACCAGAAATTTCCGAGCGCGGAGCGAGCAAACCTTTAATAATTACTCGGTATATGTGACATATCTGAATTTTTTTCTCAGAAAATCATCAAAATTGTCCTAGGATTGATCCCACCGTTGGATAGAGCTAGTCGAGAGGAACATTTTGAGTGTTCTATCGTCCGAATCGGACCAGAAATTTCCGAGCGCGGAACGGGCAAACTTTTAATAATTACCCGGTATATCTGACTCACCTGGATTTTTTTCTCAGAAAATCATCAAAATTGTCCTAGGACTGATCCCACCGTTGGATACAGCTAGTCGTGAGGAATATTTTGAGTGTTCTATCGTCCGAATCGGACCAGAAATTTCCGAGCGCGGAGCGAGCAAATTTTTAATAATTACTCGGTATATGTGACATATCTGAATTTTTTTCTCAGAAAGTCATCAAAATTGTCCTAGGATTGATCCCACCGTTGGATAGAGCTAGTCGAGAGGAACATTTTGAGTGTTCTATCGTCCGAATCGGACCAGAAATTTCCGAGCGCGGAGCGAGCAAACCTTTAATAATTACTCGGTATATGTGACATATCTGAATTTTTTTCTCAGAAAATCATCAAAATTGTCCTAGGATTGATCCCACCGTTGGATAGAGCTAGTCGAGAGGAACATTTTGAGTGTTCTATCGTCCGAATCGGACCAGAAATTTCCGAGCGCGGAACGGGCAAACTTTTAATAATTACCCGGTATATCTGACTCACCTGGATTTTTTTCTCAGAAAGTCATCAAAATTGTCCTAGGACTGATCCCACCGTTGGATACAGCTAGTCGTGAGGAATATTTTGAGTGTTCTATCGTCCGAATCGGACCAGAAATTTCCGAGCGCGGAGCGAGCAAACTTTTAATAATTACTCGGTATATGTGACATATCTGAATTTTTTTCTCAGAAAATCATCAAAATTGTCCTAGGACTGATCCCACCGTTCGATAGAGCTAGTCGAGAGGAACATTTTGAGTGTTCTATCGTCCGAATCGGACCAGAAATTTCCGAGCGCGGAGCGAGCAAACCTTTAATAATTACTCGGTATATGTGACATATCTGAATTTTTTTCTCAGAAAATCATCAAAATTGTCCTAGGATTGATCCCACCGTTGGATAGAGCTAGTCGAGAGGAATATTTTGAGTGTTCTATCGTCCGAATCGGACCAGAAATTTCCGAGCGCGGAGCGAGCAAACCTTTAATAATTACTCGGTATATGTGACTCACCTGGATTTTTTTCTCAGAAAACCATCAAAATTGTCCTAGGACTGATCCCACCGTTGGATAGAGCTAGTCGTGAGGAATATTTTGAGTGTTCTATCGTCCGAATCGGACTGGACATTTCCGAGCGCGGAGCGAGCAAACTTTTAATAATTACCCGGTATATGTGACATATCTGAATTTTTTTCTCAGAAAATCATCAAAATTGTCCTAGGACTGATCCCACCGTTGGATAGAGCTAGTCGAGAGGAACATTTTGAGTGGTCTATCGTCCGAATCGGACTGGACATTTCCGAGCGCGGAACGGGCAAACTTTTAATAATTACCCGGTATATCTGACTCACCTTTTTTTTTTTGAGGGGGGAAAAACCTTCTAAAGGTACCCGGTCTGATGGTCTGTCGACCGGGTTATGTGGGATTCGTCCCTAAAAGGGGCGCCTACCCACTAAAAAACCCTCCTCACTTCACCCTGGATCCCTCCCGGAACCACCACTTGGTATTACTTCAGGGGGGGGGCGGAAATTGTGCTCCTCCTGTCTCACTCCTCGCCTCTATACACTCACTCACCCTCTTTGCTCACTTCCTGCTCTCTCTATTATCCTTCTTTTCCCTTCTCTCATCCTGTTCTTTCCTTCTTAGTATCTTCTCAATATATTTAGTTATACTTTGGAAGTTTTTTTCATTTTCCGTCATTTTCTTTATTATATTCCCCAGTGTTAGCCCTTGTCCTATCTCTTTGTTTATCTTTCCCCTATCATTTTGCCACCATGTGCACTCAAAGAATGTGTGTTCCACATCATCCTTTTCCCTCTTGCAGTACCTACACCTGTCATCCTCCGCCCTACCAATTCTCTTTATATACGCCTGGTAGCATCCATGTCCCGTCAGAAATTGTGTTAAGTGATAACTGTTTTGCCCCACCGCCCTATCTGTCCATGTTCTTATTTCTGGTATTAATGTTTTTGTCCATTCATTCCCCCTTTCTGTCCATCTTTGCTGCCAGCTATTCATTGTTGTTTCTCTTTCTTTTAGTTTTTCTTCCTTGCTCTTACCCCATGCTTTCCCTCTCTCCGCAACCATCAAATCCAGGGGTATTTGTCCACCAATTACCTGTATCGCCAGGGTACCTGCAGTTCTGTATCCTCTACTTATTGCGAGCGCCATTTTCCTTTGCATTGACAGTAATTTCTTCCTCACTCCCTCTCTCTTCGTTGCATCCTTCCATATTTGGGCTGCGTATAACACTATTGACTCCGATACCATAGCTAATACTCTCCTTTGTACATCATTTATTCCTCCAGTTCTAGGCATTATTCTTCTCAGCGCCATCACCGTTTTCTCAGCCTTGCCAATTACCACATTTATATGCTCCCCGAACGTCAGTTTCCGATCAAATGTCACTCCCAGGTACTTCATTTTCTGCTTCAATTCTATTTTATGTTCATCCATGTTTATGTTGAAATCTTTTACTTTTTTTCTTCCTGTCAGTAATATTGCTTCCGTTTTCGTTGGTTCTATTTCTAGTTTATTCTCGATCATCCATCTCTTTACCAGTCCCAATGTGTTTTCCGTGCTTGTTTTTATTTCCTCCTCGTTCTTTCCTGTTACTATCAGTGCCAAATCATCGGCATATGCAACCATCTGGACTCCATATGGCAGATTCATTTCCAGCACCCCATTGTATATCACATTCCACAGATGCGGTCCCAGCACCGATCCTTGTGGGACTCCGCAGGTAAGTATCTTTTTCCTTCTGTTGTTTTCATCCCCATATTCTATAGTTCTATTCGTCAGGTATGCTTTTATTAGGTTCACCAGGTACTCGGATATTCCGCCTTCTTCCAATCTTCTCACTATTATTTTCCATGATGCCGTGTTGAAAGCATTTTTTATGTCCACCGTGGTTAACAACACTAGTTTTCTATTTTTTGCTGGTTTTGATCTTTCTTCTTCCACCGTTTCCATTATCCTTCCTAGGGCCGTTATTGTTGATTTTCCCCTCCTAAAACCATGTTGATTATTTGATATTACATTCTTTTCATCCATTTCTCTCCTAAGTCTTTCCGCAATCAGTCTTTCATATACTTTCCCCAACACATTTATCATACATAAAGGTCTGTAACTTCCTGGTTGTCCTATTGGTTTTCCATGCTTCGGTATCAATACTAGTCTTGCCGTTTTCCATTCCTTACAAAACTTACTCTTTCTCATTTCCTCATTCATTACTTTTTCTATTAAGTCCATTCTATTTTCTCCTATTAGTTTTATCATTTCCGTTGTGATACCGTCCACTCCCGGTGCTGTTTTATTTTTCATGCTTGTCACTGCTTTTTTAATTTCTTCCTTACTGAATTGTTGAAGCTTTTCGTTTATATTTTCTTTTCTTTTCTCGAAACCGCCTTCTGATTCATTTGGAAATAGACAGTCTATAATTTTCTCCGTGAGCTCCGGATTTATCTTTATTTTCTTTTTAGGTAGTTTTTCTGTCACTATTTGATATCCTCTTCCCCATACATCTTTCCTTAATTCTTCACAAGTTTGGTTCCATCTCTCTCTTTTCTCCCTTTGTATCATATTCTTTAATTTATTCTTTTCTGCTTTGTATTTCTCTTTTAAGTCCTTTAGGGTATCCTGCCCTCCTTCACTCGATCCTTTTGCTCTTACTAGTTTTCTTCTGACTCCCAGGCATGTTCTTCTCTGGTTACCAATTTCCTCATTCCACCAGTATTTCCCTTTCCTTTTATTCCTCTTCCCTTGTTTTGTTACGCACTTTTCACCTATGCTTTGTATCATTTTTGTTAGTTCCTCTGGCGTTCGTATGTCTTCTTTGTTTATTCTCCTTATTTCCTTAATGAACCTTTCTTTATTTATGTATCTATACTCCTTATTTCCTACTTCTTTTTTGTCTCTTCTTTCCCTTATTATTCTTTTATTCGCTGTTAGTATATATCTGTGATCACTAAGGGATTCTTCCTCTAGGACTCTCCAATCCATGTCTGTCACAACGCTATCACTTCCAAAAGTCACATCAATTATTGATTCCATTCCTGCTCTTTGCCAAGTTGGTGTCCCTCCCTTATTTAATGGAGTAAGGTCCATTGCCTCTGCCCATTCCATCAACAGTCTCCCTCTCTTGTCATTTTGTTTTGATCCCCATATTTTGTTCTTCGCATTAAAATCTCCACCCACTATTTTAACCCCCTTCCATCTTCCAATCTCCATCTGTAATTCTGTCAAAAATTTTTCATACTCCTCTATTCTACAGTTAGGCGTCCAATAACAGCTAACCACATATCCCCCCTGCAGTTTAACCCATACATATCCATTTCCCTCCCCATTCTCCTCTACTTCCAACTCCTCATTCATGATTTTTATTGCCGTTTTGTTATGTTTCCCCACGTACCATTCCTTGCTATTGCTTATTGTCCTAATGTGTGGTTCTGATAATAGTAATATATCCACTTTATTTTCTATTGCAGTAACCTCTGCCAGATCTTGTGCCGGTTTACTGCAATTGACATTTATTTGCAATATGTTATACATTTTTATTTCTTATTTCTCCCCCTTCTTTTTCTTCTTTTTTTCCTTTCTCTTCTTTTCCTATGTTCTCCCCGCTTTCTCGTTTATTTTTTATTTCCATTCTTGCATCCTGCAGTGCCTTTTGAAATACCCAGCACCTGCCAGTACCCGCTCTGTGACCTTCCCTACTACACAACAAGCAATATTCCTCATTTTCACAATCCCTCGCCTGGTGTCCACTTTCTCCACATTTATAACAACAATCCCTGTTATCCCTTCCTACACATTCCTGCTCTATATGCCCATACTTCCAACATCTGTTGCACTTTTTTATTTCAATTTTCCTATATATACCTGCTCTTACCATTCCTACTCTGATACTTCTCATTTCTTGTAATTTTTGTGCCATAATTTCTGTTGTATGAACTGTTATCGCCCGCGTGCCGTTTGTCATAGGTCTCAATGCGCTCATCTTAATGTCTTCCTCTTGGATCTCTCCGACTTCCCGTTCTATTGCTTTTCTCACATCCTCCTGATTAGTAAAAATGTCCAGCCCCTTTATATATATTGTGTGCGTAGTGTTTTTATTTCCTATTATCCTTATTTTCCCTTCTTCTATTTCTTCCATGGCTTCTTTCACTTTTTTTATTTCCGCTTCATCTTTATCCATTGTTATCAATACTTTCCCTTCTTTGGTTTTCCTTATTCCTATAATTGCCTTGTTTTCACTACTTTTCAATTTTTCTCTCACTTCCTCCATAGTTTCCTGGTAATTTTTTCCTTTGCTTTCTACTACTAATGCGTATGTCCGTCTCTCTTTTCTTTTTTCTTTATTTCTGTTTATTTTTGGTGTCTGTCCCCTTATATATATTTTTGCTGTTATTTTTGTCTTATATATTATCATTTCCATCATTTTCCTTAGGTCTTCCGGGTCCATACTAGGTATTTCGTGCAGTATCAGACATTCCCCCTCTTCACTGTTTTCCTTCACTTGACTTAATTTACTGAACAAGTCTTCCCCTGTATTTTTATATTTTATCTTAATTATTTTATTTACTATCTGTTCTCTTTTGCCCTTTATTTCGTATATTTGTTTGATAACACTCACTTCTTCCTCTATTCTTTTTAGTTCTGGATATTTTACCTTATATTGTTTTAAAACTTCCGTTGTCCAATCTTTATCATTTTCTCTTACCATCACTACTTTTACCATTCCATGTTCTGTCTCCGTTGGATCTCCATTCCTAACCTCTGTGTTTTTGTATATTTCCTCTGGCCATTTTCTATCCACCACCTCCATATAATCTTCGTACCTGTTAGTCTCTTCTATTTCATGAAGTTCTTCTTCCATTATTGTTTGTGTTACCACGCTTGTTACGTTTGGACTTTCCGTCATTGTGTCTGCATCAAACACCATTTTTTCACATTTGTCATACTTGTTTTCTTCTATCCATTGTTGTACATTTCTGCTATTTATTGCCATCATTTGTGCCTTTAGTTTAGATGTTATTACCTTTATTTCTCTCTTCGTGTTTTGCTCTATGTACCTTTCTAATTCATTTACTAGTTTTTTTGTTGCTTCCAGTGCCTCAGTCAAGATAAATGCGTCTATATTTTCCTTTTTCTTATATGCTGTTAACTCATTTTCATTTTTTTCATGTGTGTCTGTACTTGTGTCTAAGTCTATAATTTTCCTCTTCTTATTTTCTTGTATGCTCATAGATCTTTGCCTTCCAAACGTGTCTTTTATCCTATCAATTTCTGTTGTCCCAGACCTTCTTACCACACCCTTGGTTATACTTACTACATTTATCCCCGTTTGTGTCCAACTTCCTCCCTTCCTTTTTTCCTCTTTCCCAGTAGCTTGCAGATCATCCCTGGCCTGGCATTCCACCACGAGGTGTCTGTTTGTTTCAGTAGCTCTTCGACCGGAGGTGCCCTGAAACGGCAGCATCTCTCCAGTAGGCACTGGGGCTTCCGACTGCCCCTGTAGCTGTAACTGCAGGTCTTTTCTTCCCTCTTCCATGTTTCTTCTTTGCTGGTTTTGGTCCACGCCGGGTATCCCCCGGTACCCCAAATTATTGGGGCATTCCCCTATCCGCCACCTGGGGACGCGCCAGGTAGGAGACCAGCAACTCCCCCCGGATATCTGACTCACCTGGATTTTTTTCTCAGAAAAACATCAAAATTGTCCTAGGACTGATCCCACCGTTGGATAGAGCTAGTCGAGAGGAACATTTTGAGTGGTCCATCGTCCGAATGGGACCAGAAATTTCCGAGCGCGGAACGGGCAAACTTTTAATAATTACCCGGTATATCTGACTCACCTGGATTTTTTTCTCAGAAAATCATCAAAATTGTCCTAGGACTGATCCCACCGTTGGATAGAGCTAGTCGTGAGGAATATTTTGAGTGGTCCATCGTCCGAATGGGACCAGAAATTTCCGAGCGCGGAACGGGCAAACCTTTAATAATTACTCGGTATATGTGACATATCTGAATTTTTTTCTCAGAAAATCATCAAAATTGTCCTAGGACTGATCCCACCGTTGGATAGAGCTAGTCGAGAGGAACATTTTGAGTGGTCTATCGTCCGAATCGGACTGGAAATTTCCAAGCGCGGAGCGAGCAAACTTTTAATAATTACCCGGAATATCTGACTCACCTGGATTTTTTTCTCTGAAGAGCATCAAAATTGTCCTAGGACTGATACCACCGTTAGATAGAGCTAGTCGAGAGGAATATTTTGAGTGGTCTATCGTCCGAATCGGACTGGAAATTTCCAAGCGCGGAGCGAGCAAACTTTTAATAATTACCCGGTATATGTGACATATCTGAATTTTTTTCTCAGAAAATCATCAAAATTGTCCTAGGACTGATCCCACCGTTGGATAGAGCTAGTCGTGAGGAATATTTTGAGTGTTCTATCGTCCGAATCGGACCAGAAATTTCCGAGCGCGGAGAGAGCAAACTTTTAATAATTACTCGGTATATGTGACATATCTGAATTTTTTTCTCAGAAAGTCATCAAAATTGTCCTAGGATTGATCCCACCGTTGGATAGAGCTAGTCGAGAGGAACATTTTGAGTGTTCTATCGTCCGAATCGGACCAGAAATTTCCGAGCGCGGAGCGAGCAAACCTTTAATAATTACTCGGTATATGTGACATATCTGAATTTTTTTCTCAGAAAATCATCAAAATTGTCCTAGGATTGATCCCACCGTTGGATAGAGCTAGTCGAGAGGAACATTTTGAGTGTTCTATCGTCCGAATCGGACCAGAAATTTCCGAGCGCGGAACGGGCAAACTTTTAATAATTACCCGGTATATCTGACTCACCTGGATTTTTTTCTCAGAAAGTCATCAAAATTGTCCTAGGACTGATCCCACCGTTGGATACAGCTAGTCGTGAGGAATATTTTGAGTGTTCTATCGTCCGAATCGGACCAGAAATTTCCGAGCGCGGAGCGAGCAAACTTTTAATAATTACTCGGTATATGTGACATATCTGAATTTTTTTCTCAGAAAATCATCAAAATTGTCCTAGGACTGATCCCACCGTTCGATAGAGCTAGTCGAGAGGAACATTTTGAGTGTTCTATCGTCCGAATCGGACCAGAAATTTCCGAGCGCGGAGCGAGCAAACCTTTAATAATTACTCGGTATATGTGACATATCTGAATTTTTTTCTCAGAAAATCATCAAAATTGTCCTAGGATTGATCCCACCGTTGGATAGAGCTAGTCGAGAGGAATATTTTGAGTGTTCTATCGTCCGAATCGGACCAGAAATTTCCGAGCGCGGAGCGAGCAAACCTTTAATAATTACTCGGTATATGTGACTCACCTGGATTTTTTTCTCAGAAAACCATCAAAATTGTCCTAGGACTGATCCCACCGTTGGATAGAGCTAGTCGTGAGGAATATTTTGAGTGTTCTATCGTCCGAATCGGACTGGACATTTCCGAGCGCGGAGCGAGCAAACTTTTAATAATTACCCGGTATATGTGACATATCTGAATTTTTTTCTCAGAAAATCATCAAAATTGTCCTAGGACTGATCCCACCGTTGGATAGAGCTAGTCGAGAGGAACATTTTGAGTGGTCTATCGTCCGAATCGGACTGGACATTTCCGAGCGCGGAACGGGCAAACTTTTAATAATTACCCGGTATATCTGACTCACCTTTTTTTTTTTGAGGGGGGAAAAACCTTCTAAAGGTACCCGGTCTGATGGTCTGTCGACCGGGTTATGTGGGATTCGTCCCTAAAAGGGGCGCCTACCCACTAAAAAACCCTCCTCACTTCACCCTGGATCCCTCCCGGAACCACCACTTGGTATTACTTCAGGGGGGGGGCGGAAATTGTGCTCCTCCTGTCTCACTCCTCGCCTCTATACACTCACTCACCCTCTTTGCTCACTTCCTGCTCTCTCTATTATCCTTCTTTTCCCTTCTCTCATCCTGTTCTTTCCTTCTTAGTATCTTCTCAATATATTTAGTTATACTTTGGAAGTTTTTTTCATTTTCCGTCATTTTCTTTATTATATTCCCCAGTGTTAGCCCTTGTCCTATCTCTTTGTTTATCTTTCCCCTATCATTTTGCCACCATGTGCACTCAAAGAATGTGTGTTCCACATCATCCTTTTCCCTCTTGCAGTACCTACACCTGTCATCCTCCGCCCTACCAATTCTCTTTATATACGCCTGGTAGCATCCATGTCCCGTCAGAAATTGTGTTAAGTGATAACTGTTTTGCCCCACCGCCCTATCTGTCCATGTTCTTATTTCTGGTATTAATGTTTTTGTCCATTCATTCCCCCTTTCTGTCCATCTTTGCTGCCAGCTATTCATTGTTGTTTCTCTTTCTTTTAGTTTTTCTTCCTTGCTCTTACCCCATGCTTTCCCTCTCTCCGCAACCATCAAATCCAGGGGTATTTGTCCACCAATTACCTGTATCGCCAGGGTACCTGCAGTTCTGTATCCTCTACTTATTGCGAGCGCCATTTTCCTTTGCATTGACAGTAATTTCTTCCTCACTCCCTCTCTCTTCGTTGCATCCTTCCATATTTGGGCTGCGTATAACACTATTGACTCCGATACCATAGCTAATACTCTCCTTTGTACATCATTTATTCCTCCAGTTCTAGGCATTATTCTTCTCAGCGCCATCACCGTTTTCTCAGCCTTGCCAATTACCACATTTATATGCTCCCCGAACGTCAGTTTCCGATCAAATGTCACTCCCAGGTACTTCATTTTCTGCTTCAATTCTATTTTATGTTCATCCATGTTTATGTTGAAATCTTTTACTTTTTTTCTTCCTGTCAGTAATATTGCTTCCGTTTTCGTTGGTTCTATTTCTAGTTTATTCTCGATCATCCATCTCTTTACCAGTCCCAATGTGTTTTCCGTGCTTGTTTTTATTTCCTCCTCGTTCTTTCCTGTTACTATCAGTGCCAAATCATCGGCATATGCAACCATCTGGACTCCATATGGCAGATTCATTTCCAGCACCCCATTGTATATCACATTCCACAGATGCGGTCCCAGCACCGATCCTTGTGGGACTCCGCAGGTAAGTATCTTTTTCCTTCTGTTGTTTTCATCCCCATATTCTATAGTTCTATTCGTCAGGTATGCTTTTATTAGGTTCACCAGGTACTCGGATATTCCGCCTTCTTCCAATCTTCTCACTATTATTTTCCATGATGCCGTGTTGAAAGCATTTTTTATGTCCACCGTGGTTAACAACACTAGTTTTCTATTTTTTGCTGGTTTTGATCTTTCTTCTTCCACCGTTTCCATTATCCTTCCTAGGGCCGTTATTGTTGATTTTCCCCTCCTAAAACCATGTTGATTATTTGATATTACATTCTTTTCATCCATTTCTCTCCTAAGTCTTTCCGCAATCAGTCTTTCATATACTTTCCCCAACACATTTATCATACATAAAGGTCTGTAACTTCCTGGTTGTCCTATTGGTTTTCCATGCTTCGGTATCAATACTAGTCTTGCCGTTTTCCATTCCTTACAAAACTTACTCTTTCTCATTTCCTCATTCATTACTTTTTCTATTAAGTCCATTCTATTTTCTCCTATTAGTTTTATCATTTCCGTTGTGATACCGTCCACTCCCGGTGCTGTTTTATTTTTCATGCTTGTCACTGCTTTTTTAATTTCTTCCTTACTGAATTGTTGAAGCTTTTCGTTTATATTTTCTTTTCTTTTCTCGAAACCGCCTTCTGATTCATTTGGAAATAGACAGTCTATAATTTTCTCCGTGAGCTCCGGATTTATCTTTATTTTCTTTTTAGGTAGTTTTTCTGTCACTATTTGATATCCTCTTCCCCATACATCTTTCCTTAATTCTTCACAAGTTTGGTTCCATCTCTCTCTTTTCTCCCTTTGTATCATATTCTTTAATTTATTCTTTTCTGCTTTGTATTTCTCTTTTAAGTCCTTTAGGGTATCCTGCCCTCCTTCACTCGATCCTTTTGCTCTTACTAGTTTTCTTCTGACTCCCAGGCATGTTCTTCTCTGGTTACCAATTTCCTCATTCCACCAGTATTTCCCTTTCCTTTTATTCCTCTTCCCTTGTTTTGTTACGCACTTTTCACCTATGCTTTGTATCATTTTTGTTAGTTCCTCTGGCGTTCGTATGTCTTCTTTGTTTATTCTCCTTATTTCCTTAATGAACCTTTCTTTATTTATGTATCTATACTCCTTATTTCCTACTTCTTTTTTGTCTCTTCTTTCCCTTATTATTCTTTTATTCGCTGTTAGTATATATCTGTGATCACTAAGGGATTCTTCCTCTAGGACTCTCCAATCCATGTCTGTCACAACGCTATCACTTCCAAAAGTCACATCAATTATTGATTCCATTCCTGCTCTTTGCCAAGTTGGTGTCCCTCCCTTATTTAATGGAGTAAGGTCCATTGCCTCTGCCCATTCCATCAACAGTCTCCCTCTCTTGTCATTTTGTTTTGATCCCCATATTTTGTTCTTCGCATTAAAATCTCCACCCACTATTTTAACCCCCTTCCATCTTCCAATCTCCATCTGTAATTCTGTCAAAAATTTTTCATACTCCTCTATTCTACAGTTAGGCGTCCAATAACAGCTAACCACATATCCCCCCTGCAGTTTAACCCATACATATCCATTTCCCTCCCCATTCTCCTCTACTTCCAACTCCTCATTCATGATTTTTATTGCCGTTTTGTTATGTTTCCCCACGTACCATTCCTTGCTATTGCTTATTGTCCTAATGTGTGGTTCTGATAATAGTAATATATCCACTTTATTTTCTATTGCAGTAACCTCTGCCAGATCTTGTGCCGGTTTACTGCAATTGACATTTATTTGCAATATGTTATACATTTTTATTTCTTATTTCTCCCCCTTCTTTTTCTTCTTTTTTTCCTTTCTCTTCTTTTCCTATGTTCTCCCCGCTTTCTCGTTTATTTTTTATTTCCATTCTTGCATCCTGCAGTGCCTTTTGAAATACCCAGCACCTGCCAGTACCCGCTCTGTGACCTTCCCTACTACACAACAAGCAATATTCCTCATTTTCACAATCCCTCGCCTGGTGTCCACTTTCTCCACATTTATAACAACAATCCCTGTTATCCCTTCCTACACATTCCTGCTCTATATGCCCATACTTCCAACATCTGTTGCACTTTTTTATTTCAATTTTCCTATATATACCTGCTCTTACCATTCCTACTCTGATACTTCTCATTTCTTGTAATTTTTGTGCCATAATTTCTGTTGTATGAACTGTTATCGCCCGCGTGCCGTTTGTCATAGGTCTCAATGCGCTCATCTTAATGTCTTCCTCTTGGATCTCTCCGACTTCCCGTTCTATTGCTTTTCTCACATCCTCCTGATTAGTAAAAATGTCCAGCCCCTTTATATATATTGTGTGCGTAGTGTTTTTATTTCCTATTATCCTTATTTTCCCTTCTTCTATTTCTTCCATGGCTTCTTTCACTTTTTTTATTTCCGCTTCATCTTTATCCATTGTTATCAATACTTTCCCTTCTTTGGTTTTCCTTATTCCTATAATTGCCTTGTTTTCACTACTTTTCAATTTTTCTCTCACTTCCTCCATAGTTTCCTGGTAATTTTTTCCTTTGCTTTCTACTACTAATGCGTATGTCCGTCTCTCTTTTCTTTTTTCTTTATTTCTGTTTATTTTTGGTGTCTGTCCCCTTATATATATTTTTGCTGTTATTTTTGTCTTATATATTATCATTTCCATCATTTTCCTTAGGTCTTCCGGGTCCATACTAGGTATTTCGTGCAGTATCAGACATTCCCCCTCTTCACTGTTTTCCTTCACTTGACTTAATTTACTGAACAAGTCTTCCCCTGTATTTTTATATTTTATCTTAATTATTTTATTTACTATCTGTTCTCTTTTGCCCTTTATTTCGTATATTTGTTTGATAACACTCACTTCTTCCTCTATTCTTTTTAGTTCTGGATATTTTACCTTATATTGTTTTAAAACTTCCGTTGTCCAATCTTTATCATTTTCTCTTACCATCACTACTTTTACCATTCCATGTTCTGTCTCCGTTGGATCTCCATTCCTAACCTCTGTGTTTTTGTATATTTCCTCTGGCCATTTTCTATCCACCACCTCCATATAATCTTCGTACCTGTTAGTCTCTTCTATTTCATGAAGTTCTTCTTCCATTATTGTTTGTGTTACCACGCTTGTTACGTTTGGACTTTCCGTCATTGTGTCTGCATCAAACACCATTTTTTCACATTTGTCATACTTGTTTTCTTCTATCCATTGTTGTACATTTCTGCTATTTATTGCCATCATTTGTGCCTTTAGTTTAGATGTTATTACCTTTATTTCTCTCTTCGTGTTTTGCTCTATGTACCTTTCTAATTCATTTACTAGTTTTTTTGTTGCTTCCAGTGCCTCAGTCAAGATAAATGCGTCTATATTTTCCTTTTTCTTATATGCTGTTAACTCATTTTCATTTTTTTCATGTGTGTCTGTACTTGTGTCTAAGTCTATAATTTTCCTCTTCTTATTTTCTTGTATGCTCATAGATCTTTGCCTTCCAAACGTGTCTTTTATCCTATCAATTTCTGTTGTCCCAGACCTTCTTACCACACCCTTGGTTATACTTACTACATTTATCCCCGTTTGTGTCCAACTTCCTCCCTTCCTTTTTTCCTCTTTCCCAGTAGCTTGCAGATCATCCCTGGCCTGGCATTCCACCACGAGGTGTCTGTTTGTTTCAGTAGCTCTTCGACCGGAGGTGCCCTGAAACGGCAGCATCTCTCCAGTAGGCACTGGGGCTTCCGACTGCCCCTGTAGCTGTAACTGCAGGTCTTTTCTTCCCTCTTCCATGTTTCTTCTTTGCTGGTTTTGGTCCACGCCGGGTATCCCCCGGTACCCCAAATTATTGGGGCATTCCCCTATCCGCCACCTGGGGACGCGCCAGGTAGGAGACCAGCAACTCCCCCCGGATATCTGACTCACCTGGATTTTTTTCTCAGAAAAACATCAAAATTGTCCTAGGACTGATCCCACCGTTGGATAGAGCTAGTCGAGAGGAACATTTTGAGTGGTCCATCGTCCGAATGGGACCAGAAATTTCCGAGCGCGGAACGGGCAAACTTTTAATAATTACCCGGTATATCTGACTCACCTGGATTTTTTTCTCAGAAAATCATCAAAATTGTCCTAGGACTGATCCCACCGTTGGATAGAGCTAGTCGTGAGGAATATTTTGAGTGGTCCATCGTCCGAATGGGACCAGAAATTTCCGAGCGCGGAACGGGCAAACCTTTAATAATTACTCGGTATATGTGACATATCTGAATTTTTTTCTCAGAAAATCATCAAAATTGTCCTAGGACTGATCCCACCGTTGGATAGAGCTAGTCGAGAGGAACATTTTGAGTGGTCTATCGTCCGAATCGGACTGGAAATTTCCAAGCGCGGAGCGAGCAAACTTTTAATAATTACCCGGAATATCTGACTCACCTGGATTTTTTTCTCTGAAGAGCATCAAAATTGTCCTAGGACTGATACCACCGTTAGATAGAGCTAGTCGAGAGGAATATTTTGAGTGGTCTATCGTCCGAATCGGACTGGAAATTTCCAAGCGCGGAGCGAGCAAACTTTTAATAATTACCCGGTATATGTGACATATCTGAATTTTTTTCTCAGAAAATCATCAAAATTGTCCTAGGACTGATCCCACCGTTCGATAGAGCTAGTCGAGAGGAACATTTTGAGTGTTCTATCGTCCGAATCGGACCAGAAATTTCCGAGCGCGGAGGGAGCAAACTTTTAATAATTACTCGGTATATGTGACATATCTGAATTTTTTTCTCAGAAAGTCATCAAAATTGTCCTAGGATTGATCCCACCGTTGGATAGAGCTAGTCGAGAGGAACATTTTGAGTGTTCTATCGTCCGAATCGGACCAGAAATTTCCGAGCGCGGAGCGAGCAAACTTTTAATAATTACTCGGTATATGTGACATATCTGAATTTTTTTCTCAGAAAGTCATCAAAATTGTCCTAGGATTGATCCCACCGTTGGATAGAGCTAGTCGAGAGGAACATTTTGAGTGTTCTATCGTCCGAATCGGACCAGAAATTTCCGAGCGCGGAACGGGCAAACTTTTAATAATTACCCGGTATATCTGACTCAACTGGATTTTTTTCTCTGAAGATCATCAAAATTGTCCTAGGACTGATCACACCGTTGGATAGAGCTAGTCGAGAGGAACATTTTATGTGGTCTATCGTCCGAATCGGACCAGAAATTTCCGAGCGCGGAACGGGCAAACTTTTAATAATTACCCGGTATATCTGACTCACCTGGATTTTTTTCTCAGAAAATCATCAAAATTGTCCTAGGACTGATCCCACCGTTCGATAGAGCTAGTCGAGAGGAATATTTTGAGTGGTCTATCGTCCGAATCGGACCAGAAATTTCCAAGCGCGGAGCGAGCAAACTTTTAATAATTACCCAGTATATCTGACTCACCTGGATTTTTTTCTCAGAAAATCATCAAAATTGTCCTAGGACTGATCCCACCGTTGGATAGAGCTAGTCGAGAGGAACATTTTGAGTGTTCTATCGTCCGAATCGGACCAGAAATTTCCGAGCGCGGAGCGAGCAAACCTTTAATAATTACTCGGTATATGTGACATATCTGAATTTTTTTCTCAGAAAATCATCAAAATTGTCCTAGGACTGATCCCACCGATGGATAGAGCTAGTCGTGAGGAATATTTTGAGTGGTCTATCGTCCGAATCGGACCAGAAATTTCCAAGCGCGGAGCGAGCAAACTTTTAATAATTACCCAGTATATCTGACTCACCTGGATTTTTTTCTCAGAAAATCATCAAAATTGTCCTAGGACTGATCCCACCGTTGGATAGACCTAGTCGAGAGGAACATTTTGAGTGTTCTATCGTCCGAATCGGACCAGAAATTTCCGAGCGCGGAGCGAGCAAACCTTTAATAATTACTCGGTATATGTGACATATCTGAATTTTTTTCTCAGAAAATCATCAAAATTGTCCTAGGACTGATCCACCGTTGGATAGAGCTAGTCGAGAGGAACATTTTGAGTGTTCTATCGTCCGAATCGGACCAGAAATTTCCGAGCGCGGAGCGAGCAAACCTTTAATAATTACTCGGTATATGTGACATATCTGAATTTTTTTCTCAGAAAATCATCAAAATTGTCCTAGGACTGATCCCACCGTTCGATAGAGCTAGTCGAGAGGAATATTTTGAGTGGTCTATCGTCCGAATCGGACTGGAAATTTCCAAGCGCAGAGCGAGCAAACTTTTAATAATTACCCAGTATACCTGACTCACCTGGATTTTTTTCTCAGAAAATCATCAAAATTGTCCTAGGACTGATACCGCCGTTGGATAGAGCTAGTCGAGAGGAATATTTTGAGTGGTCTATCGTCCGAATCGGACCAGAAATTTCCAAGCGCGGAGCGAGCAAACTTTTAATAATTACCCGGTATATGTGACATATCTGAATTTTTTTCTCAGAAAATCATCAAAATTGTCCTAGGACTGATCCCACCGTTGGATAGAGCTAGTCGAGAGGAATATTTTGATTGGTCTATCGTCCGAATCGGACTGGAAATTTCCAAGCGCGGAGCGAGCAAACTTTTAATAATTACCCGGTATATCTGACTCGCCTAGATTTTTTTCTCAGAAAACCATCAAAATTGTCCTAGGACTGATCCCACCGTTGGATAGAGCTAGTCGTGAGGAATATTTTGAGTGTTCTATCGTCCGAATCGGACTGGACATTTCCGAGCGCGGAGCGAGCAAACTTTTAATAATTACCCGGTATATGTGACATATCTGAATTTTTTTCTCAGAAAATCATCAAAATTGTCCTAGGACTGATCCCACCGTTGGATAGAGCTAGTCGTGAGGAATATTTTGAGTGTTCTATCGTCCGAATCGGACTGGACATTTCCGAGCGCGGAGCGAGCAAACTTTTAATAATTACCCGGTATATGTGACATATCTGAATTTTTTTCTCAGAAAATCATCAAAATTGTCCTAGGACTGATCCCACCGTTGGATAGAGCTAGTCGAGAGGAACATTTTGAGTGGTCTATCGTCCGAATCGGACTGGACATTTCCGAGCGCGGAACGGGCAAACTTTTAATAATTACCCGGTATATCTGACTCACCTTTTTTTTTTTGAGGGGGGAAAAACCTTCTAAAGGTACCCGGTCTGATGGTCTGTCGACCGGGTTATGTGGGATTCGTCCCTAAAAGGGGCGCCTACCCACTAAAAAACCCTCCTCACTTCACCCTGGATCCCTCCCGGAACCACCACTTGGTATTACTTCAGGGGGGGGGCGGAAATTGTGCTCCTCCTGTCTCACTCCTCGCCTCTATACACTCACTCACCCTCTTTGCTCACTTCCTGCTCTCTCTATTATCCTTCTTTTCCCTTCTCTCATCCTGTTCTTTCCTTCTTAGTATCTTCTCAATATATTTAGTTATACTTTGGAAGTTTTTTTCATTTTCCGTCATTTTCTTTATTATATTCCCCAGTGTTAGCCCTTGTCCTATCTCTTTGTTTATCTTTCCCCTATCATTTTGCCACCATGTGCACTCAAAGAATGTGTGTTCCACATCATCCTTTTCCCTCTTGCAGTACCTACACCTGTCATCCTCCGCCCTACCAATTCTCTTTATATACGCCTGGTAGCATCCATGTCCCGTCAGAAATTGTGTTAAGTGATAACTGTTTTGCCCCACCGCCCTATCTGTCCATGTTCTTATTTCTGGTATTAATGTTTTTGTCCATTCATTCCCCCTTTCTGTCCATCTTTGCTGCCAGCTATTCATTGTTGTTTCTCTTTCTTTTAGTTTTTCTTCCTTGCTCTTACCCCATGCTTTCCCTCTCTCCGCAACCATCAAATCCAGGGGTATTTGTCCACCAATTACCTGTATCGCCAGGGTACCTGCAGTTCTGTATCCTCTACTTATTGCGAGCGCCATTTTCCTTTGCATTGACAGTAATTTCTTCCTCACTCCCTCTCTCTTCGTTGCATCCTTCCATATTTGGGCTGCGTATAACACTATTGACTCCGATACCATAGCTAATACTCTCCTTTGTACATCATTTATTCCTCCAGTTCTAGGCATTATTCTTCTCAGCGCCATCACCGTTTTCTCAGCCTTGCCAATTACCACATTTATATGCTCCCCGAACGTCAGTTTCCGATCAAATGTCACTCCCAGGTACTTCATTTTCTGCTTCAATTCTATTTTATGTTCATCCATGTTTATGTTGAAATCTTTTACTTTTTTTCTTCCTGTCAGTAATATTGCTTCCGTTTTCGTTGGTTCTATTTCTAGTTTATTCTCGATCATCCATCTCTTTACCAGTCCCAATGTGTTTTCCGTGCTTGTTTTTATTTCCTCCTCGTTCTTTCCTGTTACTATCAGTGCCAAATCATCGGCATATGCAACCATCTGGACTCCATATGGCAGATTCATTTCCAGCACCCCATTGTATATCACATTCCACAGATGCGGTCCCAGCACCGATCCTTGTGGGACTCCGCAGGTAAGTATCTTTTTCCTTCTGTTGTTTTCATCCCCATATTCTATAGTTCTATTCGTCAGGTATGCTTTTATTAGGTTCACCAGGTACTCGGATATTCCGCCTTCTTCCAATCTTCTCACTATTATTTTCCATGATGCCGTGTTGAAAGCATTTTTTATGTCCACCGTGGTTAACAACACTAGTTTTCTATTTTTTGCTGGTTTTGATCTTTCTTCTTCCACCGTTTCCATTATCCTTCCTAGGGCCGTTATTGTTGATTTTCCCCTCCTAAAACCATGTTGACTATTTGATATTACATTCTTTTCATCCATTTCTCTCCTAAGTCTTTCCGCAATCAGTCTTTCATATACTTTCCCCAACACATTTATCATACATAAAGGTCTGTAACTTCCTGGTTGTCCTATTGGTTTTCCATGCTTCGGTATCAATACTAGTCTTGCCGTTTTCCATTCCTTACAAAACTTACTCTTTCTCATTTCCTCATTCATTACTTTTTCTATTAAGTCCATTCTATTTTCTCCTATTAGTTTTATCATTTCCGTTGTGATACCGTCCACTCCCGGTGCTGTTTTATTTTTCATGCTTGTCACTGCTTTTTTAATTTCTTCCTTACTGAATTGTTGAAGCTTTTCGTTTATATTTTCTTTTCTTTTCTCGAAACCGCCTTCTGATTCATTTGGAAATAGACAGTCTATAATTTTCTCCGTGAGCTCCGGATTTATCTTTATTTTCTTTTTAGGTAGTTTTTCTGTCACTATTTGATATCCTCTTCCCCATACATCTTTCCTTAATTCTTCACAAGTTTGGTTCCATCTCTCTCTTTTCTCCCTTTGTATCATATTCTTTAATTTATTCTTTTCTGCTTTGTATTTCTCTTTTAAGTCCTTTAGGGTATCCTGCCCTCCTTCACTCGATCCTTTTGCTCTTACTAGTTTTCTTCTGACTCCCAGGCATGTTCTTCTCTGGTTACCAATTTCCTCATTCCACCAGTATTTCCCTTTCCTTTTATTCCTCTTCCCTTGTTTTGTTACGCACTTTTCACCTATGCTTTGTATCATTTTTGTTAGTTCCTCTGGCGTTCGTATGTCTTCTTTGTTTATTCTCCTTATTTCCTTAATGAACCTTTCTTTATTTATGTATCTATACTCCTTATTTCCTACTTCTTTTTTGTCTCTTCTTTCCCTTATTATTCTTTTATTCGCTGTTAGTATATATCTGTGATCACTAAGGGATTCTTCCTCTAGGACTCTCCAATCCATGTCTGTCACAACGCTATCACTTCCAAAAGTCACATCAATTATTGATTCCATTCCTGCTCTTTGCCAAGTTGGTGTCCCTCCCTTATTTAATGGAGTAAGGTCCATTGCCTCTGCCCATTCCATCAACAGTCTCCCTCTCTTGTCATTTTGTTTTGATCCCCATATTTTGTTCTTCGCATTAAAATCTCCACCCACTATTTTAACCCCCTTCCATCTTCCAATCTCCATCTGTAATTCTGTCAAAAATTTTTCATACTCCTCTATTCTACAGTTAGGCGTCCAATAACAGCTAACCACATATCCCCCCTGCAGTTTAACCCATACATATCCATTTCCCTCCCCATTCTCCTCTACTTCCAACTCCTCATTCATGATTTTTATTGCCGTTTTGTTATGTTTCCCCACGTACCATTCCTTGCTATTGCTTATTGTCCTAATGTGTGGTTCTGATAATAGTAATATATCCACTTTATTTTCTATTGCAGTAACCTCTGCCAGATCTTGTGCCGGTTTACTGCAATTGACATTTATTTGCAATATGTTATACATTTTTATTTCTTATTTCTCCCCCTTCTTTTTCTTCTTTTTTTCCTTTCTCTTCTTTTCCTATGTTCTCCCCGCTTTCTCGTTTATTTTTTATTTCCATTCTTGCATCCTGCAGTGCCTTTTGAAATACCCAGCACCTGCCAGTACCCGCTCTGTGACCTTCCCTACTACACAACAAGCAATATTCCTCATTTTCACAATCCCTCGCCTGGTGTCCACTTTCTCCACATTTATAACAACAATCCCTGTTATCCCTTCCTACACATTCCTGCTCTATATGCCCATACTTCCAACATCTGTTGCACTTTTTTATTTCAATTTTCCTATATATACCTGCTCTTACCATTCCTACTCTGATACTTCTCATTTCTTGTAATTTTTGTGCCATAATTTCTGTTGTATGAACTGTTATCGCCCGCGTGCCGTTTGTCATAGGTCTCAATGCGCTCATCTTAATGTCTTCCTCTTGGATCTCTCCGACTTCCCTTTCTATTGCTTTTCTCACATCCTCCTGATTAGTAAATATGTCCAGCCCCTTTATATATATTGTGTGCGTAGTGTTTTTATTTCCTATTATCCTTATTTTCCCTTCTTCTATTTCTTCCATGGCTTCTTTCACTTTTTTTATTTCCGCTTCATCTTTATCCATTGTTATCAATACTTTCCCTTCTTTGGTTTTCCTTATTCCTATAATTGCCTTGTTTTCACTACTTTTCAATTTTTCTCTCACTTCCTCCATAGTTTCCTGGTAATTTTTTCCTTTGCTTTCTACTACTAATGCGTATGTCCGTCTCTCTTTTCTTTTTTCTTTATTTCTGTTTATTTTTGGTGTCTGTCCCCTTATATATATTTTTGCTGTTATTTTTGTCTTATATATTATCATTTCCATCATTTTCCTTAGGTCTTCCGGGTCCATACTAGGTATTTCGTGCAGTATCAGACATTCCCCCTCTTCACTGTTTTCCTTCACTTGACTTAATTTACTGAACAAGTCTTCCCCTGTATTTTTATATTTTATCTTAATTATTTTATTTACTATCTGTTCTCTTTTGCCCTTTATTTCGTATATTTGTTTGATAACACTCACTTCTTCCTCTATTCTTTTTAGTTCTGGATATTTTACCTTATATTGTTTTAAAACTTCCGTTGTCCAATCTTTATCATTTTCTCTTACCATCACTACTTTTACCATTCCATGTTCTGTCTCCGTTGGATCTCCATTCCTAACCTCTGTGTTTTTGTATATTTCCTCTGGCCATTTTCTATCCACCACCTCCATATAATCTTCGTACCTGTTAGTCTCTTCTATTTCATGAAGTTCTTCTTCCATTATTGTTTGTGTTACCACGCTTGTTACGTTTGGACTTTCCGTCATTGTGTCTGCATCAAACACCATTTTTTCACATTTGTCATACTTGTTTTCTTCTATCCATTGTTGTACATTTCTGCTATTTATTGCCATCATTTGTGCCTTTAGTTTAGATGTTATTACCTTTATTTCTCTCTTCGTGTTTTGCTCTATGTACCTTTCTAATTCATTTACTAGTTTTTTTGTTGCTTCCAGTGCCTCAGTCAAGATAAATGCGTCTATATTTTCCTTTTTCTTATATGCTGTTAACTCATTTTCATTTTTTTCATGTGTGTCTGTACTTGTGTCTAAGTCTATAATTTTCCTCTTCTTATTTTCTTGTATGCTCATAGATCTTTGCCTTCCAAACGTGTCTTTTATCCTATCAATTTCTGTTGTCCCAGACCTTCTTACCACACCCTTGGTTATACTTACTACACTTATCCCCGTTTGTGTCCAACTTCCTCCCTTCCTTTTTTCCTCTTTCCCAGTAGCTTGCAGATCATCCCTGGCCTGGCATTCCACCACGAGGTGTCTGTTTGTTTCAGTAGCTCTTCGACCGGAGGTGCCCTGAAACGGCAGCATCTCTCCAGTAGGCACTGGGGCTTCCGACTGCCCCTGTAGCTGTAACTGCAGGTCTTTTCTTCCCTCTTCCATGTTTCTTCTTTGCTGGTTTTGGTCCACGCCGGGTATCCCCCGGTACCCCAAATTATTGGGGCATTCCCCTATCCGCCACCTGGGGACGCGCCAGGTAGGAGACCAGCAACTCCCCCCGGATATCTGACTCACCTGGATTTTTTTCTCAGAAAAACATCAAAATTGTCCTAGGACTGATCCCACCGTTCGATAGAGCTAGTCGAGAGGAACATTTTGAGTGTTCTATCGTCCGAATCGGACCAGAAATTTCCGAGCGCGGAGGGAGCAAACTTTTAATAATTACTCGGTATATGTGACATATCTGAATTTTTTTCTCAGAAAGTCATCAAAATTGTCCTAGGATTGATCCCACCGTTGGATAGAGCTAGTCGAGAGGAACATTTTGAGTGTTCTATCGTCCGAATCGGACCAGAAATTTCCGAGCGCGGAGAGAGCAAACTTTTAATAATTACTCGGTATATCTGACTCACCTGGATTTTTTTCTCAGAAAATCATCAAAATTGTCCTAGGACTGATCCCACCGTTAGATAGAGCTAGTCGAGAGGAATATTTTGAGTGGTCTATCGTCCGAATCGGACTGGAAATTTCCAAGCGCGGAGCGAGCAAACTTTTAATAATTACCCGGTATATCTGACTCACCTGGATTTTTTTCTCTGAAGAGCATCAAAATTGTCCTAGGACTGATCCCACCGTTAGATAGAGCTAGTCGAGAGGAATATTTTGAGTGGTCTATCGTCCGAATCGGACTGGAAATTTCCAAGCGCAGAGCGAGCAAACTTTTAAAAATTACCCGGTATATCTGACTCACCTGGATTTTTTTCTCAGAAAACCATCAAAATTGTCCTAGGACTGATCCCACCGTTGGATAGAGCTAGTCGTGAGGAATTTTTTGATTGTTCTATCGTCCGAATCGGACCGGACATTTCCGAGCGCGGTGAGAGCAAACTTTTAATAATTACTCGGTATATGTGACATATCTGAATTTTTTTCTCAGAAAACCATCAAAATTGTCCTAGGACTGATCCCACCGTTGGATAGAGCTAGTCGTGAGGAATATTTTGAGTGTTCTATCGTCCGAATCGGACTGGACATTTCCGAGCGCGGAGCGAGCAAACTTTTAATAATTACCCGGTATATGTGACATATCTGAATTTTTTTCTCAGAAAATCATCAAAATTGTCCTAGGACTGATCCCACCGTTGGATAGAGCTAGTCGTGAGGAATATTTTGAGTGTTCTATCGTCCGAATCGGACTGGACATTTCCGAGCGCGGAGCGAGCAAACTTTTAATAATTACCCGGTATATGTGACATATCTGAATTTTTTTCTCAGAAAATCATCAAAATTGTCCTAGGACTGATCCCACCGTTGGATAGAGCTAGTCGAGAGGAACATTTTGAGTGGTCTATCGTCCGAATCGGACCAGAAATTTCCAAGCGCGGAGCGAGCAAACTTTTAATAATTACCCGGTATGTGTGACATATCTGAATTTTTTTCTCAGAAAATCATCAAAATTGTCCTAGGACTGATCCCACCGTTGGATAGAGCTAGTCGAGAGGAATATTTTGAGTGGTCTATCGTCCGAATCGGACTGGAAATTTCCAAGCGCGGAGCGAGCAAACTTTTAATAATTACCCGGTATATGTGACATATCTGAATTTTTTTCTCAGAAAGTCATCAAAATTGTCCTAGGATTGATCCCACCGTTGGATAGAGCTAGTCGAGAGGAACATTTTGAGTGTTCTATCGTCCGAATCGGACCAGAAATTTCCGAGCGCGGAACGGGCAAACTTTTAATAATTACCCGGTATATCTGACTCAACTGGATTTTTTTCTCTGAAGATCATCAAAATTGTCCTAGGACTGATCACACCGTTGGATAGAGCTAGTCGAGAGGAACATTTTATGTGGTCTATCGTCCGAATCGGACCAGAAATTTCCGAGCGCGGAACGGGCAAACTTTTAATAATTACCCGGTATATCTGACTCACCTGGATTTTTTTCTCAGAAAATCATCAAAATTGTCCTAGGACTGATCCCACCGTTCGATAGAGCTAGTCGAGAGGAATATTTTGAGTGGTCTATCGTCCGAATCGGACCAGAAATTTCCAAGCGCGGAGCGAGCAAACTTTTAATAATTACCCAGTATATCTGACTCACCTGGATTTTTTTCTCAGAAAATCATCAAAATTGTCCTAGGACTGATCCCACCGATGGATAGAGCTAGTCGTGAGGAATATTTTGAGTGGTCTATCGTCCGAATCGGACCAGAAATTTCCAAGCGCGGAGCGAGCAAACTTTTAATAATTACCCAGTATATCTGACTCACCTGGATTTTTTTCTCAGAAAATCATCAAAATTGTCCTAGGACTGATCCCACCGTTGGATAGAGCTAGTCGAGAGGAACATTTTGAGTGTTCTATCGTCCGAATCGGACCAGAAATTTCCGAGCGCGGAGCGAGCAAACCTTTAATAATTACTCGGTATATGTGACATATCTGAATTTTTTTCTCAGAAAATCATCAAAATTGTCCTAGGACTGATCCACCGTTGGATAGAGCTAGTCGAGAGGAACATTTTGAGTGTTCTATCGTCCGAATCGGACCAGAAATTTCCGAGCGCGGAGCGAGCAAACCTTTAATAATTACTCGGTATATGTGACATATCTGAATTTTTTTCTCAGAAAATCATCAAAATTGTCCTAGGACTGATCCCACCGTTCGATAGAGCTAGTCGAGAGGAATATTTTGAGTGGTCTATCGTCCGAATCGGACTGGAAATTTCCAAGCGCAGAGCGAGCAAACTTTTAATAATTACCCAGTATACCTGACTCACCTGGATTTTTTTCTCAGAAAATCATCAAAATTGTCCTAGGACTGATACCGCCGTTTTATAGAGCTAGTCGAGAGGAATATTTTGAGTGGTCTATCGTCCGAATCGGACCAGAAATTTCCAAGCGCGGAGCGAGCAAACTTTTAATAATTACCCGGTATATGTGACATATCTGAATTTTTTTCTCAGAAAATCATCAAAATTGTCCTAGGACTGATCCCACCGTTGGATAGAGCTAGTCGAGAGGAATATTTTGATTGGTCTATCGTCCGAATCGGACTGGAAATTTCCAAGCGCGGAGCGAGCAAACTTTTAATAATTACCCGGTATATCTGACTCGCCTAGATTTTTTTCTCAGAAAACCATCAAAATTGTCCTAGGACTGATCCCACCGTTGGATAGAGCTAGTCGTGAGGAATATTTTGAGTGTTCTATCGTCCGAATCGGACTGGACATTTCCGAGCGCGGAGCGAGCAAACTTTTAATAATTACCCGGTATATGTGACATATCTGAATTTTTTTCTCAGAAAATCATCAAAATTGTCCTAGGACTGATCCCACCGTTGGATAGAGCTAGTCGTGAGGAATATTTTGAGTGTTCTATCGTCCGAATCGGACTGGACATTTCCGAGCGCGGAGCGAGCAAACTTTTAATAATTACCCGGTATATGTGACATATCTGAATTTTTTTCTCAGAAAATCATCAAAATTGTCCTAGGACTGATCCCACCGTTGGATAGAGCTAGTCGAGAGGAACATTTTGAGTGGTCTATCGTCCGAATCGGACCAGAAATTTCCAAGCGCGGAGCGAGCAAACTTTTAATAATTACCCGGTATGTGTGACATATCTGAATTTTTTTCTCAGAAAATCATCAAAATTGTCCTAGGACTGATCCCACCGTTGGATAGAGCTAGTCGAGAGGAATATTTTGAGTGGTCTATCGTCCGAATCGGACTGGAAATTTCCAAGCGCGGAGCGAGCAAACTTTTAATAATTACCCGGTATATGTGACATATCTGAATTTTTTTCTCAGAAAGTCATCAAAATTGTCCTAGGATTGATCCCACCGTTGGATAGAGCTAGTCGAGAGGAACATTTTGAGTGTTCTATCGTCCGAATCGGACCAGAAATTTCCGAGCGCGGAACGGGCAAACTTTTAATAATTACCCGGTATATCTGACTCAACTGGATTTTTTTCTCTGAAGATCATCAAAATTGTCCTAGGACTGATCACACCGTTGGATAGAGCTAGTCGAGAGGAACATTTTATGTGGTCTATCGTCCGAATCGGACCAGAAATTTCCGAGCGCGGAACGGGCAAACTTTTAATAATTACCCGGTATATCTGACTCACCTGGATTTTTTTCTCAGAAAATCATCAAAATTGTCCTAGGACTGATCCCACCGTTCGATAGAGCTAGTCGAGAGGAATATTTTGAGTGGTCTATCGTCCGAATCGGACCAGAAATTTCCAAGCGCGGAGCGAGCAAACTTTTAATAATTACCCAGTATATCTGACTCACCTGGATTTTTTTCTCAGAAAATCATCAAAATTGTCCTAGGACTGATCCCACCGATGGATAGAGCTAGTCGTGAGGAATATTTTGAGTGGTCTATCGTCCGAATCGGACCAGAAATTTCCAAGCGCGGAGCGAGCAAACTTTTAATAATTACCCAGTATATCTGACTCACCTGGATTTTTTTCTCAGAAAATCATCAAAATTGTCCTAGGACTGATCCCACCGTTGGATAGAGCTAGTCGAGAGGAACATTTTGAGTGTTCTATCGTCCGAATCGGACCAGAAATTTCCGAGCGCGGAGCGAGCAAACCTTTAATAATTACTCGGTATATGTGACATATCTGAATTTTTTTCTCAGAAAATCATCAAAATTGTCCTAGGACTGATCCACCGTTGGATAGAGCTAGTCGAGAGGAACATTTTGAGTGTTCTATCGTCCGAATCGGACCAGAAATTTCCGAGCGCGGAGCGAGCAAACCTTTAATAATTACTCGGTATATGTGACATATCTGAATTTTTTTCTCAGAAAATCATCAAAATTGTCCTAGGACTGATCCCACCGTTGGATAGAGCTAGTCGTGAGGAATATTTTGAGTGTTCTATCGTCCGAATCGGACTGGACATTTCCGAGCGCGGAGCGAGCAAACTTTTAATAATTACCCGGTATATGTGACATATCTGAATTTTTTTCTCAGAAAATCATCAAAATTGTCCTAGGACTGATCCCACCGTTGGATAGAGCTAGTCGAGAGGAACATTTTGAGTGGTCTATCGTCCGAATCGGACCAGAAATTTCCAAGCGCGGAGCGAGCAAACTTTTAATAATTACCCGGTATATCTGACTCACCTTTTTTTTTTTGAGGGGGGAAAAACCTTCTAAAGGTACCCGGTCTGATGGTCTGTCGACCGGGTTATGTGGGATTCGTCCCTAAAAGGGGCGCCTACCCACTAAAAAACCCTCCTCACTTCACCCTGGATCCCTCCCGGAACCACCACTTGGTATTACTTCAGGGGGGGGGCGGAAATTGTGCTCCTCCTGTCTCACTCCTCGCCTCTATACACTCACGCACCCTCTTTGCTCACTTCCTGCTCTCTCTATTATCCTTCTTTTCCCTTCTCTCATCCTGTTCTTTCCTTCTTAGTATCTTCTCAATATATTTAGTTATACTTTGGAAGTTTTTTTCATTTTCCGTCATTTTCTTTATTATATTCCCCAGTGTTAGCCCTTGTCCTATCTCTTTGTTTATCTTTCCCCTATCATTTTGCCACCATGTGCACTCAAAGAATGTGTGTTCCACATCATCCTTTTCCCTCTTGCAGTACCTACACCTGTCATCCTCCGCCCTACCAATTCTCTTTATATACGCCTGGTAGCATCCATGTCCCGTCAGAAATTGTGTTAAGTGATAACTGTTTTGCCCCACCGCCCTATCTGTCCATGTTCTTATTTCTGGTATTAATGTTTTTGTCCATTCATTCCCCCTTTCTGTCCATCTTTGCTGCCAGCTATTCATTGTTGTTTCTCTTTCTTTTAGTTTTTCTTCCTTGCTCTTACCCCATGCTTTCCCTCTCTCCGCAACCATCAAATCCAGGGGTATTTGTCCACCAATTACCTGTATCGCCAGGGTACCTGCAGTTCTGTATCCTCTACTTATTGCGAGCGCCATTTTCCTTTGCATTGACAGTAATTTCTTCCTCACTCCCTCTCTCTTCGTTGCATCCTTCCATATTTGGGCTGCGTATAACACTATTGACTCCTATACCATAGCTAATACTCTCCTTTGTACATCATTTATTCCTCCAGTTCTAGGCATTATTCTTCTCAGCGCCATCACCGTTTTCTCAGCCTTGCCAATTACCACATTTATATGCTCCCCGAACGTCAGTTTCCGATCAAATGTCACTCCCAGGTACTTCATTTTCTGCTTCAATTCTATTTTATGTTCATCCATGTTTATGTTGAAATCTTTTACTTTTTTTCTTCCTGTCAGTAATATTGCTTCCGTTTTCGTTGGTTCTATTTCTAGTTTATTCTCGATCATCCATCTCTTTACCAGTCCCAATGTGTTTTCCGTGCTTGTTTTTATTTCCTCCTCGTTCTTTCCTGTTACTATCAGTGCCAAATCATCGGCATATGCAACCATCTGGACTCCATATGGCAGATTCATTTCCAGCACCCCATTGTATATCACATTCCACAGATGCGGTCCCAGCACCGATCCTTGTGGGACTCCGCAGGTAAGTATCTTTTTCCTTCTGTTGTTTTCATCCCCATATTCTATAGTTCTATTCGTCAGGTATGCTTTTATTAGGTTCACCAGGTACTCGGATATTCCGCCTTCTTCCAATCTTCTCACTATTATTTTCCATGATGCCGTGTTGAAAGCATTTTTTATGTCCACCGTGGTTAACAACACTAGTTTTCTATTTTTTGCTGGTTTTGATCTTTCTTCTTCCACCGTTTCCATTATCCTTCCTAGGGCCGTTATTGTTGATTTTCCCCTCCTAAAACCATGTTGACTATTTGATATTACATTCTTTTCATCCATTTCTCTCCTAAGTCTTTCCGCAATCAGTCTTTCATATACTTTCCCCAACACATTTATCATACATAAAGGTCTGTAACTTCCTGGTTGTCCTATTGGTTTTCCATGCTTCGGTATCAATACTAGTCTTGCCGTTTTCCATTCCTTACAAAACTTACTCTTTCTCATTTCCTCATTCATTACTTTTTCTATTAAGTCCATTCTATTTTCTCCTATTAGTTTTATCATTTCCGTTGTGATACCGTCCACTCCCGGTGCTGTTTTATTTTTCATGCTTGTCACTGCTTTTTTAATTTCTTCCTTACTGAATTGTTGAAGCTTTTCGTTTATATTTTCTTTTCTTTTCTCGAAACCGCCTTCTGATTCATTTGGAAATAGACAGTCTATAATTTTCTCCGTGAGCTCCGGATTTATCTTTATTTTCTTTTTAGGTAGTTTTTCTGTCACTATTTGATATCCTCTTCCCCATACATCTTTCCTTAATTCTTCACAAGTTTGGTTCCATCTCTCTCTTTTCTCCCTTTGTATCATATTCTTTAATTTATTCTTTTCTGCTTTGTATTTCTCTTTTAAGTCCTTTAGGGTATCCTGCCCTCCTTCACTCGATCCTTTTGCTCTTACTAGTTTTCTTCTGACTCCCAGGCATGTTCTTCTCTGGTTACCAATTTCCTCATTCCACCAGTATTTCCCTTTCCTTTTATTCCTCTTCCCTTGTTTTGTTACGCACTTTTCACCTATGCTTTGTATCATTTTTGTTAGTTCCTCTGGCGTTCGTATGTCTTCTTTGTTTATTCTCCTTATTTCCTTAATGAACCTTTCTTTATTTATGTATCTATACTCCTTATTTCCTACTTCTTTTTTGTCTCTTCTTTCCCTTATTATTCTTTTATTCGCTGTTAGTATATATCTGTGATCACTAAGGGATTCTTCCTCTAGGACTCTCCAATCCATGTCTGTCACAACGCTATCACTTCCAAAAGTCACATCAATTATTGATTCCATTCCTGCTCTTTGCCAAGTTGGTGTCCCTCCCTTATTTAATGGAGTAAGGTCCATTGCCTCTGCCCATTCCATCAACAGTCTCCCTCTCTTGTCATTTTGTTTTGATCCCCATATTTTGTTCTTCGCATTAAAATCTCCACCCACTATTTTAACCCCCTTCCATCTTCCAATCTCCATCTGTAATTCTGTCAAAAATTTTTCATACTCCTCTATTCTACAGTTAGGCGTCCAATAACAGCTAACCACATATCCCCCCTGCAGTTTAACCCATACATATCCATTTCCCTCCCCATTCTCCTCTACTTCCAACTCCTCATTCATGATTTTTATTGCCGTTTTGTTATGTTTCCCCACGTACCATTCCTTGCTATTGCTTATTGTCCTAATGTGTGGTTCTGATAATAGTAATATATCCACTTTATTTTCTATTGCAGTAACCTCTGCCAGATCTTGTGCCGGTTTACTGCAATTGACATTTATTTGCAATATGTTATACATTTTTATTTCTTATTTCTCCCCCTTCTTTTTCTTCTTTTTTTCCTTTCTCTTCTTTTCCTATGTTCTCCCCGCTTTCTCGTTTATTTTTTATTTCCATTCTTGCATCCTGCAGTGCCTTTTGAAATACCCAGCACCTGCCAGTACCCGCTCTGTGACCTTCCCTACTACACAACAAGCAATATTCCTCATTTTCACAATCCCTCGCCTGGTGTCCACTTTCTCCACATTTATAACAACAATCCCTGTTATCCCTTCCTACACATTCCTGCTCTATATGCCCATACTTCCAACATCTGTTGCACTTTTTTATTTCAATTTTCCTATATATACCTGCTCTTACCATTCCTACTCTGATACTTCTCATTTCTTGTAATTTTTGTGCCATAATTTCTGTTGTATGAACTGTTATCGCCCGCGTGCCGTTTGTCATAGGTCTCAATGCGCTCATCTTAATGTCTTCCTCTTGGATCTCTCCGACTTCCCTTTCTATTGCTTTTCTCACATCCTCCTGATTAGTAAATATGTCCAGCCCCTTTATATATATTGTGTGCGTAGTGTTTTTATTTCCTATTATCCTTATTTTCCCTTCTTCTATTTCTTCCATGGCTTCTTTCACTTTTTTTATTTCCGCTTCATCTTTATCCATTGTTATCAATACTTTCCCTTCTTTGGTTTTCCTTATTCCTATAATTGCCTTGTTTTCACTACTTTTCAATTTTTCTCTCACTTCCTCCATAGTTTCCTGGTAATTTTTTCCTTTGCTTTCTACTACTAATGCGTATGTCCGTCTCTCTTTTCTTTTTTCTTTATTTCTGTTTATTTTTGGTGTCTGTCCCCTTATATATATTTTTGCTGTTATTTTTGTCTTATATATTATCATTTCCATCATTTTCCTTAGGTCTTCCGGGTCCATACTAGGTATTTCGTGCAGTATCAGACATTCCCCCTCTTCACTGTTTTCCTTCACTTGACTTAATTTACTGAACAAGTCTTCCCCTGTATTTTTATATTTTATCTTAATTATTTTATTTACTATCTGTTCTCTTTTGCCCTTTATTTCGTATATTTGTTTGATAACACTCACTTCTTCCTCTATTCTTTTTAGTTCTGGATATTTTACCTTATATTGTTTTAAAACTTCCGTTGTCCAATCTTTATCATTTTCTCTTACCATCACTACTTTTACCATTCCATGTTCTGTCTCCGTTGGATCTCCATTCCTAACCTCTGTGTTTTTGTATATTTCCTCTGGCCATTTTCTATCCACCACCTCCATATAATCTTCGTACCTGTTAGTCTCTTCTATTTCATGAAGTTCTTCTTCCATTATTGTTTGTGTTACCACGCTTGTTACGTTTGGACTTTCCGTCATTGTGTCTGCATCAAACACCATTTTTTCACATTTGTCATACTTGTTTTCTTCTATCCATTGTTGTACATTTCTGCTATTTATTGCCATCATTTGTGCCTTTAGTTTAGATGTTATTACCTTTATTTCTCTCTTCGTGTTTTGCTCTATGTACCTTTCTAATTCATTTACTAGTTTTTTTGTTGCTTCCAGTGCCTCAGTCAAGATAAATGCGTCTATATTTTCCTTTTTCTTATATGCTGTTAACTCATTTTCATTTTTTTCATGTGTGTCTGTACTTGTGTCTAAGTCTATAATTTTCCTCTTCTTATTTTCTTGTATGTTCATAGATCTTTGCCTTCCAAACGTGTCTTTTATCCTATCAATTTCTGTTGTCCCAGACCTTCTTACCACACCCTTGGTTATACTTACTACACTTATCCCCGTTTGTGTCCAACTTCCTCCCTTCCTTTTTTCCTCTTTCCCAGTAGCTTGCAGATCATCCCTGGCCTGGCATTCCACCACGAGGTGTCTGTTTGTTTCAGTAGCTCTTCGACCGGAGGTGCCCTGAAACGGCAGCATCTCTCCAGTAGGCACTGGGGCTTCCGACTGCCCCTGTAGCTGTAACTGCAGGTCTTTTCTTCCCTCTTCCATGTTTCTTCTTTGCTGGTTTTGGTCCACGCCGGGTATCCCCCGGTACCCCAAATTATTGGGGCATTCCCCTATCCGCCACCTGGGGACGCGCCAGGTAGGAGACCAGCAACTCCCCCCGGATATCTGACTCACCTGGATTTTTTTCTCAGAAAAACATCAAAATTGTCCTAGGACTGATCCCACCGTTGGATAGAGCTAGTCGAGAGGAACATTTTGAGTGGTCCATCGTCCGAATGGGACCAGAAATTTCCGAGCGCGGAACGGGCAAACTTTTAATAATTACCCGGTATATCTGACTCACCTGGATTTTTTTCTCAGAAAATCATCAAAATTGTCCTAGGACTGATCCCACCGTTGGATAGAGCTAGTCGTGAGGAATATTTTGAGTGGTCCATCGTCCGAATGGGACCAGAAATTTCCGAGCGCGGAACGGGCAAACCTTTAATAATTACTCGGTATATGTGACATATCTGAATTTTTTTCTCAGAAAATCATCAAAATTGTCCTAGGACTGATCCCACCGTTGGATAGAGCTAGTCGAGAGGAACATTTTGAGTGGTCTATCGTCCGAATCGGACTGGAAATTTCCAAGCGCGGAGCGAGCAAACTTTTAATAATTACCCGGAATATCTGACTCACCTGGATTTTTTTCTCTGAAGAGCATCAAAATTGTCCTAGGACTGATACCACCGTTAGATAGAGCTAGTCGAGAGGAATATTTTGAGTGGTCTATCGTCCGAATCGGACTGGAAATTTCCAAGCGCGGAGCGAGCAAACTTTTAATAATTACCCGGTATATGTGACATATCTGAATTTTTTTCTCAGAAAATCATCAAAATTGTCCTAGGACTGATCCCACCGTTCGATAGAGCTAGTCGAGAGGAACATTTTGAGTGTTCTATCGTCCGAATCGGACCAGAAATTTCCGAGCGCGGAGGGAGCAAACTTTTAATAATTACTCGGTATATGTGACATATCTGAATTTTTTTCTCAGAAAGTCATCAAAATTGTCCTAGGATTGATCCCACCGTTGGATAGAGCTAGTCGAGAGGAACATTTTGAGTGTTCTATCGTCCGAATCGGACCAGAAATTTCCGAGCGCGGAACGGGCAAACTTTTAATAATTACCCGGTATATCTGACTCAACTGGATTTTTTTCTCTGAAGATCATCAAAATTGTCCTAGGACTGATCACACCGTTGGATAGAGCTAGTCGAGAGGAACATTTTATGTGGTCTATCGTCCGAATCGGACCAGAAATTTCCGAGCGCGGAACGGGCAAACTTTTAATAATTACCCGGTATATCTGACTCACCTGGATTTTTTTCTCAGAAAATCATCAAAATTGTCCTAGGACTGATCCCACCGTTCGATAGAGCTAGTCGAGAGGAATATTTTGAGTGGTCTATCGTCCGAATCGGACCAGAAATTTCCAAGCGCGGAGCGAGCAAACTTTTAATAATTACCCAGTATATCTGACTCACCTGGATTTTTTTCTCAGAAAATCATCAAAATTGTCCTAGGACTGATCCCACCGATGGATAGAGCTAGTCGTGAGGAATATTTTGAGTGGTCCATCGTCCGAATGGGACCAGAAATTTCCGAGCGCGGAACGGGCAAACTTTTAATAATTGCCCGGTATATCTGACTCACCTGGATTTTTTTCTCAGAAAACCATCAAAATTGTCCTAGGACTGATCCCACCGTTGGATAGAGCTAGTCGTGAGGAATATTTTGAGTGGTCCATCGTCCGAATGGGACCAGAAATTTCCGAGCGCGGAACGGGCAAACTTTTAATAATTGCCCGGTATATCTGACTCACCTGGATTTTTTTCTCAGAAAACCATCAAAATTGTCCTAGGACTGATCCCACCGTTGGATAGAGCTAGTCGTGAGGAATATTTTGAGTGTTCTATCGTCCGAATCGGACTGGACATTTCCGAGCGCGGAGCGAGCAAACTTTTAATAATTACCCGGTATATCTGACTCACCTGGATTTTTTTCTCTGAAGATCATAAAATTGTCCTAGGACTGATCCCACCGTGCGATAGAGCTACTCGTGAGGAATATTTTGAGTGTTCTATCGTCCGAATCGGACCAGAAATTTCCGAGCGCGGAGCGAGCAAACCTTTAATAATTACTCGGTATATGTGACATATCTGAATTTTTTTCTCAGAAAATCATCAAAATTGTCCTAGGACTGATCCCACCGTTGGATAGAGCTAGTCGAGAGGAACATTTTGAGTGGTCTATCGTCCGAATCGGACTGGAAATTTCCAAGCGCGGAGCGAGCAAACTTTTAATAATTACCCGGAATATCTGACTCACCTGGATTTTTTTCTCTGAAGAGCATCAAAATTGTCCTAGGACTGATACCACCGTTAGATAGAGCTAGTCGAGAGGAATATTTTGAGTGGTCTATCGTCCGAATCGGACTGGAAATTTCCAAGCGCGGAGCGAGCAAACTTTTAATAATTACCCGCTATATGTGACATATCTGAATTTTTTTCTCAGAAAATCATCAAAATTGTCCTAGGACTGATCCCACCGTTCGATAGAGCTAGTCGAGAGGAACATTTTGAGTGTTCTATCGTCCGAATCGGACCAGAAATTTCCGAGCGCGGAGGGAGCAAACTTTTAATAATTACTCGGTATATGTGACATATCTGAATTTTTTTCTCAGAAAGTCATCAAAATTGTCCTAGGATTGATCCCACCGTTGGATAGAGCTAGTCGAGAGGAACATTTTGAGTGTTCTATCGTCCGAATCGGACCAGAAATTTCCGAGCGCGGAACGGGCAAACTTTTAATAATTACCCGGTATATCTGACTCAACTGGATTTTTTTCTCTGAAGATCATCAAAATTGTCCTAGGACTGATCACACCGTTGGATAGAGCTAGTCGAGAGGAACATTTTATGTGGTCTATCGTCCGAATCGGACCAGAAATTTCCGAGCGCGGAACGGGCAAACTTTTAATAATTACCCGGTATATCTGACTCACCTGGATTTTTTTCTCAGAAAATCATCAAAATTGTCCTAGGACTGATCCCACCGTTCGATAGAGCTAGTCGAGAGGAATATTTTGAGTGGTCTATCGTCCGAATCGGACCAGAAATTTCCAAGCGCGTAGCGAGCAAACTTTTAATAATTACCCAGTATATCTGACTCACCTGGATTTTTTTCTCAGAAAATCATCAATATTGTCCTAGGACTGATCCCACCGTTCGATAGAGCTAGTCGAGAGGAATATTTTGAGTGGTCTATCGTCCGAATCGGACCAGAAATTTCCAAGCGCGGAGCGAGCAAACTTTTAATAATTACCCAGTATATCTGACTCACCTGGATTTTTTTCTCAGAAAATCATCAAAATTGTCCTAGGACTGATCCCACCGTTGGATAGAGCTAGTCGAGAGGAACATTTTGAGTGTTCTATCGTCCGAATCGGACCAGAAATTTCCAAGCGCGGAGCGAGCAAACTTTTAATAATTACCCAGTATATCTGACTCACCTGGATTTTTTTCTCAGAAAATCATCAAAATTGTCCTAGGACTGATCCCACCGATGGATAGAGCTAGTCGTGAGGAATATTTTGAGTGTTCTATCGTCCGAATCGGACCAGAAATTTCCGAGCGCGGAGCGAGCAAACCTTTAATAATTACTCGGTATATGTGACATATCTGAATTTTTTTCTCAGAAAATCATCAAAATTGTCCTAGGACTGATCCCACCGTTCGATAGAGCTAGTCGAGAGGAATATTTTGAGTGGTCTATCGTCCGAATCGGACTGGAAATTTCCAAGCGCAGAGCGAGCAAACTTTTAATAATTACCCAGTATACCTGACTCACCTGGATTTTTTTCTCAGAAAATCATCAAAATTGTCCTAGGACTGATACCGCCGTTGGATAGAGCTAGTCGAGAGGAATATTTTGAGTGGTCTATCGTCCGAATCGGACCAGAAATTTCCAAGCGCGGAGCGAGCAAACTTTTAATAATTACCCGGTATATGTGACATATCTGAATTTTTTTCTCAGAAAATCATCAAAATTGTCCTAGGACTGATCCCACCGTTGGATAGAGCTAGTCGAGAGGAATATTTTGATTGGTCTATCGTCCGAATCGGACTGGAAATTTCCAAGCGCGGAGCGAGCAAACTTTTAATAATTACCCGGTATATCTGACTCGCCTAGATTTTTTTCTCAGAAAACCATCAAAATTGTCCTAGGACTGATCCCACCGTTGGATAGAGCTAGTCGTGAGGAATATTTTGAGTGTTCTATCGTCCGAATCGGACTGGACATTTCCGAGCGCGGAGCGAGCAAACTTTTAATAATTACCCGGTATATGTGACATATCTGAATTTTTTTCTCAGAAAATCATCAAAATTGTCCTAGGACTGATCCCACCGTTGGATAGAGCTAGTCGTGAGGAATATTTTGAGTGTTCTATCGTCCGAATCGGACTGGACATTTCCGAGCGCGGAGCGAGCAAACTTTTAATAATTACCCGGTATATGTGACATATCTGAATTTTTTTCTCAGAAAATCATCAAAATTGTCCTAGGACTGATCCCACCGTTGGATAGAGCTAGTCGAGAGGAACATTTTGAGTGGTCTATCGTCCGAATCGGACCAGAAATTTCCAAGCGCGGAGCGAGCAAACTTTTAATAATTACCCGGTATGTGTGACATATCTGAATTTTTTTCTCAGAAAATCATCAAAATTGTCCTAGGACTGATCCCACCGTTGGATAGAGCTAGTCGAGAGGAATATTTTGATTGGTCTATCGTCCGAATCGGACTGGAAATTTCCAAGCGCGGAGCGAGCAAACTTTTAATAATTACCCGGTATATCTGACTCGCCTAGATTTTTTTCTCAGAAAACCATCAAAATTGTCCTAGGACTGATCCCACCGTTGGATAGAGCTAGTCGTGAGGAATATTTTGAGTGTTCTATCGTCCGAATCGGACTGGACATTTCCGAGCGCGGAGCGAGCAAACTTTTAATAATTACCCGGTATATGTGACATATCTGAATTTTTTTCTCAGAAAATCATCAAAATTGTCCTAGGACTGATCCCACCGTTGGATAGAGCTAGTCGTGAGGAATATTTTGAGTGTTCTATCGTCCGAATCGGACTGGACATTTCCGAGCGCGGAGCGAGCAAACTTTTAATAATTACCCGGTATATGTGACATATCTGAATTTTTTTCTCAGAAAATCATCAAAATTGTCCTAGGACTGATCCCACCGTTGGATAGAGCTAGTCGAGAGGAACATTTTGAGTGGTCTATCGTCCGAATCGGACTGGACATTTCCGAGCGCGGAACGGGCAAACTTTTAATAATTACCCGGTATATCTGACTCACCTTTTTTTTTTTGAGGGGGGAAAAACCTTCTAAAGGTACCCGGTCTGATGGTCTGTCGACCGGGTTATGTGGGATTCGTCCCTAAAAGGGGCGCCTACCCACTAAAAAACCCTCCTCACTTCACCCTGGATCCCTCCCGGAACCACCACTTGGTATTACTTCAGGGGGGGGGCGGAAATTGTGCTCCTCCTGTCTCACTCCTCGCCTCTATACACTCACGCACCCTCTTTGCTCACTTCCTGCTCTCTCTATTATCCTTCTTTTCCCTTCTCTCATCCTGTTCTTTCCTTCTTAGTATCTTCTCAATATATTTAGTTATACTTTGGAAGTTTTTTTCATTTTCCGTCATTTTCTTTATTATATTCCCCAGTGTTAGCCCTTGTCCTATCTCTTTGTTTATCTTTCCCCTATCATTTTGCCACCATGTGCACTCAAAGAATGTGTGTTCCACATCATCCTTTTCCCTCTTGCAGTACCTACACCTGTCATCCTCCGCCCTACCAATTCTCTTTATATACGCCTGGTAGCATCCATGTCCCGTCAGAAATTGTGTTAAGTGATAACTGTTTTGCCCCACCGCCCTATCTGTCCATGTTCTTATTTCTGGTATTAATGTTTTTGTCCATTCATTCCCCCTTTCTGTCCATCTTTGCTGCCAGCTATTCATTGTTGTTTCTCTTTCTTTTAGTTTTTCTTCCTTGCTCTTACCCCATGCTTTCCCTCTCTCCGCAACCATCAAATCCAGGGGTATTTGTCCACCAATTACCTGTATCGCCAGGGTACCTGCAGTTCTGTATCCTCTACTTATTGCGAGCGCCATTTTCCTTTGCATTGACAGTAATTTCTTCCTCACTCCCTCTCTCTTCGTTGCATCCTTCCATATTTGGGCTGCGTATAACACTATTGACTCCTATACCATAGCTAATACTCTCCTTTGTACATCATTTATTCCTCCAGTTCTAGGCATTATTCTTCTCAGCGCCATCACCGTTTTCTCAGCCTTGCCAATTACCACATTTATATGCTCCCCGAACGTCAGTTTCCGATCAAATGTCACTCCCAGGTACTTCATTTTCTGCTTCAATTCTATTTTATGTTCATCCATGTTTATGTTGAAATCTTTTACTTTTTTTCTTCCTGTCAGTAATATTGCTTCCGTTTTCGTTGGTTCTATTTCTAGTTTATTCTCGATCATCCATCTCTTTACCAGTCCCAATGTGTTTTCCGTGCTTGTTTTTATTTCCTCCTCGTTCTTTCCTGTTACTATCAGTGCCAAATCATCGGCATATGCAACCATCTGGACTCCATATGGCAGATTCATTTCCAGCACCCCATTGTATATCACATTCCACAGATGCGGTCCCAGCACCGATCCTTGTGGGACTCCGCAGGTAAGTATCTTTTTCCTTCTGTTGTTTTCATCCCCATATTCTATAGTTCTATTCGTCAGGTATGCTTTTATTAGGTTCACCAGGTACTCGGATATTCCGCCTTCTTCCAATCTTCTCACTATTATTTTCCATGATGCCGTGTTGAAAGCATTTTTTATGTCCACCGTGGTTAACAACACTAGTTTTCTATTTTTTGCTGGTTTTGATCTTTCTTCTTCCACCGTTTCCATTATCCTTCCTAGGGCCGTTATTGTTGATTTTCCCCTCCTAAAACCATGTTGACTATTTGATATTACATTCTTTTCATCCATTTCTCTCCTAAGTCTTTCCGCAATCAGTCTTTCATATACTTTCCCCAACACATTTATCATACATAAAGGTCTGTAACTTCCTGGTTGTCCTATTGGTTTTCCATGCTTCGGTATCAATACTAGTCTTGCCGTTTTCCATTCCTTACAAAACTTACTCTTTCTCATTTCCTCATTCATTACTTTTTCTATTAAGTCCATTCTATTTTCTCCTATTAGTTTTATCATTTCCGTTGTGATACCGTCCACTCCCGGTGCTGTTTTATTTTTCATGCTTGTCACTGCTTTTTTAATTTCTTCCTTACTGAATTGTTGAAGCTTTTCGTTTATATTTTCTTTTCTTTTCTCGAAACCGCCTTCTGATTCATTTGGAAATAGACAGTCTATAATTTTCTCCGTGAGCTCCGGATTTATCTTTATTTTCTTTTTAGGTAGTTTTTCTGTCACTATTTGATATCCTCTTCCCCATACATCTTTCCTTAATTCTTCACAAGTTTGGTTCCATCTCTCTCTTTTCTCCCTTTGTATCATATTCTTTAATTTATTCTTTTCTGCTTTGTATTTCTCTTTTAAGTCCTTTAGGGTATCCTGCCCTCCTTCACTCGATCCTTTTGCTCTTACTAGTTTTCTTCTGACTCCCAGGCATGTTCTTCTCTGGTTACCAATTTCCTCATTCCACCAGTATTTCCCTTTCCTTTTATTCCTCTTCCCTTGTTTTGTTACGCACTTTTCACCTATGCTTTGTATCATTTTTGTTAGTTCCTCTGGCGTTCGTATGTCTTCTTTGTTTATTCTCCTTATTTCCTTAATGAACCTTTCTTTATTTATGTATCTATACTCCTTATTTCCTACTTCTTTTTTGTCTCTTCTTTCCCTTATTATTCTTTTATTCGCTGTTAGTATATATCTGTGATCACTAAGGGATTCTTCCTCTAGGACTCTCCAATCCATGTCTGTCACAACGCTATCACTTCCAAAAGTCACATCAATTATTGATTCCATTCCTGCTCTTTGCCAAGTTGGTGTCCCTCCCTTATTTAATGGAGTAAGGTCCATTGCCTCTGCCCATTCCATCAACAGTCTCCCTCTCTTGTCATTTTGTTTTGATCCCCATATTTTGTTCTTCGCATTAAAATCTCCACCCACTATTTTAACCCCCTTCCATCTTCCAATCTCCATCTGTAATTCTGTCAAAAATTTTTCATACTCCTCTATTCTACAGTTAGGCGTCCAATAACAGCTAACCACATATCCCCCCTGCAGTTTAACCCATACATATCCATTTCCCTCCCCATTCTCCTCTACTTCCAACTCCTCATTCATGATTTTTATTGCCGTTTTGTTATGTTTCCCCACGTACCATTCCTTGCTATTGCTTATTGTCCTAATGTGTGGTTCTGATAATAGTAATATATCCACTTTATTTTCTATTGCAGTAACCTCTGCCAGATCTTGTGCCGGTTTACTGCAATTGACATTTATTTGCAATATGTTATACATTTTTATTTCTTATTTCTCCCCCTTCTTTTTCTTCTTTTTTTCCTTTCTCTTCTTTTCCTATGTTCTCCCCGCTTTCTCGTTTATTTTTTATTTCCATTCTTGCATCCTGCAGTGCCTTTTGAAATACCCAGCACCTGCCAGTACCCGCTCTGTGACCTTCCCTACTACACAACAAGCAATATTCCTCATTTTCACAATCCCTCGCCTGGTGTCCACTTTCTCCACATTTATAACAACAATCCCTGTTATCCCTTCCTACACATTCCTGCTCTATATGCCCATACTTCCAACATCTGTTGCACTTTTTTATTTCAATTTTCCTATATATACCTGCTCTTACCATTCCTACTCTGATACTTCTCATTTCTTGTAATTTTTGTGCCATAATTTCTGTTGTATGAACTGTTATCGCCCGCGTGCCGTTTGTCATAGGTCTCAATGCGCTCATCTTAATGTCTTCCTCTTGGATCTCTCCGACTTCCCTTTCTATTGCTTTTCTCACATCCTCCTGATTAGTAAATATGTCCAGCCCCTTTATATATATTGTGTGCGTAGTGTTTTTATTTCCTATTATCCTTATTTTCCCTTCTTCTATTTCTTCCATGGCTTCTTTCACTTTTTTTATTTCCGCTTCATCTTTATCCATTGTTATCAATACTTTCCCTTCTTTGGTTTTCCTTATTCCTATAATTGCCTTGTTTTCACTACTTTTCAATTTTTCTCTCACTTCCTCCATAGTTTCCTGGTAATTTTTTCCTTTGCTTTCTACTACTAATGCGTATGTCCGTCTCTCTTTTCTTTTTTCTTTATTTCTGTTTATTTTTGGTGTCTGTCCCCTTATATATATTTTTGCTGTTATTTTTGTCTTATATATTATCATTTCCATCATTTTCCTTAGGTCTTCCGGGTCCATACTAGGTATTTCGTGCAGTATCAGACATTCCCCCTCTTCACTGTTTTCCTTCACTTGACTTAATTTACTGAACAAGTCTTCCCCTGTATTTTTATATTTTATCTTAATTATTTTATTTACTATCTGTTCTCTTTTGCCCTTTATTTCGTATATTTGTTTGATAACACTCACTTCTTCCTCTATTCTTTTTAGTTCTGGATATTTTACCTTATATTGTTTTAAAACTTCCGTTGTCCAATCTTTATCATTTTCTCTTACCATCACTACTTTTACCATTCCATGTTCTGTCTCCGTTGGATCTCCATTCCTAACCTCTGTGTTTTTGTATATTTCCTCTGGCCATTTTCTATCCACCACCTCCATATAATCTTCGTACCTGTTAGTCTCTTCTATTTCATGAAGTTCTTCTTCCATTATTGTTTGTGTTACCACGCTTGTTACGTTTGGACTTTCCGTCATTGTGTCTGCATCAAACACCATTTTTTCACATTTGTCATACTTGTTTTCTTCTATCCATTGTTGTACATTTCTGCTATTTATTGCCATCATTTGTGCCTTTAGTTTAGATGTTATTACCTTTATTTCTCTCTTCGTGTTTTGCTCTATGTACCTTTCTAATTCATTTACTAGTTTTTTTGTTGCTTCCAGTGCCTCAGTCAAGATAAATGCGTCTATATTTTCCTTTTTCTTATATGCTGTTAACTCATTTTCATTTTTTTCATGTGTGTCTGTACTTGTGTCTAAGTCTATAATTTTCCTCTTCTTATTTTCTTGTATGCTCATAGATCTTTGCCTTCCAAACGTGTCTTTTATCCTATCAATTTCTGTTGTCCCAGACCTTCTTACCACACCCTTGGTTATACTTACTACACTTATCCCCGTTTGTGTCCAACTTCCTCCCTTCCTTTTTTCCTCTTTCCCAGTAGCTTGCAGATCATCCCTGGCCTGGCATTCCACCACGAGGTGTCTGTTTGTTTCAGTAGCTCTTCGACCGGAGGTGCCCTGAAACGGCAGCATCTCTCCAGTGGGCACTGGGGCTTCCGACTGCCCCTGTAGCTGTAACTGCAGGTCTTTTCTTCCCTCTTCCATGTTTCTTCTTTGCTGGTTTTGGTCCACGCCGGGTATCCCCCGGTACCTCAAATTATTGGGGCATTCCCCTATCCGCCACCTGGGGACGCGCCAGGTAGGAGACCAGCAACTCCCCCCGGATATCTGACTCACCTGGATTTTTTTCTCAGAAAAACATCAAAATTGTCCTAGGACTGATCCCACCGTTGGATAGAGCTAGTCGAGAGGAACATTTTGAGTGGTCCATCGTCCGAATCGGACTGGAAATTTCCAAGCGCGGAGCGAGCAAACTTTTAATAATTACCCGGTATATCTGACTCACCTGGATTTTTTTCTCTGAAGAGCATCAAAATTGTCCTAGGACTGATCCCACCGTTAGATAGAGCTAGTCGAGAGGAACATTTTGAGTGGTCTATCGTCCGAATCGGACCAGAAATTTCCGAGCGCGGAGGGAGCAAACTTTTAATAATTACTCGGTATATGTGACTCACCTGGATTTTTTTCTCAGAAAATCATCAAAATTGTCCTAGGACTGATCCCACCGTTGGATAGAGCTAGTCGTGAGGAATATTTTGAGTGTTCTATCGTCCGAATCGGACCAGAAATTTCCGAGCGCGGAGAGAGCAAACTTTTAATAATTACTCGGTATATGTGACATATCTGAATTTTTTTCTCAGAAAGTCATCAAAATTGTCCTAGGATTGATCCCACCGTTGGATAGAGCTAGTCGAGAGGAACATTTTGAGTGTTCTATCGTCCGAATCGGACCAGAAATTTCCGAGCGCGGAACGGGCAAACTTTTAATAATTACCCGGTATATCTGACTCACCTGGATTTTTTTCTCAGAAAATCATCAAAATTGTCCTAGGACTGATCCCACCGTTGGATAGAGCTAGTCGAGAGGAACATTTTGAGTGGTCTATCGTCCGAATCGGACCAGAAATTTCCAAGCGCGGAGCGAGCAAACTTTTAATAATTACCCAGTATATCTGACTCACCTGGATTTTTTTCTCAGAAAATCATCAAAATTGTCCTAGGACTGATCCCACCGTTGGATAGAGCTAGTCGAGAGGAACATTTTGAGTGGTCTATCGTCCGAATCGGACTGGAAATTTCCAAGCGCGGAGCGAGCAAACTTTTAATAATTACCCGGAATATCTGACTCACCTGGATTTTTTTCTCTGAAGAGCATCAAAATTGTCCTAGGACTGATACCACCGTTAGATAGAGCTAGTCGAGAGGAATATTTTGAGTGGTCTATCGTCCGAATCGGACCAGAAATTTCCGAGCGCGGAACGGGCAAACTTTTAATAATTACCCGGTATATCTGACTCACCTGGATTTTTTTCTCTGAAGAGCATCAAAATTGTCCTAGGACTGATCCCACCGTTCGATAGAGCTAGTCGAGAGGAATATTTTGAGTGGTCTATCGTCCGAATCGGACCAGAAATTTCCGAGCACGGAACGGGCAAACTTTTAATAATTACCCGGTATATCTGACTCACCTGGATTTTTTTCTCTGAAGAGCATCAAAATTGTCCTAGGACTGATCCCACCGTTAGATAGAGCTAGTCGAGAGGAATATTTTGAGTGGTCTATCGTCCGAATCGGACCAGAAATTTCCGAGCGCGGAACGGGCAAACTTTTAACAATTACCCGGTATATCTGACTCACCTGGATTTTTTTCTCTGAAGAGCATCAAAATTGTCCTAGGACTGATCCTACCGTTGGATAGAGCTAGTCGAGAGGAACATTTTGAGTAGTCTATCGTCCGAATCGGACCAGAAATTTCCGAGCGCGGAGAGAGCAAACTTTTAATAATTACTCGGTATATGTGACATATCTGAATTTTTTTCTCAGAAAGTCATCAAAATTGTCCTAGGATTGATCCCACCGTTGGATAGAGCTAGTCGAGAGGAACATTTTGAGTGTTCTATCGTCCGAATCGGACCAGAAATTTCCGAGCGCGGAACGGGCAAACTTTTAATAATTACCCGGTATATCTGACTCACCTGGATTTTTTTCTCAGAAAATCATCAAAATTGTCCTAGGACTGATCCCACCGTTGGATAGAGCTAGTCGTGAGGAATATTTTGAGTGTTCTATCGTCCGAATCGGACCAGAAATTTCCGAGCGCGGAGAGAGCAAACTTTTAATAATTACTCGGTATATGTGACATATCTGAATTTTTTTCTCAGAAAGTCATCAAAATTGTCCTAGGATTGATCCCACCGTTGGATAGAGCTAGTCGAGAGGAACATTTTGAGTGTTCTATCGTCCGAATCGGACCAGAAATTTCCGAGCGCGGAACGGGCAAACTTTTAATAATTACCCGGTATATCTGACTCACCTGGATTTTTTTCTCAGAAAATCATCAAAATTGTCCTAGGACTGATCCCACCGTTGGATAGAGCTAGTCGAGAGGAACATTTTGAGTGGTCTATCGTCCGAATCGGACCAGAAATTTCCAAGCGCGGAGCGAGCAAACTTTTAATAATTACCCAGTATATCTGACTCACCTGGATTTTTTTCTCAGAAAATCATAAAAATTGTCCTAGGACTGATCCCACCGTTGGATAGAGCTAGTTGAGAGGAACATTTTGAGTGGTCTATTGTCCGAATCGGACCAGAAATTTCCAAGCGGGGAGCGAGCAAACTTTTAATATTTACCCGGTATATCTGACTCACCTGGATTTTTTTCTCAGAAAATCATCAAAATTGTACTAGGACTGATCCCACCGTTCGATAGAGCTAGTCGTGAGGAATATTTTGAGTGTTTTATCGTCCGAATCGGACTGGACATTTCCGAGCGCGGAACGGGCAAACTTTTAATAATTACCCGGTATATCTGACTCACCTGGATTTTTTTCTCTGAAGATCATCAAAATTGTCCTAGGACTGATCCCTCCGTTGGATAGAGCTAGTCGTGAGGAATATTTTGAGTGGTCTATCGTCCGAATCGGACTGGACATTTCCGAGCGCGGAACGGGCAAACTTTTAATAATTTCCCGGTATATGTGACATAACTGAATCTTTTTCTCAGAAAATCATCAAAATTGTCCTAGGACTGATCCTACCGTTGGATAGAGCTAGTCGAGAGGAATATTTTGAGTGTTCTATCGTCGGAAACGGACTGGACATTTCCGAGCGCGGAGCGAGCAAACTTTTAATAATTACCCGGTATATGTGACATATCTGGATTTTTTTCTCAGAAAATCATCAAAATTGTCCTAGGACTGATCCCACCGTTGGATAGAGCTAGTCGAGAAAAACATTTTGAGTGGTCTATCGTCCGAATCGGACCAGAAATTTCCGAGCGCGGAACGGGCAAACTTTTAATAATTACCCGGTATATGTGACATATCTGGATTTTTTTCTCAGAAAATCATCAAAATTGTCCTAGGACTGATCCCACCGTTGGATAGAGCTAGTCGAGAGGAAAATTTTGAGTGGTCTATCGTCCGAATCGGACCAGAAATTTCCGAGCGCGGAGCGAACAAACTTTTAATAATTACCCGGTATATGTGACATATCTGAATTTTTTTCTCAGAAAACCATCAAAATTGTCCTAGGACTGATCCCACCGTTGGATAGAGCTAGTCGAGAGGAAAATTTTGAGTGGTCTATCGTCCGAATCGGACCAGAAATTTCCGAGCGCGGAGCGAACATACTTTTAATAATTACCCGGTATATGTGACATATCTGAATTTTTTTCTCAGAAAATCATCAAAATTGTCCTAGGATTGATCCCACCGTTCGATAGAGCTAGTCGAGAGGAAAATTTTGAGTGGTCTATCGTCCGAATCGGACCAGAAATTTCCGAGCGCGGAGCGAACATACTTTTAATAATTACCCGGTATATGTGACATAACTGAATCTTTTTCTCAGAAAATCATCAAAATTGTCCTAGGACTGATCCCACCGTTGGATAGAGCTAGTCGAGAGGAAAATTTTGAGTGGTCTATCGTCCGAATCGGACCAGAAATTTCCGAGCGCGGAGCGAACATACTTTTAATAATTACCCGGTATATGTGACATATCTGAATTTTTTTCTCAGAAAATCATCAAAATTGTCCTAGGATTGATCCCACCGTTGGATAGAGCTAGTCGAGAGGAAAATTTTGAGTGGTCTATCGTCCGAATCGGACCAGAAATTTCCGAGCGCGGAGCGAACATACTTTTAATAATTACCCGGTATATGTGACATATCTGAATTTTTTTCTCAGAAAATCATCAAAATTGTCCTAGGATTGATCCCACCTTTGGATAGAGCTAGTCGTGAGGAACATTTTGAGTGGTCTATCGTCCGAATCGGACAAGAAATTTCCGAGCGCGAAGCGAGCAAACTTTTAATAATTACCCGGTATATGTGACATATCTGAATTTTTTTCTCAGAAAATCATCAAAATTGTCCTAGGACTGATCCCACCGTTGGATAGAGCTAGTCGAGAGGAACATTTTGAGTGGTCTATCGTCCGAATCGGACCAGAAATTTCCGAGCGCGGAACGGGCAAACTTTTAATAATTTCCCGGTATATGTGACATAACTGAATCTTTTTCTCAGAAAATCATCAAAATTGTCCTAGGACTGATCCCACCGTTGGATAGAGCTAGTCGTGAGGAACATTTTGAGTGGTCTATCATCCGAATCGGACCAGAAATTTCCGAGCGCGGAGCGAGCAAACTTTTAATAATTACCCGGTATATGTGACATATCTGAATTTTTTTCTCAGAAAATCATCAAAATTGTCCTAGGATTGATCCCACCGTTGGATAGAGCTAGTCGAGAGGAAAATTTTGAGTGGTCTATCGTCCGAATCGGACCAGAAATTTCCGAGGGCGGAGCGAGCAAACTTCCAAAAGCCATTCACTTCGAAAGTATTCCACAAATTCTGGACATATTCTTTTCCACTTAGAAATAAACAAACAGGACGCTTTATCGAAAACCTTATCGTTTTTTCTCAGTTGCAGAAGATCAATATCTTCAAGAATTTTGATTGCATTTTCTTTTGGTCTTATAAGTTTATCTGCTTTCTTTTGACAATTTTTCTTCACGTGACCCTAGAACATCTGTATTTCGGTTTCTTTGCCAAATACATGTTTGAAAGCATTTTTAATGCTTGAAGCAGCGTCACACACAAGGATACTTGGTTTAATGATTTCATTAATTATTTTCTCAACACCATTTTTTAGGGAGTTGTGTAATGGAACTCGCGAAACAAAACTCGGGAACACTTTGATAGATTTTTATTCCACTCGTTATGACACACACAACCCTTAATCGTTTATAAAACTAAAGATCTTGGGATTAAACTGACATTTCAATAGAGAGAGCCAAGAGTTAATGAGGGAAGTGACAAAATTCCGGGAGCGTCGAGTTATATTATTATAATCGTAATGGTCAAAATAGTTATGGTCCTTTTACAAGCTTCGGGGTATCTTAAGTACCAAATCTGGGGGTCAGTACCCATAGGCGTACTCCGGTTTTAGGCAATTAACAAGACAATCCACAGATGGTAACTTTCTAAATCCTTAACCCGTAACGTCAAGATAATGGTAAGAAAAGATGATTTACGGGGGTGTTGTAGCTATAGTGAGATTTTAGCAAAATGTGGATATTTTAGACTTTTGTCTTGACGAGGAAAAGAAGTGAAAGTTTTTATGAAGGGTAACCCTTATTGGAAAATAATGGGTTCCCAACATATGGCCATCCTGGACATACCACCAAAGTAATGAAAATTCATAGGCGTAGCCTAAGGGTACATTACACTATAGTACTCGACTACTTTTCTTTTACCTTGAATTTTTTGCAATAAAATGGCACCATACCCATCAGAACTAGCGTCCGTATGTAACTCTATGGGGTAGTTATGATTGAAAATAGTTAAGACAGGTTTATCCGTCAAAATTGAGATGATTTGCCGTCGTAGTTCTTCGTGTCTCGGTTCCCATGTGAAACTGTTGTTTTTGCAAGTTAAAGAATATAACGGTTTCATAATCAGTGAAAACTTATGGATAAACTGTCTGAAATAAGATGCAAGTCCAATAAATTGTCTAACCTGAGTAACAGTCTGAGGAGGAGGTAGTTTAACCAATGCCTGAATTTTACGGGGGTTAGGACTAATTTTGCCTGCTTCAACTTCGTACCCAAGATATTCAATTTTGGTTTTGAGAAAAGAGCATTTCTCCACATTAAACGAAAATCCCGCCCTTGTAAGGGTTTCAAGCACTTTTTGTAATCTCTCAATCGACTCATTAATAGTGGAGGCAACAATCAGTATGTCATCCATATACACGATGACATATGAGTATGCGAGATCACCTAACGCTTTCATAACTGCCCGTTGGAACACAGAGGGAGCATTTTTTAACCCAAACGGCATCACTAAGAACTCGTATTGACCATCAGGCGTCACAAACGCTGTACGTTCTATTGAATTGGGATGAATAGGTATTTGATGAAAACCACTCGCCATATCTAAACAAGTAAAATATTTTGCATCCTGAAGTCGAGCAATTTGGTCGGAAATCAAAGGCAGAGGATATTTATCAGCTACGGTGTTAGCATTGAGTTCACGATAGTCTACACAAAGGCGATCAGAACCGTTTTTCTTTTTAACAAGCAGCATGGGGCTCGCAAAAGGTGACGAACTAGGACGGACAATACCATATTTTTGTAGTTCATTAATTTGGTTCCTCGCAATTTCCCTCTCGTCAGGGCTAAGTCGATAAGGACGTCTCTGTACAGTTTTATTAGGATCACTAAGACGTATTTCAAGCTGACCAGTAGTAGACCGTTTATAAAGTATTCCGAAAATTTTGTTAGGACACTTAATAATCGATCTTTTTCTTCGCCTATCAATTCAGTATCGATATTACAAATGTTTAGTTCTTTAATCTCTAAAGTATTTGTAATTTTACTTTTAGAGATAGTTAAACTGTTCTGCGTAATGCTAACATTAAAACCTTGGCCAATAAGGTCCCGACTTATCATTACATCATTTTTTAAACAATCATCTGGAATAACGTGAAATAGAATTTCTAAAAAGAAATAATCTATTTGTACCTGAGTTAATATCTGCAAGGTACTGTTAATATTAGCATTACCTATGCCTTTTAAGACTACCAAGTTATTATGCCTTTCGCCCAAAAATTTTGAAGCTACGGTCTCTTTTATCAGAGAACATTCGGCATCTGAATCAAAACAAAATGGATACGACTCACCAGATTGTACCAGCTTGCCCATTGGCTCTACCACACTGCATACATTGACACGCTTTTCGCTGGATACATTTTTGGGACATACTGTCGAAATATGGCCTACGTCTCCACACTTAAAACAGGTTGCTCTTCCCTTTGTTGTTGAGGCACCATCGGTTAATCCCTTGTTGTTTGAGGGTAATTTTGACTTGTCTTTCTTTGTCCTGCACTCTGCCATTTTATGTCCAAGTTTTCCACAAGAATGACACTTTATACCAGAATACTTGGCTCTTTTATTTTCGAATCTGGTTGGTTCGGAGAGATTTTTTCGTTTAAAAGCGTAGGCTTGGAGTTCCTGGTGTAACTCTCGTCTGGTGGTCACTTTTGTGGTGAAAGACAAGCGTTGTAGCCGACTGTCGAGTTGTGCCACATGGACTAGAACCAGTGATACAGCGATTTCTTTTGCGTTCATGGTTTTCCATTTTGACATTAATGATGTGATCAATCGGCTACTGTATACAGAAAGGCATTCGTTGTCTCTTGGGCGACTGTTTAGTAGGTTGATAAGGGTGGCGGCAGGAGTTTCAGAACCTCGAAACCGCTCTATAAACAGCTCTTTGAACTCCACCCACGTAATATCGGAAAAACATATCTGTGACAACCACTGAGAGGCATTTCCTTCCAAGGCGTTGCTTAGTGCTAAAATTAGTTGACCTCCCTTCAGTGGGTTCCCCGAAAAGCACATTTCAACAGTGGTAGACCAGGCATCAGCGTCACAATCAGGGTTGTCTGGATTAAACTTTGGCAATGAAACGATCGGCACATTAGAAACACTGGGCTGCGGGGCTCGCACCGCCTTTATCAACTCTATCATGTTTTTGTTTTGGACTTCGAACAAAGCGCGCCACTGAGCACTATCACCTTGTTCGCGGTTGGATCCCACTTCTGATGTCGGAATAGCGTTTGATGCGTTTTCAATTTTGAAGGAAAGGTATCTCTTTAAAAGTCAAAGAATGAAAAGCCAGACTAGCGAATTCACTACCTCACGACCGCTCTTCTGCTCGTCAATCTATTAACTGCCAGTTCTTTGTCCCTATTGCCTTGACTTTCCCAGTTCTGGTGAGTCCTTCAGAACCGTGGGAAAAGTACCTGCTAGTCCCTATTACAAAGGAACCAATATAACCAATGATCCTGTACATACATTTCAAAATGAACCACCCTAAAGAACTCTTGAATTATCTATTATTTTAAAATTTCAAAAAACACGTCAATTAAGATGTCGAGGGGGAAACTTTTTGAGCTTATGTCCAATCCCCTGTCTTCATCCCTTTGAGCAGGGGGTAACTCACCCCTAAAATCTTAAATGGAACGGGGGTTCGAGTGATACCTTATTTAAAAGGGCATGTAAAGACCTTTTCATCTACGAAATTTCAGTTCATTCCGTTTAGTAATTCCAAAATGGCAGCCACTTGAATTTTGCGATTTATACAATGAAAAAATTATTTTATCTAATGTTCAAAATGCGACCCGTTATTTTCGAGACAATAATAAAGTCTATTTTAAAATTCTTTGCGAACATTAATTAAAGTTGTGTGGTAATACCTCTGCATTCCAGTGTTATTCTGTTTTTCAGTTCTTGAATACTTTCAATTGGAGTTTTATACACTTTAGATTTTAAGTAACCCCGAAGGAAAAAGTCGAGGGGAGTAAGATCTGGAGATCTTGCTGGCCAATCTATTGCTCCTCGACGACCGATCCATTTTCTAGGAAATAGTTCATTCTCTCACTGCTAAAGTATAATGAGGGGGAGCTCCATCCTGCTGAAAATGTAAATTTTCTTCATTGCATTCCAAAACTCCATTTTGATCCATTTGATCTTGCAAAGATTGCAAAATGCGAGGGTTAATTTCATTTTCCAACAGGTTCCAATACAATTGACCAGTTGAATTTTGATCTAGAAAAAATGGCCCAATTATTTCGTTTCCCAGAATACCCGCCCAAACGTTTAGTTTTTGTGGGAATTGAGTATATCCTTCCCGAAATAAGTGTGGATTTTCATTATCCCAATATCTGTAATTGTGTTTGTGAACAAACCCATTCAAGAAAAAAGTTGCTTCGTCACTAAAACAAATGTTTTTGATTAAGTTAGGGTTTTCGTCAATCCGTTGGCACATTAATTTGCAAAATTCTATTCTTCTGTCGTCTTTGTAGAATTCGTGCAGAATTTTCATTTTGAAGGGGAAAAACTTGTTCATTTTCAAAATTTTGGGCACGGAACCTGTCGAAATATTGGTCAAATTACCTACTTTGGGAATGGAAGGACATGGATCTACAGCGAACTGACTAAGTACCTCAATCTGGCAAGCTTCATTCATCACCCTTGCTTGTGTAGTTTTATTGTTGCATACAGATCCAGTTTGTTCAAACTTGTGCACCAATACGATAACATACTTATGACCGACGTTTTTATCTAAATGCTGCTCATTAAAAACTCTAGTGATTCTACGAGCGCATCGATTTTCGGCTCCGTAAAGGAAGATTATCTCCGTTCTTTCAGCCAAAATGTACACTATTTTAAATAATAATTTCAAACTATCTGATAAATTAATATTCTAACAATAACGTTAAAATAGTACTAAGTAGTCCTAAAAACTAGTGTTTGTTGCTTTGATATCAAAAGAATGCAAGACATTTCTTTAGGGATATTGTCTCGAAAATAACGGGTCGCATTTTGAAAATTAGATAAAATAATTTTTTCGTTATAAAAATCGTAAAATTCAAGTGGCTGCCATTTTGGAATGGCTAAACGGAATAAGCTGAAACTTCGTAGATGAAAAGGTCTTTACATGCCCTTTAAAATGAGGTATCACTCGAGCCCCCATTCCATTTAAAATTTTAGGGGTGAGTCATCCCCTGCTCAAGGGGATGAAGATAGGGAATTGGACATAAGTTCAAAAAGTTTCCCCCTCGACATCTTAATTGACATATTTTTTTAAAATTTTAAAACAATAGATAATTCAAGAGTTGTTTAGGATGGTTCGTTTTGAAATGAAAGCACTGTATGTATGTATATGTATGTAGGCATATACTATGTATGTATGTGAGCATTCTTTATTTATGTTAAGATAATTCACTAATATTAGCTGAAAATAATACAGGATTTGGCTATAAATTCCTCCTAACATAGACGTGAGAAAAAGATACAGAGATGTTTACGAATTCTTTTAACGTAGGTAAGAGAAAAATGGTGAAGGTTTTGGCACCTGTGAGAAAGAGGCTGGAATGTTAATTATACAGGCCAACAAATTGATACTCCCTCTGTCCGAAAATATGGTATAAAGGGTACAGCAGGATAAGCATGGTGAATCGGTCTATAAAAGGGATTTCAATTTTTTTGTGTAAAATAGATGTGTTTGGTTATAAAAACAACATTTACCTTGACTTTGGGTCGATTTTTCAAAATGACCTTGAAATATGTGAAAAAGATCGCTTAAGTATCTTTATTACTTTAAACTCAAATATCTTAGGAACTAAAAGAGATACAAAAATTATTCAAAAACCAGTTTATAACTGATACTTTGAAGAATATTTATGTATATTTTTATAATTTTTAGAGGGTCGCAATATTTTCAAAAACTTAAAAAAAACTTTTAAATGCTATTTTTTCATTTTGGTTTTTGAGTGACAATTACAAATTTAATGTATGTTATAATATGGCCCAAATTCTATCTCCTGTAAAAATTTCAATTTTTAAAAAGTGTCGCAACGTATTCAAATATATAAAAAACGAAGAGCGCGTCACCAATTATTTGTAATAGGAAATTCGGGGCCGGTAAGATGACCGGCAAGGTCGCTCGACTTTATACACTCACTTTCACATGAAATGCACCACCCAGTAATAATAATAATTAAGTCTTGTAATTTTGGCAAAATAATGCTTCATAATAGAGTATCAAATGATCAGACTTTCAGTTAAAAGATACAACATTTGATAATGAAAAAATTAATAATGAGTGACATCGCCTCGTACGGCAATGCAAGCACGTACTCTTCGCGGTATGCTTTGCAACAAATAATCTATATCTTCCTGAGGTATTTCATTCCATGCTACCTCAAGATGATGTCGTAGGTTATCCACATTATTTGGAGGCCTCGGTAAATTTCGAAGACGACGACTCATCATATCCCAAAGATGTTCGATGGGCGATAGGTCCGGTGACCGTGCAGGCCAAGGCAGTATTTCCAATTGTGCCTTTTCCAGGTATCTTCGAGTAATGTTCGCACTATGTGGTCTTGCATTATTCTGTTGGAAAATGCCATTTGATAAAGTTTGCATGAAAGGTACTAATACTGGCCTCAGAACATTGTCAATGTAGCGACGTGCGTTTAGGATGGTTGGAACGAACACAAGAGAAGATCTTCGGCCAACACATATCGCACCCCAGACCATAATACTAGGTGTTAAAGCTGTGTGGCGCCTTTCACAAAATTGCAATTTCTTCTTTCACCTCGGTATCGTCTTACTCTTCTACGACCATCATTAATCCATAAACAAAATCGCGACTCGTCACTGAAGACGATATTGTTCCACTCATGATTCCAATCAATTCGTTCTTGACACCAGGCCAATCTGGAAGCTTGGTGTTGGGCGGTTAGTAGCAGTCGTAGATTTTGGCGGTACGAATGCAGACCAAAAGACGAAATTCTTCTGTAAACTGTTGCCATCGACACCCGACGATTTAGAGCTCCCATCCAATCTACTGCAACAGACATTGTTGTTTGAAATCGATCACCAATGGCCGTCTGTCTAAGAAGTCGATCTTCACGTGCGTTGCTGCTACGGGGAGGACGTCCAGCTGGACGATGTCGCTGAACCCTTTCTTCAAACCACGAAGACCATATTCTCGCAATCGTGGTGTGGTTCCGATTCATTCTTCGGGCAATCTCATGAAAAGAAAGTCCACCCTCCTTCATGCCGATAATTCGCCTTCTATCAAAATCCGAAACGTGGGAAAAATTTCGACGCTGTCTCACTGGGGGCATTTTGAGATGTCTTGTTCACAGTTCAACAACAAAATAAACTGATATTTCCATGTAAATATTATTTTATTTATTTACAATTGAATAAAAAATCTAATAGGTCGATGACAAAAAAACCACTAGCATTCTTTCTTTTTTACTGAAAGTCTGATCATTTGATACTCTATTATGAAGCATTATTTTGCCAAAATTACAAGACTTAATTATTATTATTACTGGGTGGTGCATTTCATGTGAAAGTGAGTGTAGTTTGAGATACTTTTTGTAGGGCTCTTTGAAAAATAGAGTATACGGGAATCGAGGTTATAACACAATAGAAGAACTTAGGGAAAACATCATTACGCAATTTAGGGCAATCAGAAGAAGAGATATTATTAGGGCTGTCGCTAATTTAAATAGACCTGCTCGTTTATGTGTTCAAGAGGAAGGTCGTCAATTTGAGCACTTGTAATATTTAATAATAATTTAGTTTTGTCTCTGCCAGTAGGTTATTTCTAGTATCATCTTCCATTTTGCTTTTATACTTCATCCTAGGTTTTTCAAAAGCACCAAACTCAGCTAAATGTTGATCCAAAGTTTTAAGTAATGTTCTATGAGGCTGTTGTCTTTCCGGATATAGTTCAAAATACATTTGAGCTGTTTTCGTACGTTCCTATCAAATTGGTAATAAAGTCTTAAAATATATCGTTTCTCTTTATTTGTAAAACTCATTTTCATTGGAAACCTGCATACGCGCTCTAATCTCGTTTGAGGAGTTCTGTCATGTAACGCGAACAAAAGAAAGCCTTCCGATAGAGTTAAGGTCAACTATGTAATATTTCTTTTTATTTAAATATTTCTGCTTTAAAAAAAGTAAATTATAAGAAGTTGTATATCAGTGAAATCAGAATGAAACGCACTATTTTTCTAGCGAAAAATCCAATATGGCGCCCATAAGAAAAAATAGATTTGATAATGATAGCCGAAAAACAAAACGTCAGGTGGCAAATCTGAATATGGCATCGTGTAGCTGAGAAAAAGTGGCAATGAAAATGTGCTTACCGATTTAATTTTCTTTGTCAAATAACACTAAAAAAAATATAAACGGAATCTCCAATTTTTAGTTTTTCTCGGATATCTTCGGAAGTACTCAGAAAATTAAAATTTTGAAAATGGTATTCGATCAAGCGGTAGATTACACAATTGCCCCCATTTAAACTACTTCGTATCTTCTCTAGTTTCCGAAATCCCAATGGTGAGGGTCGAATTTAAAATAACATGTATACTTATTTCATTTTCTAATGCTCTGTTTCAACATAATCATAATACACGGTGTCAAAAAGGAGTATATTCTAGTAGTTTTGATGGAAAGGTAACATTTTAGCACATGGTTTCTTACCAAATAATGATGAATGTCGAGAAATTCATTTTGATGAATCGAAAAATTGGTATTTTGGTGAACCAAGCAATACACCTGATGGACAAACTAATTTTTATCCAGTATTATTACATGAGATTAGGTATTAGGTATGGAACATTATGTAAATAATAATTATATTATACATATACGCTTATTATAAAGGTGATATTGATAAATTAACTCAAGATGATGCATAAACCGTTCAATATTTATATAAAAGACCCGAACGATTAAAATATGAATTAATACTAACAACAACTGTTAAAGTGTCGACAAATAAACAAGTTATTATGGAACATACAAATTCAGCGCAGCCTCATAAGCCGAAGGCGAATTCAACCAAGTCTCATGAGAGATCTTTAGAACCGAATTTACCAGACTGTTATAACTTATTGTTATAATTAGTTAAGTGTATACATACACCCTTTATTGTTTTTGAGATTGATCCACCCCTATATTAAGTTAGAATAAATCATTTGTCGTAAAAGATAGAGGGTTTGTTTATCATTTTGGATCGAACATAAAATGCAGAAAATGATTCACTTATCAGTTCGCTTAACATAGGTGTTAAGAGAGTGATTGAGGGTTGCAAGCGTGGGAAGAATGTAGAATGGTGTGTATTAATTCTCTTGAAAACAAACAGATGCACTCGGAGGTGACTCTGATGAATTTTTGGTATGGTGGAACATTCGTTTCCCGCAGAAAGCTGAATAAAGTTGATGAGTAAGACAGGCGTGCGTCTAATTTTAACCAAGAATCTCCCCTAACAAGACTCATTTATGTTCAATAAGTCATTCAGATAATTTATTATTAACTTCAAATGTCACAAAAAATAGGTTTGGATAATGAATACAAATGACAAACCATACAGAGATCCAAAATTAATATCTATATATTTACCGATCATAAAACAAATCTCTCACATCTGTCAAAGACCTTCTGGAAAAGTTGTAATTATAGATGAAAATAAATATTACTTTCTTGGGTTTCCTAGTTTTCAAATAAAGAATTCTGGAAACATTTATGAGTTAGAAGTACCTAGCAATTAAAAAAAAATTCAAACAATTTTTTATTCGTACACAAGCCGCACTTTTATATTTTATGATCATTATCATTATATTGAATTGAACGAATGTACTATGACACCAAAAGAACATGAAAGTATTAATTAACTATTTTCTGGTGTTTCATCTGATGTAAATGCTGTTTTTCGATATAAAAATGGCATATTGTACTTTTTAAAAAGGATAACAAAGTGATTTCATATGAATATGATGAATTTTTAAATATGTTAATAAAAGCTGCTCCATTTGATTTTAGTACTTTCAATATTCATTGTCCCAATCTTTTTTTTTATAGAGGTTGAGGAAATGCATTTACATACACCAGATCGTTGTTGTTATGTTTGTTGATCTCGTCGTCCTGATAGTGTGGGGACTTCACAGTGTTTCAGGCAATTGCCGACTACCCCACTAAAACCACCTTTTTCCTCTCTTCACCCTGGATCCCCACCGGAACTGTCTCTCGGCATTACTTCAGTGGGGGGTAGTAACACAACTGCACGTGGTGTTCCCAGGCGGTCACCCATCCAAGTACTAACCACGCCCGACGTCGCTTGACTTCAGTGATCTGACAGGAACCTCAACTCAACTCAAAATAACTTTATTTACATATTAGGGATTATTACATTACACCTTAAAAGCTAGGTATATACAGGGTATATACGAAAAGTACGAGTGATTGCACCCTACATGTCGGACATGCATGGTGGTGCATCATAGTCCGTGCCTAAGACACGGTGGACGATGTCATGTTCAATTGCCATCAGAGGGTGCATTAACGGGAGCAAGCCAAACAGCTCACCACCTGGGCTCTTGGCTCTTATGTGAACATTTGCGGAACTATTACGTACGTGTATGTAAAACGACTTTTTGAAATGAGTGGTTTGATTCATGACTTAATGTTGCTGGATTAGATATTATACTGGAAAAATAGGTGAAAAAACCAGTTCAAAGGGCGGCTTCAGGTATTTCGTAGCGTTCAAAATTTTGGATCCGAAATCTTTGGAACAGACTTGCAAAGTTTCCACCAAAACTTGTGAAGTAGGCCATCCGGCGTAGTGTCCGCGTTGTCAGGGGCCGGGGGGGTTTTATCCACTCCGTCCTGCAGCCACTACGCAGCAATCTGGGAATTCGTGGGATAGTGGATTTGCTGGTCAAGGAGACCTCCACGGCTCGAAGAAGATTGGAAGACGTTTGTAGGCCGGTCAATGTTTGACGCGATTTTCTGGATCGAATCGCAGACGGGTGAGATCCCTAGTCAGGGCAGAACCGGAAATTTGATATTTGTAAAATATGTTGGACGTTCGGTCGATGTATTCGGAAACATACTCGATCCCGGCCATCTCATGGAGGTCACGTATGCGGGTGTATCTGCCGGCTGAGAGAACTCCTCTCAATATTCGGTTTTGGAATACCTGCAGTCTCTTCCTTTGCGAGTCAGATATTATGCACCAAATAGGTGCACCGTAAAGCATTGTTGATCTGATGAGTGCTTTGTATATTAGAAGCTTATTTGCCGGGCTCATTACCGATTTCGGACTGATGAGCGGGTACAGCTTCTGTTGGCCCGCAAAGGTTTTCTGGATGACATACGTGATGTGGTCCCCGAAAGATAGTCGTTCGTCGAGGATGATTCCGAGGTACCTCGCGGTCCTACGTTGCTTGATCGGCACCGCACCCATCATCAGAGGATTTATGATTCTGTGATTGGTAATTTTCTTCGTGAAAATCACCAATTCGGTCTTGGCTGGATTGACTTTCAGCTTCCATTTCCGGAAGTATGGTAGAAGGAGGCTGAGATGATGTGCCAGTCGTTGTTTCGCCCCTTGGACGTAGAAACTGTGGTTGTAGATGACGGTGTCGTCCGCATAAAGGGCCAGTTTGGTGTTGGGGAATTTGGGGACGTCCGAAATATACAAGGAGTATAGCAGAGGGGACATTACTGTGCCGATATTAGCGGGTGGGAATGTGAGAGGGATTGTTCGATTTTAACTTTGAACGAACGTTCTGTTAGGTAGGAAAAAATTAGGGAAATGAAATGGAGGGAAAGATTGAGCATTACGGCGAGTTTGTACATGAGGCCTGAGTGCCAGACGGTGTCGAATGCCCTTTCCATGCCTAGAAAGAGCATCGCCGTGTTCATTTGGCGGTTATAGGCGGTAAAGATGTCGTTAACAACCTTTGCTGCAAGTAAGGTTGTGGTCTGGACTAAAGCCAAATTGTTCGGGAGGGAGGATGTTTCTATCGGTCACTATCCCGCTCAGCCTTGCCAAAATCAACTTTTCAGTCAACTTTGTCAAGGTGTTCAAGAGCGATATGGGATGATACGACGAGAGTAGGGAGAGGTCCTTGCCGGGTTTAGGAATGAGGATTATTACGGCCTTCTTCCAGTCTCCTGGGAAGTACTGCAGTCTAAGGATGGAATTTACTATATAAGTGATTTGGACGATGACTTTTTTGGGCAAATTTTTGAGGAGGGGATAGGTTATGCCGTCCGGTCCCGGTGCCTTGTTGTTCGGGAACCGGCGCAGACATTTGCGGATTTCGGAGGGGGTGCATAGGATGGATTGGTAGATGTGCGGGGGGATGGGGTAAGTTCTTTCGGTGAACTTGCGGACGACCTCGTCAATCACAACTTATTCTCTGTCGGTGTTCGGGGTTCCTGCGTGGATCGTGCTCAGGAAAATATCTCGGCCTTCCCCGCATCTGAAACGAATTCCTCTCCGTTGTGCTGGATGATGGGCAGTTTCTCGTAATTCCTGCGGAGGTTTTGAGCCATTTTCCATAAGGAGGTGTCTCGAAGATTTAAGCCATGCAGAGTCCTCGACCAGCACTCGTTTCTGTGGATGCTTATTTTTTGTTTGATAGTAACCATAAGGGCATTGAATCGCACGCGATTTACTTCCCACCTAAAAGTCTGCCACCTTTTTTGGACATTGTTTTTTAGTTTAATTAGATCAGTGATCTGGGGGGGTAAGTTATCTGGCGGAGGCCTGTCCGGTACTTTTTTGGCCAACGCTCTTTGTTGGATCTGGATCATCTTCATTAGGTTCCTTATTTCTCGGTCCAGGGCTTCGGGAGTCTCTATTTGCTTGGAGATCGTACAATTTTTGGACATATTAATTCTATAAAGATTTCAATCGAAATCCCTATAGGAATATTTTGTATCGCCGGAACGCGTCCTGAGCTCGTTCCAAGAAACGTGAACCGGAAGATGATCCGAGTTGAGGGCATTGTCGATGGTGAGGTCTGACAGATCGTTCAGGCCTCTGCTGATTCCCAGATCTATTGTGGTGGGTGACATTTCGTTAGGCGGGAAATGGGTGGGCGCGCTTGGATACAATAGATGCAAGTCCGCGGAGTCGGAAATGAAATCCGCAAGTACAGTGCCCCGGCTATTCAGGCGATTGTTATTCCACAATCGGTGACGTGCATTGAAGTCTCCCAGCACCAACACCCTTCGGTTTGGAGGGAAGAAGACATTGAGGTCGGCAGCTGTGAAGTTTCGGGTAGGAGGGCGTATACCCCGGACAGAATCGCGCCATTTTCCAGCCGAATGCATACGTGCTCAATGCTTGTGAGGGATTGAGGAAGTCGCTTGTAGTTTATGCGGTTGGTTATGGCAATTGCAACACCCCCGCCCCTTGCGTTTTGTCTGTCGCTTCGTTCTATAGAGAAACTTTTTAAACGAATTTTATCGACGTCCCGCAGTCTTGTCTCCAAGATCACGGCAACGTCGACTTTTTTTACGTTTAGGTAATGGATCAGTTCGCCTAATTTAGCTTTCAGTCCGTTGCAATTCTATTCAATGATATTAAATACCATTAGACTCAGATTCCAGAACTTTGAATGTCGATGGTGAAAAATTGCCGGCTGGCGATGAATTTTTGTTCGGACGTTTTGCAATTTTTTAAAATTGAGATATAATGGTCCAAGGCTAACAACATTTCATCCATGTTTATCAGGGCATTTAGTTCCGCAAATTTATCTTTTAATGTGATAAACTTTTCCTGCATACTCACATTTTGCACCTCTGGTGGCTTTGATGTTTGTTTATTGTTTTTGCGGCCGAGCGTGCTGGGGAAGTTTACTTCGTAGTCCTTTTCGCTAAGGGGACTGGATGGTATTGGGATGATTGGCTGCTTTCGTGAAAGTTCTATTCCTTTGGCCTGTGTGCCGATCGGGCGTTGTTCGGATGGCAGACGTCTGTTCCAGGCTGGATTTGCGGGCAATGGAGCTTCCTTGTAGGTGGGCTTGGTAGATTTCGTCTTCGACAATGCCTTGATCCTGAATTGGTAAACAGGGCAAGTTTTGTCGAAAGACCTGTGCGAATCCCCACAGTTTGCACATTTGATGGTGGCGTCTTCTCTGCATTCCGTGATTTCGTGCTTTTGGGCACACTTGGAGCATCGGAATTTCCTGTGGCAGTTTCTGGCTACGTGTCCCCATGTCTGCCATCTCCGACACTGGGTGATGTAGCGTTGGTTTCTTCTGTTTTCCCAGTTAATGCAGACGTTGGAAACTATCCTAACCTGATGCTGGAGCATTTTAAGCGTATAGGTGCTATCCATTACTATCAAATACAGGGGGCGGAACATGGTTTTCATTAGGTGGACTTCTTTGACTGGGATGCCGTTTTCTTCAATCAGCTCATTTTTAACTTCTTCAGGGGGGATGTCACCCTGCAATCCTCTGAGGACAAAGGCGTGCGTTTTTTCTTGGGACGTAGCGTAAGTGTGAAATTCCAAGTTTCCCAACTCGAAATTCCATTTTAGATTTGTCCAGTCGGTGATGTCTTCCACGTAGACTATAACAGAGTTCTTGACATATTTCAGGGTGAATTTCTTTTTTACTATGAGTTTAATGTTTAATGTTGGTGGTCAAATCTTTGTGGTAGGTGAGTTTACCCGGGACCACTAATGGCGGGGGTTTGTCGGTGCCCTTCTTTTTCCGGATAGTGCCAGACGCTTTGTTATGGATTTGCTCTCTGGTCGAGGGGACCGAGGTGTCCTCAAGCTCTTCTGTGCGTTCGTCCTCTACTACCTCCTTCTCTGCCAGAGGTTTATAGCGATTGGTCGTTTGGATTTTCGTGGGATTGCGGATTACGTTTTCCCATTTGATGGTTTTCATTAGAGTTTTGAATCCATCTAGGTTGGCACTTGTTTGGGAAACCGTGTCACTTTGATCCTTTATCTGGAGCGGTGCAGAGCTTGTGCTCTCGGAGATCCGCGCCCTTGGGCTCTCCATGTCGCTGAAGGGGTCTGGATTCCGAGAGGGGTGGCTGGGGATGTTCGCTGCCACTAGAGTTTTTTTGTTCTTGCTCTCGAGGACGCTGCTTGGTTTCCTCTTTTTTGGGTGTTTCGCACGGATATGATTCACTACCGTGCGGAGCTTTAGGGACCTGTTGTCGTCAAGGGCCTTTCTTACCTTGTTCAAGAGGTCCCTGCACCTCAGACAAGTATTGTTGAATTCTAGCAGGGAGCAGAGCTTCCTATGGCGTTTGATTTTGGCCTTGCTCGTCAGTCCGGAAAACACATCCGTCGTTGGATCGCTCGTCGCTATTGCAAGGATCGATTCGTATGATCCATCCGAGTGGTGTTCCTCAGTGTTCAAAACGCAGCTTTCGTTGTCTGAGGCTTCACTGTCCATGCACTCTATTGGATGGGGGGCTAGGGGGCCCCTTGACGGAGTTCCCTACAGAGCGCTGGTGTAAACGCACTCACGAAGTAAGTTTTATACGGAGAGATAAGAAACGAGAAATTGGCACACCGTATTCTCAAACTTTGGTACTGGCTTTGGAATTTGGAAAAAAAATTTTCGACTATACCCAACGAATGCTGGGAAAAGACTTGACGGGAACCGGTAGACCAACGCGGTTACGCAGTTGATTCATTGTGTCAATCTCGGTATTTTGGAACAACTAAAAACTTTCTCATAGTTTAAAAACTGATTAAAATAAATAACACACTATAAAAATAAGTTTTTTTGTCATAAATTTTATTCAAAAAAAAAAATCAAATATTCAAAGAGATTCATTGGAAACTTCGTATTTCTTAAATAGATCTACACTCTCTGCTGGCTTATAACCATATACAATTTTAAAATTATTTAGTGGTAATTCATAATTCTCCCATAAAAATCCCAACAGTCTAAATTCACTCTTCGAAAACATGTTCAGAAGGATTTCCAAACAATCAGTTAGAACAAAAATTGGATGAGAATTCTTGTTTAGATCTTTATATAATTCCCAATAAGTAACCATAAAATTCTTTTAATCAAAATACCATTAATCTAAAGATTGTTTTTTAGTTTCCCAGAATTTGGTCCATTTGTTATTCCATGTTGTACATGACTGTTTTTCTACATATTTTGCTACAAACAACTTAATAAATTCTCTTATATGATTTTTTTATGTGTTTTTAACACCTCCCAGTTTGCCTCTCTCCTAAAAATAACAATGAAAATTTCCATTAAATAACCAACAACAATCAATATCATATTAACTTACGAATTTAATTTGAAGGCGTTCATTTTCATGTTTGTATTGGACCTTCAATAACTCATTTTCAAGTTTCTTCTTCAATAACTCGTTGTCTAGTTCCTTTTTCGCATTTTGCAATTGGACTTTCAATAAGGTGTACAACTTTGCTTCCGCCGTTTTTGAATAGATGTATGTAGCGGTAAGTAATGATCGAAATAAATAACCCCATGTGGGCATGCAGGAGCCTTGGGCACCTGTTAACATAACCTCATAAAAATATTAGTCTATTTGTGTCTTCATCATAAAGTTATTCGCAATTGAAAATGTCAGTGTACGAGCCAAATTCTCGTCATTTGCGGGAGGTTTTACTTTTCTGCTTCAATATGAAGAAATCTGCTGCTGAGGCTCATCGAATGCTCTCAGATACTTATGGGGAAGCCACTATTAGTGAAAGGACATGTCGTGAGTGGTTTCAGCGCTTCAAGAACGGTGATTTTCACGTCGAAGACCAACATAGCGGTGGAAGAAAGAAGGTTTTCCAAGATGCGAACTTGGAAGCATTACTTGACGAAGACTCGTGTCAAAGTCAACAAGAATTGGCACAATCATTGGGAGTGACTCAACAAACAATCTCAAAACGCCTCAAAGACATGGGAATGATTCAGAAGCAAGGATATTGGGTGCCGTACGAGTTGAAACCAAGAGATATTGACAGGCGTCTGTTCGCTTGTGAACAGTTGCTTGCAAGGCAAAGACGGAAGGGATTTCTGCATCGTATTGTGACTGGGGACGAGAAATGGGTTCATTACGATAATCCCAAACGCAAAAAGACTTGGGGATATCCCGGCCATGCTTCCACGTCGACGGCCAAACCGTCTATTCATGGTTCCAAAATCATGCTCTGTATTTGGTGGGATCAACTCGGCGTAATATATTATGAGCTGTTACAACCAACTGAAACAATCACAGGTGCTCTTTATCGAACCCAATTAATGCGTTTGAGCCGAGCATTGAAAAAGAAACGGCTGCAATACAACGAGAGACATGATAAAGTGATTTTGCAGCACGATAATGCTCGACCCCATGTTGCGCAAGTGGTCAAGAAATACTTGGAAACATTGAAATGGGAAGTCCTACCCCACCCGCCATATTCTCCTGACCTAGCTCCTTCTGATTATCACTTGTTTCGATCCATGGCACATGGGCTAGCTGACCAACACTTCCGGTCTTATGAAGAAGTAAGAAATTGGATAGAATCGTGGATCGCTTCAAAAGATGTCCAATTTTTTCAACACGGGATTCGTATGCTGCCCGAAAGATGGGAGAAAGTAGTGGCCAGCGATGGACAATACTTTGGATCCTAAAGGTATAATTAGTTTTTTACAATAAAATCGCGAAATTCGGAAAAAAAACGGCGGAAGCAAAGTTGTACACCTAATATTTGAAATGAATCATAACCTAGATGTGGCAATTAAAACAGATTCTTTTCAATTAAAATATATTATCTTAAGATTATCAATTTACATTTCTAGGCGACTATCGTGTAGTGGAACGAATGAAACTAAAAAAAAAGAGAGTCGATATCACGTTAACAAGCGTTCATAAGTGGACAGCCCCTAATCGCAGACTATCACAATGTGGTGTTCTACTCGAGAGGTCTTTCATTCCGTGAACCTGCACCGACAAGTGACACTGACACTTGCTCCCTACGTGAAAATTTCTCCATTTTCTACTAAAAACTTAATAATAACACAGAGAAACTCCACGACAGAATAAATGTAAACATTAAATTGACAGTCAACATTTTGTTTCATCTTCCATGGCCTACTATTAAGTTTTCACAAAAAGTAAATCATTTGTATTTGTCATGCAATGTAATGTTCAAATTAATTTTATTCGAAAATGGAGCGTTCTATCAATATGAACCAAGAGTACTTTTTTTTCTGGACACATATGTGGTTTCCTAATTTTGCAACAACAGCTAAAAAAACGGGCATATAAAAAAATGTAGCATTTTTTAACTCCGACGTCCCCCGTGTGGCACGCCTCTGACGAAATATTTTCCATTCAGCCACATCAGTCAATTAAAGTTTAAAAGGTATAAAATCATACCAAATTTCATAAAGTTATCTTGCACCGTTTTGGAAATATGTCAAAATAACCATCATCAGAGTTATGTCTTTAAAGAGCCATAGATCGTTAAAAAAGCGTTTTTCAATATATGTTTATATAAAGTTTTGGTGTTATTTTTGGACGTAATTTACGCTGTTTAAGTATGGTGCCTTAATTTCGGGACACCCTGTATAAAATGAGGTGTTTAGGTATATCAACAGCTATCGGCCAACTTAACGACAGCTACCTCTAAGATCGCACGGTCGTCGGTCGTGTAGGTGACGTCTTCTCTGCTCCCAAAACATTGGAAGCAGGTGTGCTCTAAGGAGCTATCTTGTCACCACACCTGTATATTGTGTATACTAGTGATATTCCTAGAACGGCTAAGACTGCACTAGCACTCTATGCTGACGATACGGCCATTCTCTCCAAACATCGGAAGAAAATAGTAGTACAAAAGAATCAGCAGCATGCATTGAACGACTTGCAAAAATGGTTGGTTACTTGACGGATCCAAGTCAATCTAACAAAGTGCCAGGCCATACTATTGGGGAAACTACACGATGAGGTACCAGATCCTTTAAAGATAGACGGCTTCAAAGTGCCGTGGCAGGACTCAGTCCAATATCTGGGAGTAATACTGGATAAAGGACTGACCTGGGGCCCCCACATAAGGGAAACTGCTGCAAAGGCCAAGGGGGCAATGGTATACCCCCTGCTCAACAGAAGAAGCCACATGTCTGTCGATGGGAAACTGCGGTTAATAAAGTCCATCATGCGGTCGATCCTCACGTACAGATCGGCAGCTTGGGGATATGCCGCGGAATTTCATCTTAGACGGATACTATCGGCTGAAAGCATTTACCTCCGAATGGTGGTGAGTGCGCCAAAATTCATTAGTAACGAAGTAATTCGTTCTGATCTAAATTAACGACACAAGTATCCGCCTAGAGAAGTAAAGGCCCAAAAACCTGAAAGATAGGTCAAGCCGCAGCCATTAAATTGGGAGCTGTGAGATATCTTAAAAAAGAGAAAGTAAGTCCCAAAGACGACTATCATGGATAGATCGAGGATTCATAAGCACCAGGCCCGGAATCCTCAGAAAATACGGGGTTTGTTAATGGGTAAAAATCCCACACAGGCTGGAGTACGAGCTTCAGTACCTCTTACCGAGAAGATTCATTTTCCCCAGGGTCGCGTCTCCAAAAAAAAGAGGACTAAGCTAACGCTAATAACATTAACAGGAAGAAACTGGGAAATGTCTTAAACGAACAGAACAAGAGAAGCCCGGAGTACACCGGTGGGTCTGGAACTAGGTTTTGACTCGATATATGGGTATTGAAGAGGGCCAGTAGTGAGGACGGAGAGTGTGTGAAGTTTTACACACTCAAGAAAAGATTTTTTGTTGCTATAATAGGTAGAAAGGATTTGGCATAAGATAAGGTAAAGTGAACTAGAAAGTACAAAGTTATACCACTATGCCAATACTTAAGGTCCCTGCATGGATCTTTGAAGAATAAGGGGCAAGGGAGATATAAGTAACTTGGGCCGAATCTTCCATTCAAAGTTGGAAGATTGCCATGGTTAGTTGCTCATCAATTTACACATTTAGCCCTTATAAAAGATATATTTTAATAGGTAACATGACTCGAGTTTGGAGTTGGAAAAATCTAATCTATCAACAAAAGGTAATTATATGAGTGTAGTGCTTTATTTATTGCCTTTCAGAGAAAAGAACATTGTTTACGTATATGTACAGGGAAATAATAGAAGGAAACAGGATACTTGTTAGCTTTGCTTCGACGAGGAAGGGGCCATAGATGTATATTAAAGTTTGGATCATTGCAATTGAGGGGTTTATTACGAAATTGATTTTTTACAACAAGGTAAGTTTCCATCAATTTAGGAGGAATAGGAATTTGTTTCGGGTTTCTATGTTTTACGAGTTCAATCATGATACTCTATTAGGAATTTGCTAGGTATGTTCTGGTAGCAGGAAGATATTTCACCATTTTATAAAAAAAGGAGCAAAAAATTGTGAAAATGATAAAAGGTGAGGTAAGAATAGATTACAGATGACTTTAAAGATTAGGTATTATTTTGGAATTGAACATAAGAATACTTATTGAGAACATCATACTACTGTACACGGTTACTTTATATTGAATTTGTAACTCAATATAGTAGTTTGTTTCCTTTTACAAGTACAGTACAATGCAAGTTTTTACAAGTCACAGTGCAGTATCTACCATTTTACAAATGAATTTTGGGAATCGCACACACTTATAGAGAATAAATTATATTATCATTAAATTAGTGGATACTATAATGAATAGGATCATCAATAAGGAATATTTAATAGTTCAAGAAGAACATAAATTTTATAGATTAATTTTTAAGGAGAACAAGTATATACATTTTTATAAATATCGACATTTTTATTTTTTAAGAGATTTTTATTTCCAAAGTGTAAAGGTACTATTTTTTCGACATAGATATTGTATAAAATAAAATTGTAAAGCCAAAGTCAGTTGCTATTTCCGTTAAGAAATTTTCTCGGAAATTGTGCACTTATAGCAAGTAAAAAGAAGGTTAGAGGGCCTTTTAAAATAATTTCCTTTTTGGGAAGTGAATTAATATTAGTACAAAATTGAGTACAAGTAGGGATACAAAGCTTGAAAAAAAACTTGTGATGAGAGTGAGAAATGTACCAGATAAGATTCAAAGCTTTAAGGAAGAAGAAAATTAAAACAAACAATATTGTGGGGCGTTTGTAAAGTAAGGAAAGGGGAAGGATTAGAAGTAGATGGTGGATGCATAAGAAGAGGAGAGATACAGAGAAGGATAAACAGGAATGCAACATCGTCATTTATTACACACAGGAAAGGAAGGTAATTCGGTTAGCCATATAAGAGAAGAGATAATTTTACTCCGTCATTAATTCTAAGATTTAAATGAGATTACTTACCATTTAAATATAGCCGACATTACTATCAATTATCTAAGTTTATTTTATAGCTTACGCAAATAATTGTGATATTTTCATACAACAAAATGTCAAGGTATTTAATTCAATTTTAAATTAATCAAGTTGTTTCAACCCAAATCAATGAGTGTCTGAAGGACCTAAGTGCATGTGCTGAATTTCAAAGAAGAGTGAAAGTTGTATACAGATCAGAATATTCTGCAACCAATAAATTTGAAAGAATTGTGATTAGAAATATGAATGCTCAATTTAAAGAATATAAGAATAAAATTATAACTTTAACTAAATTAGGTTTATTGAAAATATCTTTTCCTAAATAAATGGATGATATTCAGTGTTCTATTTGTTTACTATTTAAATATCCAGATGAATTTTATAAGTACAAAAATCCTGATAGAAAATGTAAATAATGCAGGTTATTCTAACGTTGCCTAGGGTTTTAATAATAGGATTTATTGATATTAACGGATACAGTTTGGATTCTGCTTACGGATAATAGTTCTGATAAGCCACTCAAAAGAAAGAGTACTCTCCAGATTCGGGGCGCTCTTAAATACTAAAACTAAGGGTAATTAAACAGTGTCGTACTTTAGCTAGAAAGGAATTACCGACTTATGACACCACCTACGACGTTACCGTTGTACTGATAACACTTGATCGGTACATTTTCATAGATACCGACAAAGCGCGGTCGCACTTTTCATCAATACCGACAAAGGGCGGCTATCCTTTCCCACAAGTACCGACAAAGGGTGGTTAGACGTTAATCATAAAATATAAGAATCGTATGAAGATAACGATTGCGAAACTCTCTTAATTGACGAAAATACTTCTAACCAGGTTGCGACATACATATGCGTCCTCTACTGGCAACATCGGCCCCCTCACAATGCTTTTATCTTAAACTAACGGGCCTAACCTAATTAACAATATTAGCACTATCACTATATACAACTCAAAGATTTCCTGATCGTGCCTCGACTTTATCGTAAAAATAGAGAAGTTTTTACGTATATACAAAAGGGTTAAATCTATTTGACTTAAGAATCCCACAATAATGTAAAATCTATACAAATTGTAAGTGTTTGCTATGTGAATGTGGTAGATATTCTACTAAAACGCATTATCAAACACACTTACAATCAAATTTACATAAAAAGGGAATAGGTGTTTATTGAAATAATTTTTTTTATAATAAATTTGTCGTCTCAAAATGGAAAAACGTTTAAATTAATATGCATTAAAAGATTTATATACTTTTGTTAAAAAATAGGTATAAAATATGTGAGAGTTATACTAAAGATGAGTTAATAGGAGAAATTATAAAACAGTTTGAAAAGAAGAAAAAAGAAAGAGAAAATAAGAAAGTAAATTTTTCCATTTAATCAGGCTATAATAGCAGAACAAAGGAAAGGAAGAATAATGAAGAAAAAATGCAAAGAACGTGGTGAATGTATTAGAAAAGATCAAATACTATTACACAAATTAAATAAACTTAAACTACCACAGTTATATAATATTGCTAAAGAACTAAAAATACAATATATTACAAGTTAAAAAAAAGCTGAGCTGATAGAACAAATCATCAGGCAACATGAAAAACATAAAAAAAGAAGAAGAAAACAAGAAATTGAATGATTTATTTGATGACATAGATATAGTAGTACCCCCAAAGAAAAAAAGAATAAAACAAATAAATGTGATATTTGTGGAAAGTATATTAAAGAAACTATGCTACAGCTTTATAAAGTAAAACATTATCCTGAACTCGATTTTATTTTAGTTTTTTAAAGGTAGGTTATTAACTTATCAACATAATAATAAAGAAGACAATATTGACATATCTTACTATATGGACTCAATTAAATATAAAGCGAATAATCTTATTAAAAATGCTTTGGATATCCATAATAATATTAAAATTAATTTATAGTTGGAATGTGATTTTAAAACTTTAGAACAAGAAATGACACACAAGTTTCAACTACCTAATGTGATAATAAGAGGAGAACATGATTTAATTAATTACTGGGATGTTTAATGAGATTTATTTATATCCAGATGTGATGAATTAGAAGCTAAAGGATCAGGCTGGGCTCTAAACAGAATAGATAATTTAAGAATTAATATTAACAAATATAAACCGTTAAGTGGAAGTTTATATATTGCACTACCAAAATGGATAGAAGATAAGAAAACATGTATCAATATAAAAAATAAAGATAATGAATGTTTTCGATATTCAGTTTCAATTGTGTTAAAAACACCAAAAAAAAATCCACAAAGATGGGCACAATATCTCAAACCAGAATACAAAGATTTATTACATTTTAATGGAATTGAATTACTAATTAAAATTCAAGACATTTTTTAATTTGAAACACAGAATAAAATTAATATCACAGTATTCAGTTTTAAAGATACTACGTTCTATCCATTAGTTCACAATAAAAAACAAGAATATGATAAAAATATTGATCTACGTTTGTTGGGAAAAACTCAACATAAATTATCTCAAAGTTTATTGAACCCTATCAACTAGGTACCAATAAAAATAGGCAGCTTCTCGTCCTAATGTTACGTGCCGAACAGCATTCACAGTAATTAAAAAACGAACATTTAGGTTACTGCACATTTGGTCCGTGACAAAAATAATAGCAAGAAGAAATCTTGTAATTTCTAAATTGCACCCCTTGTAAAACAAAGCCAAGGAGTCGAGGAGGCAACGGGAATGCGATTGGTTAAAATGCAGAACCTTCCCACCAATCTGAGACCAGGGGGTGTCCCCTTAGTGGTTCCAAGAAGAAAAAAACCCAAGAATCACTCTCTTCCTAAAGAACCCGTCGACTACAAAACATCCAGTGCTGAACTCTGTATTTTTATCGCTCTGTATCAGATCTTGTTCAATCCACGATTCGCTCTTAAGTGCGACTCTTGTTCATTGTCTCTGCGCTAGATCTAGTTTAACTCGTATTTAGTTCTGTATTCGTAATTCTTGTATGTTGTGCTCTCGTAAACCTATGCGAGAACTATCATAGTGATTAAAGTTAATGTTAATTGGAGCGACGGTGTTTCTCTGACCTTTAGAACCTTGCAACCCCTTCAATTAATAACGGTAGACCGTCTGGTCCTTTGATTCTCTAAAGAAACCTCGCCAGAGTAGGAAGTGAATTACAACGTGTGTGCCTATTGAGGCAGTCATTATTGTTAGGCAGGATCTCAAGAAGCCCCTGGCCTAAACAACTTTATTTTCAAAATCATTATTGTTGGATTAAAAGTTTAAGTCGATTATTAAATAACCAATTAAAAATTGATAGATATAAAAAATATTTCTGTAGAAGATGTTTAAATTATAGTACTGCAACTGAAAATGCTGTTAAAAAACCAAGTAATATGTAATAATAATCAAACCTGTTTGCCTGTTATGCCTAAATATAAAATAGAAAATGAAATAAAAATTAAACTAAAAATATCGTTTAAAAATATTCAGAGAATGCTTAGACACCCGTATGTGATTTATTGTGATTTTGAATCAATGTTAAAGCCAATTCAGACGTAAACTAAATCCAGAAAAATCATATACTTAGAAGACTCAGCTACATATTCCTTGCAGTTATGGACTTTGTATAAAGAGTGTCTATGGAAATATCCAAAATCCTTTAGAAATTTATAGAAGACAAAATGCTGATAAAAGATTTATAAAACGAATCACAGTACATGCGAAAACAATATATAAATTATTAAAGGAAAATAAAATTATGACAGATGTAAATCTAAAAGGTTATAGAAAAGCAAAGGAATGCTATCTATGCAAAAAAGATTTTACTGAAAAAAACCTAAAGGTCAAGCAGCATGATCACTATACAGGCAAATATGAATTTGCAGCATGTAGAAACTGAAACTTGAAATATAAACAACCACTATTTATTCCAGTTCTATTTCATAATTTGAGTTCATATGATTGTCATTTGTTTATTAAGAATTTCAGTGAGGACAAAAGTAATCTGAAGCTAATTGCAGATAATGAAGATAAATACATTTCATTCAGTAAAGTTTTAAGAATGGATGACGGTAGCTATATTGAATTAAGATTTATAGATTCATTCAGGCCTAGCAAGTAGTTTAGACACTCTGTCATCTAACTTAGAACATGAACAGTTGAGAGAAATGAAGAAATACTATAGCAATACACAGCTACAAGCATTATTTAGAAATCAAGGGTCCAAGATAATTAGAAAAGGCATATATTGTTATGAATATATGGACTAATTTGAAAGATTTGAAGAAACTTCTCTTCCTCCAATAGATAAATTTTACTCCTCACTAATAAAGGAAGATATAAGTTGATCAGAGTACGATCATGTTCTAACAGTCTGGAAATATTTTGAAATCAAGAATCTAGGTGAATGGCATGATCTATATCTAAAATTAGATGTTCCTAAATCTAAATTTAGATTATTAGAAATATAGTGACGTTAATTTTGAGTTATTAACAGATTATGAGATGTATTTGTTTTTCGAAAAAGGAATTCGTGGTGGAATATCTTAATGCAGTAATAGATACGCGCTAGTGAAGCCAGAAATACATATTAATGGTGAAAAAATTTCTGACTTTACTCAAATTCATTATATTGATTGTAATAACCTTTATGGCCATTCATTATATCAGAAATTACCTCAAAAGGATTTTCAATGGGTGGTCATTGATGAATTATATGTATATGTCGGAGATTTATTAGTCCTTAAGTTATAATTGTACCATTAGAACCGATAATAGATGAGGGGCAGGCTGACAAAGCCATCTTGAAGATAAAGCATTGTCAAACGAGGTCACTACTACCGACATAATTAAGTGCCCACGTGTGGGATTTGTCCATGGGAAATAGGGACTAGCAGGTACTCCCCTTGGGTCTTAAGGACCACTCGAGCAGGGAAAGTTAAGAAAAGAAACAAGAACAAGTAGTTAAGAGATAGAAGGGCAGAAGAGCGGTCGAGTAGTAATGAATTAGCGTTAGTTTGCCTTTCTACTTTTGCTTTTTTTTCTATAAAATAATATAACGCTAAATATAGAAAACGTTCCTAATATTACCCCAACATATATAGTACAATGTTGCTTCGTTTTGCCGCTATAGGGCGTCAAAATTCTCAAATTAATATAGTTTTTTTGAAATCATTTCTAAACGCCTTTATCGATTTTCACTAATTTTGGGACTAAGAGTTACAACATATATTGGCGTATTTTGACGTAGATGGGATCTTTTTTTAATGTATGAAAATAGAAAAAATGACGAGTGGTTCGTAAATAAAAGTTTGTATTTTTGTTACCTCCTGTACAAATAGTTTCTTTTTTTTTTTGTTACTAGATGACTTTATTTTGAAATTTTTTGGTCTGTTGTAAAATTTTCGCCAGACACACAGTTTCTCTACAAAAAATAACTTACGAGTACTTTACATTTTATCATTTCGGAATGAAAACACATTTTACATGAAAAAAGTTAAAATTCTACATAACTACCAACTACACACACCGTCAAAAATCTTGGACCGTCTGTATAAACAAGGTTTATTGTTTATTTATTTGGTTATATTTTATAATGGTTAAAAGTTTGTTATTTTGCAAACAAAAAATAATAATAAATATAAAGATAAAGATGTTGTTGGGCATTAGAATTTTTATTTACAAATATGGTCAACACGTAGTTGTATAATAATTAGAGGGTCTAAGACTTTTGACGGTATGTATAGTTTGATTCTTATAACAAATGTTCAAAATGTTTACCGTTTTCCTGAATATATAAACTAATTCTTTAAAAAAAATTAAACTGCACTTTGGGCATCTTGTTGGGCTTGTTTTTAAACTAATTTGCAGCACTGAAAATTCTTTGCAGTAATTCAGCTTTCGTAGCAATGGGGGAAGCATATACTTTTGATTTAAGAGCGCCCCACAGGATGAAAGAGGATGCAGAAAGAGAAGAGCGGCGTGTTCGGTAAGAGTAGAAAGACCGAGAGAACGCCCCCAGGGCGGAATCACGGGAGGAGATGGAGAGTGACTTGCTCTCTCCGGCGGTCTCGGTGAGTTTACTCTTCAGGAGATCCTAAGTGGAAAGTACCAGGGGGATGTTCTACCTGGTCTCAGGGGCGATCTGGCCTCCAGCACTCCGTACGGTGGAGCAGGTGTAGGGATGAAGAAGCGCCTGAACAAATCAAGCGGAGAAGGTCAGGAATACTGGATGGACCTGCTGAAGGACGCTAAGGACCGTCTCGACGCGCTCGACAGACTGCTTAGGGAGTCGTATTAACCTAAGCAGGAAGCCATCAACGCGGTAGCGGGGATCAGAAGCGTTCTCCAAGGCGTCAGGGTGGAAGACGCCATTGCCTGTGAAATCCTAGAGCTGAGGCAGGAGAATCTGATTTTCAGGGAGAGGCTCGCTCAATTGGTATCGGGCGGGAGAGCCGTGGATTCGTTCTAGGTTTCCTGTCACAGCGAGACAGAGCAGGAGAGGGAGACTGAGAAACAGAGGCGGAGAACTTGAGACCTTGTTGACAACGGGGAGTTGGACAAGGCTCTTCAGGAAAGGTGAACGGAAGGACTCTTCGGGGCTAGGTCTATATCATTTGGGAATAATATCACACAACCTGATAAGTCGCTGACGGAAGACGCTGAGCAAGCATTTCTTTACTAAAAAACTGTTTACCACGAAGTACGTGGAACATTAAGATTGTGTCAAAACTCATAGTTGTTCATCTTTATAGTTCAACATAGAGTAGTTTGAATCTTGTTTTCTTCGATAATAAATAAAGTTTATTTTTATAACAAGCTTCTTCAGATCAAGTGTTTAATTCCCGAAATGAGAGATATTCGTAGCTCAAATTGACTCATTCGGCCGAATTAGTAAAATATCGCCATATTTTCATGATTCCAGGCAATTCTGCATTATTTGGGCACTTTAGAACTATTTACAGTTGTTTTGAACGTTTTCCACCGTTTAAAGCTTATTTTGTCAAAGTAAGTCGATTTGAACAAATTTTGTGACAAACTCATCGATTCTGACCGTTTTCATTTTTCTCTGTGTGTTTTAGCCACATTTGTACGTTTTCTCGAAATGGGAGTTATTTGAAGCCCAAATTGACTCATTCGGCCGAATTAGCAAAATATCGCCATCTTTTCATAATTCCAGACAATTCTGCACTATTTGATCACTTTAGAACAATTTACAGTTGTGTTGAACGATTTCCACCGTTTAAAGACTATTTTGGCAAAGTAAGACGATTTGAACAAATTTCGTGACAAACTCATCGATTCTGACCGTTTTTATTCGTCTCTGCGTATTTTAGTTACATTTACAAGTTTACCCGAAATTGGAGTTATTTGAAGCCCAAATTGACTCATTCGGCCGAATTAGAAAAATATCGCCTTATTTTCATGATTCCAGACAATTCTACATTATTTGGACACTTTAGAGCAATTTACGTTCAAATAGAACGTTTTCTACCGTTTAAAGACTATTTTGGCAAAGTAAGTCGATTTAAGCAAATTTCGTGGCTGTCATCGATCTTGACTGTTTTCATTCTTTTCTGCTTGTTTTAGCTATATTTGCAAGTTTTCCTGATATTTTTGAGTTATTAGAAGAGTAGTTATGCAAGTCCGGTACGGTAGTATGTGCCGTTTTCGCACTCTCGATATTACGTGCTATTGCGTTATTTTTGTCGTTCCGTTATTTCTCTGCTCTGTGGGGGAATGGGCGGTTATCGTACCGTTAATTTATTGGTGTATTGCGAATGTTACTTTTTTGTCGTTACGTAAAGATTAACATGGAGTCTTATGACAGAAAGTTTGTCTTTACGTTAAGGATGACGTTATGTGTATCTCTGTCCCTCTTTAGGGTTGGGGGGGTAGGAGGAGACAGGAGCGTGGGTCTCCAGTGGAGACAGGTCCGTATTCGTGGGTTGTGCGCGTGTGCAGTGTTCCCCAAAAACTTAAATTCAAGTAAGTAAAAAAAAAGTTCTGTCCTAATATTTTTATTTCTTAGCACATTAGAATACTAACATAAGTGAACAATACTATAAACTAATATTAGACGTTTTTTGTAATACATTAGTACAATTAATACAATGATCCGTTGTACGATTTCGGAACCTGTGAGAATAACAATTTACATTTTTTTTCGATATCCGGTTAATCGTCCGTTGTATGACTTAAATTTGTTAACTTCAGTCGAGACTAAAGTGCTCGTAAGACTATGTATCAAAGCTGCTTAATAAAAATTGTCGTTTATCGTCATAAGGATTTAAAGCAATTTAATTTTGTTAAACACTATAAACTTCATGATTGTAAGAACGAACAGGGCGTTAGTCTACCGATGCGATTTTATAAGTTTTTAAACAGTCTATGTAATCGTTAAACGTTAATTTGTTCCGTATAATAGTATGTTTCACCCCTTTCGCTTTTTTGGTAACCTTTTCATCTTGAATCTTAAAACTGTACATTTTCGATCTAAGTCCTACAAAATGAGAAATGATTTTTCCATTTATCTCATCCTTCATTAGTCCTAAGACTTTTTTATTTAACAGAGGGATATTGTACTGATTATTAGCAGGATAATCGGAGGTATCAAATTTAGTTAGATCTCTCTTTATGACTTCTTCGTAAATGTAATTGCAATAGAGTTCGTAAATAAAGCTGTCAGTGTCCACGTATTATCGGCCACAAAAGTGGTCGATCATGCTAAGGTTCAAAATCACTTGACGCGTATTCCGAGCGAGACGCCTTATCAGTTTACAAAAAATGATCCACAGATCCAACAGACACGTGTTGAGCGAATAAATTTAGAATTTTACATCGAATACCAAGTTTGACGGAATATTTTCAGGATAATTTCAAATATATCAATTCGGCTAGTAATTTCCTACCTTTCACTTAACAATCAAGTGATTTTTATGTCGCAAAAGTTCTTTAGACAAAAGATGACATAAACAGCGTTTTCCGTAATGCATACGTTAAAAGGAAAAATTTCAAAATACATTTTTTTCGGAAATACAGTACGATCGAGAGAAAATAAACTTAAAATTTATATAAATAAATGACAAAATTAAAAATAAACAATTCTAATAGCGGGTTAATCCCCCATTGGCGTCAATGACGTCTTGTAGCCTCCGGTTCATTGAACCCACAAGGTTTTGACACAAGGGTGAACCTCTAACCGCATTCTAGATTTGGTTGCAATGTGCCACCAAATCTTCGGTAGTACGTTCATTATTATTGTGTCACCTTTGAACCATTAGGCCCCATAAATTTTCTATAGGGTTTAGGTCTGGTGAATATGCAGGCCAGGAAAGATTATTTATGTCTGGATGCTCGTGATACCAGTCCCTCACGATGTTTGCGCGATGTATCCTACAGTTGTCATCAACATAATTGATGACGGACATTTCTGCCACAGGATACAAAGTACGAACAGAAGGAAACATAACTTCATCAAGCATCCGAACATACTCAATAGAATTCGCCCTTGTTTCAAAACTTGCCAGTTCGCCGGAACCATCAGCAGACATCCACCCATAGAAGTTAACCCGTATTCGGTCGGACCTTCTGTTCGATACAATATAGCGTTCATCGTACTGAGTATTATGAGGTCGCCATAAATGTAGCCTGCCGTTTTCGCTTGACAAAAAAGTTTTTTCGTCAGCAAAAATAGCATTTGCTCGATCAAAATTTAAATACTCTTTTTCACTGTATTAGGACCATAATATTTAGCATCAGGAATTGAACCGATGAAGTTTTGATTTCTTTTAACGTTAAAGAAATGAGAAAAGTATCCTTTTTTTAATTCGGTAAGAGCAAAAGTTTTCGGAAAATCGGAAAGGGGAGAAGCAACAAAATTATGACTGTCAATAATTTTAATTTTTGGACCTACTTCGAGCATCATTATTTTAGTTCCATTATAAATTGTACAAGGCTTTAAAGAATTCTCAACTCAAAATTGCAATATTAATTGTGAATTATAAGCTTTAGTGTTGTGTGCAATAGCTGTGTAACCTACATGCTTTTTAGAAATGAACCAAGTACAAAATTCTTTATTTGTTTTAAAAGTGTGCCTAATTCCATTTAAATAATGTGCAATTACGCAATTGGCTTCATAGACGCCTGTTTCTTGTTGAGATTCGTAATCAAACTACAGTAGGCGCTCGATTATGTGAATTATGTAATTCAAACCGAGGGTGTTCATAATATCAAATTGTTCATATAATCAAAAGTATTTTATTTTCATGTTATGTACTTATTACATTTTACTAAAGTATTGTGTAATATGTTTTTGGACTTTTTTCGCTGCCAAATTATTTTGCAGTGCTTTGTCTCGGCACTTTCGTAGCACCAACAAGTCGTTAACTTCGAATATGTTTCTTTCCGCCCAACGAATAACCGTATTAAATGCATCCAAAGCTTCTGATGAAGTTACGACAGTTTTCTCTTGGTGAGCTTCATCTTGATCTTCATTGCTTTCCCAATCGTCATCATTAATGTCGCTTTGTGGCTCTTCCTCCAAATCCTCGTTCCATCTTTGAATCTCATCTTTAGAATAAACTACTTGTTGGTCAAGTTCCTTCAGTAAACTTACGACTTCCAACTCGGGCTCTTTAGTCTCACTTTTATATCGTTCCTTCAAAATACTAAGGGGAATATCCTCTTCAGAATATTTCTCGTTCTTACTTCCTTCAAAGTTGAGAATGTTTACAAAGCACTTCCTAATCGTATCAGCCTGAAGTCAACTCCATGCTCGAGAAAGATTTATAACAGCATCTTTAATTGTCAGTTCTTTGAGGAGTTTTGATAAGTTTTCAGATTTCGAAGAGACAATCGAAGATAGCAAACTTGACCTGTAGTGTAGTTTAGTAATACGGATCACATTTTGGTCCATTGGTTGTATAAGTGGCGTTACATTTGGGGGCATATAAAATGCAAAAATATTTCCATTGTTTGATCGTAGATTCTCTGCCGGAGGATGACTGGGAGCGTTGTCCAATAGTAGAATTGCTTTTGCAGGAAGCCCTACTTGTTTCAAATATCTTCTGACCTCAGGCACAAATGTTCTGTGGAACCAGTTTTCAAAAATGGTCGAAGTCATCCAAGCCTTTGCGGAATAGTCATAATCAACTGGAAGCGTAAAGTTCTTGAAACATCTCGGATTCTTAGCTTTTCCTATTACGAGCGGTCAAATTTTATGTGCTCCAGTTGCATTCGTACAAGCAAGAAAAGTAAGCCTTGCTTTCTCTGCCTTTCTTCCGGGAGCAGATTTTTCATCGCTTTTAACTAAAGTTTTATCAGGGAGTAATCTCCAGAAAAGGCCCGTTTCATCTGTATTGTAGATTTGTTCATTCACCAAATTTCCCTTTTCAATGATGGAACGCAGATCTTGTTTAAATGGTTCGATCATTTCAGGATTAGTCGACAATTTTTCACCAGAAATTTTCAGAAATCGAATGCCATATCTGCGTTTAAAATTTTGTAGCCACCCGTCACTGGCAAAAAACTTCTCCTTTTCTTTTAATTCCCCGTATAATAACTTAGCTTTGGTTTTTAACAGTTCGCTTGTAACTGGTAGATTTTTACACCTCTGTTTGCAAAACCATTCATAAAGTTTTTTCTCCATTCTAGGCATCTCACCTTTTTTCAATGTTCTTCTTTTAAATTTTTCACACGCACATTGCTATGTTACTTTCAATATGTTTAATTTATTTTTTTTTATAGCACAAATTGTAGATTTTGCGACACCATACTTTTTTGATAAACTTGTAACACTCAAACCATTCTCTAAACTTTTTATAATACCGCTTTTTACTGATAAAGTTAACACTTTTCGCTTCATAATGATAAACTTTGCATAAACTTGTAATGTGCATCTGTCGTGGTATACGCAAACCATACACTGATGAAATTAACCTTTCGTCCCTTTCGAGTCTTTCGACATTTTCGGGGAAGTCCCTATTAATGTGGGAAGGAAAATGTTACAGGTTACCACTTTAATAGTGCTTATTGCCAACTAGTATTTTTGTTCACTTAATCGAGAGCAACGCTGTTCACTCTATAGAACCTGATGTTATTTGAAATAAGTGTTCATTGTAGCGGGTAGTTCACATAATAGGGTGTTCATATAACCGAGCACCTACTGTATATGTATTTTTCCGTATAAGTACAAAACTTACTTTTTTTGTCAGCTTCTAGTTACATTATAGCAACATATAAGTTCCCATATAATAAATTACGCCGTAAATCTTGCTGACAATGTAACAATTTTCATATAAATAAGAAAATGTTCTAGATTAGAATTAATTAATATCTAATATTGTTACTGTTGTTACCATTAAGTTAGAAGTCAGTTGTAATAAATAAAGTTTTTTTTTTAATAAAGAAGAACGTTACGAATTGTTAACTTTCTCCATTACAAATACAAGGCTGTTTACAAATACCACCCTTTTGCATTTTTTGCTGCATGTTGCATGCGTGCACTGCAGTATTGTCATACATTTTATTACAATTGAAGCACTTTCCTGAACCACAATTATGGTATATCCCCCTGATGCGAATTTTATTACATTCCAAAGTGTTTTTTCGTGATTCGTGGTACCAAGATGTTGATTAGACGTGGCCTAATTCTTGATACGTCTAGTTAGCAATGGACTGAATGCTTGCGAAGGACCACCCTGAGTTCGCAGTCTCAGAGACACCGTGTTCGTGCAAATGAAGAAAACAAAAACCCTTTTTAACGGTAATTAAGGTTTATTGTTCACCACCAATTTCGAGTAATTTAGCAAAGGAGTAACAACTTTTCGTGACAAGTAAACTAGTATACTAATTAACTGTGTATAGGAATCGTGAGTAAAATAATCGCGTATGAGTAACGTGCAAAGTACAGAGTTAACAGTCGACGGAGACGCACAAGAAGAGGCGGATTTTTCTTCTTGCAAAATCTTAAATACTAAAGTTAATGGTAAGCGTACATAGGCGTATCAGAAACCAGGAGGTCATCATCGGCACTTCTTCTAGATTTGTCCTTGTAACCTGCCTAACTTTAACAATATAATTGGGTTTTATTTGAGGGCGGTTAAGACCAGAATCGAGAACGTGTCTAAATTCTAATACGCACAAAAGGTCGGCGAGAGTTCTATTACATAGCTAGTCTAAAATCAAACGAAATGCGGACTAACATCTGGTCATATGGGCAAAGTGGCAAGAAAAACTAGTAATGTTCATAGGCGTAGCACACGGGTTCCTTACATATTAGTCACAGATTTAATACTAGGCTTATGAAGAATACAACTTATCGAACTAATAGATTAAATTAATTATCGGATATTCTGTCCTCTACACAAGCCCTAACAACTTAAATTGAAAACGTGATTCATTGGTAATGGGACATGGCGAAACCCGAGATAGGGGACACCAAAATATGACGATTGGACGCAATATGCCTTATATCAATGTTGCGCATTTCAGAGTTACAGGGTGTTAAAAGTTAAAATTTTATTTTAAAATTCCTTAATAACTTTTTGTGTTTTCATAGCATTAACACCAAAATCGGTGTACTTAGGTTTTGTAAGATGCCAAATAAGGATTTTGATTTAATTTTTACGAAATGTCTAGAGGGCGCTAGTTACAACCCATCGCTTCGATATATTTGGTCATATTTTTTTATGAGTGCAACTAAGGTCAAATTTTATTCAATGTATTAAAAGAGCATTTATTTTTACGCAAAAAAAGTATTCTTATTCAATCCCGATATCTCTCTTCGTTTACGAGATTTTTACCAATAAGCTAATTCGTGTCGTGCCATTTCAAATCCTCAAAAAGGGAGGTGGCTGTGATTCACTTGCATAGCAACGCATTACTTAGCCATTATTACTTTAGCTTTTCAAAGTAATTAGACTCTTTTCTTGTCATTTGCTCATTTTAAGTAAAAAATAGTAATTTAAAAGTAAAAATGCCAAGGCATAATGACTTTTCCTTTAGTGAGATGCGCGATATGATTTGTGTTTTTGCTCAATTGCATTTTAACGGTCGTGCTGCAGCACGTAGTTATTTTGAATTATATCCCAACCGACAACAACCCAATCACAAATTATTCAGAAACCTGTACAATCGTTTGGGAGAAACAGGCTCTTTTCGCCCTCAAAGCCAAAACAATGATGCTCGAAGGACTATCCCGGTTGAACAGGAAGAAGAAGTTTTAGTACGATTTGCTGAAAATAAAATATTAAGTACACCCCGGTTAAGTGCAACGTTGGGAATGAGTCAATCGTCTGTCTGGAGAATTTTACATAAAGAAAAATTCCATCCATATCATTTAACACCTGTTCAAAATTTGCTCGTTGAAGACCGTTCTGCTCGTTTAAGATTTGCTCAATTTTTGCAAGAGAAACAAAACGAAGATCCAAATTTTTTGAACAAAATTTTATTTACTGACGAGGCAACTTTCACACGCCGTGGAATTTTCAACTGGAAAAATAGCCATTTATGGGATTTTGAGAATCCAAATACTGTACGAGAAACACATTTCCAATACGAATTTAAGATAAACATTTGGTGTGGTGTAATAGGTGACTTTTTTATTGGTCCTTTCGAACTTCCAGCCAATTTAAATGGCCTTCGGTATTTAAATTTTTTGCAAGGACAACTTAACGAACTTCTCGAAGATGTTCCATTATATTTACGTCAAAATATGTGGTTCATGCAAGACGGAGCGGCTCCACATTTTTCTCTCCAAGTACGCCAACATTTAAACAATGTTTTTCCACATCGATGGATCGGTCGTGGAAGTGAATTTCCGTGGCCTGCGAGAAGTCCAGACCTCAACCCATTGGACTTCTCAATATGGTCAAGTATGAAAGCAATTGTATACAAAGGGACAATTAATACTCGCGAAGAATTATGCCAAAAAATTCAACAAGCAGCTGATGAAATTAAGAAGAACGTCGATATACAATTTAGAATAAAAAGATCTTTGAGAAAAAGGTTAGTAAAGTGCATTGAGGTGAAAGGTGGTCATTTTGAACATTTGCTTAAATAAAACTTATTTTTCACTTGTTAATGGTTTTTCATTTGTTTAATGCGGCAAAATATTTATTTGAAAATTAATAAAACCGAGTTAAAATGGAAGGACACGAATTAGCTTATAGGTAAAAATCTCGTAAACGAAGAGAGATATCGGAATTGAGTAAGAATACCTTTTTTTGCGTAAAAATAAACGCTCTTTCAATACATTGAATAAAATTTGACCTTAGTTGCACTCATAAAAAAATATGACCAAATATATCGAAGCGATGGGTTGGAACTAGCGCCCTCTAGACATTTCGTAAAAATTAGATCAATAGGTGGGCTGTTATACCCCACACCCCAAAATACCACATTTGGCACCTATTACCAACTCAAATTTTCCAAATCCCCAGGTACCTATCTAGCCCCCAATCACCGCCAAAGACCCATCGCACTTATATTTTCGTCTCACCCAAACCATTGGAAAAACTTTTAAACAAAGGCATCAAAAACCTTCTCAAATCCCCAGGTACCTACCTGGGGAAAATTAAAGAAATTTATTCCGAATTTTTTTTTATTTCCCCAAAAAAGTTACTTTGCACAACATATGACGAGTGAGAGGAAGACGTTTAGGTGCATATTTTGTTAATATGGCCTCGAAGAATGCAAAAACCAAACTATATTTTAAATGAAAATTTTTATAATAAAATATGCGTCAAAATGATTTTAAAGAATTACGTACTTACTTGGTAAATTAACAGCGGAAAGTATTGATTGCATCGTACATAACATTACAAAAATGATTGCAAATGAGTGTTACTTTAAACTTTAAATTAAAAAAAATCGAAAGAGAAACTATAATTAAATTTATATCAATGAATCAAATAAGCGTTTACAAAAATCCAAAAAAGTATCCATCTTTGTTTTCTTCCGAAAAGTGATTTTTCAAAAGTATATTGTTACTTTTAAAAAACAACCAAAAGATTGAAATTATTATTTCTTGAAAATGAGTAAAAAAAACATTTTATATAAATTTTTATTGTTAAAGTAACTACACGACATATATATTCTAATCAGATCTCTGATTCACTGCTGCTGCTGCAAAAAATGTAATAATTAGTACAACATAATTTAATTAAGGTAAATTGCTGATAAAGTTTTTTACCTTAGGGCATTAATATCTACTCTGAGTCGATCCTGTTCTTCCTCATCCTTGAAATGGAACACTACTGCACCGCTGTTATTTTTCAATATGAGTTCCACCGTTTTATTGTAGCGTCTATAGTTTTGGATATTTTTGAACTGAATGTATTTCCGTTCGTCACCATCATAATAATCGATGTGTAAAACCTTCAAATCTTTAACTACTACTATGTGTACTTCTTTCAATGGCTCATCTAAATATTTCACAACAACATTTTTGTGTATACCCTCTATAGTTTTTTTCTTTCGCAATGGACGTTGCCTAAATCAAAAACAATGTTTTAAGATAAAGCGAATCTGGCAAACATGTTTTATGCAAATATTTGCGAAAAACCGGCGTTTATAGTTGAGATAAGAGTATGTTTAAACACATGATAGTGCAATTCATAAATTATGGTCAATCGAAAGCAGTTAATATACGGTCTTCGACCTAATAGGGCTTGGTCTTGGACGAAGCCCGTATATAAATAAACGTGTCATCTTTCTTCACACTTAAAATAAAATAAAACGTAATTAATATTCTTACTTGAGACGAATAATCAAATTGTCCATGAAAATTCGCAAAGCAGAATAATGCAAAACTGAACGGTAGACTGATGACCCTTAGTAGATAGCGACGAACAGCTGTTTGCTAGTTTTTCTGTTTCACATGTGCATGCGCGTGCTACAGTTTGATATTCTATTAAAGGTCGTAACGCTAAACACAACTTACGGCGGATAGATGGCGCATGTAGTATTTTATTAAATTAATCTTCTAAAAATGAAACTTCTTTGTTACTAAATTAACTATGAATACATTTAAAATTCTTAGTTCTTCCTTTTATTGTGCATATTTGATGCTTAGTTACATGCAAGCACATTTGTGGTTTGGTTTTTAAATTTTTAATTATTCCCTCAACTTGTTTTTTGGTTAAATTATCATTTTGATATTTATCATTTAAATTGTATATGAATTTGTCAGGTGCCTGTTCATTTTCTGATTGATTATTCGCATTCGTAACCTTCTGACTGTTTTAATAGTCTCAATTGCTCACTTTGTTCGCTTTTCATGATCTCTTCGTTACTGTTAATTATAGTATCAGATGTTTTAGCATCCGAAGGAAGCCTCTGGCTTCCGTTTCATTATAATCACACTGTGTTTGCGCTTCAGTATACGAGCGTAGTCGAATACTATGCCCTAATAGGATGCCTTCAGCATTCGTACTAGTATTAATATGCATTTGTTGCATTTGAGTAGTAGCATTTTTAAGTTCCTCTTTCAACTTAGTTACAGGATCTTTTAGTCCATGTTTATTCATCATGTATTCATATATCGATTTAATTTGATTATAAATTCGCAACACATTCGCTCTAGAAGTATTATATTTACGTCCTATTTTTGTTATAGAACACTTTTCGTACTCAACTAGTTCGTAAATTTTTAATTTTTGTTCAGGATTAATTTTAATATTTATTTATTAATATTAAAATAAAATCTATACGGGCGCGAAGCACCCTAATAGGATACCTCCGACATCCATATAACATTAACAAAATACTGACGGTATAATTGTGTAACGTAAGTGTAACACTAATATACTTAACAGATTAAACTCACTTCAAAACATTAAATTTCCTCTTTTAGCTTTAGTATTTTGTGGCACCAATTTAAAAAGCATTTAAAAAACAAAGATACACGAAGCAAAACTGTCCCGGCACCCAAGGTTGAATCGAGTTTGCAAAATGAAATTCATTTATAAATTTTCGATTTCAATTGTGAATCGCAGAATAAAACCGGAACGTTTTTTCTCATGCATTTTAGGTTCCGCATAGGTTCGCTCTTGGAGCGAACCGTTACATTCAGTTGCCTACATTAGAGAAACAATTTTCTCACAAAAGATACACCTGTGGTGCACGTAATTTAGTTAATTAGTTTATTTAAGTAGTTGTCAAGATTAAAATAAAAGAGTTCCTTACAACATTCGCGATCATCAACATCTTTTAACCACACAAGGACACACCTAAACGTCTTCCCCCCACTCGTCACATGTTGTGCAAAGTAACTTTTTTGGGGAAATAAAAAAAAATTCAGAATAAATTTCTTTAATTTTCCCCAGGTGAGTACCTGGGGATTTAAGAGGGTTTTTGATGTCTTTGCTTAAAACTTTTTCCAATGGTTTGGGTGAGATGAAAATATAAGTGCGATGGGTTTTTGGCGGTGATTGGGGGCTAGGTAGGTACCTGGGGATTTGGAGAATTTGAGTTTGTATTAGGTGCCAAATGTGGTATTTTGGGGTGTGAGGTATAACAGCCCACCTAGTAGTTATCTACTTGTAATTGTATTTAATTTTTTTTTGTGTAATTGTCCAAACTTTTTGTCAAAGTGACATTGTTAACGCTGTGGATTGCAAACTTTTTTTCTAGTTACGTCTCCGAGATTTCGTGGTGTTTTCACTTGTAGCATTTTCACTATATGTGTTTGCATTGAATTAATTCCCCTTGGGATTAAAAATGGGAACTAAAAGCCCTATAGATTTTTTTTACTATACTATCACTTGAATATATTAATAATTAAATTATTATTTTATCACTTTTATCAAAATTGATTATAAATAAATCAAGTCTTAATCCTTATTTTCATTAATCCACTCAATGTAAAATGACACTCTAGTAAATGCGGGTGGCCACCCCACTTCGCACCCGGCTGAAGTTCCAAACGACGTTATCCCTACCTGAAAAGGTGAGACTGCCGAATACCACTCAAAATAAAAATTTAAGAGTCTCATTACCTGCACTCCATCTACAATCAAAGGCCCACCAGAATCCCCCCTGCAAGTGCTCTTCTTCTTCTCCCCAGACATGCATATGTTCGTCGCAACAACGTGCCCCATGTAGGCCAATCTACAGGCTAAATTGCTGATTATTCTATTAGTTGTTTCTCTTAATACTGGAGAAGCTGAAGTATGGTCATCTCCTGGAAGACCCCAACCTATGACCAGACCCTCTTCTCCTAAATAATTAATGGAAGGATCCGATGCCAGGGGGATGAATTTGACAGTTTCTATAGCACCTACAGTGGTGAAAATCTGAATTGTGAAGGTTGAATTTTTAATTTACCAGTCTCTTGAATAGTTTCAAACAAATGTATCAGACCAATGTCGTTTTGTAGGGTGGAAGGGTTCCAATCAGGATGCAAGGTGAAAAGGTGCCCTAAGACCTCTTCGATGTCTTCTTCTTTGCTTGGAGGCATATTATGAGCTCCAATGTATATGATAATAGGGTTTCCATTAGATCTAGAGTGCAAATATTAAGTATTTATTGTAGATATTTGATATTACAATATCCCTTTAAACTTACAGGTAGAGGCAGTGAGCAGCGGTCAAGATGGTTTTGGAGCTTATGAGTGTGCCTCCGCAGAAACTAGAGCCGGTTGAGGTTGTTACATAAATTCCTACCTGAAATATTTTAATTGTCTCAAGGTTTTTACAATCTAGACATCCTCGATTTTTACATTATTAGCCAATTCCACAGAAACGATGTAACTAACGTTGCTAATAATGCAATTTATAAAGTGACATTACTAGTAGGTAATTTAAGTATTTACCGAGACTAGATTTCCTTGATACTGGGGAGTAGCAAAATTCACAGAGTTATGTGAAAAGACGTGACGAAAAAAAATGACGTCAAACAATCGCGTCACTTTAACGTTATTTCTTAGGGATTTGCTTCTGTCTGTGAATGACGTCAAAATGACGTAGTAAGCACGATATAAAGCAGCAGTGTTACGTATAACCAAGGCACCGGGAATAACTGATGAGAATAAGACGAGATTAGTAATGTTGATCGAACGATTGTTTAGTTATGACAACTTGAAGCCATTAACGGTAAATTAGTTCTTGATTCTTTATTAATAGAGTTAACTAATAAGTAGGTGCTAAGGGGGATTGGTATAATCCCCCTAGATTAACGTCAAAATGAGTTATTATTTATATTACTGCATAGTTACACATCACCTCGACTTCATATGGGGATGCTGTTTGAGTGATTAGCATTTAGCTAAAGTTCACAGATATTGTGATCTCAGTAAAGTAATTATTGTTAACTAAATGTCAATACGGCTATTTATTCATACCAAATTCGATCTGTTTTGGAAAACAGCGAATCCATCGATAATCACTTCAAAATAACGTTATAGGAAGACTAACTAGTTAAGTCACGTTTATAACGTATCCCGTCAGATTAACGTTAATATGACGTTGTTGCTAACAATATGAATTGCAGGAAGGTTCACTAGGTCCATTTTAACGTTATTAGCAAAGTATTTGCTCCTTACTTAAACTTAAGTCTATTGTGTTCGCTGATAGATATTTCTCAGGAAGTTGTTAAAGCATAGTTGTCTGTTTCATAGTATTTTTCAATAATATCTATATAGAACTTCCAGATATAAGTATCTAATATATCGCCGGGGCTGACGCCAAATTACGTGATCTACCAAAATTCTATTTTGCAAAAATGAGCAGCTACTGCACTTTCACGTCACTCCACGTACAAAATTGAACTTTTCATTTGATTTTGTTTATCACAAGTATTTTTCTGTAATATACTAACTTACCTGGTAAGGTCTGGAATTGGGTTCAGACTCCCATCCACCTCCACCAATGCGCAATCCGGAATCGTTGTAATTCTGGAAAAAGGCCGTATCGAAAATGTTCCCGTATCTCGGGTCTAGTTCCATGTGGCCAGGTTTAGCGTTTTTGACAATTTTGTCTATCCATTCCCGAGAAACACTAGCGAAAACCAAATGTATAGTTAAAAGAAAAATTGAACACCCCGTAAATTTGCCCATTTTCCCAACCAAGTCTCTTCAGACAAATAGTGATTTTTTCTGTCGTTAAAAGCTTTTATAAGTTTACTTAATATCAGCTTAAAGGTTTAACGAATCGGTCGTATAAGAATTTATCTTAGAATGTTTTATTTATGGCAGAAAAGGACAATAATCCTGAAACAGGGGCATTTTTGTAATGTTTAAATTTCCTTGAAAATTTTTATTTTGATAAAGCGACTCTTAATCTATGAGTGATTGTGTTAGATAAACATTTTTTTAGATAAAGTAAACAGTTATTTTAAAGCTCTGGTTTATTAATGGGTATCCTCAAACGGCTATATTTGTATAATAATCGCATATAAAAGCTGTAGCTATTACCGTCATCGAATCATTCAGCTTCAACACGTACCTTGCAATATTGTGATTCCTAAACTATCTCACTCAGCTGACTGCAGTCTGGACTAGAATAATTCCATGCCAGACCTACTATGGAAGCTAACCGATCTTTTAGCCCTTTTCATCCTCTAAGAACCCTTACATTAGTATTTTTTGTAATTTTTGGTTTAAGCGTTCAGAAAATCTAATTTTAAGGACATTTTGGGTTATATGGAAAAAAAAGATTTTTTTTTAATCTTAGGACTTGTCTCTGGGTTAAACATAGTGGGCGGCCAATTTTCCACCTAAATCCGGCAGGATTTCAGCAGGTTTATAGTGCACGCTTGCGCCCTTCGTCACCCGGCGTTACGGTTCAATACCATTATCGTAGGTTTTTCCTCAAATAAATTCATTCCCACTTCCCTGAGCTTTCAATTTCAGTATGTGTGTCCATCCAGATTTTCTGGAAGCATTCCCGTATTGAAATGTAAATTAAACATGTACAGGGGACGTTTTTTTTATATGGATTTCTATGGGAATACGTAAGTATAATAGATAGATGAAATTTCATGGCACATTCTCAGGTTCGATTTTGGATAAAAAATTTAAGATAGCATCGTTTCACGGCTAACTTGATCCATTTCGATATACAGGGCGATTTGGAAATTTGATAAATTGTGGAACTCGGTTACCTTTTTAGTTTTAAAAAAAGCAAAAATGCTATCCAGAATATTTTGTAACGTACAATTCAACTTCGTTACTTCTTTTATATCGTATGCTTTAGCTACAATATATAAAATAGTACAAGTCCAAAAAAAGAGACTCCGGCCGTGCAGGCACGACAAAAAAAAAACATCGGCCATAATCTATGAGAGTAATATCTGGAGATCGTGCTGGCCAATGCACTGGTGCATTTACCTATCATTCGATGCATTTGTAGGGATATTTTTGACGCAGCCACATTCTAGAATTTTTTGAAAAGTGAGGAGATGCACCATCATGCTTGAATCACATACGTTGTCTTGCCGAGAGGAGAATCTCATCTAAAACTTCATTGAAATAAATCTGGAGAAAGTTCCAATAATTTTTTAATTACATTACTGATAGAATAGGTCGTGATAGGCCTATTCTGTCTTACTGAAATAAATTCCCCAATTTAACATCTGACTGAGAAAATGTTCCTTTTCGAAATTGCCTCTATCAGTGCCGATTAATTTAACGCTTTAATTAACACGGTTTCATTAATTACGAACATCTGAGCGGCCCTCGGGGGAAATGTAGGTAACTTAGACGATACCATGTCGTAACTTAGTGAGGTGTAGGGGTCGTTAATAATTTTATTAGAAAGTTGTTTAGTATCACAGTTTTATAACCGCTATAAAACCAAAGCCCGAAAGGGGTGGACTTGAACTGCCTCTTTCAAAGTGTATCAAAAGACAGTAACCTGTGCCGAAAAAGGGGCCCGTCGCGTGTTAATGACATGCAGGGTTACCCGGTAATTGCCACCCTTTCGGACATAGTCGAATTTCGTACCCAGAAACAGTGTGCCCCACATCCGGCCAGCCGGAGACGCGCTGTTGCCTTGTGGAGCATCCATCCCCTAACACCCCGAAATGTTTTTCAAGCCGAATTTAAACATTAAAACTTATAAACGATTTACACATTGAACCCCATAACACCCCTCAAAGTGCTATGTAGGTAAATATTTAAACTTGTTTACGTTCGATACCTTCAGAACTTTCACCCTTGTTGAAAGGTGCTGCACATATGGCTTAATTTGATCGTGTTTATGAACTGTGAAGAGAAGGTGAGTGGTGCAATGTTGATAAAAACGTTTTATGAGGGATTTAGAAATATTTCGAATTTGAACGACTTAGGGAATATTAATATAAATATAAATAGAAAAAATATGAATTTAAACTTCCAAAAATTGTCTTACACCAGTTTTCCTTTGCATTGCTCATGTACTAAATAATAACGATCTATTTGACAGCGCGCACCAATCAAATAGATCATTATTCATAACGGACATGATTCATTAAAGCGAAAAAGAAATGCATTATAGCTATTAGTCCGTTTTTATTATACACACGAATGGTGTCGTAATGGGCTGCTAAATATTCCGCGCACATCGTGCTTAGCTCGATGATAAAGGTGCAAGTCTGATGGCCTAATTGGTCGCTTTTTTACGGTATTATTAAGTGGTAAGAATTCTTTAGCTAGCACTAAATTCAATAATGAAGAGCCATTTCGTATTTTATTGTGGTTTCGATTGGTCTGACTTGGTTTGCATTGATTGTGGACGCACCGGGATATAACGATTTCAATGTGTCAAATGAAAGACATTTCGGTAGCCATCTTGTTGCTTTTAAGTCAAGATTGTTCAAGTCAGACGCAAACTCGATTGATCTTCATCTGTCGAACAGACATTTGCTATTTTGTTTTTCAGATGTTAATTATATATATATATATATATATATAGCAAGTGTTATTCAAAGAGTAACAAGATGGCTGCCACGTGGCAGCTATTTTGTTGCTCTGGGTTAGTAACTATTATCCTAGACACAAGACAATCCAAAAGCCTCTATTTTCCCATTTGAAAATGATTGATAATTGTAATGCCACGTGGAGCTTTGTTTGAATTTATAGCTCTGCCTCTATAGACAAAGCATAATGATATGCATGTATTTAACAGCTGTCTGCACTCATTTTTTCAAATGTGATATCGATAGCTCTCACCGTCCATTTTGTTGCTCTTACATGACGAATAAGTGAGTTAAAAAATAAGATTATAGAAGTAATAATTAGTATCCAAAGCTATCGATTTAACGCTTTTAGCCTCTCATTATTCTCGATCTGCTATTAAGGCTACCTATTGATTTTATGAAGCTATAAAAAGGCTTATTAAGCTAATGAAGGAAAGACTACAGACAGATATATATTCGGCAATACGAGGGATATGTGTTTTGTATTTAAATTTTCTATTAAGACCAATCTTGACAAATTGGAGAATGTTTCACAATTGTACATTTTTAACTTCAATGAAAGGATTGAAAGTTGTTGGACAAAACAAATGGGACAAACATATTTTTGATTGATTATAGGAGAGAGGTTTACGAAGTAGTATGTTTGTCGTTTGATTTGTTTAGCCGTTTATTCCAGTGTTTGTAGTCGGGTGTAGTGCCGGCAACATCGCTTCATCCCTTACGATCGGCGGCGTCGGCGACGCGTCAGCTGAGCGTCGCGCACTCCCTACTCCCCCCAGGAAACGCCTGGGGGGAAACGAGGCCGCCCCAGCGCCGCATAGCGCAATTTCAGTGCTCATTTGCGATCAGCTCGCTGTGCCGGGAGGTTCGCAACCTTTTGCGATAATACACCGGTTTCACATCTATCAGCTGAATCAAACCAACAAAAGACAGAAAACTCCCTTTCGGGTCGGTCGAAGGGACCCCACGTGGGGCGCCAGCAACGCAAGGGAGATCTCGCAAAGAAGGCTGTGACTTTCGTACAGGGTAATGGAGGCAGTTAACGGGGGTAGTTTGGGGGAGGGGGGGGCGCCGCCCCCCAGTCCCCTGACGGGGTGCTATTTGCTGGTGGTGGTTGGGGAACCGCATTCGCAGGAGCACAAAGACATCATTTTGCAGAAGATCGCCAAAGGTACGATTCGCTAAGATTTTTTTCATTTTTTTTTTTGCATGAAAGTCACGAAAAAAAGAAAAAGTATCAATTAACTCTATCAATTGAGTAGCCAGAAGTTAGGAATTGAATGAAATTGAATCCTGATATAGGAAAAAAGATTTTAAACGTGAAAAACTATTTCGGAATAACTCCCTGATGGAGTTTGTCTTGTGGAATGATTATCCTCTCCCACTGTCTTATATAATGCTCTTAAAGTCTAACCCCAACCAGTTATACTAATTAACTCTTTAATGCTGTTGCTTTTTCTTGCCTTGCTTAACGTATTCGAAAAGGTCTGAGGGTTCTTCTGCCTCAATAACCTACTTCCATAGATACTTAGTTCTCTCTGTTAACTATTACACTGTTATAGCTGCCTCTATGTATTCATAAATTCTGTCTTTCAGCCTCATTCTGGCTAGTCTTCGAGGGTGTATCGATCTGTCTCTGTTGGCAACTGCTAAATAAATACGAGGAAAAAGAGTTGGAGATGTTGGCTCTTTTTTCCTTGTTGTTCTAAAAATTGAGACATTTGTCTTGTTCGGGTTTCATATTATGGGGTAGAGGAGAGTAAAGAAGAACATTTAATATGTTTTTGACTGAGGCCCATGTAGGCGTGAAAATTGGAAACATCTGATCGTGTTAAAAAAATTAATTATCTGAGTAAATTTAGGAGCTAAAAAATTCTTTAAATGTTGTGATACTTGAAGGAAGGAATAGAGAAGCAATAATTGAATTAATGTAATCGCGTAGGAGACTTTTAGGCAACTTGATGTAAGTTTAGAAAATCGTTTTGATGGAGAATTTTCTCCTCAAAGCATTCTTCTCGGTGGTACCTTCTATCTGTCCTTCTTGCAGTTTTTGAGATTTTAAGGGTATGGAGGGTATTCTAGAAAAAATGGTCCCTCATTGCATCTAGAGGAGTACTTAAAATTCTAAGATAAACCTAATTTAATTCTTCCGAAAAGCGTATGGCAAATATGTTTTCCATTACTGTCAATATTTTGATACCTCTGATAATTTCACAATTATTGCTTTCACAGGACTCGGTGATGAACTGAAATTCGAAAAAACTCACTCACTATTACAATAACATATGTAGGTACTATAAAACAGGATCATCTATTATTTGGTCTTTGTAACACGCCCAGGTTTGTGCAACTTTAATGACCTAGAAGAACTGGATGAAGCAAACAATTGGCAGCGTCCCACTAAAAGCAAGATTCTTTTTCACCGAAAGGCCACTATGTATTAGTGTCCCCATGGCGTCATTTTTTCATCAGAGGTGTCGAACGCCGGCGCAGTCGGCGCCTAACATAAGACCTAAGGGGTTGTGGTGACGTCACTTCGTTTGATTTCGCCAAAATTCTTACTTTAAGAAACCAAAACGCGACAATCAATGAATAAGTAAATAAAGAGAAGATAATATCAGGGAATTAAAAGTTTAAATGTGTATTGGTCAGTTATGAAGACGAAAATAGTATACATATTATGTATACTCGAGTATGTATAACTGCGCGTAGTTATTAGGAGAAAAATTGCTAACAATCTTATGTTTATTTTACGTTTTTATCCAGAGTGGTAAAAAGATGTATAAAAAAAAAACAAATCCAATGAGAAACATAAGCCGTGATGTTAGCTGGCGCCGTTATGATTTTTTGAGCTCAAACCTGAAAACTTGAGAGTACCACGGGTGGTAGTGCACATAATATGAACACTCAAACCCAATGTATGCTTCCCATAATATATGTATTAAATAAAAACACCTTTATTCGAGAATTGCGAGTAAAATAGAGGCATAAATATTTTTGATTATCTTTAAAATTGGAACTTTCGAATGATTTGGAGATGTTTTCGACATGTTATTAATATGATTTGCATTATCACCATCTCGCGTTTGTAGCCCCCAAACCAAAAATAAATGTCTAAATTCGATTCTAAATCATCTTCAAATTTTCTAATTTCAAGATGATTTAGACTTTTCTTACGTATTCATGACTTGGCACTTCATAGATCCGGTAAACAGAATTAGACGGGCATCCAAAACATCATATACAGAGTGTTTCAGAATTTTACGGCATTATTTGAGGTACGTATTCTCTAATATAAAATAAAGAAACAAATTCGTAGAAGAATTTGTCCGATTTCGATCGATAGTGGAGTTATAGGGTGTTAAAAGTAAAGAAGAAATTAGAGTTTTATTTTATTGTGCCCGATGTACAGCAGGTAGAGCTTTCGAAATTTTTATGCGTATTAGGTAATAAGTGCTGCTTAATACGAGAGTAGATTGTCTTCAACTGCTATACAGGGTAATGTACTTTTTGAGGTTTTGGTCCATAAAATTCTTTATAAAAATTTACACGCACGTCTCTAGTGAATTCGAATATTTTTCTTAAGTTATTTAATCTATTACCTAAATTTTATCCCCCTTAATTTTTGGTCGAATCTGTTCAGTTTCATCATAAATTAATTAATTTATAAATTCAAACAAATCTACGGACTTCAGGGTGTTTCAGATTAGCACAGCACTCTTTGGGGTATATATTCTCTAGTACAAAATAAATAAAAAAAGTTCATAAACGTATATCTTAAGTCAATTCATTACCGACATACTGGGGCATAAAGATATTTATCAACAAGTATATCATTTTGAGAAACTAAAATTACATATTCGTATGACCGAATATTGTAAAATAAATTCAGTTTTTAAAAAATGGTGTAAAAAGGATCAAAGAATCATGGAATTAAGATATTCAGAAAAAAAAACGAAAACACTGGGGTCCGGAGATTTGATTGAATTTATAATTTAATGTATGAGGAAACTGAACAGAATTCGTTAAAAAATCGAGAGGGATAAAATTTAGGCAATAGATTGAAGAACTTAAGAAAAATATTTAAATTATCCAGTGGCGTACGGGCAAATTTTTCTAAGGCATTTTATGAACCAATACCTCAGAAAATAGACTACCATGTATAATAATTTTTTTTTGTAATCAATGTTGTACCAAAAAGCTTGTCGTGATTATACCTAAAAACAATATAATTGAAATGAAACATATTTTTGAAAAAAATCCAATTTATGTCTAAAACATTGAACAATAATGAGAAAAAAAGGAAAAGGGAATATTTAACAAAAAAACGAAAATAATAGAAAAAATTACACTAAAAATTTAATGTCCAGTAAAAATCCAGTATCGACTCTGCTCTTTTGCATTGAAGCCGAGTTCTCGAAAAACGGTTTAAGTTCGATTTTATTAAACCGGACCCTCGTATATTATAAAACCGAGGCCATATTTTCCAATTTTGTATATTTAGTGTGGTATTTTTGAATTTTCTAAATATAGGGTGTCCGAAAAAGATGCGCAAATATTTTGAATGCGGCAATGTAACCGCCAAATGCTATTTGCAGGTGTCTAAGATGTTAACATCCATCATAATAAAAATTGGATAATCAAAATTCCACTATCTTGCCGCCCTGGGTGCGCACGATGCGGGTACCTGAATGTCCCATCAGTATTAGGATGATTACGTGAATATCGGTTATTTTTTTATTGAGACCTTACGAGAATTTTAGAAAGTGTTGCATTTTTTAACGAGAAATACGATCTAGTAGATTTTTCAGAGAAAGAACAAAAATCCGTCACGTATAAAGAAAACACGTAGGTTTTATATGAACCTTTGCAGAAACTTCTAGCTTTCATAGTCCGGCAGTTGTCGACAAATTGTTCGTTGTAATTTTACTCAGTATGTCTTTCAGAGGCTTAATAGTCCGTCAATTCCAGTTACGAAAAGGAACCCATTCTTTTCACTCACTTTTCTTTATTTTCTAAAGAGTCCTTTTTAGAGAATGAAGGTGTGCAGAAAAAAGACTTCATTTTGTTTGCTATGTAAATCACACTTTAACAAACGCAAACGGCGTATAGTAAAATTTTTCTCAGTCTTACAGCAAAACATTTCATATGGTGCCTATCCGGGAGTGCAAGATATTGATTAATCGAACTAAAAGTTCATGTGACCATTACTTCGCTTTGGTGGCTAATAGTATGTGTGTAATCGCGTTTTGATGAATTTCATATCTTCAACTTCATTATAGATCACATGGAAGCCTAAGTAGATTGTGGCAAGGTATACATATAATGAAGGGAACGAACGAAATATTCGTTTTTTTCCTATACGAACACTCCTTACTTTTGTAAAAAGTCCCTTTTCGTAATTAGAATGGACGCACTATTAACCTGTGAAAGTCATCAATCGAAGATTTGCCGGACTATTATAGAAAATTTGGAAATTTTAGGCAAAGTGAAACTTTTGCAAATTGAAATTCAAATATTTGCCATAATTTAAAAGTTCATTCGATTACCCTCGGTTTTGGTAGGGTTAATTTTGGATGCTCATTGCGCTTGGAAGCTCCAGAATGAAACGTGGTAAAAGCACCACAAACGGACCTCATAGGTGATAAATTCAAAAGTAAATGCAGTGAAAGTCGAATGTAACGCCGGCAAAGGAACCGAGTAAAAAGCGTCGTTATATTTGGTGGTCTTTGTAGCAAGATTTATTTTTTTTTAAGATTAAAGAAACATGAAAAAAAAACAAAAAATTATTTAAAAAATTAAAAACTATAAAGGATGCGTGATAAAATGTAAATTATTTAATATAACTTTTAACTTATTCATTTTTACGTATATATGGTAAAAGCACATTTTTATCCACATATTCTGTAATTTTGTTTGCTTTTTCAACGCAGGTTAAAATAAATTATTCCAATTTTTTTCTCCATGGAACTGATTTCATTCAGAACCCTTTTGCACCTGGAATAACTGTATAGCGAAAAACTGTTCAGGGTTTGTACAGCTTGTAGAGCTTAAAATCTTCACTACTCTTAGAGTCTTCATCACTTTCGTCTTGGATTTTTCGAATGGTGAGCACTTCGTTTGCAATTTGTTCGTCTGATAAAGCACCGTTCGTTTCCAAGTGATGGTCAACATTTACAAACTCACTTCATGATTCATCTGACGATGTAAGGTCTTCTTTTATCATAGGAAGAGGTACATCATCTTCTTTTTCAAAATCATCATTTATCCTTCTCGCCACCTTAGCTAAAGGAAGATCGTGCTCCTTTTCAAAGTCGTCAGCTACCGGTGCCAGATGTAAACCTGCACGTCCAAAACAATTCGTGATTGCTTGGGGTGACACTGTGTGACGATTCCATGCTTTAGAAATCATCGATATTGTATCCAAAAGATTAATAGCACGCTCTTTGTTTTGCTGATTGTTTTTAATAATGTTCATTAGCTGGAGCTTTTTTAAATGAATTTTTATTGATTTTATGGTGCCCTGGTCAACCGACTGCAGAACTGATCTGGTATTCGGTGGCAGATATTGAACGTTAACATTCTTTAAATTTGACATTTTTGGGTGCGCTGAATAATTGTCTACCAAGAGCATTTTTTTTTCTTTTTTTTTTAATTCACTGTCCCAGTCGTGCAAAATTTTTATAAACGGGTCTTTTTTATTAGATGTGTAGGACACAGGTAGCGATTTTTCGATGAGTAATCCTTGAAACAGCGAGGGTTTTTTGATTTCCCAATAACAGTCACCTTACGTTTTTTTGATCCTGTCACATTGGTAACAACAAAAAGAGCAACTTTTTCCTTGGACACTTTCCCACCTGTGAACTTCTCGGCTTTAAATTTCAGTGTATTGCGGAGTAATTTTTTAGAAAAGACCTGCTTCAGCTGCGTTAAAAATCTCGTTGTCCTGGTGTTTTTTGCGAATTTCTGACCACACAGTTTTGAGCCAGTTTTCTGTACTTGCAACTGGTACACTAGCAGCTTCACCACTAATTTTTCCATTCACAATTTTATGTTTTTCCCGGAAGCCATTAATCCAACTTTCTGAGCATTTATATTCCGGACCTTTATTCACTATTTTAGCGAACTGTTCTGTTTTTGCCTGTAGTATTGGCCCACTGATTAATGATCCCTTACTTTTTTTCTTCTTAAACCACTTAAATAATGCCTGATCAATACCCCATGATTGGATAACTTCATTTTTTCTTTGGCAACAAATTTTCATTAAATGCGTTCTTGATATCTTCTCGATTCTTTTAAATTGTAGAAACAGTCGAATGCAATAAGTGCAATTCATTTGCAATATATTGTTGCTTTCACCTGCTTCAAGTCTGGAAATTATTATACCTTTCTCCTCAATGGGCAAAAATTTTCTCTTTCTTGAAGTCATTTTTTTAAACACGATAAAATTACAATAACTTAAAGAAGCTGAATACGCCTCTTAATGAACACAGCCTTTAATTTATACAGTCCTTGTTCATAATTCAAGAATTTTTCCGATAATTCCTATTCTCTCTACACTCTTTTATAAAAAAATAATTTCTTTGAGCCATTTATCAAAACAAAACATAAATGAGAATATCGACAGAACAAAACTCAGATTCTTTGGCTTCAATCAACAAACCCTTTTGTTGCAGTTTTAATTGCTTATTGATAGTGCCGGTAAATGGCTCAACGAAATTGATTTTTTGTGTATTTATAGTAATTGCAATGTGGAGTCCACACTGCCAGCGTTCAATTAGAAGTTCAGCTAAAAGAAATCGAAATTTATAAAAAAAAGTGGAGTTTTAGCAACTCTACATGGAAATCGCAGAAAAACCACAACCGTACATAGATATGTGAAATATGTATATTTTAAAAATAAATTTTCTGGAATTTGTCTATAAAGCTGCCAAAGGCACTGCTTTTTAAAAAATGTCGATGATTCTTTGTACGACTTTTCAAAGAATCCCGGCAGTGTTGACTTTATACTACAACTACTGTATTATGCTCCGTAGCGTCGTTATACCCGACTAGCAAACCACCAAAAATGTCTTTTTAGCGAACGTTAAAAGCGGCTTCGTAATAGGCAGATCTTTTTACAATGGGGTAAGTGCAAATCCAACCAAATATTGGAATTTCCATTGCTACATGCGACTTTTCGGTATAACCGACGTCGTCATTCGTAACTTTCACTGTAATTCGCCCAGTATAAATTACATGCAATTTCGTCATAGATTCTTGTTTTTTCCAAGCTTAATTCGACCAAACGAATTCTTTGAACCCTTCATGATCGCCCTGTGGACGAAAATCTGTTTAAAATTTTCGCGATTTTTACGTTCAAATTGTTATTGTTCATTTTTTTATCTTATTTATTAATTTACAATTTTATTTATCATTTTAATTCTCGTTTGTATTTCGCATAGTTGTGGAAAAACTTGATGTTTTACTCCTTGAAAATTAAAACTTTCTCAAACGAAGCGAAGCCCCAGCAACAAAAAATGCTACTTTCGTCACTCGTCACTTTTTCAGGGATCAAAACTACTTGAGGTATGATATTTACTTTCTATAATTTACGTGTTTTGGATTGTAGTATCATTGTTAACTGTCGAGATTTACATTTTATATTATAATTTTTCATTGTTTTAGACTTTTTAGTATCGTTAATTTGTTTTAATGTTGTGACTGTTTTACAGCCACGAAGCCAGACAACGCGAAACCCATTTATTATTTCAAATCATCATTTCAAATAAATGATAACAATCGTTTCATGGTCTGGTTCACATATTAATAAAATCTTCCATGATGTACTTAATTCGCTATTCGTATCAGCCGACTAAAAGTATTTAAACAATCCCTTAATTAACAATAAAGAAAATCGAGATCTCGAAAACGGTAAGAGACAGGTTGGGTTACATGACACATCGAAAAATACTCACAAATGCGATTTTCAGTATTTAAACTATTTAAAAAAACAGAATTTTTTTAAAAATTACATCACGACACATTTTATCAGATTTTTCATTTTCGAACATTCAATTTATTTTTTTAATGCCGATCTGCTTTTTTTGTAACAAGTTTTAGAATCTCTATTTTTTCCTGTGAGATTATGGGGTATAGAAATAAAAGAATCTAAGACAAATCGTTTCTGTTAGAACTCTAATTTCTTTATTACAGTCAGAAGGCACGTGTTAACGGTCAAAAGATCTGTAACGAACTAACTACTAAAAGCTCACACTTTTACCACCCATCAGTATTAAAAGGGTCAAACACTGCAACCATTCTCTTGATTTATTGTCTTGGTCATCTGGTCTTTACATGGGTGAAAATACTAACTTCAAGAAACAAAAGACCCAAAAACCCATACTTTCTTCTTTCTTCTGTTTTAAGAAAAGGAGTCATAAATTGAACAAACTTGACTCTTACAGACAATAAATTTGAGAACATAAAGACTATTGAATTTTGGACGTGAACACTTGTATCAGAAATCCAACATTTCCCAAGTCTAATTAAGTAAAAATAGATTTATAAACATAAATTGATAAAAATCATTCAATAACAACATTAAACAACAAACGGGGATGCTTTTTTACATTTAAAAAAAGGTTCAAAAAACTTCATATATGCAGTACAGAAGAAATACAGGGGCACTTATTTATTCCTTGTACGTAGCTATTAAAAAGGCTAAAAGCATAATTAAATTACAATGTAGGGCTAAATCAAGAACAAAGAAAGTGTCTAAGAGTTTTTAAAGAGATTTCAGGGACGTACTAAAAATTAATTAATGACTACTCCCTCAGAAAAAAAGTCTTTTTTGAGGGGAAAACACAAATTTTACTTTAATTTATTGCGAATGACGTTTTATCTTAAAGTACCTACCACATGGGCTGTTTTTGTGGATTTTACTCTGTTTGTGAGACGCTCATGATAATTAGTAAAGTTCGTTTTTGATCCTTTTTGTGCATAAAGGCGACAGAGCGGCTGGCAACCCGGAGACATCTGTTATTTAGCCTTTTTGCCACTGGAATATTAATTAGATGTGACAAATAGCGGGCCGCGGGATTAAAAATAGACATTCCGCAATGGAGAGCATGAAGAGGGAAAGTTTTTCTTTTTCGTGAATAACTTATAAATGTTATTGAAAACTCCCACAACGCATGCAAAAACATCTATATTTTACAGCTGACTTGAACATGAACAGGAAGGACCTACGAGCACGTGAGCGTTTGCATATATTGCACACCCATAATATGCGTGTGCAAAACGTACTTTTCACACGCCAATCATATTTTAACGATTGAATTCTCTAATTAAGGGAGAGGGAGGGTTTCTATAGGAAAATCAGCCTTAGTGTGTTGCAAATTAAAAAAATCATATAATATAATATAATATAAAAGTATTTCAGTTATAATCCTTCCTGATCTTAGAGCCCACTTTAGTCTTTTGTTACTCTATTTAATCGAGTTTTTGTTCACTAAAAGTTTTTAGATCTAAATTATTGAGGCAATCTCACCCTAACATGCTTCTTCAAAATTTTCGATCATTCTTTGGCTCCCTCAGCGTTTGAGGGAGTTTTTTTCTATGCTTCAGGTTTAGAAGATTAGAAGAGTCTTTTTCTCAAAATGTGTTTATGACAGCTGTAGCTTTGTCTTCAACTTTAGCTTCAGGAGTTACTTTTTTTTCTTCTCTTAACAACTGAGAAGTTTCTTATTTTTTTCTTTTCTTTATTTAGGGTTCTATTCTGTGAAGAAGAGAAGGCGTATTCTCACCAACAGAAACATATTCAAGAGCATCTTCCGTTTTATCACCAATCTCTAAGCCTTGTCTATGCTGATCTGACGAGTTTGATGCAACTCAGCTTTTCGGTCTTCTGAATGTTCTTGCAAAGATTCTTTGCGCATAGATTTTTTAGCTATATTTTTAGTTTCTTTTCTGATGAGGTTCATTCGCCTTTTTCTACTTCCCTTTTTTTACATTCTTTAAATCTAGTTTCAATACCAGAAGCATGACAATAAATCCTGGTTTAAACATCTGATTAAAATAGCGAATGAATCTTCTCCTCATTTCGATCGTTTTAGGCTAAAAATATACGACCATATGCGGTGCCCAATATTTAGACTATTATCGCTCATAAAAATAGCAAACAGAGTCATCGCATGTGAATAAATACAGAAATATTTGCCTCCATTCACATGATCATTACTTGCGTACATTACTCACTTGCAGTTTTAATCTGGAGACAAATCGTTTAAGTAACTAAATTGATGAACTATGTAATTGATTGATTCAGGCGAAAGGTTGCAATGAACTGCTAGACCATGCAAATCTGCATAATCGAAGAAACCAACATTGACATTGTTCCTGTTGGTTGGAACAACCTTTGCATGCTTTAAATACAGTTTAAGTTTAAAAACTCGCATGCTAATTAAAATATCAGCACCTTAGAGTTTCGTTTTTAATTGGTAATTAAGCACTTAATAATTGGCACAGTTTTAACCGAGAAACATTGCTTCTTTGCGTTTTTTTGCTCACTATGTATAGGGTGAAACTGGTGGAGCAGATGGATCGTCCACAGTAGGTGTCGATAATGTGTGCGGAAGATGATTTTGATTACTGAATTTATCGTTTTTTGCAGTGGTGATTCTCGACTTTGAACCACCCTGCACGTCAACGGACTTCGATATAAGAGAAATTTTCGCTCTAGAGGCCCTCAAAGTTCAGTTGCAAAAAAAATGTCTTTGATATAGCATTGAAGTGCTATACAAAACTATCGATTTACCTAATATTTTGAGGCAACTTTGAGGTGTTCAACCTCGAAAACGAAGAATTTTAGCACAGTTTCACCAAGGATTTTTACCTCCGAAATTTTCAATTTTCTGACAGGACCCGTACGATTTTTTTCTTTTAGTCCATGGTCCTCGAGCACCGCTCGGGACCGCTCAATCGCTCCCGAATTCCGACTTAAATCATTTTGAGATTAATGGCTTAAAGCATTAGGACTCCACCACTGGTAGAGAATGCAGAGCTTTCCAAATAAAAGCCAAGTAACGAAATGTTAGGATAGGTTGACAAGTATAAGCCATAGGGGCACTCTTTAAATAACCGTTGTATTTATAACCTGGAGCTGAAGATGCTGCTACAACGCCGTGTTTAATCTCATCTCTGCAGGATATTTAAGGACATTATCTGCACACAGAGCTTTTTCCTATGCCAAAGACTATTCATTTAGAGTCTAGAAAAAATAAATCTCTGACTCTGTATTTTCTTGTTTCATAGAGGCGCAAGCTCGATGACATTAGATACAAGGAGACTCATTAATAATAATGGATGACACAAGGGCGGATTGTTCGTGCGGAGGCACAAAGGGCGAAAAAGAGATGTTAAAGTGGGCCGTTTTTATCTCAAACGGTTCCCTCTTCCATCATAGAGCGAGACTTATTGAAAAATTGCTCGCGGGACAATAGAGAAGGGCTTTTCCACGGAACAAAGCACAGAATTTGCGCTGGGGAGCAAAGAGGGCAAATATTTGCACGCCAATAAGGCCTATTCGAAAGTTTGTTAAACAAATGTTTTCTGTTATTTTTGTGAAAATAAAATTGCGAAGGTGAGAGGTGGGTGCTTGAATTTTAAAATTAGGAAACAACTACAGAGTGATCATTAAAGCAAACTCCAAATGGCCTTTGAAATATTAGATGTATGTGCGAGATCAATTCATCCATTGGTCAGACGTTCGATCATAAATAGTAAATTTCTTAATCGACAGCTTTTTTTTTTTTCATGATCGTCCGTTATAAAAATCCAATAATGCGAAGGGCAGAGGTCAGGTCTCCTCAAATATTTCATGCCTAAAGTTCAAAAATCGCCCTTATTGATCAATACAACGTGCTATGTGTATAAGGGCGAGACGTAATGCCCTATATTCGTGTAATAGGGATTATTATTAATATAATCATCTGAGTAATCGATATTTTCATTAGGAGAGGGCAATTTCAATTACCGGAAAGCACGATAAGTGTAGTAGCAAATTAAAATCTATTAACCTACACATGCCTTCTTCTGTACCGGTGAGAGGTTAAAAGAACTAAAAACAGATGGTATTAATAATTCTTACTTTGTGTCTGTATATTGAAATTTTCTGGCATTTCTGAGAATCGAAGTGCGCCACTGTATTATCTCAAAGCTCAAAGAGTTTTCAACAAAAATCGAGATTTCAAAATACAATTAGGCAAATAGGGGTTGTTCTACGAGGGATGAAAAAAATGAAATGAATGAAATTAATTAATTTTTTTAAATTGTTGTTTCTAATTTTACATTTGAATTTGCATATTGAAAATTTGCTGACAGTTTTAAAAAGCGAGACACGCCGCTGGTTTTTTATCGAATTTGTGAGCTCAAAGTTGCTCTAGAAAATTCTAAATTAAAATGTGAAGTCGGGGAATTTAGGGTCATCCTGTGAGACGTAGAAAAAAATAAGAAAGGAAAGTTTCAAGAAGTATCGACGATCAGGAAAATGCCTTCCTGGAAATGATTCGCGATACTTGTTTAATGCACTAATACTATTTCGTTAGATATTATGTACGATTCTAATTTTTTACATTTTTCTTCTTGTGTAAAAGGCATTTTAAAATATTTTAGCACATTTACTATAAATTTAAAAATGCCTTATATTTGACATTTTTCACTTTTAACCACTCCGCGGTTGCTGGAATAAATTAATGTGATTAATTGTCGCTTGTACAATTAGAAATAAAAACTGCTCAATATCATAAAAAATATTTATTTTAGAAAAAAAGATTCTGAAGTTTTTGGTATACAATTAAACTAGTTTTAATTTCGTTTATACATATACACCGTGTTCCATTTAAAAAAAGTTTTTTTTAAATATTGTTTTATATTAATATTTAAAACGCGATGTTCAATTGTTTTTCTAGTATCACCATCGCGACCAACCCAAGAAAATATAACTCTTTGCAATTTAAACTAGGGTTCCACCTCTACTAATAACAAATTTATCAATGGTGCTCACTTAATTCGGTACACCCTTTATAATTCAAAGTATTTTCAAAACTTACGGCAGTATGAATAAATGACGTGTGCTACTGTGCTCCATTGATCTGATAGAAGTTCAAAAAATTCTCTAAAAATAGTAAGTAAATAAAATAGCGAATTTGGGCAGTGCGTTTCAAGTACAAAAAAAGAAAATATCACTGTTTCTATATTCATCTTTAGAACATTTCTGGTGGTACTGTTGAGCAACTACATACGCCACCGTGTTTCTTTAAATTTGGAAACAGAAAAATTTATTAAAAGTCCTAAATTTTAAATTGAATTTAGGCCACCATTTTTAAAGAGTAGAAAAAGAAAAATCGCTCAATATTTTCAAAATTTCGGCGAGCCTTAAGAAATGGGGCGCGCTACTGTGTTTCATTGTCTAGAAACTTAGAAAATTCTTTAAAACATTGCAATTTTGAAAGCAGGTTAGGAGAGGGACAAAAAAAGAAAAGATATCACTCTTTCTAACGTAAAAATATCAACTCAAGAACGTTTCTGGTGCGATGATTGATGAGGGAAATGCGTGATTAAAGAACGAGGTGAGCTACTATGTTTCTTTGAATTTGTAAGCTCAAAATTCGCCATAAAACCATATTTTTAACATGTATTCTTATGCTTTATGGTTATTTTCTCATAATCATAATAAAATTGCTTCTATAATAAACCAATCAAACATCCCTTTTCCTGTCTACGGCATTATTTGTCGTGACTAGGGCAAACGGGAACACTCCTTGATAGGAAAAATTACAAACTGGGAGCGCCGCAGAGTCGTTGACTGTCTGGTCTGGCATTCCCGGATTGAGTCATCCAAACATCGTTTGTGGCTGTATATCAATAAAAGTTATTTTTAATTAAATATCACTTATAAAAGGCGTAATGCTCCAATGCCATTACCAAGTGCCTTTCTTAATCCAAAGGCGTCTGCAAACGTAAACATGGGGAACTAGCTGAGAGGCAATTTAGCGGTTTTGTAAATATTTAGGCAATTTTAGACAAAAGCCAGGAAATTTTTATGGTCTACGTAATTTAGTTATAATGAGTGATTAGTTTGATAAAAATGTTTAAGTAAAATGTGATGAGTACATCCCGCGTATCGGATCTTTTGACAATTTGGTGAATGAAAATTCTTATTGCGGGTTTTTAAAAAATCTCTACGGGGAACACGACTTCCATCATAATCACTCTAAGTTGGATACATTTTACATTGAAATCGCTCAAATTTGTCTCAAAATTCAAACTCGCTAGTCTAGTCATTCCATTTCAATTGTTCAAGCAACACATCGAAATGTAGCTAGATCAATTCGCTTTCAAAGACCTAATTACCTGTTGATATTAATGAGTTCTAGTATAGCTCTTACCACACCATCAATATAGAACAATTTGGCGCTAATGAGCTTTCATATATCCATGTCTTAAATGTACAATAGGTCAATAATGTATTTAAATTATCTAAGTAGAGGTTCGCCTCTGCTATGGGCAGTCCCCATGTTAATTGGTGCAGAATTCATTTGGTGTAGAGGGTACATTTGGAAAATCAGGCAAGAAAGGAATAAAGACAAAGAAGAAAACTGTTTAAATGTGAAAATGACATGAAAATGGACAAATGTAGTTTTTAAGAAAAATACAGTTGAATGCGACATTAAATGCTTATAAGGCTCGTTAACGCCGTTGATATGAATGTACAAGATGGATAGTGGATTTAGGGCCCCATTGGAAAACTAGGGAAATGTTTTCATTGACAATTAATTTCCCCACAGGGATTAGCATTGAGAAAGAAGCAGTGTGGAGAACGAGACGTTGGAACTTGCCTGGAAGGGGAAATTTTTTGTTTTCTACCCTAAACCCACTTCTTTCTCGTACATTATATGGTAATTTTAAAGCACGATGCTATTTAATGGAATATTTCCCAATGAAGAAACTGCACGCTATACGTACTGCTTATATATATTTACATTTTTTTTTTTAGTTTCTCTTACTCATGTAATTTTTTGAACTTTATTCGGGGATTATCCTCTAAACGATACTTTTTGCAGAAACAACTGTGAAACTTTAATTTTCCCTGGACATTGATTTATTGGATTAATTCCGGTCGGGCAGTTATTGATGGCTAGCGGGCAATTATTGGTACCTACGGTCCAATTTACGGCTATAATTTAATTTTTCTTATAATATTTTTTCAATAATTTAAAAGGCATGGCAAGAAATCCAAAAAATTCACATCTAAAACCCGATTCAGATTACTAAAAGGGGATGAAAGTGGATACTTTTAAAAAATTCTCCAAAGTCAGTTTCCTGTTTGAGTCTCTGCATACTTAAGATGGTCAGAGATGGGTATAGAACTTTATAATCTAAATTATCTCCTTAATATATAGTTTTTGAATATTAAAACGTGTACTATAAAAAATAGGCTTTTTGGCGACAGCAATATGTGGAGCTTAAAACCTGTGGAGAGTTTATTTCCTGTTTGAAATTTAATATCTTCAAATCGGTTAGAGATTAATTTATAGTCACCATCACCTCATCAAAATTATGTGCTCAATTTTTAATTCTTAAATATCTAAAGATATACAGAGAATTCTGTTTGAAAAAGTCACCCTTTCGGTAGCAGACAAATGAGAAGACTGAATTACAAATATGTAGTACATTTTTATAAACAAATTGGTAATTGCCCCCTGAAAACTCGACAAAGTAGCCGTCAACGGGACGTATTTGAATTTTTCTTAAATTACAAATTTGAGTAAACATTAAATAAAGCAATTGAATTTGATTAATTAACTATCAACAGCACCTATTGAAAAATGAAATGGTTTAAATTTAGTAGGGTGCGTGAAACGTAATTTGTTTCACTTTTCGCTCTGCTCGGCCACGAGTGGGAGTGAAATAGCTGGCTGCGCAGAAAACGTGATGACGTTCAAATAAACGGGAGTAATATAAAAACAACGTAACTAGTAGAATGAAACCCAAACAGCTGACAATCGCCGTCTACAATTGCTCCAAGCAGAGTAACTGCTCATGCGTCTAATTCGATTATTCGACGTCAGCAAATCAAATACTTTTGAAGTAACACGTGGTGCGCAATAGAAATGGGCCGCAAAGCTGTTGATCTTCTGCGAGAATTTCACAGTCAACTGAGATGCTTCACTTTCGCTGTATTGCGAAGGATTGATGCTATCAGTATTAGTGTAATGTACCTATCTTATGAATTAGGATAAATTAACTGACATTCGAGCTTATTTGTATTTCTCATGAAGAATTGTATTTGTTCTGTACTAACTCGGCCTTTGGCCCAACCAATAATACTAACTTAACCTTGGCCCTACAGATAAAGTAATTAAGCCAAGGTCCGGGGTTTTTCCAATAGATTATAGATAATTAGTTTTGGTAATCACCCTTCTATTTGATTAGATATATACATAAATACAGCTTTAGGGTAAAAACAACAACTTCCGAATAGAATCTCGACCAGAATAATTTATTATAGTAGTGACTAGTAGAACCAACGCGTTTTTGTTGACCAAACCTATCTCCCTGCATCGGGGTACATAACATTAGTACAAATATCTAAAACCTATTTGGGGAGAATACACGGGGAACAAAAATGTGAATTCCAGAAATTACGTCATCAAACTTAGGTATCAGTTGTCGGTCTTTTTAATTAAATATATTTCGAACTTTTTAATTTTCTCTGTGTTCAGTCTCCCGTGGAGTTCTCATAATGCTCGTGTTCAAAACGTTGGCATACATAATTGGTTAACAACGCGCAGAGGCGAACGGTCCTGTTTCCACGTTCGCCATGAATTTTCTGCCAATCTGTGCTGAAGGCCATGTTATTAATATGCAAGCAACTTTACCGGATATTTTATTTCTTTGGAAATATCGACATGAACCATCACGCATGAATAATTCTCCCGGGAAATATTCCTTCTCTTGGGTATTTCTAAATTTTGATTTTTGCTTGCTAAGATTGATCAGCGTCGCGATTGCAAATCGATCGCCCTTGCAGAGGTAACACTTCCTTTAATAACCAGAAAGTTTTGCTTACTTATTGATTTTACCTCGACACGGTTCGCCTTCAAGAATTAATTTTTTTAAGTTTTCCATCCAATTCTGGCTGAAGCGATGCCAAGAATGTTTCTTGAAAGTCATAGAATTACGAGCGCTGCAGTAGAAAATTCCTCATCATGGCCAAGTTCTCTTAGAGCTCCGAACAGGAATTCAGAACAGTGGTAAATCGGACGAAATCGTCCAGGAAAAAATCAAAAAAGGGACTTTTCAGTGTTGGTTAAAACTCAAAGAAACGCTTCTAATTAATAGAATAATCAGTTACTGGATATATCAAAATTTGCTTTTTTTCCGCAGGCAGCTGAATTAAAATAAATAAAAAATTTCTGGATTAAACTTCCCCCTACCCACAGCGTGGATATAGACCATAAAAAGGAGAGCGAGATAATTGACCATATTTAAATTGAGGGCGAGATACGCGTATTTTATTTTTGCGCTTATGTATTATTCATGTGCATTTGAAATTGCTGTCAGCTGTTGTGGAAGGCTCCCTCATGTAGCGGTATTGTCCTTTGTACTGGATAACCCGTAATTTGGTTCTGGTTATATGAAAATTCCGGAAATAGACATTTTTTTCGCTGGCCCTTATTAGAGTAAAATCTGTAAATATAAAAATCTAATAGACAAACAACAACTGGCCGTTTTATCCTTCTACTGGCAAACACCCAAGAAGTTTCATTTCTGCTTCCAGATGAGGCGATTTAGGAACGGAAAATCAAATAGAAGTGATTGCCTTCCTCCGACGAGGGAGAGCTTTCCAGCTGAAAGTTTCTGCTTTCCACTTTCGGAACGCTCTCCTATTTCATTTTCTGGACCGCCTCCGGCTTAAGAATTCCAATTTCCCCCCCCTGAAAACGTTGTTTCTATGCCTCGCTCTGACCTACATCTATCGATCCGGACGCTGAATTTTGGGCGATAGTGCAAGAACTGGCATATTAAAGATAATTAAAACACTAATTAAATGGTTCTTGAGTATACAGGAAAAAATCTTGAAGTAACTATTTCTTGACATTTTGACGAAGGTAAAAAAAATTAGAAAAAAGAGATAATTTCGACAATGCTAATCCTGTGTTTAACCAGTTACCATTTTGGGGATACAAACACACAAATAGGAAATTGTATCGGAAACATTTTCGAAATTCTTTAATTTTCTTCTCCTCATATTTTTACCTCCCAAAAGTTGATTTTTGTAATGGGACACCTTGTGTATTATTACGTATTCAAAAACTAAATATCAAAGTCATAATTTAGTTTATGGGTGTCTCTATGCCTGTCTCTAATTGTTTCCAAGTTGCAGAATTTCAAACAAGACGTTTGTTCAGAAGAATTTAGTAAAAAATGTTAATTTTTATTTTTTAAGTTTTCACCACCGAAAATTTGATTTTTTTAATAGAACATCCTTAGCCTTCTTAATATTTTTTGATATTTGAAAACTTTACGATAAAGAGTTAATTTCCATTGTAGATGACTTTATACATACATATCTCTAACCGTTTTCAAGATGCAGAACTTCAAATAGGAAATCCTTTCTGTTGAATTTTCGAGAAATATTAATTTTCGTCTTCTTATCTCTCTGCGAATTTTTAGTATCTTTATTGCCTAAGAAACAGTGTCGTGGTGGAAATGCGTTTGAAAACAATAAAAAACACAGTTACAGAACATGAAAGAAAATTTTTCGATTTTTTCCTCCCACATAATTAAACTGTTTACACCAATAAATTTGAAACTAAACACTTCTTCAAACATTACAGATAAACATGGTAAATTTTCAACTTGATACGCAAAGAAATAGTGGTAAAATGGAACTATATCTGAAGAAGCCAGATAATACAAATTTGCAAGAAGTACAAAAAAAATATTATTTCAAATATATCTCGATAAAATATTATTCAAAAATATACTATCTGCACCAATGAAATTACATCTGAGAATCCTTGAATAACATGTATAAACAATACAATATTCAGCTTAACAGATAACGAAACAGTGGTGTAATAAGCCCCATTTGCGGCCAAGAGAGAGCGCACTTTAATGAACTTAGAAACATAAAAATGTTGACAATTTGCAGATGAGAAAATAGATCATCTGCATCAATAAATTTCGTACTGAAAAATCCCTGAAGCATTCAGAATAATTGGCAAAATTTGTAACACAACTGGTAAAGTGCAATAGTTGACTCATTTTTCAGTACATGAAGAAGCATATTTTAAAGATTCTAAATGAAGAGAAAATTTTTTGCACGAGATGGATCTTCTAGACCAATGAATATCACACCTAAAAATTCCACAAAAAAAAAAAAAAATTATAATTATCGAATCTTTTTTAAACATCTTGCAAAATAAATAACACGTAAACTTCAGGAAATAAATATTCTACTCTTAACATAAGATCAGCATGGAGAGGGTGAAAAATGCCTCAAAAGCATACGTCGTTCTCCTATTTACAGTCCCATTTTATTTACGATACGATGGCAGCGTAATTTCATCTTCTAAATATTTCAAAAACGCCCGAGATACTAAAAGATATTTATAGGAAACGTTCGGGATTCCCATCGCGTTCTTATAGTTCATTTCATTTAAGATTAATACGATGTAAGCGCGGTCCAGACAGTTTTATGGGGCTAGTTTAAATTTTCCTCTGAAAGAATAGTCCTTTCAAATCTTATTCTTAGAGTTACGGGTGAATTATATCAGATAGCCAAAAATTATTTAGAGACTGTGTGTGATTCCTTTTGATTAAAAATCTCCCACAGTATAGTTACCTGTGAGCGGTAGTGACAGTTGACAAATTTGACAAGTAAATGAGGTTAAAAATTCAGAAAATGTCAAATTTTAATAGGGATCTGCTAAATTCCTGATTGAGAATCCACAACATAAAATGCCTTTTTATCTCACCCGTAAAGTACAAGAAGAACAAATGATCGAATTGGCCATATCCAGGGGCAGAACTCGAAAAAGGAGTGGCCTTAATCATTTAGGACAGCCCTGGGTTTCGATGAAAGGGGATTATCTTTCTTGTTTTACACGTTTCCGAGGGCATTTTTGTCCCTTTTACGTCATAAGGATCATTATTCATATATCTAATTTCACAGGTTAGATATCTGTAGGTACTTTTTGGTGTATGAGGTAGGGCTAATAAGGGCCAATAAGGGCTTCGGGTTACTGCATAATAATGTCGAAAACCCGTGCTTGATGGAAATTCTATTCAGGGAAGGCGTGTAGATTATTCGAATTAGAGCATAAAGAACTCGGGGCTCTTTTATTCATCTGCTCTGTTTGTGATTCTCATTAGGGAACATAGGAATTAAACGTTAAATGAGTTAGATTTTACTTAGTTTACCGTTTTGGTATTAGTGAGTGCTTTTCTCACGGATTCATCAGTGTTGATATTTCAATTTATTGAGCTGTGGTTATTTAGAGAACTGCAGAGCCGCAGTTCATGCTGGTCGAAAGATCAATTCCGTTTGCAAGAATTTTCCAATTTTTCTTTATATTTAAATCGTTCAACGCTTTCCTTCAGACCCTAAAATGTGGCCTTGTTGCGCCAGTGTTCCTTTACCAACCAAGTTACAAATTTTGTTGTTTAGACGCAGTGTCTCATGGATGTTTATTGCTGCAGAGAATCTACATATTTCGTTTGCTATCAATTCAACAAATTTTGATTGTGCAAGATAGGTAGGGATTAAAGACTCCCTGTATCTCAGAAACGAAAGAGATATTAGAACTCGGTTCTATGTGAGATATTTTTTAGGTAGGCCGGCTCTGGAATTTCTGGGAAATCCGAGATCAAAATTTGAAAAATGGCGAAAAGCTGATTTTTGTGGACTTTTCCTGGACATGTTCGTAGTTTTTTCGGTTCTGTCCACTTGACTCGCCTAAATCAAAAACTAAAAGAGATATTAGGAATTCATAATATGATATAATGTAATTGTATTACTAAAAAATAGTGTAAATTACGCACGTGGTTCACTCTATTCTTTTTTACGATAGTAAAAAATGATAAATTTCTGTTATTATGAAAATCAACTGTGCACACGCATATTAGCATGAAGAGTACATTTTCCCTAGAGTACAGTTGAAGGTTTTCAAATTGTGCCAATGCAGTGGTATTTTCATGCAGCCTGAAAGCATCAGTTCTTGAGATACATTATACTTTTGCCTAGAAATATGAACCGGAGAATCCGAAATAAGCCCTCCTCGAAAAGCAAAAATTGAACATGATATGATGCCCTATATGCGGATCGCTAATCTTCTCATTTGTCACGGATATGCTTACCTTGGTTCAAGTTTCTTGGGTATAAGGTTCTTATGTCTGTTAATACTTCAAAAGTTAAGCAGAAATCATTGTTTTATTCTTAAAAAATTACTACAATTTTTGCCAGTAGGTGAGGATTTGACCGAAGACGATTTCCAATATGTTGATTTTAATGAACAAAGTCCATGCAAGCCATCCGAAGAATACCGCTTTGACCGCTTTATCCAGGTAATACATTCTACAAAATAAGAATGAGATACCAAGGGTCTCACCAATTCTCACCAGACCAAGGGGTTTCATCAATTTTAACATACCTCAAAGTCTTTGTGCGCAGTTCGTCGCTGATCTCCTCCTTTTCTTTTAGCAAAAAAACCCTGACCCAATGGCAAGTTTGAGAGTAGAAGTTAGTAAATTCGTCTTTGGTTGTAATTTGAATCATGAAGTCAGAATCCGATATCTCCTCTTTAGGAATTTTCTTAAAAACGTTCTTGAAATATTCGTTTCGGAAAGTCCATTCATTGAGTGTAAAGTAATGAACTGCCATATTAGAAATGTAGATTTTTTTCTGGAGTTTGAATATGCTGCAAGTAAAATATCTTCTAGATAATCTTATCTGGGGCTTGACTTTCTAGCACTTACAAAGGTGTGTGGCCACTCAACCACAATAATAGGTCGATGACCAATGCTGGAAACACGTGGAACAGAATTACGTTGATGTAAAAAATCCAGAAGGATTTGGTCATGGTGGTACCGGGGAACCACACCTTTTTATCAAAGGGTTGATGCCAAAGCAAGGGTTCGCTCATGTCAAGTAGTAACTTGTATGTGAGTCTTAGATCGTGGCTTTTGTTAGCATGGTAAATGGTTATTGTTTCCTTGTCTCTGAAGGAGACCACTTTAAAATCACTAATTCAAGAAGCTTCTAAATAGTACCTTGAAATGCCCTTCTCCCATATAGAAACTAACATTAGCTTGATAATGTTGTCTACAAAGCAATGGTCGGTAATTATGTCTATATCGCCGTAGACACTTCTGAGTAACCCGGTAGCACCTGCCAGGTGGAGCCCCACGGGGCCGTTGAAGTTGTCTATGTACCCTGGGATGGGATCTTTGATGGCAGCTATTACTAAAAAAATTAGGATAAATATCGCAATTGTTTAGTTTGATTCCGGTCCAGAAAGGGAGAAAGAAAGAAAGAAAGAGAGAGAGAAAAAAAGAGAGATAAACCCTTTATAATTCAAATATAGCTTTAAAATAGTAAGAAAGTCAAATAGATGCTTTCGAAATTCCAGAGCTACATCAGGAAATTGTCAAGAAACCTTCGCGTCCAATAGAAACTTTTAAAGATCTTCAAAAATTAGTCAAACAATCCAGTAAGTCCTTAAATGTTCCTCCAAATCCTTAACTATTCCAAAAATGTTCTGATAAGTGACATATTCTGCTTAAAAAATGAAACCGTAGATTTTAATGAAACAAACTTGAGCTAAGTTATTTGCGATATGATAACGCGTCAAATTAAGTAATTGTCAAAATTAGTTCAGTATACTTCAGGTTTCCTCCTGATCTAGCCACCTAATTTAACCGTCAGTCATATAATTGTCATGTCACGACAATTATGCAACCTTAACGGTCATCTTCACAATAATATGCTTCATTTGCATTACATTTCTGTTTTGCAGTTGTTAAATTTTGACATGACAATTGACTTTTTCCATGACATATGACTCTTTTTTTCTCTTTCATAATTTACCAATAGATGGCCTGCAAATGATCGTGGGTATCTTCCCGACCAATATTTCGTTGATGCAATGTTCAGTCAGCCTTTTAGTATATGTGTAAGTGTTCGGAAAGTTTTCGATGTACTTTTGGGTTAAAATATTGACAATGTGACTATCCCCCTGTTCCGCCAACTCAATAGCATCCTTCCAAGACCCAAAAGGAGGGTACAACACTTCATCAACAATCTACAAGTTTTCAGTGGTGAATAGCGATTTTCTTTCATACATTACGTGTATAAAATCTGTGCTTAAAATGGCGAATGTGACACGTGCGCTTTAAAGTAGACATGTGTCACAATTCTAACCTAGCACATTTGTCAAAGTCTCACACTATTACGTATCAGTTTCCTACCTTCCTGGCTTCGATGTTACAGTACGCGGTAGAAACGTGTAGAAATACTTCGATGTTCTTCATTTCCAGAGCTAAATAGGCCATATCTCTGGCACTTCTCAAATTGGTTAAGATGGCACTCTTCAGGAAATCGTCGAATCTTATTGTTGCAGCTGCATGAAACACTATCTGAACTGTCTCGATCAGGAGATTTCTATCTTCAGTTGAGATACCTTAAAAAGTATTGAGAAAAAGGAAAACTTAGGTTTTTAGTTTAGAAACTACTTAACCATTTTTGAAAAACTATGGGGAAACTAAAATGGTACATTTTTAAGCTTTTAGCCACTCAGAATGACAATTATTTTCTTGAAATTTCTGGATTTCTCGATTAACATTTTCTTTGAATTTCCGACTCTGTTCTCTATAGCGAAATTAGCAAAAAGTAATTTTTTGCACTTTCTGGATGATCTGAAGATTATTATTTTATTTCTCAGTGACCAGAAATTTAATTTTAAGGCTTATTTGCAAATTGCCTGGAAAGGAGAAATTATTCAGGAAATTTACTGAGAAAAGATAGTGTCAAAGCACAGAAGATTTCTCTTTCTCAAGAAAAAAAAATTCTGAAAAAAGAAGACTAGCAGGAATTTGTTCGAGGATAGGTGTCTCGGACCTCAAAAGAGTTCCCTTCCAATAATGTTTAAAAGAAAGTGATTTATTTTGGTTTAAAATATTCGGAAGAAAACTGCTTGAAAATAAGAAATCATTGTCTGGAACAAGGAATTATCACAACTCAGAAGATTTCTCATATGGAATAAAATGTTTTTCAGTCCCAGGTTCTCCATCTGATCTTTAATCTATCTGAAAATTTAATGGGAAAAAGGGAAGTTTCCCTGAAATTTATGTTACAAAAACCTCATTTTGTCATCTCAAACCTCAAAAAATTTCTTACCTAGACCTGGATGAAGACAATCCCCAATGATGGGTACAATTTTGTTGACGCTTTCAGGTTTCAACTCCCTGAGTTTTTCAAATAACTGCAAAGACAATAAAAAGTATTTTATCACCGATCTATAAACACCTTGAACTTACCTTGGAAGAAAACATTTGGTCGATCCTCTCTTGAGCACTTAGCTCTTTCTTAGGGCGGATAAGAACGTAGATCTTCTCTACATTGGTAGATCGCAATAGTTTCTCGATTAGGAACTTACCAAGAAAGCCAGTTCCTCCGGTTAAAAATATGTTTTTGCCTTAAGAAAAACGTAAAAGTGAACATTTTACGAACGGTGAATTTAAACTGATGGTCGTTGCTTATTTACCATTGTAGTATTGTTTTATGGCGTAAGTGGTGGTCATGTTGAGTTAAGCTGCGTATAGGAAGAGTACTAAATACTAATCTATTGCTATCATGAATATGAATAGTAAGTAGGTTTGCCTTGATTTGAAAAATTTTACACTTTTTGCTGAGTAATCAGCAAAATTGGAATAATCAAATCGATTGTTAGTGGAAATTTGCTCGTTTATATGTTACGTAAAAATTGATTATTAGCATTAAAGTCTGCTTTAGCATTGAGAACTGCTATTGTTTCAGAAGTAGAAATGTATATATTATAGATATGTACATAAATTTCGATTTCGTTTATTTCGTAAGTGTTTATCTTACCGATCTCTCAAATTTGCCATTATTTCAATATGAATTAATGGGAATTGAATGTTAAAATGGCAGGTGCTTCATACGTTTACCCGTTTAAGGAAATCTGTAGTGTGATTCAAAAATAACTAAAACTAAAAAAATATAATAATAATAAAATGTATTATATTATACAGGGTGATTCAGGGTTGTGGTGCCAAAAGCCTAGGGGGTATTCATCTCAGCAAAATATGAAAAAAAGTTCATATGAACATGATTCCGGAAATTCTCCGTTTCCGAGGTACAGGGTGTTAAAGTTTAAGAAAAAATTGAGTTTTTCATTAATAGCTTAAAAACGCTTCAGCCAATTTGAAAAAATTTATTAAAAATAGTACATTTTAGTCTTTTGACTTTTTTCCGTATCTTTCCCAATCAGTTCTTTTGATGTTTTTTTTACTTTTCCTTCTCGAGTTCAGAGACGTGTCGAAGTATGATATTGTATTTTTTTCTTGAAAACTAAGCGAGACACGGAAAAAAGTCAAGAGATTAAAATGTACTATTTTTAGTAGATTCTTTCAAATCGGTTGCAGCGTTTTTAAGCTATTAATGAAAAACTTGTTTTTTTTTTTAAACTTTAACACCCTGTATCTCGGAAACGAAGTATTTCCGGAATCATGTTCATATGAACTTTTTTCATATTTTGTTGAGATGAATACCCCCTAGGCTTTTAGTACCACAACTCTGAATCACCCTATATTATTATAAATAATAATAAATAAATAAAATAATAATATAGTAATAAAAAGATAATAACAAAAAGAAGAAATTAAGCGAAAGATAAGATTTGGCTTTGACAGGCGAGTAAAATTAGCATATGGAATATATGGATAAAAATCACCAATTTTTGGACAAAGTGACTATAAAGCCCCTTTCTACAGATAGACAAGTGTCCTTGTTTAAACAGTGTTTTTTGTCCGAGCAAATTTGAAGAATAATTTACTTTTTCACTGCAGACAACTAAATGATTACACTATGCAATAATTTTTTTTTAAATTTTACTAGGTTTGCAATATGTAATTATGATTCCTTACCCTAATGTTATAATAGTTGGGATTTAGAAAATAGCATAATATTTTACCACACGTCGGGTTTTAGAGTGAAAATGGTTTATTTATGATATCATGGTTTACATCAATACTATGACATTTCTCATTAGAAAACTTATATTTGTTTGAGCGATTTGGTCTTCTTCTGTAATCAGATTCTGCAGTTTCCCTGTGAAGGCACCAACAGTAATCTGTAAGCATTGCTAGTTCCCATCTACCTTGATAGCGTTTCTCAAACTCCGCAATATCTTGATGAAAACGTTCTCCATGTTCATCGCTTACTGACCGATATTTTCCTGAAAAAACTCAAATGTGAGTGTTGAAAATGAGTTTTCAATGACCTATTACATCCTAGCTGATGATAAGCACTTAGTAAATATGGAATTTTTTATGGAAATCTGGCGATTTGTAATTTCCGAGAAAATTTTTTGCCACATTTTCAAATACTAACCATGCCGTCTTTTCTATAAGACTCGGGCTTAATAAAAAGGAGGGATCGTTCGTTATTTTTCTTATATCATGGCCCACAAAAGTTCCCTCTTTAATTTTGGCCTCGCTTAATGTAGGAAATTTTTCGATCAGGAATTGAAATCTTGGTCCATCCTTGCGTAGCGCTTTAACGAAATTCTTTATCGGTCCGAGTTTTACACGTAATGGTGGAAAAATTATTATCTCAGGAGGTACCTACCAATGGTTCATTTTTGACATTTTCCTGGCCAAGAACGAATTCAGTTCTTAGAGGCCAGTCCAGTTTAAGGTAATGCTCTGAGCGCGCTTTACTGTCCCATTCACACAGGAAACAACAATATTTTGTGTGTCCTGTTTGCAGTCCTAAAATTAATGCCACTACTGTTAAATCTGCGCAAATTTGCCATTGTGCTCTACATATTTGATTTTTTACAAAATAAGTTTTAAAATTTCATAAGTCTCTTTTAAGTGAGCACCATACACTACAGGTACAGATGGCAATGCGTTACCGTTGTGAAGCAGAACTGCTTTTAAACTTAGCATCGATCCGTCAATAAATAGTCTCCATTCTTCTGTACAACTATGACCTAACGCCAACATTAGTCCATTAATATCGGTACAAAAAACTAAATCATTTTCTTTCCAATAAAACTCAGCTAAAGAAATGTGTCGCTTTCTGTACGTTGCTATTTTAACATCATTCTGCAAAAGATTCAATTGCTTTAGTCTAGATCCTAATTTTCAGATTTTTCCTTGATCAATCTTAAATCTCTAACAAGGTCACTTAGTTCTGATTGACTAATTAAATGCGGTTCTCCATTAGCTGGTTCTTGAAACACTTCTCCATTAGAAAGGGGACTTGTTGAGCTTTTCGAACTGGGGAACCTTATCGGAATTGGACGTTCTGCAGAATAGGGCAGCGACATTGTTACAGATGTTGCCTCGGCATATTCTACTGAACTCTGATTTTTTAGAAAAACCTTTCACTTTTGTTAGACAAAAATAGCAATCGTCAACGTGGTTTTTGGGTTCCCGCCACTGCTTTGGATCGCCAAAAGGCATTTTTTAAATTGTTCCATTGCACCACCCTGTCAAATATTTATAACATTTTAAGCAGCAAACGTGGAGCGCCCACGATTTGTCCTGTCCTTTAATTTCAATATTAAAATAAACCTCATAACAGGTTTCCAGTAATGGGGAAATTGTCTTTTTTTCACTTTTCAATGTAAACTGATCATAAATATAGCAGAAAAAATTAAAAGAATTCACACAAACTTGCGACATTATGTAATTTTGTAACTAAAATACCAAAAATTATAACTTTAAATCACAAAAAGGGTTTACTTTTGGAACGAACATCCAACAAATGTATCCGAACCGATTTCACTTATTCAAGTTTTGAGACATGATATGCAAGGATAAACTTGTTTTAATTTGTTTTCAATGTATTTCTAACCAAAATTAGCTATCAAGATGTTGGTGAATTTTTCAGAGTTGCATAGTCTTATTGTTCTCTTCTGGTTCGAAAACTACACCTTAACTGGATGTGGATGTAAGCTGGATAACTGACGTTATCCAGCTTTAGTAGACAAGCCGTTAGTCGGTTCGAGTAGGTACTTTTAGAATTTAATTCGCTCTGTGGAGTTTTGTTACTGAATTATCTTTAGCTGCCTTGTACTGTAGAATAAGACATTCTATCAGGTGGTCTATACGTACAATAATACCAAATAAGTCTGAATATTAAAATTTTCAATTAAACCCTTCCAAATTCACCATGGCTTTTCGGGAATTTTGACTATACTGGGTATTTTTAAAAACATTAATAAAAACAGTTAGAAATGTGAACTAATTTTTTTTTTAAATTGGGGCTAACAGTGATTACGAAGTTTTGTGAATTTTAAAGGAACTCGAAATTACGGATGGTGATTTTTTTAGAATTTCCAAATTCAATAGTTTCCTTATAACTAAACCTGAAAAATACACATGTGATTCCTCCTATTATACAAGATCTTTCAGAATAGTATGTCATAAATTTAAGGGGTGATTCTATGAGTGATTTTGAGGAAAAAAAATTCTATGAACCTAGGTTCGCTTTCGCTTTCTGTCTGAAATACAGGGTCTTAAAGTTTGCTACATTTTTTGTTTTTTTTTTTAATAAGGCCGGACCTGATTATTTTTAGTGAAAAATATGTTACGCCGCTGCTTTTTCAAAAAATAAAAATCGTTTTCTTAATTCTAGTTCTTTTTGTTAAAAAATGGTCTCTTGAATTTTTTTCATAACATCGAGCGTTTTCATACAACAAACGAATTAATTAACATTGTATGTTATAATAATTCTTAATTTGTAGCAATTTATAACGACCATTCAGACAAAAAAAAATTAAATAAGTTGCTGAAAATGTCCTCCGCCTGCAATAACACATCCCTCAGCCTTTTTTTCATATTATCACGCACTCTGAAAAATTCCCGGAGTATTTCTAATAGTGTTACAAGAAGCTATTATGCGATTTTTTTTCATGGCTTTGAGGGCGCCACTGTTTAAATTTAAAAATTCCTTTTTCTCTCAAAAGATATTTTTCTACACCTAACTTACGCCCACCAAGTTTGATAAAAATATTAAATGCAGGTCCGGACTTATTAAAAAAAAAACAAAAAATATAGCAAAGTTTAACACCCTGTATTTCAGACAGAAAGCGAAAACAGACCTAGGTTCATAGAAACTTTTTTTCTCAAAATCACTCATAGAATCACCCCTTAAATTTATGACATACTATTCTGAAACACCCTGTATAAATAAAACTTTATTATAATTTTCTTGAATATATCCAATTATTTAAAAAAAACACCGCTTATCGCATGTATTTTGGTTTCTATATTCTTCTACTTTTTTCATGAAACTAAAACTTTTGGGTGCTGTTAGTTTAACCCAGACCAATAATTCAAGCTGGCCGCCCAAATCTCTAAAGCAATATTCCAGCGTATTAAAACGAGCCATAGCCAAAAGGCCCAAAATGCGGTTTTAGTAGCTAAATCGAAGACATACATAGATATTATTTTTTAAAAATCGAAATTTTAACAAAATGGGCATATGAAGAAAATCCTGGCCAAGACTGCTGTGGAAAGATTTACGAACATGACTTGTATGTCGTAACTTAATTCATACGCTGAAATAGAATTCACTGAACTTAGTTAAGACTGGCAGGCAGTAAACGAAATTTGTTTCGAAGCACTCTTGACTAGGCCTTTTTTATGCACCCTTAATTCCATTCCTACCATTTAGTCCAGCGAAAAGTAGCCTTAGAAATTCTTGGAGGCTCCCTCAATAAATGAACTCTAATGTAATCAATAATGTTTAAAAATACATCGAGGACATCGGGCTCATTTACGGGATAATTGCCATACTTAAATATCTTTTTTTTCCTCATCCTGTACAATCTCAAAAATATGTTTTGTGTTGCTGTGCCTGAACTACCAAAGTTCGGGAGGGTATAGGAATTGTTCTAGGATTATGTTAACCCTGTAGATTTCCTTTTGCACTTCTACCAAGCTGATGATCTGATCATGATCTGATGTCTGTGCTTTTATAGAAATATATGGAGGGAGGGTGCCCCAGAAAAACTTGGACAAATCCTTCATTTGTAGAGATGCTACAAGGTAAAGATAGGGACTAATATCCAATATTTTATTACAATTTTACAGATTTTTTTAGATAGTATGAGGTGAGATAAGGGGGCCGAACCCTTAAAAAAATCTAGTATAAACTTTTACACAGGGTTTAGCAACTCGTGAAGTGGACAGTTGTTTCTCTGCCACCTACTACAAGGATGCACATTAACACTGAAACACTTAGTATAACAAAGATGCATTTTTCGAATACGTTTTTGAAGTTCTCCAGTACGAAAACCAAGCATTTTTTACACGAGTGTAGAAAACTTAATGTTAATCAAGTTATTTTCGTCTGAGGTATTTTTCCCGATGTTTTTCTGAGTCACCCCATTCCAATCAACTTACAAAGGCTTGTAACCAAAAATTTTCAGTACCGAGTCCAGTACTACCGATGCGAGCATTTGAAAGAGAACAAAATGCACAAAAAGTGTTTGTACCAACATGTGGTTGTACCGATCAGGGGGTACCAAAGTCTCTTCTGGAAGAGCACATCGAAACATTGCACGATACCATGCTTTACGTAATTCTCCATGGTGAACATGAATAATCGGTAGATCTGCCCACTTGGACTACTAAGGGCTCGTTTTTGATTCTATCATCTTGAACACTACTACTATTATACCCTGAATAACTGTATCTACTGGTATGAATTCTATCTCATTATCAGGGTCTGCATATAGTATTCTTGTTACACTTGTATCTACACCGACTGATATCCCTATAAGGCCGTAGAAGTTGTCTACCCAGCCTTTGAAGGGTTCGCCCAAAACCTCAAGGACTATAGAATTTACAAAAAGTAGTTCTACAGTTTCATTTTCTGCTCATACATGTAGGTCCCTTCTACAGGGAATGTAGGCCCCTTCTACCGGGAAAGGCCCCCTAAGCAAAAGTCTAAGGGGGCTTTTCCCTGAATGTCTAGAAAGGCCCCCCTAGGCAAATGTCTAGAGGGGTCTTTCCCTCTAGAAGATCATTGATACAATGCTCTCCCAAGTGTTTGGTGTAAGTGTAGGAATCGGGGAAGCTTTTCCGAATGTATTTCAAAGTCAACACATTCAGCAGATGTTCATCAGTATTCTCTGCAGTGCTAGTAGCCTCCTTTCAGTCTCCAGTAACGGGATACAAAGTTTTTTTAATCTTTAAAAATTTTAACGATACTTGACTTGCTTCAAAGGACCGAACATGTGGTTGAAGTCAAAGAAATGATGTAGGAGTATATGTGTATGTCTTTCTGTATAGAACTGGTATGTCTAATAACCTTCGAAGTCCACTAATCTCAGAGCCGTTGTTGATTTTGAAAAACGCCGTAGAAACGTGCAGAAAGACTCAATGTTCTTCGTCTCCAAAGCCAACGAAGCCGCCTCTCTACAGCTTCTCAAATTCGTGAAAATGGCAGTTTTTAGGCAATCGTCGAACTTCACGGACGCTGCACCATTAAAAAATGTATCGACATCGTCTATCAATAAAGAGCGATCGGCGCTAGTTATGGCTGAAACAAGCTTCTTTAGCATGAAAATGATTAAAATAGGACAGGAATTACCGAACCGAGTCCTACTAACATCCTCTTCTATAATTTTTTACTTTCTCGAGTTGCTTCAAATCCTCAGCTTTTAGTAGAGCAGAGCTACATTTTTTGGATGAATTTTAAGACAACTGGTTAAGGATCATCTCACCGGGTCATCGAAGACTCGTGAAATACGATCTTGTAGTGATTCGCCCTTTTTTGATCGAGCGAGCATATAAATGAGTTTTAAATCTGGACAGGACCGCAACAGCGTTTCAATTAGGGTTTTCCCAATTAAACCGATCGCTCCGATAATGGAAATGGTTTTTCTTGGAAACTCGAAGGCCCAATAATTGGAAATATTGTTAAAAAAACTTTACCTGCAAAATAGGATTTAACATACGAATTGCTTGTAGTCATTGTTGGTAGTCTCAACATTCCAATGCCAATGTATGGAGTCAGCTTTGAGCTGGAGATGAATTTAAATACGAAAAATTGTTACTAACGTGGTGATCAACACATTGGGTGAAAAAGTGTTTTGGTGAATTCACCAAACAGCCCTAATGACTGGTTATTACTTATTTATAGAAATATTATTTTACCAATTTTTGGACACTCGATTTATACTTCTTCTAACTGAAGTCTTTTTGTCACTAATAACATACGTATTAATGTAAAACCTCTGCTTAAAATATATATTGTTGATCCTACTAACACACATTCATTTTAACCAATGGAGGTATATATTTTGAATTTTAAATTAATGTTAACATTTAATATTTAAAGTTGGTGTTCTGCAAAGGTTAAAGACTCGCATGTGCCATTGCGAAGTGTTTCAATTAATTTAGGAAAATTATGAACAGGGAAACAAACCAAAGAGCGGAAAATGCGGCAACAAACCGTAAAAAACGAGATTCATTGATGTACTGACACATAACTACAAAATTACAGACTCATGAAATAAGCTCATGTGTCGCACCTAAACGAACAATAAAACTACGTTAAAGTTATATACTATATATAAAAGGACGGAAAACATGGCAGCAAACCATCAAGAAGGGTCAAGAAAAAAGGAAACTAATTTACGGAGACTTATCGACAAAACTGCACAGAAACTAATAAACAGACACGACAAACTAACAAAAAGAACTAAATATTAAAGATGTGTGGTGCATTATATACTTGAGAGTAGTTCACTCCGAGAATCTGCACCGACAAGTGACACTCACAGGAAAGACAGTTGACGAGTAGCAGGGGCGGAAATAGCAAAAGGGTTGGTTAGCTATATAAACTCAAAACGACCCTTAAAAGCTCTCTTACTCTTATTTTATTTTTGCTCTTAGCTCTTTCGAGATAACGTACCACGATTATCACCCTCAGTATAGTACATACAGGCTGTGATAATAAACGTAGCAATAGTTTTGTGTAAATAAAGATAGTCGAGCAGTATCAGCGCGTATTTTATATCTAGGACTAGTATCCTTGCTGGGTTAGAATACTGGTCCCTTCAGCGTGTTCACCTCGTAACGGAAAAATAGATTACCCCGTTAGCACCAACAACACGCCGTGTTACTCCGAATACCATCGATAAACACAAACACCTATAAACCCGACAGATGAAACTACTGTTATGAAGCTGTCACAGACGAACGATAATGTGGTAACAAATCTGCGCAAACGCAAAAAGTGATTGCGCAAACGCAAAAGAAACCTATGGGAACGTGATTAAAGCAAGGTACCAGTGGATAACTCTACAGACGTAGTAGACAAAGACACACAATGGAACTTTGACAAAAACCACTGGAACGTGCGGGGGTAGTTTCAGGGTTCAAGGTGAATGATCTGGAATATCGCCGGAAAGGTTACGCGTGGTCGAGTTTCGAAAGTGACCAAAAAGCTTCGATTTTGACCTTTTAGTCACGGTCACGCACACGTGAAAACACGACTTTCCGTATTGAAATATTTCATAAATGATTATAGAATCTTTTGAAGAGGCAAACTAGAGGTATTGATCGGAATGCCAGTACGGAAATGGAAGCACGTGGGAATACAGCTTAATTAATAATCGACCGGGTAAGGTAGTTTCATTGCTTTCTGGAGAGGTCCAAGTTCTAGTCTTAAAAGAAAGATTATTTTTCAGACTTACCATTATGATCACAGGAACGTGATAGCTCGACTCATCAATGTTAGGGATTATTAAAAATTAGGCGGTCTGAACGGTGAGGTTTTAGATTTTTCAGTTGTAGCCGGGTGTACGTGGAAACACGACTCATTCTAGTTAAATGTAGCGTAATAAATCGACCTATTCAGACAGATTTTCACAATAATATTTAAAAAAATACAGGAAACACGGCTTATCTAGATAGTGGAATTTTAAACTTTGCCTAAAAAGTCCAGTTTGGAGGATGTGAGTTAGATTCTGGGAACACGTGGAAACATTTCTCATCCCGACACATAACGCTGGTAAATATCCTCATCGATTTTCAACACAACTGGTGTCTCGAAGTGATAAGTCCGAAGAAAGCTCGTGGGAACCCGGCTTACATGAAATAATTTTATCGAAAAATTAGTCTCTTGTCCCTTTGGAAGTTTGGGCCTTTACGTGGCCGCACTATTTTGTGTTCTACATAGTGCAAATGCTATGTGATATTTTAGCAAAAAGGGATTTTATGCAGGTATTTCAAGGGTTATTTGCAAATAATCTGAAGCCAATATCAGGCCAGAGGTGCTCAAACCGCATTTTAAAGGTCAGATGCGCGACCCCGCAGTGCGGTTTTGAATTGCAATTTATTGGCGCCCTTTTAACTTCCCAGCAAAGCTGGAAATGAGCATTCAGCAAATAAATATTTTCCTAAATTCCGAGTTTTTACGAGCTCCTAAACGTGCAGGAAATTGTTCCATTAGGAGCTGATTACCACACTATTAGATGATGTTATTTTTTCTGTCGTATGCAAATTCAAGACCCAGTTGTATGCCTTCAATTTAAATTAAACTGAAGACATCCATCTGAAGTTAAACTCAAGATATCAGTGATATAATGACCGGGATGTGCGTCATAAATACGGATCAGCTCCAGATCGGGTTTAAACCTTTGCAATGCAATTCGGCCTAAAAAAACTTTTCACGAGCCTTAGGAGTGTTTTCTGTTGCAGGGTTGCTATCATGGGACGTCAAAGAGTGCCTGGTAGATTTGGAGAAGGAGCTGACAATTATAACGGAGCAAAGACTGGAAGGCGAGGAGGCCCGTTTTGGTAAGAAACCACACGTGACAGGGTAATAAAAAAGTTATTATTTTAAAGGAGTGAGACGTATTGAATTTTGCGACAATAGAAAATCTGCGCTGACCTTGTTTTTATTTAAATGCTCAAAAAATCAATACACTTTGCTTTAGTTAAACTACAAATGTTTCGTTATGTTTGGAATTGCTTGTGCTACTTGTGGAATTGCGTCATCAATTACACTAATTACGATTCACCTTTAATTGCAACTTTGTTTTGAGTCGACTTTCGATCCGTGTGTTTTCATTTTGCCTATCAATTTTTCTGAAGCTTTATGTTAAATAGGACCACAATTTGGAAACTATTGGGATTCTTTCTCGAAAAAAAATCTGTTTTTTTTGTCTTTTGAGAGTTTTTGAAATTTTAACATGGAAACAGCATTCCTAAAAATTTTGCGCTTGAAAGTTCTTTAGGCTTTTGCTTTCAAAATTAAGTTCTTTTATCCTAACTAGAGGAGCTTCTCCTATATCATATACATGGTACTAGGAAAAAAACCGGTTATACCGAAATTTTTGGCAAAACTACTTGCATAAATATTCATTTATTGAACTTAAAAATGATAATTCGGTTGAGTAAACATTTTAATTATTAATAAAATAAATAATAATTAATAATAAAAAAACCTAAATCAGTTCGTAATTTGCAACTATGCAGCCCTGGGATCTATTTTTTTATATGGAATACTTTGGGGGAAAAAAGTTCGAAATAGGTAAAAAAGAAATAAAATAAAAATTATCATAATTTTTTAAAAATATGCAAAGTGTCCGTTTCTGGAGCTCAACCATAAATATTTCGGCTAGTATAAATGATACGAGGTCGGTTAAATTGCAGCAAAGTTGGGCACTTTGGAGCTCATAAATATGCCTTTCAAATTTTGAATTTTTTTTTCTCAGCATACGTGACAAAGTAATTCAAACCAATCAATACTTTATCGGTGCAATTTTTCCTCTTCTACAACATGGCGATATTACATTGGAAATTCGGCGTTTCAGATTTTGGCAACCCTCATCAACTTTGTTTTTTTCTTGTTGACGCCATCTTGAATTTCCACATTTTTGATTTTGCTTTATTTTTATTACGACGATGTATCACATGTAAAGGTTCAGCTTCATTTTTTATGGTTATCGAGATCTTTATGGTTCGACTCCAAAACCACTCACCCTGTACTACATGTTAATCGCACCGGATACATTATTAATTTCTCTAACCTCATAACAATGTAAGTTTTAGGACATTGTAGCAGTGAAATTTGATTGGACAATTCATTTTGACGCCATTCTATAATTTTCTTCCAACGCTATAATTAATGAACGTTAATCATGGATTTTATTTCCTGGCTACCATAGACATTATGCATTCAAATGCACAAACTTCTAAATCATTGCCCGAAATGAGCTTTTAAATGGAAGAACACTAGGCCTTAAATCCCCGACAATGCCCTTGTCTGTTGTAGTTTCAATTTCGCTATATCCTAGGGCTAAATAATTCACTAAGTGTATCTGCCGGAGTTAACTCTTCGCAATTTGAATAAACCGAGATTATTGCCCTACAATCAGAAAATTTATCATTAAGGGTGGATAATTGGATTTTTAAAATTGTTTGAGGCTCCTCCTGAAGGCGCGTAGAATAGAATTATTAACAACCATCAGCGAAATGGGTTCCCAATGTTAATATATGTGCTTTCGAATGGAAAAATATAGCCCAGATGTAACTATTTTCCAAGAGCATATTTTCTGCCTGCGAGTGATCCAAGGTTGATAAATTGTGCAATAAATCCCAGATACATATTTATCAACTTCCGAAACCCTCTGTTTTTCTCGGTTTTCTCTTTGATTTAATGTATCTTAGATGCTTCTTTCGGGGCCTCACAATGACGTAGTATAATACAAAATTGTCCGCTGCTTAAAGTGAACGTCTTTATATGTTATAGAAACGGTGAATTTCCAAGAAAATTAAACTTGTTGTTTAAGACGCATACAGACTGACGTCAGAAGCTAAAAACTGGACAGTTATATTGCTTTAAGGAACCTTCACCTTCGACTCGCATTAGCCGCACATTATCCACGAGGTGTGTTTTAAATTTATTTACTCCCCTTAACCATCACAGGCTTCCACATAGGTAGCGCTGTACTTTCGTTGACGTCACCGGGAATGCGACAAAAGTGGGTCTTTGCCGCCTGTTCAATTATGTAAAATGGTTATCTCTGTGAAGTATACGTGTTGATACACATTAAAACGTATCGATTGAAACTTGTAGCATACAAAATGGCGTAAGGAGTGTTGAAACTGCACAAGGGTTTGTTTGCGAGAAAGACGGACACTCTGCGTCTGTTGACGTCATCCAGAATACAAGAATCTCTGGAGGGAATTGAATGAATAAACTTGAAATTAGGCATTTTTCTTAGCGAAAGTTTCTTGTAATTTTCAGGAGAACGGCTGATCCAGTTCGCCTCGGAAAATTTAGTGACTGAAATCCTCATCCATCCTGCCGTCAGTACATTGTCCCAATGTGTCCGCAATCTACTCAGTAGTTTCACTAGGCATAGACATATTATCCATGCAGGATACACCTTCCAGGGAAACGGCTCGTGGGCTCTACAGGTCAGCTACCTCTAATAAATCTACTTTAGCAGTTGTTAATAAATTCGCTGGTTAAAGCTAATGCCGCATTAAATTCCAGGACGGCACATTCTCCTATTCCGATTTCGCCGAAGCATTCCAGGAAATCGAGGTCCAGAGAGTAATCCACGCTTATGAGAACGGCATCTCCATAGACTTGCACTGTGCCTCCGAGGGAGAATGGACCAGACTATCAAAGGAATCTTTCGCTAAATCTTGCAAAGTAAGTCACAAAAAAAAACCGTCTTTTTTTGTACTTTACACGCGCATTTGTATGATGCGAAAGGACCTCTGTTCTCACGTTAATCAAAGGCTTTTATTTTTAAGTAGTTTAATACTTAAGGTGAAATGCTCGCAAATGCAAATTTTTAATGGTGTTCAGGTGCGGGTAAATCCCACAGACGTCCTAACAACCGGTTCGCCATCCATTTCGGGCTTCGCTAAATATTTAGAGCCCTTCTTGGTCCCCACATTGCTGGAGGATATATTGGAGAGCTCCGACGTTGTGGGTAATATTAGATTTTCCAGGCCCACGCTTTACGTTTTCCCCGGTAAGTGTAATTTGTTAATACCAAGTTTAGGTTTAAACTGGGCCGATTTATTCCCCGTTTGGGGCCCCTTCTGTTTTGGCGTAATTCGATATTGTTACCTGTGTTTAAAGGTGGACAAGGTGATGCTGCTCTATTCGGGATCAATGGGTTCAACATGCTATTGGATGGGGGATATTCTAGGAAGGCATGTTTTTGGGATTTTGTACGACACTTAGATAGGTGGGTAGTGTGTGGCGATTCGGAGTACGTATTGGCCTTGGGGGGATACAAAACTAACGATACTTTTCGGTATAAAATTTAAAATTACTGAGAACTCGCAATTTTCCCAACTTATTCGTTCCGTTTCATATTTTTTTGTTGTTGCTGCTTCTCACTTAAAAAGTGTGTTCTGCACACCCCTGACTCTAATAATCAGACAGTACTCAGTAGCGGAGCTACGGGTAACCAGGGGTCTCTGATCGAGTGATCTTCAGCACCTTAAATAGAGCTAATGCTTTTTAACACGTCCATGGTTTTTCAGGCTAGATGCAGTTTTAATGACTAGACTGAATAACAGTAGCGTTTGCGGTGTTAGTTCCGTCTTAAAGAGGAAAAGACAGGGTGCAGTTTACCCCCAGATCGGCCATTTCTTTTGCAACATCCAGGTGAAAGCATCCCCTCCTCATTCCCCTCAAACTCTTCAACTTTTAACCAATTTCAGGAAAGGAAATCTTTACTAAGCCCTGACGGGGACAAAGACAAGGACCCCTTGATTATTAGTTTGCTGGAAGAAGGACAGAACCTAATCCAGGATTTGAAGCACTTGAACCTCTCCTGTCAACCTTGCTACAGGGACTCAGAACCCATAATTCTTTACCATAAAGTGGGCCATGGTACCCTGAACATGTTCGTTCTATCCCCGGACAGAAACTCCAAAGAAGTGCGCGAGTTTTTGCTGAAATGGAACCAAAGCGATGCAAAGTTGTTGAGTATGAACAAATCTGGAAAAGAGTTTAGTTTCCCTTTGCAAAACTCAGTGTCCATTTGCGCTTTGTTGGTGTGGCAACCAGCAAATCCTAACGATACGGTAACCAGGATTTTGTACCCTGGAAGTGCGCCCCAGCGAAAGATCTTTGAAGGGTTGGATCGGCTTAAAAGCGTGGAGTACATGAAACATCCAACTTGCACCGTAAAGACCTTTATTTCATCCAAAAAGACCAAACAGGACGTATTGGAGAAGCTCGCCGTGAAGGAGAAGAAAGAAAACAAGATAGAAGAGACTAAAAAGAGTTCAGAGATGAACGGGGATGTAGTGAGAGCTAAGAGGATCGAAGATGTTGTTGATTTTAAGTCGAAGACGAAACCCGACAACAAGCCCAAAGTTAAAGAAGAAGTGGTACAGAAGAAGAAAGTTGCGTCTGAGAAAAAGGGACCGGCAACTCCTAAGAAAACCTTGATTGAAAACAAGAAAAATGGGGATATTAAAGAGAAAGAGAAAAGAGTAACTCAAAAACCCTCTCCTGATGCTACTCCCGCTAAAAGTGCTAAAGATGCAAGCAATCGAAAAGTCATCGAGAACAAAAAAGCTCCCCAGAAGAAGGAGCAAATATCACCACCAAAACCAACATCCGAATCCAAACCAAAACTTGAAAGGAAACCAATTTCCCGGAGGCCCAAAACTGCGAAAAGCCCTGTGAAGAAACCCTCGCAAAATGGCACGCAGAAACCAGATTCCCTTTTCAAAAAAGGAAAGCTAGACAAAGAGGGAACCACTGATTCCAGCACTGTAAGCACTCCTTCAGCAGATCAAGACAGCATTCTAAAAAAAGACATATCGAAGCTGACTCCTGAAGAAATCCAGCAACTCAAAGAGCAAGAATTGGAGGAGCTGAAAGAGGAACAGGAGGTGAATAAGGAAATTGAGGCTGTTTTCCGTAAAAGTGCAGCCGAGGAGTCTGAACCGGGAGTGAGGCAGGTGAAGGAAAGTTCCATTGATTTAGAAACTGAAGAGTATCTCATAGTAGAGAAGGAAGAACATTCGGAGCTGGAAAATAAAGAAGATGAAATACAAAAGCTGGCGCGTGATAGTGAGGAATCGGAGAAGCAACGTAAAAGCAGCGAAGATGAAAAAAAAGTAAAAAAACCTACTATAACATCCCCTGAAGGCACTGATAAAAAAGAGGAAGAAGTAAAAGTAGAGTCGCAGCCAGATGAAAAAGTAGAATCTGGAGCTACTACTACTGCTCCAACTCTGCCAGAAGATGAACGCATGACCCTGGATGAAATCAAGGAGGATAAAGCGATAGAGGAGAAACACGTAAAAGAAGAAACTAAAGAAAAAGAAGTAGCAGCGACTCCTCCCTTGAAACATCAGCAAGAAGACGTACAACCCAAACAAGCCACATTAGCGGCAATTCCTCTTGACAAGCAAAGACACATGAAAGATGCAGTGAAGACTCCAGATGAAGTAGCAGATTTGCCAATGCATGAAGAGGCTGATTATCAAGGAGATTTTCATGGTGAAGATAAGAACAAAAAAGAAGTAATAGATGAAGAAAAAGTTTTAGAAAAAGCTGAAACTGAGACCAAAGAGAAAGCAGATCAGGACAACAACCTCATTGCAGAAACTATTATTGATGAAGATGAATGGGTAATGGTGACTAATAAAATTCCATCTAAAGAGGGTTTGGACTTGGTAAAGATCCAAACTGAGGAATCAATAATAGATCAAATCAATGAGAAGCTGAAACATGACAAAGAAGCTGAAGTAAATGAACATGAAGTGCGTCGCCAAGATGAAATCCAGCAAAGTCTGGAAGAGGAAGTTAAAGAGGATATCAAAGCCCTGATTGAAGAGGCCGATTTAAAAGAGAAAATTGTCTCTATCAAGGAGACTAAACAGGAGATGTCTGCCTTGGACGATAAGCTAAATGAACTTAAAAAAGATGTCCAGATCCCTCTTGGAGACTCACTACCAATAACGAAAGATGAAGATAAAATTAAAGACTCTTCTGTAGCAGATCTCAAAGAAAACCTTAAAGAGGTGTCCAAGATTAACGACAAATTGTCCGAGCTCAAATCTCCGAAAGAGGACGTTAAAATTGAGCATGCAAATCGCAGTCCTCAACACGCTGAAGCAGTAATACTCCCAGATTATTCCCCAGAAGAAGATGGCCCTAAAATTTTCCCAGATTTAGATATCGACAAAGCAGAATTAGGGAGGAAATCTCCAGCAGAGCGTGAAGAGGATGTGAAGAAAATTGTAGTCAGTGTAGCTGAAGTGCTCAAATCAGACGCTCCTTTAGAAGAACTCCAAGGGAAACCATTCGGATTTGCCGTAGAGCTCAAGGAGACTCATATAACTACTCAAGACTCTCCGATTATTGAAGCAAAAATAATCAAAACTGAAGATGAAATCCCGCCTATTCCTGAAGAATCCGAAGATGAAAAGCAAGCCAAGCAGGAGGACGTCGTTCATCGCATGTTGGTGACTGCTTCAAGTGAGGATGGAGGGGAAGAAACTGAGATTTGTCCAGCAGGTTCCATAACGTTTTCGCGCAGCTCTGAGAGCTCTGGAAGGTCTTCACCGGAGCAGAAAACGCAATCACAAAAATCTTCTGCAGTTGAGACTGAGGAGAGTGCATCTACCGTTAAGAAAGTTGAATCACAAACTAACAATGAATCAGTTAAAGAAAAGAATGATGAAAAGCGCTTAGGAGATGTTAAGGATGGTGGTACGGCGGTGGGAATAGGTGAGAAAGCTGATGGAAAAGTTGAAGAGATTAAGGAACAAAAAAGTGATAAAAAACTTGAAGAGAATCTTGAAGGAAGAGAATCTAAAGTTGCTGAAAGTGAAAATAAATCTCAGGAAGTTAAGCACATTGAAAAATCTGTAGCAAATCTTGATGAAACTGGAAAACTAATTCATGAAAAAGTTGAAGACAAGAACATCGAACATAAACATGACCATGAAGATACCGGAATTAAAAAAGTAGGAAGTGATGTGATGAAAACTGATGAAATACAGGAAGTACTTGCAACAAAACAACTTGGATATGGAATCGAAAATATTGTAGAAACGACCGCTATAGCCCCTGTAGTAGATACTGCATCAATTCAAGAAAAAAATTCCAAGGAGTCATCTTTTCAGCTAGTCCAATCTGATCTTAGAATTGAAGAAGCTCATACCAACGGTATCTCAGAATCAATATCTTCTGCCCTCACCAATGTCGAACGTAAGCTGGAAGATACTTTCGAATATGTCGAAGAGAAAGCTGCAGGTCTAGTGGAGTCCTTCAGTCATTCACGCAAAGACTCCATACATAAAGATGTAGAAGATCCGAAACCATTCAAACTTGAAGATGAAGAAAAAGAACCTCTTCGAAGACGTCAGAGCATCATAGAAAAAGCTGAAGAGTTGATTGAGAAGTCTGAAGCAGCATTTGAAGGAGTAATTACTTCAATTGGCCAGAAAGCTCACTCTCTATTAGAAGGAGTGACTCATCAAGAAGCCGATTTGAATGAGAAAAAGAAAGAAGCGTCTGAGCTCCTGGGATCAGAAAAAAGATCAAGTATAGTTGAAGTATCTCAGGATCTAAAAGAATCATTACAAACTAATGAAAATACTCATGGAGGGAGAAAACCTGAAGATCTTTTAAAAGAATCTCCACAAACACATCAAAGCATTATAGAGAAAGCTGAACTGATTGAAAAATCTGAAGAAGCATTTGGGGGTGTAACTGCTTCAGTCGATCAACAAACCCACTCGCTCCTAGAAGAAGTTACTTATCAAAAACCAAATTTGAAGAATGTTGAAGAAAAGAAGAAGAAAGAGACGTGTGAACCTTTGGGCTCAGAAAAGAGACCAAGTATAGTGCCGCAAGAACTTCAAGAAACTAAAGAAGATATAGAAGAAAAATCTGCACCTAAAAAACCTTTGCAAGAACACTCCGAAATCAAGACACCTAAAGATGAAGTAAAAGAATCTTCCCAAAGACATGAAAGCATTATCGAAAAAGCTGAAGAGTTAATTAAAAATTCAGAAGAAGCATTTGAGAGTGTAGTTGCTTCAATTGGTCAGAAAACTCACTCCCTCCTAGAGACAGTTACTCTTCAAGAATCAGATTTGAAGAATGTAGAAGAAAACAAGATGAAGGAAGCGTCTGAACTTTGGGGCTCAGAAAAGGGGTCAAATATAGCGTCTCAAAATCTTAAAGAAGTTAAAGAAGATATAGAAGGAAAATCGTCACGTAAAGAATCTTTGCCAGAACATTCAGAAACCAAAAAACCTGAAAATCTAGCTCAAGAATCTACTGAAAAACGACAGAGTATCATTGAAAAAACTGAGGATTTGGTGGAAAAATCTGAGGAAGTGTTTGAAGGTGTAATTGCTTCGATTGGTCAGAAAGCTTATTCGCTTCTTCATAGTGTAGAACCTGGAGAAAAGAAAACAGAAGAAGATAAAAATAAAGAAACTTCTGAGTGGTTGGGATCAGAAAAACATGTATTAGAATCATCTTCAAACCTTAAAGAACCATCAGAAACTAAAAGTGAACATACAGCGACAAGTGTTATAAAAACATCTTCAGAAAAAGACTTAGAAAAGAAGAAAACTCCTAAGCTTGAAGAAAAGACAAAAGAGCCTCCTCAAAGGCGCTTGAGTATCATAGAAAAAGCTGAGGAATTGGTTGAGAAATCTGAAGAAGCCTTTGAGGGTGTGGTTGCCTCAATAGGTCAGAAAGCTCACTCTCTTTTTGATGATTTTGTGGGACAAGAAACTAATATGACAGAACAAAAAAAAAAAGAAGCCTCCGAGTCTCTGGCATCAGAAAAGAGTGCAATTGAAGTACTTAAAGATACAACTGAACCTGTATCAGGTTCTCATGATTCAATTAAAGAGAAAGCTGTAGTTGAAGACTCATCTACAACAAAACATTCAGAAGACACTCATAAGCAACTCTCCGAAGAGAACAAATCATCAAAGCCTGAGGAGCTTACAAAACCTTCAACAGGCACTGAAGAAGCACATGAGTCCATTACAGGAAAGATTAAAAGTGTTGTAGATTTACCTTCATTAAAAGGTTCAGAGAATACTCAGAAACATGATGCGGAATATAAACAACCACCCAAACCAGAAGACGAAGCAAAAGATCTCCCGCAAAGACGTCAGAGCATCATAGAGAAGGCTGAGGAATTCATAGAGAAGTCTGAAGCAGCATTTGAAGGTATCATTACGTCTATTGGCCAAAAGAGTAATTCTCTTCTTGAAGGACTTAACAATAAAGAGCCTGCTTTAAAGCAAAGCGAAGAAGATATGAAAAGAGAGACCGCTGAATGGCTAGAAACAAGCCAAGATAAAATAAAAAATCTTACAAAAACTCAAGAAGTTCAAGCAACTGAAGAAAAACCTGGACATGTTGTAGATTCATCTTTTGAGAAGGGCTCAGAAAGGATTCAGAAGCAACAAATAGAAGATAATAAACTATTTAAACCTGAAGATGTAGAAAAGGCAGTTATGAAAGAGCATAAAACCATCGAAAAGAAAGCTGAAGACTTAGTTGAAAAATCTGAAGAAGCTTTTGAGGGGGTGATTACTTCGATTAACGGGAAAGCTCAGTCCCTTCTGGATGGACTGAATAATAAAAAACCTAATTTGAAGAAAACAGAAGAAGACATGAAAAAAGAGACACCTGACCTGCAGTCTGCTCTTCACTTCATTGAAGAAAAGACTGTAGATGGCGAAAAGCAAGATAAAGAAGATCAGAAACCGTCTAAAATTGAAGAAACACCAAAGGTACTTTCAGAAAAACGTCAAAGTATCATAGAGAAGGCTGAAGATTTGATTGAAAAATCTGAAGAAGCTCTTGCAGGTGTTATTACCTCAATTAGCCAAAAGGCTCACTCTCTTTTAGAAGAATCTAATGCCAAAGAATCTGATGCAAAGAAAGGACAAGAAGACGTGAAGAAAGAAACGTCAGAATCGCTGATATCAGAAAAAAACTCAGGTGTGATTGAAGCGTCTCAAGATCTTGGCATTATCGAAGTTCCAAAGGATCAGAATATAGCATCTCAGGCAGATTTGTCCCTTTCTAAATCACTTGAAGAAGTGAAAAAACCCACAGAAATAGAGCATATAGAAAGAAAAAGCAGCATTATTGAAGCTGCTGAAGAATTTATTGAGAAATCCGAGAAGAATTTAGAGTCGGTATTTTCATTAATCGGGGAAGCTGCCATAACAGTTTTGCATGACATATTGCCAGAGGAACAGACGAAAAGCGATCTAGGCCTGAAAAAAAATGTTGAAGACGTGTTGAAGAAGGACAATACAGAAAAGAAAGATGCATTAATAGACATGAAATCAAATGATTTAAAATTACAAACTGAACAGCCAGATAAGAAAATCGAAAATGAAACTAAAGATCCTACAACTGTTCATGCTTCACCTAATTCTTCCAAAAAATTAATCCTTCCAGAGGACAAATTTACAGTTGACAAAACTACTAAAAAAGAAGAAATAAAGGAGATTACAATCGACAAAAACCAGAAACATATTGAAGATACAGCTGAAGAACTAAGGCGCAGCTTTGAAGATTTATCAAAGCTTACTGATGCAGTGGTGTTTGACGAATTCAAGCTAGAGAAGAAAGATTTAGAAAAAGAAGAGAGACAATTGGAAAATGAGGCAGAATACCTAAGGAGAAGTTATGAAGATTTGTCCAAATTGAATGAGTCAGTTTCCTTTGACAAGTGCCAACCCTCAGACGAGTTTAAGTTCGACAAAAAGGTGTTGGAAAAAGAGGAAAAACAAATGGAAAAAGAAGCAGAAACTCTGAGAAAAAACTATGAGGATCTATCGAAACTTTCTTCATCAGTTTCATTTGATAAATGCAAAAACGTGGATGATTATAAGTTTGATAAAGAAATACTGCAAAAAGAAGAAAGGCAGATGGAAGAAGAAGCAGAGCATTTGAGGAGAAGTTACGAGGATCTTTCTAAATTTACAGAGGAAACTCCGTTTAAAAAATGCAGCTCTCCGGACCAGTACAAATTCGATAAGGAAATACTGAAGAAGGAAGAAAGGCAAATGGAAGATGAAGCCAAAGCGCTACGGAGAAGCTATGAAGATCTAACTAAACTCACTGAATCTATCAGTTTTGATAAATGCAAGGGAGATGACAAATTTCAGTTAAATGAAGAAACATTAAAAAAAGAAGAAAGACAAATTGAAGATGAAGCACTTGCAATTAACAGAAACGTTGAAGATCTTTCGAAAATAACCGAGGAGGTTAAATTCAAGAAATGCAAGGAGGAGTTCAAGTTTGATAAAAATGTCCTGGAAAAAGAAGAACGACATATGGGAGATGAAGCAGATGCCTTGAGAAGGAACTACGAAGATTTATCTAAACTTGTAGAATCTACATCATTTGACAAGTGCAAAGTGTCCGATGAGTTTAAACTGGCTGAAGAGGTTAAGGAGAGAGAAGAAAGACAAATGGAAGAAGAAGCAGATGCTTTGAGAAGAAGTTATGAAGATTTGTCTAAACTTGCAGACTCTACGTCGTTTGACAAGTGCAAAGTATCCGATGAGTTTAAACTGAATGAAGAGATTAGGGAGAGAGAAGAAAGACAAATGGAAGAAGAAGCCGATGCTTTGAGAAGAAGCTACGAAGATCTATCTAAACTTGCAACATCCACCACATTTGATAAATGTAAAATATCAGATGAATTTAAAGTGAAAGAAGATGTTAAACAAAAAGAAGAAACGTGTTTAAAGGAAAAAATTGTTGATAACTATCAATTTGATAAAGAGGTTTTAAAACGGGAAGAAAATCGATTAGAGAAAGAATCTGAGCGCGATTACGAAGAACCAAACAAACATGCAGAGTCAGTTTCATTGGACAAATGCAAAATCCACGAAGATTTCAAACTAGATGAAGCAGTTTTGAAGAAGGAAGAAAAACAACTGGAACAAGAAGCAGACGCCTTGAAAAAGAACCATGAAAATCTCTGTAAACTCACCGAACCAGTATCTATAGACAAATGCAAAAACGTAGAAAAACTCGAAGATAAAATTGAAGAAAAAGGTGATAAGGAGAGTGCAGAAAAGACTCTAAAAGACCAGCTTAAAGTGGACCGCAGTGGGGAACCGAAGAAATTGTCGGTATCTGATGTGGAGATTTGCATTAAGACTGATTCGGATCATAGAGCTGCCAGTCAAAGTTTCCTCGAGAATGAGAGGTCTCTTATTTGTGATAGTACCGATGCCAAAGTATACGTACCGCCTTCAGGAGATGGGTCTTCCGCATTAACCATAGGTGTAAGTATTCTGGGTAATTGGTTGAATTTTTTTATCCCATTTAAATGTTCAAACAATATGTTCAAACTTGATCAAAAGGACGTGTTAACAGCCTAAAGATACTTGAAAAAAATTTTCAGTACCATCTTAATTATATGAAAAATGGTTTGTAGAATGCAAGGCCCTTTTGACTCACCCTCACTTACTTACTTATTGGAACTCACAACAGTTTTTGGCGTTGTTTTTACTGATACAAGCTAAGCAATTTTAAGTGCGAATTTCATTATTTTTGATTAGCTCTACTTGAGTGTAAGTTTTGGTAATTTAGCTTCACCCGAATTAGCAATTTTGAAGTTAATTTTCAGTATTTTTGACATACCGGAATTGGAGCTTTATTTTCAACATTTTTACCTATTCGAATTAAATACTTTTGAAGAAAATGTGAAACACTTTTCACTCACTGAATTCGCGCATTTTTTTTTTTGATATTTGTGACTAATCCGAACTCAGCAATTTTCAATTTCCACGCATTTCACTATTCCACACCAAACAATAAGCAACTTCGCTTGATAATTTTCAATATTTTTCACTCACCGAATTTGATCGTTTCCTTCAATACTTATGACTGGCCTGGGCCTGAAAATTCATCCAAATTTGGATAATTTTAGATAATTACTTTCCAGATTTTGAATCAACCGAACTAAGCAATTTTGAGAGTAATTTTTTATTATTTTTGACTCTCCTAATTTGAGCGCAACTTAAGGTGACCTAGACTCACTAGAACTCAACAATTTTAATCATTATTTACAGGGATTTTCTCTCATCCAAAGTAAGCGATTTTCAGTGTATATTTCAGTATTTTTTATTTCAAAAATTTTCAAAATTTATACTTATCCAAAAACTCGTCCGTATTGATCAAGCTTGAACACAATTTGTGATTTGCCTCAAGTAGAAAATTGCTTTTTAGTGCTAATTTCATACTTCCTAAATTGATTTCCATCCCTCCTCTAGATCTCTCCCGGAACAGAAGCCTCGAGCGATAAATCAAGCCCCGAACCGGACATATCCGGCAAAACCACCCCTCCAACTGTCCCCATCAGCCCTGTAGCCAAAGAGGGCCAATTATCGTCCACTAAAAGGGACAGCGGTCTCATCGAACAAGGTAATTTAAGAAAGTTATTACAAATGACCATTGTAGAGGCGATTTTTCATTAGAAACCGATGATGAAGACTTAAGTACCAAGTCGCAAGTGGCCAACTCCCAGTCGGACTTGGACGAACTAGACATGAAGAGCCTGGACCCCATGAGTACGTCTCTGTACGGCGCCCTCCCCAAAGAACTCGACGAGCCGCCCACTTATTTATACGAAATCACCAAAGCCAAGTACACTAGTGACGTGAAATTTGAAGACAATTTGGAAATCACAGATGAGTTTGAAATAACTGCGGTCAGACACACTCAAGGTCCAAAGGATGGATCTTCTTCCTCAGCTGTAGACTCGTGGGGGAAACCCCTAGGGCTTCCCAGTCCCAAAGAAGACATTATGACTAGCAGTTTTATTGGTGATCAACTTCCCATACAAGATCCTATGACTACCAGCGTCTATTTCGATGAATCTTCCGATCCCATAGCCTCCTGGGGGAAACCTTTGGGTCTGCCTAGCCCTGCGCCCCCTAACAACAATGGAACTCCTAAAAAGGAGAAAAAGCTACCTTCACATGTGAGTGCGAAGAATAAGCTGAATGATGATAAGAGGAGACCGGATTCTCCGTCTAAATTGAAGACGAGGAAAGTGAGTCCTGTCTACGTGGACCTCACTTACGTTCCTCACCACGGGAACCACTATTATTCGTCCGTTGACTTCTTCAAGAGGATAAGAGCCCGTTATTACGTTTTTTCGGGACTGGAGCCAAGTAGACAAGTGTACGATGCTTTATTGGAGGCCAAGCAGACGTGGGAAGATAAAGACTTAGGTGGGTATAAAGAATTATTTTTAAGGTTGCCATTTGCCGATAAAATGCCGTTCCTTATTCGAACCAAGCAGATTTCAGAGTGGTTTTCAGCATTTTTGATTAAGCAATCATGATGCTTCTGACTCATCCGAGAACCGAACAATTTGTAGCTCAATATTAAAGATTTTTATCTACTTAAAATTTCAAGAATTAGTCAAGATTAATCTTTTAGAGGAACACAACAGCACCTCCCTCCGTAGAAAACAATATAACGATAGAATTCTTATTACTTCACAAATAAAACAGTTAAATGTTCTTAGCCATTAAATTTTTCTCTCATTAGCACTGATACTTGTCAAATGTATAACGTCAGTAACGAAGCTGTCCAAATTTCAATTATTCAAGATAGCCGCACGCGTCAAAATGGCCGATTTTTTTACTTTCTTTGTTTTATTTTGACATTTGATAAAATGTCAGATTAACACATTTTGTTTTTTGACGGACATTTTGCCAGTTTTTTATTTGATGTTCGCATTTGCAATTATAACATTTTCTTTAAACATTGGATTGAAATGGTATATTAATAGAGGTGACTATTATTCCGACCTACGACACGGACATCTTGGGCTATTGGGTGGCCGAAAACGAGGACCTTCTAGCGAAGCACAAGATCGATCTCGCACCCTCTGCCAGCCGGTGCACCATCAATCTCCAAGATCACGAGACCTCGTGTTCGGCTTATCGTTTGGAGTTTTAAAGAAACCGCCCCCTCTCCACGCAATTTTCCTCCACTTCTGTCGTCCTTTAGGCCTAAAGATGAATCTTTATTGGTAGTCCCAACAGTTGAGTAGTGTAAAATATCATCCATTTGATGTTCGAATAATTAGGTACTGTCTTGAAATTTAACTTAGTTTATAGTCTTCTTGAGGTTCCCATATATTAAAGGTCATGGGTGACATTTTAAACTAGCTTAAACCGGCTTGAGGGTCGCGAAAAGTTTCGCCGAAGTGTCCAAGATGACTTGAGAAATATCTGTGCGACAACACTGCAACACAATTAATGTTGTTAATGTTCATCCCACTAGGTGATGTTCACAGCAATGTTGCAATGCGTTCTAAGAACATAAGAGAAATTATCCAAGCATAATCTATCCCACAATACTACAGTTGATGTAGTTAACATTCATCCCACTAGATGGCACTTGACGGCAATAAGAAATTTGGCGTTGCCACCGCTAGATGTAGCGATGGTAAAAGTTGGTTTTCTATAATATTAATTCTAGTCAACAAATTCTTATTTTAGTATTGCTTCGTTAGTATTATTAAATATTATATAAAAAATTAGGACTTTTTACGAAGTTTTGAGAAGAATGAAAAGATAAAATTTGGGGTGATAAAGAAGATGAGGAATTTAATAATACATAATTGAAAAGAATGGGAAATTTGTTTTATTTTTTAATATTGTAGAAAATGCACGTATAAACCGAGCTTTATTAAATATATTATTTATTATATTGTTATTATACTCGTATAGCTTCTATTGTGATTAAATCAGAGCGTCTACGGCTTTGTGTTACTTTACGATGAGGCCTATAAGAGAGCCTGAAACTTAATAGAGCGAGACTGTACTTAGTTTATTAAAGCATTTTTTGATATGAATCATTTCAATCTGAGAGCAGTTTATATGACGAAAACAAAAAACGAATAACATTTGTTAACATATGTATACAGGGTGGTTAAAATTTGAGGAATTTGAAGTATAAAATTAACCTTTTGAAAATCACTGGCTTCTGACATGAGTCACATGGACATTTGTCATACGTCAAAGCGGCATTACTGGTAATCTTTCAACTACGTTATCAATGATACCATTTTTTTTCTAAAATTTAGGCCATCCTGTATATCAAAAACCTAAGCAAAACTGACGAAATAGGAATTTAAAAAATGGTGGGGCCACTGGAATAAAACTGCTCTCACACGAGTAATCACTCAGCTTTATAATGTCGCAAAATAGATAGAAGTAACAAATTAGTTAAGATGGTGCTATCGAGGGTGACCTCCTCGAAATTAGTAATTTTCAAATTTGCCCTTTTGCAATATAACTGCAAAAGTAATTCGTTTAGGCCGCATTTATACATGTTTAAAAATATATTCAACGCAATAAAAAATTTTCACTCCGGACCTGTTTATTCTATACTCTTGGCCCTGGTACTGGTCAAGTCCGTAATCACACATTTTTGTATTTTCATTTTTCACATGAGCACTACTAAATGCTTGAATATATTTTTCGACTATAACGTAATTAAATGTGATTGTTTGCATTGTATTAGAGGTATGCTGCGGATTGGCTGATTTTGTTTGTTGAAAAAAGGTGCCGAAGCCAATCCTGTAGAAGATGGAGATATTTTTAGCTTCTAGTTCGAGGTGATTCTGATCTTTTAGCTGAAAAATGTTGTATTAAAGTTGCATATTAATATATTTAAGCGCATTTAATGTATGGGAATAAGCGAGAATAAAATAAAGTTTTAAAAGTCTGCTCAGTTTGTTGTGGACCTTCCTCTAGTGGTTACGTTGAAATTCCTGCTGATCGAATTGGATTAGAACAAGCTCGTATGTGACGATGGCGCTCGTAATCTGGAAATTTACTTATTTTATAAACTGCTGGACAACCGTGAACGTACCAAGCGAATTTTAGGGCCAAAGGAGATGCCGGAGTGTAGAAACTATAACAGCAGCTACGTTCAGTCATAAAAGAAATCGTGTAATTTCTCTTGAAATTTTCTTTCGCGCGCCTCTAATGTTGCAGAATTTCTTCTCTTCATTTTATATATAGAAATTTTTTTTAACTTTCCGATATTCTCGATGGATTCAGAGCCATACTGATCGAGGAAACTCTTCAGCGCCCTCGTTTTGTTTTGCATTATTTTCACTGGAAGCCAGTTTATAAACGCCAATGGCGTTCCAGTTTATCTTCCATTTATTATCCCTAGATCTATCGTAAAATTTACGGTTTAATATCTACGAGAACAGTGGCGTACTGAGTGTAGAATCTGTTATAGCAGCCACATTCCAATAATTAAAAAAACGCTGTTGAGAAAATGATTTCGCACACCTTCGATTTTCAGGAATTTTTATTTTTTCTAGAAAAATTTTCGAATTTATAGATGTTTTGAAGAAAAAGTCCAAAATGTGCTTGAATTCACTTTTTATAGGTATTTTGGAGCCTCACTTGCAGGACTGATATTCGCTTAGTACTACACATTTCATTTGGTCAGCGGCTAATTTCATAACTCGCAGGTTTCAGGGACCAAAAATCAAAGTCCAGCTAACTCCATCCAAAGAATAATTTCTACAGGCACGACACAACTTAGATAGATAGCATTGGTCAGTATTTCTATAAAATTCATCTTCTAGATAAACTTGCCAGTACCTTACCCTTCCTGCTGTAAAAACTTACCTTAAGCAACAACCCTCTGGTTATTCTGAAGAAATTGAGCCCAGTCAAAGCCATTTCAGAAGTGACCGAATGCTCTATAAACCTCTCCACCTAAAGCAAGCTATTTTTCTGATAAAATTCCATTTTTCCTCCTCACCTCAATATTGTAAGAGATTGAAGGGTCTGTCACGAGAGTCCGGACAATCTCCTCTTTTTCCTCATGAATTGCTCCTCCAAAGAGACAGACAAAGGCTATGCGAAGAATAAGCAAAAGGAATGAGAGCCAGAAGTAGGCCTTATGGACCACGTCGTTTATAGAGGGGCGTAGGCTGTTGAAAAGTTGGGAGAGGACGTGGTAGCAGTTATTGAAGAAGGAGATTAAGATGAAGCAAGAAAGCTTTTCGTTGACGATGCTGCAAAGGTGAGTGAGTTTCACATAGTCTTGCCTCATGAGGCGCCAGATTAGCTCGTTACATTCCTGCATTAATGCACCAGTTTGGTTAAGTCACTGTGGGTTTATCGCTATATTTACCCGGGTCTTTGAGAGATACTTCAACCTCATGGAGACTTGCCTCAGCTTGTAGTGCATGCAAATGCTTATTGCTACAATGAAAACGTCGATCTGAGACCATATGAAGGTTTTCTGCACTATCAGCAGCTGAAACAGTTTCTCTAGAGGGTCGAATTTAATTTAAAATGCATAGGGCGAAACCTTGAAGAATAACCCAGCCCATATGGAATATGGGATATAATGAAACACCTCTTGGAATTCATACTGAACGAAATAGTCACGTGAGGCGTTGTATATGCTCAAAGGCTCTCGCCTCATGCTCGAAAGGGTGATACGACTTGTCACTACTACATGCTCAACTGAAAATACCGAAAAAACGAGTAATAGTTGTTTAGGTGTAGAGGGTTGAAATAATAAAGTTACGCCCATGATCGAAGAGTTAATTATACGATCAAGGGTGTAGCTCTTCTTGAGGCCCATGGTATCTACAACGTTCTATGCAGAATTTTTTTTGTCTTCCAGAGGGGAAATATTAGATCTAGTCATGTGATTAAAGGCGATTAACAGCGGTTATTTTCACTTTACGGGCCGTTGTCGTTAAAATAAGACAACGCCCGTTGGTCATTGTTTCCACCATTGGTACTAAGATAGAGAAACAGTTTCGATCGATCCATCTTCACCAAAGAAAATCAGATATTTTCCTCTGTTAAATGCTCAGTGACAGCTGTCAATATGACAAATGACTGAGACCAAAATGTCTCATGCTAAATCCACTGTCACTAGCCATCATTCATACACCCGGGATTTGTTATAAGTTGGAACGACATATAGTAGAAAATCAATATAAATTTGCTGTAATATTACATAGAGCTAGTCCCAGGACACTTGTGGCTACCAGACAAATCCTTTTCTTGGGGTTAATGCAGCTGCTATTATAGCTGATGGACGTCTCGGCTTTGTGCCATTCATGGGCGAATTTAGGCCACTCTTTGGTCAAATGTAGGAATAGCACTGAGAGAAGAACACTCTCAACGTGAAATTCCAGAGCGTCTGAAAAGGGTCTTTTAATTACTAATACGCCTATGGTGACCTACTTACTTAAAGCTAAAATATTGTAAACTTTGGTGTAGAAAAGGAAACAGATGAGCTGAAATAGGGTACCCAGCATGGTGATTATGTTCAGCAGAACCTTCCAAGACTTCCAAGTAAAGGTTAGAGTCTTATGGTCAGACGAGTGTCTCAAGCCTAAATCTACTAGTTTCAGTCTCCAGAACGTTTTAGAGCCAAATTTTTGAAGTATTGATAAGTTTAACAGGATCATAAGGAGCGGAGCAACAATGACAAACTTGTATTTTCTAGTTAACAAGAACTTTAAATCCTGGTTAAACCTAGCGGAAGGTTAATAATTTGACCCTAAACAATCGTCTCTTAAATCTAATTATAGGCAAGCTCGGTCATACTTAAATGCAGATTTTCACACCTTGTATAGGGAAAAATCCAAAAAATTCCATTAAAACAAGCTGAAATTTGATTTGCTGGTGAAATGTTTGAGCATCGGAAGTGGTTTTGTTCAAAGAAACATCGCCTTTGAAACTTTTTCTCGAGTTCGACAATGAAATCTCACTTAACAAAGCCATTGTTCTCAATTTCCTTCTTTATTGCCTCTTGTGAAGCAAATCTGGCCGAGTTCTGAGGCACTATTTCTTTCTACTCGCAATAGATTCGTATCGGTCATAGCAGAAATAACAGGCATTAATACAAAAGTATGTAAATAATGCCAGGAGAAGGGGAAGTCCCTGTGTAAGGGCGTTTAATTACAGTAATAACTAACAAGACACATATGTGTGTGGGATTGTTGTTATAGGAGATATTTAGTATGAATAACTCATTAGCATAAAAGATTGTTTTTAATAATGGTAAAAAAATTTGATGCCGCCACTGGAATACTACTAAAAGCTCGATATTTGTCTCGAAATAAATTTTTTTCCTCATCCCAGGGAGAACAATTTGGCGACACAACTTCACTGATTCGTAAAATTCTCAAGTTCATTGGTGTAGACGTTGTCCTCCTATCCATTTTCACCGTATTTCTTGTCGGTCAAAGAAAAGTAGGTGGTACCGCTACTGATGTACCTCGGAAGTTCATCGGCAACGGTGTACAATTAATTTATTATTATTATATTATCATTATTATTATTTAAAAAAAGTCACTCAAAAAGCTACAAAATTTATTGGTGTACGCATAATTTTTCCTCGCGTTAAGAATATTAAAATTTGTCGAATTAACAGCTCTATACTTATTTCCACCTTATCGTAAATTATAATCTCTATGGGGCAATTGTGTAACATCCGATGTATGTCCTCAGGGACGCAGAGTCGTAACTTTCATTGTATTATAATAAACAGGGTATTTTATATTAACATGTTAAAATTTCGGGGGCTAAATTTTTGGAAGATTTTAAGGAAAAAAGTACAGGGTAGTCCAAATTCGAGGCGTATCATTGGGATCTCAGAAACTATAAAAGATACGAGGTCGCTTAAATTAGGGCAAAGTTGCGCAATTTAGTGCCCAACAAAATGCTACTTCGTATGTGGAAAAATTCCGAATACTTTCGGAGATATCCAGAAAAAATCGAAATTTTGCTATATCAATTTTATTTTTCCTGACTTTATTTGAAAAAATATTCCAAAACAGATGTTACTTCATTATTGCCACTTTTTCTTCCCTACAAGATGGTGTTGTGAAATTTGAAATCCGACGTCTCATCTTTGAGCAACCATCATCAACTTAATTTTTTTAAATACGGACCTGGATTTTTTATCTTGTCTTTTATTACCTTTTGCCCTTCTTAGAACAATGACATATAACAATCACCAAGAAAATTAGTAGATATGATAAAAATACCCTCTTAAAAGGTGCATATACATATCTAGCACTCTCCCACATCTTTTTTAACATAGGTTTGTCTTCCTTATGTTGTTTTATTTTGTATTTTTTATTTTTCATTGTATATAATTTCTCAATAAAACAATGAGCATAAGGAAGACAAACCTATGTTAAAAAAGATATGGGAGAGTGCTAGATATATGTACCTTTTAAGAGGGTATTTTTATCATATCTACTAATTTTCTTGGTGATTGTTATATGTCATTGTTCTAAGAAGGGCAAAAGGTAATAAAAGACAAGATAAAAAATCCAGGTCCGTATTTAAAAAAATTAAGTTGATGATGGTTGCTCAAAGATGAGACGTCGGATTTCAAATTTCACAACACCATCTTGTAGGGAAGAAAAAGTGGCAATAATGAAGTAACATCTGTTTTGGAATATTTTTTCAAATAAAGTCAGGAAAAATAAAATTGATATAGCAAAATTTCGATTTTTTCTGGATATCTCCGAAAGTATTCGGAATTTTTCCACATACGAAGTAGCATTTTGTTGGGCACTAAATTGCGCAACTTTGCCCTAATTTAAGCGACCTCGTATCTCTTATAGTTTCTGAGATCCCAATGATACGCCTCGAATTTGGATCACCCTGTACATATGAACAAGGGCCGTTTTTGCTTTCTACCTGAAAATAGGGTAATAGAAAGAAAATTTAAGTTTTTTTTCTTCTAAGTCCGTTTCGGCATTAAATATTTTTATAAAGATTGGAGGGCGTAAAATAGGTGTAAAGATACATCTTTTAAGGAGAAAACAATGTTTTTACTTTCACCAGTGGCATCCCCATTGATGCGACCCTGAACATTTTAAGCGAAAAATATGATAAGCTACTAGTTTTTTAAAAAAATATAAATAATTTTCTAAATGTTTTATGTTTTTGTGACAAAAACGACCTCTGGAATATTTTTCCCAACATTAACCGTTTTCATAGAAAAAAGTAAAACGCACTAATCTGCACTTGAAAGATCGCATAATCCATTTGTTTAACAAAATACACCTCAGAATTTTCAAAACTGCACGATAATATGTGAAAAAGAACTGAAGCGTACATTCTTGCAGATAGAAGGCATTTTAGGAAATAGTTTTATAAGTAACCTGATGTACCTAGTTTAATTTTGTAGTTTTAATATTAGTTAAAAAATAGTGTTTATTTTCCATGAAAACGGTTAACATTATAAAAAATATTCAAGAGACCTTTTTTTCCACACAAATATGAAGCATTCAGTAAATTATATTAATTTGAAAAAAGATTAGTGCCGTATCATATTTCTCGCTTAAAATATTTAGAGTCACATCAATGAGAACGCCACTGGTGAGATTAAAAACATTATTTTCCCCTTAAAAGATATGATTCTACGCATATTTTACACTCCCCAATTTTTATAAAAATATTTAATGCCTGAACGAACTTATTAGGAAAAAACTTTTTTTTATTACCCTATATTTCAGGTAAGAAGCGAATACGGCGCCTGTTCATATGAATTTTTTTTCTTAAAATTATCCACAGATTCATCGTCTGAATTTTTGACATACTATTATGAAACACCCTGTATATTAATGTATAAATGATATTTAAATTCAAACCTATTAACATAGGTGCCATTTATTTAGTCATTATTTTATTATTATTAAGGCCTACAAAAATTTATTGCATTTAGGACAATCAAAAACGGAAATATTTTGCTACTCCTCTAGCAGTTACTACGCTAGGTCACAAAGAAATCCATTGGCGTAGGTTTTTACATGCTCTTCTCAAATTATATATAATAAAAAAATTCGAAAGAGATAATTTCAAAGTAAAAAACAAGGCACTGCACTGGTCTTCCCGATTTCTCTTCAGTACCGATTAACAATCTTTTTTTTTCAACAATCGACATCATGAGACCCCTCACCAGGCGTTCCTGTTTCAGGCTTATTTATGGTGACTGACAGCAATTATGTTTCCACCAAACTCTCCAAACAACCCCTAATCAATGTAATAATATGTTACGGGAAAAAATTGACGCCCTTACATTGTTTATTTTCCACTAAATTATTAACAAACAAAACCCCTATATTTCAACCTCTTGAGCACTTCATGCAAAACATGTTCAAAGTTTCTTTTAGAATCATGGCGGGCCAGCTCTTTTGGAGGAACAAAATCCACCCCAAAACCCTTAAGAACCCCCAAGCATTTCAAGCGATCATCCAAGAAAAGCTAAGAATATACCATGAAAAATCAATTTATAGTTCATTTAGGATTTTCATGCGGTGCTCGCAAGTGTTGGGAATTCTCCCTTTGGGGAATTTAAGCGGCAGCGTGGAGAAACTGCAGTTTAAATGGAGAAGTTGGAGAGTCATTTATTCCATGTTTTTGATGGTCCTGCTCGGCATCGCTATGGTTTGTTGTATGGTGCATTGGGCAGTCTCTGGAAGCAGTATTAATAGTTTGGGTAAGATATCTTGTTCAGATAAATCTACAGATCCGGACATACACTGGTAAATATAAGCTAAAAATAAATAGTCATTCTGATCCTATTCCAGCAAGTCACACGCTCTTGAGCCAGTCCTCAAATGTCTATAAAACCTTTCAAACTCCTTTAATGCCCTTAAGCACCTATTGAGATTTTTTTTTTAATGCTTACAACGGCTTACTTCAAACCTTTCTTTAGATACAGGAGTATTTTATGGAGGTTCATTGCTTACGTTGATCTTATACCTCCGTCTAGCCATATCGTGGCCAAAACTAATGAAATTTTGGTACTCCATGGACAAAATGATGAACATAAATTATGGGTACCCCCGGAGGTTAGATTTCACAGTGAGGGCCTTCATGGTAATATTTACAGTACTCGGATTTGGTACGTCCTTTGGTGTGATGTTGTGGTTTCTTGCAAGATTTAATATCTGTTTAGCCGATTACCTGCTATCGGTTGGCAGTAAATATGAAGAGTTGCTCAGTAGACACTACAGCAACATTTCCACTGAAGATTTAGTGGCGAAAAGCCCCCAAGAGCTGTTTAAGTATATTCCATATTCAACTGCCACAGCCCCGTTTTTTGTCGTAATAAGAATACAAACATATTGCCCCCAGTGAAAGGTCAAAGGATCATTTGTAGATAATCACAGTGCACTCACACTTAACTTGGGCCTTAAACGATATGTTTATCGTTGTAGCCAGTACGGCCCTGGCTATCAGGTTCAGGCAGATCACTCAGAAGCTTGGACAACAGAACAAGCAAAAGGTATGGAATACAGGTATTTTTCGGAGTTAATTCTCTGGATTAAATGTTTTCCGTCAGATTGTGTCACTAGTGTTTTGGAAAGGAATTCGTGAGGATTATGACCGATTGGCGACTTTCTGCAAGGAACTGGACAGCCACATTTCCCCCATAATCCTGCTGTCTTATTTCCTCAACATATTTTTTCTTTTGATCCAGCTGTATCATGGTTTAGAGTAAGACTGATTTTTGTTAACAGATACCGAAAAAACGAACAGAAAAAATTTTAAAAGTAAAGAAAAATCGGCAACAAAGTATGACAAATTAAAAAATTAAAGACACACAAATTTGTAGAAGAAAAAAACATCATGAATTCATATTTTATAAAAAAATTTTAGATCAATTTCCCTGACAGTGCGTAAAGTGTATTTCGTCTTCTCCTTCGTTTATTTGATTTTTAAGACCACGACTGTGTCTTTGTATGCTGCATGGATCAACGATGAAAGCAAAGCTCCCACGAATGCACTGAATTCCATTGATTCTTCCATATACAATGTCGAGGTAAGATAGCTTTTTAGCTAATTTTTTTTAATAGAAAGTTGCCAGATTCGGAGGTTGCTGACCCAAATAAGCTTTGACAAGACCGCTCTTACTGGATGTAAAATGTTTGTAGTCAAAAGAGGGATTATCTTAAGTGTAAGTTCCCATTTCATTTTTTTTAAATTAATGCAAAGTGCTCTTTTCACAAATTTATCGTTTGACTTTAAGTAAACATTTGAGTATTTTTCATCTAAATATGACACCCTGTATATTATTTCGTTACAGGTGGCCAGTGCCATCGTCACGTATGAACTGGTCCTAATTCAGTTTACCCAGGCCAACTTGTACAACTACATATAAAACCAATTTTGGGAAGAGAGATGTCTTAGTCAAAAAACTATTTTTCTTTTATTAAAAAATACATAAAATGTTATTAACAATTTATGCCCTCTGTTCCTTGTCAGGCCTAAAATTATTCTCGAGAGCAAAAGCACTTCTTTGCTCCGTTGCTTTACAAACAACTAATGAAACACATTGCCTACCGGTTTAATTCAACTTTTTTAAGAAAGTAATAAACTTGAATGCATAAAAATCAGTCGGTTTTTTACGGCACGTGCACCGGTAGACCAAGATTCAGGTCATTCCAGAACTCATATTCTGTCAATACTTAAACGTCGTAATGCAAATACACACAGATTGAAAAGTTCAATACAATTTTACTTCAGATTGCTGAGAATTTAGCTTTACATTTTTGAGTTTCTTCACCCGGATAAGACATATTCCCTCTTTCTTCCCAGTCGTCCCACGTGCAGACCCCAAAAGTTACTCTCCAGAGCTCAAAACCTGATTTAGACCTTAAACTTGCTATCCCGATGAAGAGACACGACAGATCTGAAATCAACATTTTTAACTGATTTTGAGATTTCCCCTAAGCTATGATTAGCACGGCGATATGATCGTTTAGCTTTCTAATCCCAAAACTGAATTCAACCGTTCGTCAGCCCCTATAACAGTCTTATTGAGAAGCAAAACAGGGATTTCCTTGTGGACCTCAAAGGCATTGAGAGCTAGAATGAAAACGGGAAATCTGACTTATCGCAAGACCTCATTCTGCTACATATTAGTGAAGATGAGGCATATTCTCACGTACCAGTACTAAACTGACGAGTCAGCGCCTGTACTCGTGTATCAATTATACGTAGTTATCACGTAGCACATCGCCGAAAGCTCCTGAGAAAGCCGTTGGAATAGTCTCGTGGTGACCAGTTTCCTTAATTTTAGCAAATATAAGATTAATTGCAAATGTACTTTTCTTTATTAGATACTCATAACTTAAGACGTAATAATGGTTTCTTTCGCCCTGCATCTCAATTCTTCTCCATAAGAAAACCCTTATAAGTCACTATTTGAAATGAATCTGTTTCCTTCGGAATGCTTGCCGCTGTACCGATACCTACACTTGCCGTAGGCCCCTAAAATCCGCAGTGCTCAAACAGTACTCATGAGATCAACACCTGCTACCTTTATAGTCCTCAGGGCTCCTCAGGGCCTTCGGCAATGGACTGTACTTGAGATTACCAGATATGTTCAAATTTATATTAACGTCAACGCTTCCATCTAATAAAGCGGGAGAAACGATGTTCATGAACATCCCCCTGTTCCTGGCCTCAACTCTCTCCTCCTCCTTCACAATATTTGCATCCAGGAACTTGAGTTGCGGCAGACGGTGGATCACATAGTGTCTGGTGGAAGAGAAATTTTAGCATTTTCTTTAGAAATTTATTGATGGACTTACCTATACCTCTGGTAATCCTCCTCATCATTATCTTTATTAGATAGTTGGTTCGGACAGGCCTCATTACCCAGCAGACTCAGGTAAGTCAAAGAGGGTAGACGCTCTTTGATCTGCTTGAGCAGAGGCTCCAATGCGCAAATCTGTTCAAAAACTTAATAATGCATTAAAATTTCCATCGGACTAGTAAGACCCACTTGGTTCTTGTTCAAGGATAAAGTGTGCAGTTTAGGTAAGCCAGGTAGCTGCAAAGAATCTCCAATTTTGTTGTTATCCAAGATTAATTCTTTGAGGTCCGAAAAGTGTTCCAGGCCCTTTAAAGTTATTATATCGTTGTAGCTGAGGTCAAGGCTCTGGACCTTGGAGCCATAGAGCTTGATCAAGGTTTCAGGAATGCGGGTGCAGGACTGACCGCAATAGCACAACTGAAAAGTTTTATTTTAATTATTTATGCTGCTCAATGCGGCTGCAGCACCTTATCAAACACTTTTTTCTTGGAGTCATAATGATGGATTTCTCGCACTAAGTGCGACCTTTGAGACGTGTTCCCTGAGGTTGTTTCTAGGACTAGAGAATGGTAGAACACAGACCTCATCATACTAAAATGTATATTTAAAACTGGACAAGCACATCTCGGAAGTCGGTAATTTCGTATCTATACTAGTTAGGTAACGTGAATTTCAAGGAGAAATTAAGGATGGTTCTAAGGTTTCTTGATGAATGAGTTAAAATGAAGGTAACTCACCTTGCCCTCGACAAAAGTCACTGTACTGGGGGACATATCAATATGTTCATCAACCTCAATCATATCATAATTTTGAGAAACAGCTTTTTAATCAAACGCTTGTGTTATAATGCAGTTATTACTATCGAAACATAGTGTTTCTTGTAAGGTTTCTCTGCTCAGAAATAGCCACAGTAGCATATTTTAATTATTTTGTTAAAGATACCGCGGTATCAGTTATCATGGGCCTTCTATGCAACACAGTTTTTTGACTGCACAAGAATGGCGATTGCTACATTGGAGTGTTTTAGTTCATACATTTGCAATGTTTGTCGATTCTTTTGAAAAAAGAATTATGATTTTCCTTCTAGGCCTTCCCAGGGCTTAAGATGAAGAATTGGTTTTCATCGAAGTGCCCTATAGTAGGCTTTTTTGTGCAGTTTGAAGACGTTTTATTTACAAAAAGATAAATCAAAAATTATTTTTATGGCGTGTGAAAGACTTAAGCATGAAAAATGCATTACCAAACTCCGTATTAGTGAAAAGATAAAAAAACCGTTTCAAATTAGTTTTTTAAAGTTTTTTTTAAGTACTATCTAATTATCTACATTCTCCCGAGTAGTTGTTGACATTTTCGTCACAACTGCACACAACCCATAAAGCGCCATCTGTATTTATTAATCGAACGCTCCTTTTCTTGACTTTTCACAGCCACTCTGTCAAAATCAGCATACGTCTTGACGTCAAGCTGTCACGATTCCTGCCAAAAAGAGGTTGTAAATAATAAAAATTTATTGTGATATCATTTCTGGGTTGGGTTGTGTGTTTATTTACATAAACACCCCGAAAATGACCATATGAAAGGTTGTATTATGTGAAAAATACCATGGGTAGGTACAGTTGCTTTAGGCCCGCGCCGTGGGCCCCTTTCTATGGCCGCTAAAGTGAGAAATTCCTGTTTTCCAGTGGAAGTAGAAGTAGAATACGACTACAGTGCCCAGCAGCCCGATGAGCTCACTTTAAAAAAGGGGGATATTATTAAGAATGTGGTCCAACAGGCTGGTAAGTTTGTTTCTGTTAGTACCCTCCTGCAAAGATTCAGTTAGTAACTTCAGCAGCAATAATGTTTGTGGATCTTCCCACCAGTTGCCATATAGTAAAAACAAATTGTATGCAAGTAATTTTCAAGGGGATTAGCTTTTGGCGAATTCCAGCTTAAATCACTGCAAATAGAGCAGCTATGGAAGAGCATTTCACCTGTATCATAATTATGTTTTTAGTCCAGATTTTAGTAGTATTTACTCTTGCATTTATGAGATTTTTTGAAGATTCTTGTGTATGAGCTTTATCAAAGATTTAGCAATTCCTATTCTATTGACATTGATCTATATCAATTAAACCGAGGGTTATTTCATTACATAAATCTCACTGATTATTTTTGGTTTACTAATATTTGTACTAGGTAATCTGGAATTAATGGAGCAGGAACCTACCTAAATTTGTAAACCTTTATAAACTACAAAAAGGTATAGTTTCACACACACAGCCATTAACTGCAGCAATTCACAATGCTCATATTTTACCCAATCCTTGTTCAATCTGAAACTGCTCATTTCTGCCATCACTTGAATTGGGTCAATAGAAGTAATATTACAATTTTTTTATGATGCTTTGATGTAAAAGGTCAAATTAGTTCTTGCTTTAAATCATATTAAGTTTATCTTCAATACAAAATACTGATATACTTTCTAGGGGGATGGTGGGAGGGCACTTTAAGTGGAAAAACTGGATATTTTCCCGATAATTTTGTAAAAGTACTGAGCACAGATGGGGTCACATTGAGACATCCAAAAGAAGCTACAAGGTACCCATTATTAATGACTAACATCACTATGTATTTTCCAGCAACTTTAATTCCTCATTGGTAATAATTAACTTAAGAATTAGGCAATGCAGAGCAGTGTTCAGCTATCGCCAAGATCAAGAAGATGAGCTGACTCTAAAAACTGGAGATATTATAACTGTAGTTGGGGAGGAAGAGGAGGGCTGGTGGCGGGGGTTATTGAATGGCAAGCAGGGTGTTTTTCCCTGCAATTTTGTGGAGGAAATTCAATCTCCTATAGTTCCCAAACCCACCTCTAGGAAAGAACCTGCAAAGGAGGTAGTTCCAGCATTACCTGCCAAACCTGGTAAGTTAGTTTTTAATGAATTTTAAACCAAGAAACACTGTTTTTAAAAGTTGTGTACAACCTTAGATGTTAAACATCCAATTTGTTGTTTTTATCTTATCAGTTTAGTGATAATGTATGTGGAATTTGTTTAATTAAATTTCAGTAGTAAAATTTATAAGATCTTGAGTTTTTTTCTGAAAATGTTATTGATTTGTAATGGCAAATTAATTATTCTGCCTCATATGATAATGATTGACTAAAGCAAAGAGAAACTAACCTATGAGTCACAGATAATGAAAATACACTAATAAGTTTAATCACTTTACAGAGACATGCCCCATTAATTTTATATTCAAATATCCTCAAAATACATCAGTTACTCATGACAAATTCTGCAGTAGGTTCCACATAAAACTTAGAAATTTGGATATCTTCCTAATACAGGATAAGCCTGTTTAAATTTCCAAAATTGAACTCCTGTTCGTTTCGTAACACAACTGGTTTAAAAATAGAATTTGCTTAGAAACTCTTTTTTAAATGAATTATGAATTAATGATTCAACTTAAAAATAATTGTTCTCTACGATTTACAGCATTAAAGACTTTTCTACTGGTCCTGATATCCCATTCATAATTTGAATTATTCAGATTTTAGGCAGTTTATGAAACCAATTAAACAGTTATCCTGTAGTCCAGTCACCCATAATTTATAAATTGTAAAATCTATAATGCATGTCTATAAAGTAGTTTGAACTTAAAGACTTAAAAATAAAATGAATAATTGAGTTGTGCGCACTTTTTGGATGCTCTAATTTCCCATAAATGTTAATAACATTTAGCAGCTTCAACAATATTGAATGCCTCTGTATATTGCTCTTTTTCAGTTAAACAGCAGTGCAGAGCCCGTTTTTCCTACGACGCACAAAACACCGATGAACTGAATTTATTAGAAAACGACTTAATAACGGTTTTGTCCACGGATGGTGGCGATCCTGGTTGGTGGAAAGGTGAACTAAATGGAAAAGTCGGTTGGTTCCCTGATAATTTCGTCGAATTGGTACAGCCGTCGTCCAACAGTATCGACAAAGCGAGAACCCATCAAAAAGGGGATACTTCGCCCAGTAATAAGGTGGGAAAACTAATTTTTCCTACGACTTCTTTTATCACTAATTTGTAGAAAGAAAACGACATCTTTAGTCTTTGAGAAGAAAAAAATTTTTGCTACCTAAGGAGCAAAAGTATTTTCTTTTCTTGCTTATTTTTTATAAAACACTATTGATAGTAAATCGAATAAGATACGCATCAACATTTCTCTGCAAGAAAGTGCCTTTTATTTCCTTCAGTGTTGATGTTTAAGTTTCTATTTTTGAAAGGTAGATTTTTTAAGAGAATTTATTGTTAGGTTGAGAGTAAACCGTCTGCCGATACTAGTGCCATAAAACAGCGGGGTGCTGGCGTCTCGCAGCTAAAATCTTTGAAAAATGCTCCGGCGAAGCCACCGGAAACAAAAAGTACACCTCCACTGCCAGGTAAGTAAGGCGTTTGCACCGTTATTATATAACGTTCTGTATATGTTAAAAAAGGTAAAAAGCCCGTCATATCCCTGAAGAAGTCGCCCTCGGGGTCGGGCGTTGGCATCTTCTCGAAAATAAAAGACAAAATAGCGGACGCAGTGGACGGAGCTACTGGCAGTAAACCCAAAGCTGAGTCGAGCAAGGAAAACAATGTTTCTACGGAGGCGCAAGCGAGTACTTTCGAGCAAGTGAAGCGCGAGCCCTTACTGAATGATGTTCGAGCCAATAGGGCCAGAGCTCCTGGTAAGAATTTCTCCTACTTTAAGGGGCAATAGATAAAAGTACTGTTAACTTTACCTAGAGAGTAATCCATGGAAAAGTATAAATAAAAACAGAAATATTGGTGAGTTTCGTGGCTTCCGTGGAAATTATCTTCTGGGTAAAGTTGCCAGTATATTGATTTGGTAGCCCTTAGACGCTATTTACTGATACCATTATACGCGCACTGGGCTCATAACCTGTTATTTTACTTGGTCAATCGATCTTTGCTTCGGGTTTTGAGTAGCCTTTATCTAAGAAATATGTCACTTAAATTGATCTATTAAATTGACTTAAAATATCAAAAAGCTTCAGCCTCCACCTATAAACAATTAGAGTAATTTATCAACAGACATGCCGTATTTAAACCCATTTTACTGGTCTCTTGTCGGGAAGACCACGTTGTATGTCGGATGACAGTGAATTGCAGGGGCATGGTATCAGAGGGGACATAGTTATAATAATGAACGCCTAATTTTTTTAATGCATGCACCAAATTTTGTTTTTTTCCAACTCATTAACTCACTGTGACTTTGAGATGGAACAACAAATAGCGAAACGTGCATCTTTTAATACTTTCAAAGAAAATTCAACGCCTCATCAAAACACTACGATGTTCATCACTTCTACCTCTCACAACTAAAAAATAAATTTAATAATTAAATCACAAGGTGATGCATATTGTTTGGACTTACTGCGGTGAATCATTTATAAACGCTGCGTGCAATTATGTCACTACATTAATATAATTTAGCACCTGCCTAAATTAATTAATGTATGTGACCAGGCACGGGCAATTGATGCTTTAGATGTAGGCGATACGCATCTTTAACTCGCCTCATTGTTCAAGTCGAGTCGACAAGGTGAAAGTGATGTTTCTGAAAGCAAAACTTCCTGCCTTGATGGGTATAATTTTACATTTGAGACGTTCACGAAATGATTTTGTTTTTTAGGACGTCGTCTACCGACCAGTGTCTATAAGGAGGATGACGAGGAGGTCTCAGGTCTTCCCAACGGCACTTCCGATCACGGCAAACTGGAGAACAGCATCAAGTCCGAGGACAGTTTCAAGTCGGAAGGAAGTGCAAGCAGCGAGAACTTGGACTCTTCCGATTTGGATGCCGGCGGTGAGGTCAAGCCCAAGCTGAGGGAGTGGGAGAAGCACAAGGCGCCCTGGTTGGAGGAAATGAAGCTGAATCAAGGTGGGCTATAACTATGTGCACAGAGTTGCCTCATATCAAATTATCCATTTTATTATTCGACCAAGTACTAAACTGTCATAATTAAAGTACAGAGAGCAAATGTATTTCACCTATCGCCGCTTCCGGTAGATAATACATTTAACCAAAAAATTAAGCCGAAATTGACATTTAAGTATTTAGTCGTTATGCTGCGACCGGCCGCAAACATTCGATAATGATTTATTTATAAACAGTAATGCAACACGGAATTTCCATAATACTTCTATTAAATACCCATTTAGTTATGCCATAGCTTTGCTGGAACTACGGCCGACAGAATTATCATCTCTTCTATTAGTACTTACAGAAGTGATGTAATATTTGCTTGATTGTAAATTTCCATCCTTCATGCTACCCTTGTATTTTTCTATTAGCACGTGTTCACCGAACGTGTTCTATTATTTTTTCTTTGGAATTTCTTTAACCTTCTTTTCTCTCGTTTTGTCCAGAAAGGGGGTTTGTTTGACCAGACTCTCCGTTTTGCTATGTAGAAATATTCTTCACTTTCACCTTGTTGAGTAATTAAAATGTGTTTCGATGCCAGTTTCATCTACAAATTCAACTTCGGTTCCGCGCTCCATCTACTCTATCAAGATCTTCATCATATTGAGCTTCGGAATCTTCAATTTTTTCGTCACCTTATGCATTATCCTTACCAGGTGCTCCTGCCTCAAATATTTTCTAGACTTAGAAAATAACAAAGTTAAAAACCTTGTAAAATTGAGTAATATTGAACCCTCCGCGCGTTCTTGCACGGAAGCCTCTCCCCATGTTAGGTATAACCGTTGCTTTACGAAGCCTGGACCCAGAGTCTGTCGTTCTGTACCTTCCGTTGTCTCTCGACCCCATAGCAATAGTTGTTCTTCTATGAGGCTACTTACCGCCAAATTCCCTTGCTTCAGGTGCATTCAAGTTCAAGAACGACATTTTGAACAATTATTGTAGTGTTATTTTGTACAAACAAATTAAAATATTAGGTGTACAACTTTGCTTCCGCCGTTTTTTTTCCGAATTTCGCGATTTTATTGTAAAAAACTAATTATACCTTTAGGATCCAAAGTATTGTCCATCGCTGGCCACTACTTTCTCCCATCTTTCGGGCAGCATACGAATCCCGTGTTGAAAAAATTGGACATCTTTTGAAGCGATCCACGATTCTATCCAATTTCTTACTTCTTCATAAGACCGGAAGTGTTGGTCAGCTAGCCCATGTGCCATGGATCGAAACAAGTGATAATCAGAAGGAGCTAGGTCAGGAGAATATGGCGGGTGGGGTAGGACTTCCCATTTCAATGTTTCCAAGTATTTCTTGACCACTTGCGCAACATGGGGTCGAGCATTATCGTGCTGCAAAATCACTTTATCATGTCTTTCGTTGTATTGCAGCCGTTTCTTTTTCAATGCTCGGCTCAAACGCATTAATTGGGTTCGATAAAGAGCACCTGTGATTGTTTCAGTTGGTTGTAACAGCTCATAATATATTACGCCGAGTTGATCCCACCAAATACAGAGCATGATTTTGGAACCATGAATAGACGGTTTGGCCGTCGACGTGGAAGCATGGCCGGGATATCCCCAAGTCTTTTTGCGTTTGGGATTATCGTAATGAACCCATTTCTCGTCCCCAGTCACAATACGATGCAGAAATCCCTTCCGTCTTTGCCTTGCAAGCAACTGTTCACAAGCGAACAGACGCCTGTCAATATCTCTTGGTTTCAACTCGTACGGCACCCAATATCCTTGCTTCTGAATCATTCCCATGTCTTTGAGGCGTTTTGAGATTGTTTGTTGAGTCACTCCCAATGATTGTGCCAATTCTTGTTGACTTTGACACGAGTCTTCGTCAAGTAATGCTTCCAAGTTCGCATCTTGGAAAACCTTCTTTCTTCCACCGCTATGTTGGTCTTCGACGTGAAAATCACCGTTCTTGAAGCGCTGAAACCACTCACGACATGTCCTTTCACTAATAGTGGCTTCCCCATAAGTATCTGAGAGCATTCGATGAGCCTCAGCAGCAGATTTCTTCATATTAAAGCAGAAAAGTAAAACCTCCCGCAAATGACGAGAATTTGGCTCGTACACTGACATTTTCAATTGCGAATAACTTTATGATGAAGACACAAATAGACTAATATTTTTATGAGGTTATGTTAACAGGTGCCCAAGGCTCCTGCATGCCCACATGGGATTATTTATTTCGATCATTACTTACCGCTACATACATCTATTCAAAAACGGCGGAAGCAAAGTTGTACACCTAATAAAATTTATTTAAAACTGGAAAATATACATTTTTGCACATAATTGTCTTGAAGCATCGTACGGCCGCAGCGCCTTAAGGAGACATTTCTAAATATGGATTCTTTACTCAAATCTCTTCTATTGTTGCATTGAATAATCCCTAAAAGTTTGATCCCATAGTTCTGAATTATCCTGGATATTGTCTCCCATCTGGTTGTTTTAAGTGTTATAAATCTATTATTGCAGGGAATTGTGATTTTACAAAAAAATTAGTTATCTTATTAGTCATACATAGTGATCAAAAACCTACCTTGAAACCATCTAAATCATTTAATTTTCACGAAAAACATTTTTGGTCATACTTCTGGAAAATACCCTGTATTATAAGAACCTCGAATAAGAAGACATTTTAAGAACAGTCGGATAGTATGATGATTCTTACCACTAGGACGGTTTGTAGGTGAATTAATACAAATAATACATATTTGTAATTCCTCCGCTGTTAGTGTACATACTAATTAAGTCAATAAAGATACCAACTGATATTACATAGAAATTCCAGATAAAACATTTAAATTAGCCTCATTGAAGCGCTCGCACTTATTGTTTGTAGTTTATTATTTTTACGGATATTAAAGTACCGTGTTTTATTTTTTGCTGTATTATAAAGATAAAGGGTAAAGTATATACATTCCGTATTAAATCTAGAAAATGTCGGAACTCCTTTAGTATTATGTACAAGTTGAGTCAAATTGGTTGTCCGCACAGAAGATCTGCGTCAATACATATAGGAGGATGCGGACAAATTGATCTCACTTCTTCTTCATTTTTTAAGACAATTTCAATAGCTCTTAGGTTTTAATTATGACACAAATGGCCCCATCCGGATAACCAATTAGAGACACCCTATACAGTTTCTTGTTCTGACTCGGTTTGAAATGCTTCATAACTTTTTATTTTGTGAAGATATCTCAATCATGATAAAGGCAAATTGTGCGTTTGGTGCGAAACTGTCAATGTTGTAGGGTGCACTTTCTATCACCTGTCAAAATGTACTTTGGATTCTTCTTAATGAACCACTCTGTATATCCATTCATGTCTCAAAAGCGCATTTTACGCCGATTTCAGTTCGGTATCATTTATTGGTTGCTTGAGCCGTCTTCAAGGCGTTTAAACTTTTGCCTGTAAAGCTTTCCGTTTTTAAAAACTGCATCCACAATGTCTGACTACATTAAAATAGTTCTTGTTCTGACCCTGATTGTTTATAATGTATAACTTCGTATATCAGTTAACCCGTATTTTTTATAGGTTTAAATTATTTTTCATAATACTCAAGGGGCGCATTCAGATCATCAAAGCGCACCGTAACAACTTAGACGGAGCGTTTTCTATGATTTATTGAAGCTGTTCGTACTTACCTGAACGGTACCGCAGTGCGTTGTGTGGTGTTTGTTTGTTTGCATACTCAGTGTACTATATTCAGTCAATTGTGCCTTTTAAGTTAAAAGAAATTACATTAAACGTAATCGTTAGGAGCAAATTATTGACATTTTGTTAACTTTAACATCAAGCTAGTTGCCACAGAAATCAAGATTCTGACTAATGCTAAGGCGCTACTTTAACTTTTCAGTGTAAATTGTCCTGCAGTTAAAATTAACAGACAGCACGTTAATAATTTGGCCCTAAAGACCGGTTCTTTAGTGTCCAATTTAGGAGAAAGAGCCTTCAGTTAACAACTAAGTGGTAGATGGAGTGTTTTCAAACTGAAGTTCGTAAGTGATAAACACTATGACTGATGATTAATGTTGACTACAAGTTATATCACTTACGATATAGGAGGGAGAGGGACCGTCCTCGAGTAAGTGCAAACCTCATCTCGTCGACTCGGATAGCAAATTTCCCCCGCGTGCGGTAATAAACTATTTACCGCATTTACTACATAATCGACTATTACTTTTTCATTAGATTTATTCTATGCTTATATTACTAAATTCTTGCAGCTAAACGAACTTCGGTTTCTCCGGTGCCCGAGGCTAGACCCAAATCCGGCCAACTGTCGGACCCGAAAGGAGAGCCCGAAACGTCGAAATCGAGCCAAAACTCGCCGGTAGAACGCGAAGTTCTCGTCCCGGATATGTCTAAGTCGATGTCCGACGTGAAAGTCAGTCCCATGGAGGTCAAACCCATTCCCAAGCCGCAGAAAACGCCCCCGAATGAGCTTGACAAGGTGCCACCCGTTAAAAGTAAGCCCGTTGTGCCGTCTTTGCCGTCCGTTAATAGACATTCGTTAGGTAAGGTACACCGAATAGTAATACTGAAGCTGGGACTCTGCTGCATTAACCGGTATTCGAGTTACTGGTAGTTTTTCTATTATTAACCATTCTTCTTTGCTAGCATTTTTGGCTTAAAGAAACTAACTTAGTTAATAGTTCTTTTCGTAGAAATAACTAACAAAACAATAATAATATAGACGTATGGCGCACATTCGCTTAACTTTCAAATTTCTGAGTAAAATTATCAACTTGTAGAATCAATAATTATCAAAATCCGTTTCAGACACAAAAAATAATATACCAGTGGTTTTGGTCGTCAAAAGGCTAAAAATCGTAAAAGTATTGAGGGGGTCGTATTTAAATTAACGGAGTTACAGGCATCTCAATAATAACTCAACTTTGAAATTTAAATGTCCCGCTAAAATCCTCATTTTGCGCAGTCATTTATTAGGAAAGTCGATTTGAGATGCAAAGGATAATATACACAGCGTTCTTGGCCATGCCTGTAGAGCCAAAAAATAAAAAAATATACCGAGCGTTGTATTTAAATTAACTTTATTTCTGGCACCCCAATCCATTATTTCATCTCTTGAAATTCAAATGTCTCTCTAAAATCTTCAATTTGTTACAATATATTAATTATCCCTAACAGTGTTGTTACATCTTCCCTACAGGCTCAGTTCCCCGGGATGTTCTTGGGAAACTTTTGCCTCAACCACAACTGCTTAGAGCCACACCCAAACCTCGAGCCGAATTATACGAGAACGTCGTACTTCAAAAACCAGTTACCACCACCTCTACGGTCCATTCCGGCACAGCCACCACGTCGTCTGTCACCTTCACGTCAACTGCCACTACTACAGTTTCCAGTAGCAGCAGCATTAGTAGTAGTAGTAATAGTAGAATTGCCGAGGAAATAACAACGGTGTCTGCGGTTAAGTTTAACGAAGTCCTAGACCGGTTAGCGAAACTGGAGGCCAAGTGTGGTAATCAAGGGCAACAGATCGAAGAGTTGAAGAATCGGCTAAAGATGGAGAGCGAGCTGCGCATGATTTTGCAGGAAAAGGTGATGCGCAACAACGTGCAAGTCTGAACGTGAGCGTAGGTGGTAAGATGACATTGACTGTTGCGCAGTGTGATTTTTTTATGTAAATTGTCTTGTCATTTCGGTGGTAACTGTAAGCTTATCACTCCATAGGGGTATATACAGGGTGTCCGTGATTCATTTCCCCTTACTGAGGATTATCAAATGCGGAAGTTGAATGTGAAACTATTTTTCGCAGGTCAAATTCCGACCACGTTGTTGAAATTTCGGAAACAGTTCAAGATGCAGTATTAGTTAAGTGCAATTTTCAGAGCAATAAAATGCATCTTTCAGGTCTCAAGAATTCCTATTAATTCTGGAAATGCCGAGAAAAAAGTTGAAATTTATAATTTTTGTATTTTTTTCTATTGAAATAGGCAGTATTATATCTGGCGATGACGTGAGTCGAACTTCAAACACCCTGTACATATAATAATTTCAGCGGCTAGGAACTATTTTTATATTAATTTATTTTAGGTAGATTATAAAGCTTATTGGTTACGTACAGTTTTTCTGCTAAAACAAACTGGCAACATTGTTTGATCCTTATCACTCCAAATTTTCGTGGAATAATCTTACTCTTCCCTGTTGTTGATTATAGGTGTGACATTTCTTTTTGGTGATCCCAATGGCGGCCAAATAAAAATTAATTGCAGCTTTGCCATTTTCCCCCTTTAAACCGTTTTAAACCATTAATTTTTCACTTTACTTAACCATTGATAGTCACCCACAGGATGAGCAAAATAATTATTGCGCACTGCTTACATAGCGATTAAGTTGAAGCATAGGTTAATATTTTTTATGCTATACCGCCATATATGACCTAAAATATGTAGAACCACGTTAAAAAAAATCAAGTTTCTTTCAATTACCATAACGGTAAATAAGTAAGTCTGATCGTTTACAATATGCGCTAGTTCATAGTGGTTTTAGTTACTTTTTTAACACAAAGCGCTTCGGATTGATTTATTGTTTTTTTTCTATTTTTGTACCTTTTTAGGTGTACATATTCCTTAAATAAGTGCTTTATTAGGTATTAAAAAGCGGGCAAATATTTTTTTTAACATAGTGTTTATAGATTTAAAAAAAAACTATTTTTTTTTACTTAAGTGGGCTTCTAAAAGTTAATTTAAAAAAAAGCTTTATTCCTGCTCTAAGCTAGTATTTAATATCATAATTTGCGTTTAAGTAGGTACCTTTAAGAAAACAAGAAGTATTTTTAAAACGGTGATAGGATTTTGTATAAAATACGCCCAAAAGAAAAAGATTTTAATATATGTAATTTTTCAAAGCGAATACAATATGACGGATGCTTACCTTATTATAGTTATTAAGCAGCTTTCGCGTTTACTTAACCCCTTTATACGAGTACTTTAGAACCAAACATCGAGTGCAACCTAGTCCGAAGTTTCTCTTTTATGAAAAGAACACGTAAGTTAAGCACCTGATTGTATTAGTTTTTGTCATATCACGCGAAAAAACATTCCATATTTTATTGTAAATACGTTTAACAAATAACGAGAGTCATATTATTATATGAGCTTAAAAAAGAAGCTTTGTAAGTACTTATATACATAACAACTTACCTTTATTGTTGGAACATATTGATTATAGTACCTATTGTAAAAAAAATATTGAAATAAATTTTATTTGAAGTACCGAATTTCGTTTCTCAACATTTATTGAATAAATTGTAATTCTTAAAAGAACCAGAGATTAATACAGGGTGATTCCTAAGTTGATACTTTTTTAAACTGTATATAGAAGTCATTAAAACAAATAACATTTTTAAAAAAACTTAAAAATAAGAAAGTTACATCAATTTATCGTAAAATGCATTGTTCAATAATTTAAAAATGATCCAACGATATGGTAGAGCAAAATTTTAAAATGCTGACTGCCACACGAATTTTTTATTTTTTGCACATTTTTATCTCCTTTGTGTTTTGCTTAGCCACAAAGGTCACCAGACCGCAACCCTTGCGATTTCTTCCTGTGAGGTTTTATAAAAAATTTAGTTTACAAGACACCTATAAACACACGGGAAGAATTAATTATTCGCATAGAGCAGGCTGCAGTAACAATCAGAGGAAAACCGATTTCCTTATTACAGGCCGTAAGGAACAGTGGTTGCGTCGAGCAGAGCGTTGTGTTGAAGTTAAAGATGACAATTTTGAACACATTGTTTAAGTTAGAATCGTGGATTCATTTTGGGATAAATTTATGTAACTTTCATATTTTTAAGTTTTTTAAAAATGGTGTTTGTTTTAATGATTTCTATACGCAGTTTTAAAAAAATATTAACTTAGAAATCACCCTGTATACATATATACTAAAATAGATGGGACCCTGGCCATTTCTTATAGAAAGTTCAATGCCTATAAAAGCAATTTCCATCTCGCCAACTATATTTTTGAGAGGTGCAAGTGATCGAGGTTGGAGATACCTGATGTCCTCATATTGTAGTACTTTAAAACGTTGATCACACAGTTTGTACATGCAATCATAAGTGACGCCCCAAAATGCCGAAATTTACGTTTTTCCAAAAACCATTTAGATTAGTGATTGTGAATTTACTACCATTAGACTTGTGAAAGTGTATCAACATATCGTTGTTTCAGATCTACCTTTTTTAGCACCATAACAAGACCATTTTGACGAAATGGAGGAAGCCGGGATTTTGAATTTTTTTGATAAGTCAAGTTTTTCCATGACTATTTGTCTAAACTTTAATAAAAAAATTAATTTAAAAAACAGAAGGTCCTACAATTTGCGAAATATATAGTATCCGGGTAAAGACTTACTCTTATCTTAACCAACTTATCAACTTACTTATCAAACCAACTTAACTTATCAAAACCAAGTATATACATTTTTTTATTTCAAATAATTGTTAGTTTAAAATCAGTAAATAACTAAGGAAATAGTTGCAGTTATAAATTTACAGTTAACTAGAGTTAACCCGCCGTTAACTGCAGGTTTTATAATCACAGTAGATAAAAATATAAAATGCCTTATATAAAATAGTTTAAGAAAAGTCATAAAAAATAGTTTTTGCGAAAAAAGATACTATTGTACAGTAATTATATCAAACACATCGTGGACGGACTACGTTTACTAAGTGCACTTTGTTTCATCAATAATAACACTTATAGCCTTAGTTTAATTCATATCTGCTTGACACTACAATTATATTATTCCTGTTAACTACCTACAATTAATGGATAGTACTACTAATTGCACAATCGGATTCGGGCAAGGAAGCAGCACCACACCACGCATGCATGCGCCTACCAATGTTAATATTTTCACGAAATGCCTCAACTCAAATATAGGACTGATATAAAAATATTTCCTATTATACGTACGACTAATTACTCAATGTATTGCTAAGAAAAACCGTATTTACTTTAAGGAAATGAAATTAATGCAAAAGGGGCGCTTGAAGATGGAACAAATGACGAAAAGTTTCATTCATCAAATTGAGAAAAAATCTAAAATGACCTTGTTTGTTGACTCTTATCAATACGATAAATGAGATAATGTAGTAAATTATATCACTATATTACATACCTAATATATTCGGTTAATACACCTTCGATAAATCTTACATTCCTCGTTTCACGCACCACTCGATATCGGCAAAATGTACAAGGCTTTTGTATAATCTGTTAGTTCAAAATAGCAAAGACAACGCTTTGAAGAAATAAAATGAATACAAATTATAGCTTTTCTGAATATAAAGTATGACTAACCAACTCGTTAAATATTCTTATTAGTTTCGCAAATTTGGTGCTTGACAATATGGTCAATGAAAATGGTTATTTTTAACGTAAAAGAATCACATGTTGTATCGAGTACGAGTAATGTCACTCATTCACCCTTTTTCAAACCAAGTTTATCAAAAAATGTTTAGCATATTATGGAAGTACGTGCTGCTTTTCGCAGGACGGAGACTTTTATAGGTTGGAATAACTCACATTTAAGAATGTCCTATTGTTTTTACAAATATTTCAGTCTCAAAGTTTATACTTACACAAGCAATGGCGATGTAAAAAATTCTGAAATTAAATAACTAGGAGATTCCATTTGAAATTATTGTAGGTACAACCGCTTTAAAATATCGGAACCGATCTTTACTCAATGGCCAATCAAAATGGCTAAAAAGCAACTAAATAATGTTAACACCATCGCAGCAACATTGGAAGGACCTCCAGCGTGACAATCGACAACGCGGCGAGCCCTCATGAAATTGGGGCCCAAATACGATGAGTAGTATCGTTTACTCGGGGGGATCACCTTCAGTTGAGTAGTGGCGTCCTGGAAGATCAAATCCGCATGCGGGGGCTCCGAAGTAAACATACTAAAACTAACATTACGTTGATGTTTCTGTAGATTTGAGAAGTTTCGAGAATTACCTAAATTCGTTTACGGTTTTTCTTCCATAAAACGTTTGAGCATACATGAATAAATTGACGTAAGCGTCGATTTGGGTCTCATTGTAGGCATAATCACCTCTGGTCACTACAGCGTTGGCTTTGACCTTCCCCAAGTTACATTTTTTGTACTCATTCACTTCCGCTCTTGTGCCTGAAATAATTATATATTTACGCTACAAAGGAGGAAAGTGTTACTTTTCCTTCCATGGATTAATGCCCGACACTAGCCTAAGCAACTTTTTATCCCGCAAATAGAAATAAAAACAAATTTTCTATAGGAAATTTTTGTAACAATTTGTTGCTCACAGATATAAAGGTTCCATATATAAGGATAAGAAAAAATGTGTTTCAATCTCCCCCTTAATTCGAGTTCGACTGTTTGGCACACGGAGCCAATCATCGTTCGTTTTGAGAAAAAGAACAAGTAACAGAAAAGGACATTTCTTACCATCTGGACATAAGAGCTCGAAGTCTTCTAAGAGATTGTCCCGAACCCACCACTCTCGTTTCTTACCTCCGGTGTTTTCAAACACCGTGGTGTGCTTTACAAAAGCCACGTGTCCTCCTCCCTCCACCAGACATCTGAAGGCACCTGTATGGCCATAATAATCTTCGGAGGCGTCGCGACGACAATACCTGGTAAGTAAAACTGGATCTTCAAAATTGAACACTTTTTTACTAAACTACTGACGGATTTTTGGAAAAATTAGATTTTATTTCTTTACAGCCTCTTTTTTACACAAATAAAATTAGAGTTTTACAGCCTTTAATTTTTTATGTGAGGTGAGAAAAAATTTTAAGTGTGTTAATAAATTTCCAGACAAATCCAAAGCTTCCTTGTCGTTCGTCTTTATCCTTGTCCTTTTCTTTAAAAAAATATCATAGTGATGCACATCAAGTAACGTGCAATATGCCTGTCAATTATTTCAAATTTTGCATACATCAAATAAAAATTACTTTTATGACATCTTTAAAGCTTATTTTAAGGTCAATTGTAAAATGTATAGAACTGATTTTTTTACCTGGAACTGGCCCCATGACACAAATCACACATATTATCATAGGGAACTCCCGTATTGTATTCGGTACTAATGGCTCCGGGAACGCAGCTTTTTGTGAAATACTCAGCGGCTGCTCTAATGCTGTTGCATCCATATGGCCTGATCCAACTATTACTAATCAAAAACGCCAACGGATATACCCAACCCGCTGCTGTATTTATGCCCCCATGACACGTATTCTTGGCTAAAAATCTCGGTTAAATTGATATTTATCTGGTAACATAAAGTTTACTTCTTAAATATGTAAGCTCGGTATCAGGGTCGGACTCTTTGGCCACCGCCACCACGTAATAATCCGCGTCTTCCAAATTGTAAACTTCGCTTATAAACGGGATCAATTCGTAGTTTAAACCTGCAGTATAAACATCGCTGGCGTCTAAAACGGCAACATCGGCTGTTCCTATATAGGAAAAGATAGAGACAGGATAGGTTTAGGGCCTGTTCATACTTACCCTGTCTAATTGCCTGCATACAGTGAATCTGCGAATGGCCCTTGTAACAGTCTAGATGGGGCTTCAGTAATTGGGCTTCGAGCGCCGTCTGAAATTTATTTAAATCTCACTATTTCGTTTAACCTTATTCCGATTTTGTAAAATTTCATTGTGTGAAATGTGAAACTTAGTTTCTGTTATTATTAACACATTGTATCACTGATTTTAATATAAAATAAGAATATCTTGGTAACGCAATTCGTGACTCAATTTCCCAAAAGTGAGGGGTATGCTAAAAGGGATTTCCTACCCTCATTTTAACGCATTTGTTCTTCTCCTCGTCGGAAGTGACGCACAGCGTCATTTTATTGACAGGACAACGGCGCACCTCCATTATGTTCTGGTGAGATTCACCCAAGAAGGCTTCATAGGTTTGGAGTTGCTCAGGAACAACAGCTATTCCGGTAGTCGAGTCCTGTTGGAATTTAAATTTATCGTTTTTCCTTCCTTAAAGGAAAGACTTATACCTGAAATAGCAAGTTTCCATGATCTCCATATCGCGGGGAAGACTCAAACAGATCAAAGTACTCGTAATAGTTGAAATCCCCGAGAGAAGTGTGGTTCCTGTCATGGGCATCATTATTATTACTTGTTGTACTATAATCAGGTCTGTTGTACCTAAAAACAATACTTTTTTATAAGAGAAATATCCCTTTAAGATTATCTATAATATATTGAGTCTCCCTGAAAGACGAAAATCGATATATTAGTGTAACATTATCATAGGGACTAATAAGGTTCAAAGTAATCAAATTGAGTTTCAAAGCTTTGAAATTGTTCTTGCATTAGTGGAAAATGATACACTGAATCATTGCATTACCTACCTGTTTTGATCCCACTGATCCTGCTGTCTTCGATTTCTTTGCAGTGTTCTGGTGTTGTATTGGTTGTATTGGCGATCAGGGTAATTTTGTTGGTCATCATACCGGTTGTAAAGAGGTCGGTCGCGGTTAAACTGGTCCTGGTTAGTGTCAAGGTGATTACCAAAGTTTTCATAGTTAGGTCCGCGTTGATTGGGATCCGGTTGGCGATGGCCGTATTTTGAGTATCTTGAAGAAAATTAGGATATTAAGAAAAGACAAAAAATACAAAGAATAGTCTTAGGGGAACTATTTCTCACCTCTCAGCAAAGGACATCAAAAACTGCTGATACTTATCCCTTATATCAAAAGGTACTGCTGAAGAAACAACAACAGCATCAGAAGGCACTTGGCCCCAATGACACCCCTGATAATCATTTAAAGGCCTTCTGCTGCCATCCTTACAAAGTAGCTCAAATTGCTGCTCTTGGATTCCCCCTGCATACCCCTATATTAATAATCAAAAGCAACTCTCCAATAACTTACCAAATTCCCTAGTTCTCAGTAAATCAGGTACAGTTGTGTGCCGAATAAAGGCAATTTCCCCTGTTTGCAATAAACATCTGAAGGCCCCATTATAGCTTGCATAAGGGTCCGCGTCAGTGCACCATTTACCGGGAATGGAACCCACACATAAACGACATAGCTTGTCAGAATTGTCTCCAATTGGATTATATTTGTCTGTTAGGCAGTTGACAGCACAGGAAGGTCCAAAGAAATTACTGGCAGTTTTCACGTGATTGTTGCAGTCAATGATGTCCATAATACCCTCTTTCATTAACTAATTGAAAGATAATTTTAATTCATAGTTACTTGTTAGTTACATGATGGAACATGTTACAGCTTTTTATATTTTTTTATATTTTTTCGAATATTACAAGTAACAACAGTGCTTTTGTGAATGCACATTTTTCACAACTATTTTTATGACTTACAGTGCTAACTGGAAGCATCCACCCAGCATAAGTTTCAACCCCAGCAAAACAAGCCCTTTTCCCTTTTAAATCCCTCAGTGAAACCACATCACTCAAGCCCCCAGTTTTCACCACAGCTACGGCATAGTAATGGGTGAACCCCCCTAAATAAGCACACATCTAGGACAACAGCAAACAAATAAATATAATTTGAGATACCCTCTAAAACCTCCTGAGCAATAGGTACTAAACTGTGATAGCGACCTCCCACAAAAGCCTGTCCTGCATCCAAGGTTGTCATTGTTGCTTTCTCTTCATCCAAAAGACTCATACATTCATCCTTGTTTGAGGCCTGCAAGCACTCAATTTTGATGGTTTCATAGCCCACTCGGATCTGATCCCTTTCATTTGCTTGAAGCAGGCCTTCACATTTTTTTGTTTCATTGACATTTATTGTGCACCAGATTATTTTCAGTTCTTTGGGTGGTTGTTTGTCTTCAATTTGTTTTACTTTCCAGTAGTTTTGAGCTGAGTAATAGAGTGTTAAGTAAACCAAAAAGAAATAAAGAGTTTTGATAACAGAGTCTACATGATGCTTCAGAAAGAAATGATCGCTGTTTGGCTACAAGTAGAACAATTAAAATTATAAAAAATGCCTTATTTAAACATTTTCTAAAAGTGCCCACTTAAAAGAGATAAACTTTTCTTGTCCACTTCTGAATTTTGAAGCCTAAATTGTGAAATAATATACACAAAAATAGGTTTAGAAAAGTTGTTTTGGGGCTCATAGTTAATAGGGCTTTATCTCCCTAAAGCAGCACTCTTAAATAATTTTCAATCAGGTTCATAATTTGACTTGTTTTACATGTAGCCAAAAGAGGACATTTTTTTCTACAACCTCTTTATACTAACACAAACAAAACAGCAAGTAGGGTGTGGTAGTCTGCTAACAAAAACAACTAATAAACCAAGTTAAGTTTTCAATTCAATAAGTAATTAAGTTTACAATGAATTAATTAACACACTGTGGATACTAATCGCAGTCAAAAATGGCAATTATCTTATAATTAAAATAATTTTACGATAATTATTGGGACTGAAATAGGCCCACCTGTATAGTATAATGTTATGAGAAGAACATACCTGGCAAAGCCTCAAATAAACAAAATAGGAGTATTATACGGTAACACAGCATTTTGTTATGCATTATTATTATATTCTAATAATTTAACATAACAAAACTATGATTTAAAAATACAAAATTCAACTGAAAATTGTTGATGTTGACATCTTGTTTAGTGTGAGGTTGGATTTTCAGTTTGCATCATGTTGGATGACAAGTTTGACGAAATGATTCCAATATGTCTAGAAATGTGGCAATGCTGGATTACTAACTCAAAAGATTTAATTTATCCATTTTATTTTCGCTGGTTTTTTAATAACTTTCAAATAAATTTAATGAAACATTTGCAGTTTCAGTTCAAAAATCCAAGAAAAAATTGACTTCATCCTACTTCTTATTAATTTAACATTTCAATTCCTATTCGAGGTCGAAACGTTCCCAGACAATCCTGTTATCGCGTTACGGCAACAATGCTAATGACGGTACGTTGACGTTGACGTTCAGCATTAAAACGGAATCTAAACCTTCTCCTTTTCTTTGTGTTGTCGTATAGAAAACTACGAGGTTTGTATTAAATAAATTTAATAAATTCTAGATCATCTTAAATAATATCAAAATATACCGGAAAAAAATACGTAGTTAAAAATAACTAGAATCAATATTTGATAATATTAAGGTATTAAAGTGGTTTGTTTTGTTTCATTTCAGGCGTCAAAGATGGGGCGCCGTCCCGCAAGATGGTAAGGCGATTAGTAACAATTTTCCTAGTTTTTTCTTTTTGGAAAAATTTTATAGTTTTCACTCTTTAAATTTTTTAGAAAGAACCTCTAACTTTTAAGCTTTTAATAATAGCATACCATTTGCCTTAAAATACCCATATCAAAATGACTTGCAATTAAAAAAACACTAACATTTACTAATCGTTGTTTTATTATTTCAGTTATCGGTATTGCAAGAACAAACCATACCCAAAGTCACGTTTCTGCCGTGGTGTCCCTGATCCTAAAATTCGTATCTTCGATTTAGGTAAAAAGAAAGCCTCAGTAGATGATTTCCCCCTGTGTGTCCACTTGGTGTCTGATGAATATGAACAACTCAGGTAAGTAACTTAAACGAATTTAACATATTTTTTTAAATTCCAACTACTGCTTTACAGTTCATGCAAAAATTGACTTTGAAGCCTAAAAATGTTTTTTTTTTCACAGTTCAGAAGCCCTGGAAGCAGGCCGTATCTGCTGCAACAAATACCTAGTGAAAAATTGTGGCAAGGACCAGTTCCACATTCGTATGCGGCTACATCCGTTCCATGTCATTAGAATCAACAAGATGTTGTCATGTGCTGGAGCTGATAGGTGAGATGAGAAATTAATGGAATAATTAGCTTGCAGAGGACTTTTTTGTGGATAACCCTTCAGTATTTTAATTGATTCCTGAATTTTTTTAAATATGCTGATTATCAAATTTTTTTTTCAGGCTCCAAACAGGTATGAGAGGTGCTTTTGGTAAACCCCAAGGTACAGTGGCGCGTGTCCGTATTGGCCAACCAATTATGAGTGTGCGTTCCACTGACCGTTTTAAGGCTCAAGTCATCGAGGCTTTACGTCGTGCTAAGTTCAAGTTCCCTGGACGTCAGAAAATCTATGTCTCTAAGAAATTCGGCTTCACAAAATATGAGAGAGACGTATATGAAGATTTGAAAAGTCAGGGACGTCTCGCCCATGACGGTTGCAATGTCCAATACAGGCCTGAACACGGGCCTTTGAATAACTGGAAGAAGGTTCAGGAGGAACTTCTTTCTGCCCAATGAGTGTTGCTTTATTAAAAGCAACACTTTTTAGGCAACAATAATGTTGACGAATAAAGTGCGGTTTTATTCTCATTTTTAGTGATTTTATTTGTTGAATTTTAATATTTTAATATATGTTGTCTCATCGAAAAGTTAGGAATGTAGAATGCCTATTTAAAGAAAAGGAGAAAACTTTAATGGGTTGGTTGAAAGCAATGTGCAAACAAATATAGAGAATCAGAAAGTTCTTAAATTTAGCGAACAATATGTGCAGTTAACAGGATATAGTTAGTGGTCACAAGAAGTTTGAGGCGATATTAGGAAGCAAAGCTCCAGAAAAAAACCTATAGAGATTTTGGTGCGATCTCCGCAAACATACAATTCGCCAATAAGTCACCATTTCACTACTAAATACGTTAATACGTTTATTACAATTGCTTCATTCTTATTATATTTTCACCTCACTAAAATAACTCACTGTTATATGTGCCTAAAAAGAAGCGATACATCACGTGTTAAAGTAGCGCCGCGATAGACCATTTTTTAAAATATGTCAACCACTTGTCTTAACAATATGTGCAAAATTTTCACTAATAACATCTCAAAACATCGCAAGAGTTGTAAAATTTAACTGAATCGATTGTGGAAGAATTATAAGATTATAATACTTCATATTTTTTCTTAGTTTATAAAGTATGGGTATTTTTAAGTTAAGGATATTGATACAGTATCGTTTAATCATTGAGGGATACCTGCACCTTCCTCTCCAAGCCATCTGACCGCCTTATTTATATATTGTGGAGAATCTCCCGAAGAGAAGCTGTATTCATAATTGCCAAAAAAATTTCTGATAATTTTTTCTCTAAATTCTACAATATTAACGCACCGATGAGGGAGCCTGAATTAACTTTTAGTTTTCAGAACTATCTAAATCCGAACCTGTAACCATGTTACGGAACCCTCTTTCGCCGATGACTTATAGTTGAAACTTTACGTCACAGTTCTCTGTCAACCTGACAAATATCAAATCAGGAAAACACACAAAAGGGTGTGTGTCATCTTTTGAATTTTACCTTCATTTTCCCATTCTTATGATTTTTTTTCGTTCCTTACAAAGTTTCGCGATGTCTAATAGGTAATGTGTTTTAAAGTGATTATTACTCTATTCCAAATGGTTATTCGATCGCTTTCTCTATGCACTAATTGATCCTAAAAAGCTCCTGTGCAAGGAAAATTACGTTCAGTTCCCTATCCTTACATCCTAGCCGTTGGCAAGATGAGTTTTGTTAATATATTTAAGAGGAAAAAGCCCAGGGAAGAAGAGCGAATTGCCACTATTATAGGTAAGTCCTAATGTATATAGTCAGGCATAAAACTTTCAATTTACCTACATATTTCCTTAAGTTATGTTATGAGATTGATTCATTTCGGCTAATTGTTAATTTGCATGTTCTATTCCATATTGCCTACAGATATGATAACAAGGGGCATGTGGTACATGAAATTGCATAGTGGTTATTCTTTGAAAGAATTGTAAAGATCAGTAAGTATTACAAAGATAGTTGTAGATATGACAAAAGTAAAATAGGCGTCAACCCACTTGTAAGCTGTTCTTAGCCTCAGTTAAATCTAATTAGAATCAGTTTACTTTTAAATAACTCATAGGAACAGCCCTGTGATTGTCCAGTGACAAATCTGACATATTTTCAGCATCTAAGAACTATGTAGAGTGTTATAAAACATTTGGCTAGTAATTTCTTACCTTCAACTAAGAGAAACAGTTTATATAAACATATCCACTGAAATTCTTCCTTTCTCAGATAGAATGTTAAAATTTGAAAATTATTTAACATTTTTATCTGCTCATAGATTTTGTAGCATACATGTGTACTGTATAGTAGATAAAATATTTGTGCTAAGTACTACTCATGGACCAAGTTGTTGCATCAAAGCTAATGGGTTTACCTAAACCAGACCCTCATAAATTTTACATTGATATAAAATGCATTGCTGTCAGTAACAGTAATCTGACATACACAAATTTCCTTGCAAATTCCTTATGTGTATTCATATAATACATATAATATATGATATATATAATACATAATTATATGTATGATGATCCTATATGTGGTGCTACAAACTCACAGGAATGTATGGGGATTTTCTAGTCATCACAGATATGGGATTGGCTAAATTCACAGCAAATATATACAATTTAATGTTCATTTAAATTCTGCTTTAGGATTGAAAAAGTTTTGAATATTTTTAATTTGTGTAATGTTTGTTTTTGAATTTTGTTTTTCTTAAATTCTCTCTTAGGGAGAAAAATAATACTTATAGAAACCTTTGAAACTAATTTATCAATGATTGGATTATCAATGAATGAATGAATGAATGAATGAATGAATTTGCTAATCTAATTTCTATTGAAAGTTGGCAATCCAGCAGTCCTCCCTGCAATTACGTCTGCCTACTACAATTTTTTAAATAATTAGAATTATCCAAAATTAATATAATTATTAATATGTATTAATAAAAATTACAAATGCATTGAAGAGGCTAACTATGATACACTTAAGATAATCATAAAAATAGGTGCACAGAGAGAATAGTACAAAGGAATGTTTCCCAATTCAGTAAATTTTTTCATTTTTATGTTTTTCCCCAAATTCACATATTTCTCAAATCATAACAATGGGTCTTCAATTATTATAGTCAGACCTAGTCTTATCTGGCAGATTTAAAATTCACAAATGGATCAAATTAAAACCAATGGATACCAGTAATAGTAGATCAATGCATTTTTTTTAACAGGAAGCTTCTCACTGGAAATTACTGCATAATTTTGACTGATATCTATAGTTTTTTGTATATCTTTTAAGTGGGTAACAAATTAAAAAATGAGAATATTTTGCCCATTACTATACATTGTTTACAAGGGTTCAAATCCATGAGGGTGTTAAAAAAATTTTTAAATTTTATATATTTCTCTCATAATAACAGTAATTATTTGGGAAAATTTTGAAAGTTTTTCACTCCAAAACATATGAAGACAATTATGAAACTTTTTGAGTTATGAAAAAATCTTTCACCAGGCACCCCCACTAACGTGAACCATGACATTCACGTTAGTGTCACCGCTGATGGGGTACTTCAGGGCCTGCCCATCTCGTGGCTGCGCCAAATGGGCACCCAGATCACCAAGGACGAACAAAAAGAGAACCCGGAGGTGGTCAAAAAAGTACTCCAATATTACAACTTTTCCGTTAAAAAGCACGGGCAGGAGATTAAGCACATTTTCACTGAACGTGACATTGCCGAAGAGTCCAAAGAAATGGACTTGTATATGCAGTCACGGGACGCGCACAAAAGCAAAGATTCTAACTTATCTTCGGATGAGTCGGAGAAGTCGAACGAGGATTTCCGGTAAGTTTAGTTCAGTGTAGGCCATGGAAGGTAATATATGAAGATGATTGCTACAGATCGATCTACGTGGTGCCAAAAAATGACGTGAACAATTTACTCCAAACCAAAATCTTGGCGCAAAGTATAGAAAATCTCACTCTGGAGGCGGATGATATAGAATATCGAAAACCTAGTATTACTGAGGATGACTTGTACAGGCGGAGATCCGGCCTGTCTGACCAGGACTACATGAAGGAAATTAAAAAGATTTGCAATCCAGGAGATCCCTATGACTTCTATGAGAAAACTCTCAAAGATTTAGGTCAGTGGGGAATGTCTAATTTGTATTGCAATAATCGACTTATTAGTCGATTATTGGATTTTCTTATTAAAACACAACGTATCTTAAGTTGTGTTATTTATTAGTGACTCGCATTGCGCAAATTTACTACTTGACGTTATTTGTAAAAAAGTATAGGTTTCAGGTTGGTTCAAGTTTCACGAACCTCGCATAGAGCTTGCGTTCATATTAATCTAATATTAACGTGAATATTAATTTTTCAAGTTGTTGACTGCGAATTTTGTGACAAAAAATCCTGTATAATCTACATTCTCTCCAAATCGCGGCGCTTAACATAAGTGTCAGCGTAGAAGTCACGTAACTCGTAAGTCAAAATACGCAGTTTTTATTTTTTTGAAAAAATCCAGTAAAAATTACCTTCTCAACTTGAGACTCTCAATAAAAACTCCAAATTGCAGTTAAACATTCAGTATTTTGCATTTCCGGGGCATATTTTTTTAAAACCACACGACTTGTTATAGATATAAATATGACACAAATTTACCCAGATTTCAGTAAAAAACTCTTAATATTTCTTTTTCCATATTTCCATTCCAGATTTGTACTTTTGACTGCCGAAAACTAGATTTCACATGAAATTGAGTCGATTGAAACAAAACACAGACTGTAAATGTCACCAATGACAATAATTATGATCAATAAAACAGTTGAAAATCAAGCGTTGCAACGCCTACTATGTAAAATTTTTCAGCGATTTCAAAGAGGATAAAGATGGCGCAAGACTCATTGCGGTATCTAAAGGGTGTAACATATCATCATGGAGATTTTTCAGGAACCAATAGTACTCTGCAAAATAATAAAAAATACTAATAGACCCATGGTTAAAAACACACCATTTTCTATATACAGGGTGGCAAAGTTTCACATGCGTTGTTGACTATGGTTCTAGCAGTATTTTTTTATTATTTTGCAGAATACTATCGCCCCCTGAAAAGTATCCATGAGGATATGAGGCACCCTGTATAATAGAAAAGACAAAAAATAGCCTCAAATTCGAATTTCGAAAATTGGACTTTAAAAATTCGCGACAATTTTAAACTTTATTCGAACTTCTTCGTCTTTGGCAAGATTAATTGAATAAGTATAAGTATATTTGAGAATGTTTTCACACTTTCCGCGCCTCAAATTCTGTAGGTATAAGGTAAAACGCGAAAAAACTGTAGGAACTTTTGTTATTAATTAAAGTGGACCTAAATTGGTTGGAGGTAATGTATTGGGTCTCAGCATTTCAGTCCACATAGGGTATCTTCTGAGGAACCCTTTGAAAAGGTTCTAGGAAATGTTACAGAAGGAAATTACAATAAGTGCTGTTATTGCACAATATTTGAAACTTATAATTTGTGTTTTGACAATAATTTTCAATTAATACCCTTCCAGGAATTGCGAATTATTTTTTAAGATAAAGACGTGGGAAATTTTCTAGGATCTGGAGCATCGGGCATGGTTTTCGCCGCTACCAATAAGAGAACAGGAGAATTAGTTGCCATAAAAGATATCGACATGACGAAGCAGTCCAAGAAGGACCTGTTACTCAGCGAGATTCAGATAATGAAAGATTTCCAGCATAAAAACTTAGGTTTTAACTGAACCAAATTCCACTCAAATCCGTATTTTAACGATTGGCTTTTATAGTAAACTTCCTGGACGCTTTTGTGGTAGATTACGATCATCTTTGGGTGGTGATGGAGCTACTGGACGGCGGCCCCTTGACCGACGTAGTGACCGAGACTGTGATGAAAGAGGGCCAGATCGCGGCGGTCTGCTGTGAAGTTTTGCAGGCTGTTCATTACTTGCATAATCAGGGCACCATTCATCGAGACATTAAGTCTGATAACGTGCTTCTGGGCATGGATGGTACCGTGAAAGTCACGGATTTCGGTTTTTGTGCCAATGTTATTGGTAACGAACAAAGGTAGATACCAAAGGAGGTCACTATTGTATATTTTTAGAAAATTGCACAAATTGGAAGGCATTGTAAAACCGGTTGTTGTGATGAAATAATCCTTTGTTTTATGTAGGCATTTTTTGGGAGTGTCGTGTATTAGTTAATGAGAATTTTATCTTATATTGTTGGAATTCAGAGACCTATTTATCTCTGCTATACTTCGTAATCAAATATTTTTCTAAAATCGTGCGATGAAGTGGATTTACCGCAAGTGTACGGGAAAGGAATTTCTGAAATTTCGGATCTTATTAATTTTTCATAATGTATATCATAATATAATCGTGTTTTTTCACCAAGTTTAAATGGTTTTCCAGAGAAACCATGGTGGGCACTCCCTACTGGATGGCACCCGAGGTGGTGACGAGACAGAAGTATGGAAAGAAAGTGGACATTTGGAGTTTGGGTATTATGATTGTGGAAATGTTGGATGGAGAGCCGCCCTACTTGAGAGAACCTCCCATTAGAGCTTTGTATTTGATTACAGGTACGTGCAATTTGACTTTAATTATCTTTAACTTCTGAGAATCCTAAAACATCAAGCAGAAAAGGTTCCTAACTGCACATTAAATCAATATGATTAATGCAATATAATAATAATCAATACAGCTGGGCCTTAAATATTTTTCTTTCAGCCAATGGTAGACCGAAAATCACTCGCTGGGAGTTCTGCTCTGCCCTCCTTCAGGACTTCATCGACCAATGCCTACAAGTGGACGTGGACAGTAGAGCCACCGCCGATACGCTTCTGCAACACGAGTTCTTGCGGAATCGAATGGAGCTGCGCAGCCTCACACCACTAATACGCGCAGCAAAGAGGATCCTTCATAAAAACTAATCCGTCCTCTATCTATTGAGTTGAGTTTTGATCTAAAAAAATCAGGCGGTGACGCCTATTTTCCAATACACTCACTTTATTAAGCGTTAAAATAACTTTTCTACTTCATGTTTTTTTAGTCATGATCTCGTTTTAAGTCCAAGAATGATCACTATTTTTTTCTACAAATATGATAATATGTGATGTGACAATATTAATTATCGTTGCCATTATCAGTCTTGAAATACATATACAGGGTAACTTTAGGTTAAATATTCGCAAAAAAATCCGGGAACATTTTTGCAGCCATAGCAATTTATAGCTTACCCTGTAGCATTTATTGGGTCCAAAACGTTGTATTTAATTATTACTTAATGAAAGACTGACCAAATCGCTACCACTATTTTTGTGAGATATTTTACCACGTGTGCTATGTTTCAGATTATAAAAAATCCCGCGAGAGGTTAGGGAATCATATATTTTTCTTTGGATTTGTTTGTAGTAGAAACTGACAGCATTTGCCTCAGTTGACAAATTGGTGAAGTTAAAATTTTGACAAGTTCGAATTCATTTTTTTTTGGGATTTTCTACATTATGCAACATAGTGTACCAAAACGTAAGTTTTTACCGTTAGAATTAGGTCTTTTAAAATTTAATTCATTTCGTGATGTCGATAAATTAATGAGAAACGAAGAGAATTAAGTTACGCATTTGCAATATTCTAAATAATAATTTTTATGAAGTTTCATGGATTTGTATATAGATTTATATGTGTTTTTAATAAAAGGTGTGTGAGTGATTAATTTTACAATGTTGTATGTTTGCTCTTGTGGCCTGAAAGACCGTATTTGTGTGCGATATTTTACTTGTTTTTATTGATTATTAATTTGTGCAAAAAGTATTTTAATAAAATTATTGTCTATTATGCTTGTCTTTTCCTTATGCCGCTCTAATAGCAATTTTCATTTAGAAGATGTGTTATAAGAGAGAGGGAATATACTTTGTGAAAAACAGGAAAGTTTTTTCATATTAATTGTGTCAAGAGGGGGGGGGGGGGGTATGTATAGTTAGTATTTTAAATTTATTTAAAGAAGTTTTGAAACTACATCGTAAGAGTCCCCATAAAGAGTAGAACCATGTCGAGGTTGAAAGCCTGATAAGATGCTAAACATTTATAGATTCATTTTCATAGCACGAATTGTATTTAAAAAGGCAATTTCATAAATCCCTTCCTCAAAGGATGCGACAGCAATATTGAAATGTTTCACTTTGTTAAATACTTAGACTTAATTTACTCTCTGACGGTTATTTTAATAGATTATTAATAAGAGTCTCTATTTTATCTTTCGAGATGCGGGCTATTTATTAAGAGAAATGCGTTGTTGCCAGCTTGAATTCCACGACTTGTATTACTCCAAACCTTCCGACTGTTTTTGTTTTCTATTTCGCCGTGGCGGTAAATTTAAATTCAGCACGTGCCCTTCATATTAAAAACTTTTTTTTTTTAATTCTTAAACTCAAACTTAAAATAGATTATTTTTCTTATTTAGAAACAGATTTCTTGTTTGTGTTTTTTGTAGTTTCTCAAGCTCCACCTTTCGTCACAAATGTTGTAATTTCAACAGATAAATAAGCGTATTCAAACGAAATCCCAAAGGCTATCTGAAAGTGTTTGAGAAATTCGACCTTTCAAGTTTAATAAATAAGTTTACAGTAACAAATGAGATTGTGGCCAGTTATCAGTATTTTGCAGACCCCCCATAGACGGTATAATTAGCCACTTAGTAACACTATTCCACAGGGAAAGCATTATAGTGGAGGAAAGCTAAGAGGCTGCAAATTATGGCATCAACAGGTGGAAATATTGGTATGTTCTGGTAAACATATATATTCTACATTTATTAAGTTTTCCCAGAAATTAATGAATTACTTTGATCACTATATGCTTTTTTTCACATTTCAGCCCTTCTCTCTGTGTCAGACAAGACAGGTTTAGTAGACCTCGGGAGGCAACTTCAGAACTTGGGTTTTAAGTTAGTTGCGAGTGGTGGTACTGCAACATCCTTGAGAGCAGCTGGGCTTCAGGTGAAAGATGTATCAGAAATTTCAAATGCCCCTGAAATACTGGGTGGTAGGGTTAAGACTTTGCATCCTGCAGTTCATGGGGGTATATTATCCAGGTAATCTTATTAAGTTTTAGGCACAATTTGACCTTCTCTGCTATTTTGGTGCCAAAAGCTGTTAAGTCTCTTTATTATTGTTTTTTAATTTTTCAGACTCATCCCATCTGATCAAGAAGATCTGAAGAAACAAAACATTGAAATGATTCGAATAGTGGTGTGTAATTTATATCCATTTGTGCAAACTGTATCAAAACCCAATTCTACTGCTGCTGAAGCTATTGAAAACATTGATATCGGTATGGTAAACAAAATATATCAAAAAAATTATAACGAAAAATATATCTCTTAAGGTGGGGTGACCCTTTTAAGGGCTGCAGCCAAAAACCATCAAAGAGTCACTGTGATTTGTGACCCTAATGATTATGTGAAGGTTGTGAGTGAGATTCAGGAGAATGCTACTAAAGATACTTCATTACAAACAAGGTAAAAATATCCAAAAATGTTTGTATTAAATTGATACTAGTAAAGTTTATTTGTGGGTTTAAGGCAAAACTTGGCATTGAAGGCATTTACTCATACCTCAGAGTATGATTTGGCCATTACAGATTACTTTAGAAAACAGTACTCAGCTAATGAATCACAGATTACTTTGAGGTAAGTCACTACCCACAAGGTTAGCCCCAATCCATTTTAGTGGTGTTGTGAAAATGAAAAACTTTTCCCCTTTACTATGAACTAACTGTTCAGCATCTGTATGCTACACAGGTGATTTAACCAGTGGCAGTAAATTTAATCTTGGTATTTAGGTATGGGATGAATCCTCATCAGAAACCAGCGCAAATATTCACGACTCTTCCAAAGTTGCCTTTAACAGTGATAAACGGTTCTCCAGGTTTTATAAACCTGTGCGACGCTTTAAATGGCTGGCAGCTGGTTAATGAACTGAAAAGGGCGTTAGGTACGTTTATTTTGTGCAGTATGGGGGTGCATCATTCTTGAATCCTGTATGCATCCTGTAGGTATTAATTAGTATGTATGTTTTTGATCAAATTCTGATGTATTAAGACACAATTTTTTGCTTCACTCAGACTTAATTAGCATATTCTTCTTGCATCTTTAGGTCTTCCTGCAGCAACTAGTTTCAAGCACGTATCGCCTGCCGGTGCTGCAGTGGGAATCCCTTTGAGTCAAGACGAGGTAAGGCTGAAAATCCAAGCCGTTATAACTTTGCTCAGAGCATAATTTCTGTGAAAACGTAAGGAAATTGTTAAATTTTTACTTTTAAAACTGGATTTCCAGGCTCGATTATGTATGGTGGATGACCTACTGAACATTATCACCCCTGTGGCTACAGCTTATGCCCGAGCTCGTGGGTCTGATCGCATGTCCTCTTTCGGCGACTTTATCGCCCTTTCGGACACTTGTGATGAAGTGACCGCGAAAATTATCTCACGAGAGGTGTCAGATGGTATAATTGCTCCTGGGTATACCCCTGAAGCTCTTGCCTTGCTCGCGAAAAAGAAAAACGGGGGTTACTGTATTTTGCAGGTATACAATCATTTTTTACACATCCTAGAAAAAAGTATATTTTCATGCGTTTTAATTGTCAATAGATCGATCCAAAATACAAACCAGATCCAATTGAGCGTCGTGTGCTCTTTGGACTCAGCCTGGAACAAAAAAGGAACGATGCCATAGTCGACGCCTCAGTTTTCTCGAATGTAGTGACCCTAAACAAAAAGCTGCCTGAGAGCGCAGTCAGAGACCTCACAGTGGCCACTATTGCGCTTAAATATACGCAAAGCAACTCTGTGTGTTATGCGAAAAATGGGCAAATTATCGGGATCGGGGCTGGGCAACAGTCGAGGATTCACTGCACCAGGTAAAACTACAAACAAAAAATTTTCAACTTAATTTTTTTAATTACTTTCTTAATGAACTCGCCGAATAAACGGAGTCATTTGAGCAGTCACTATGTATTTGTGAAGCGGCTTTAATTTGGATAGGGCAACATATCCGTAGGATTAACAAAGATAATTCTTGCCCCGTTCAAATGACTGTTTGATTCGGTGTTCATTCTGTCTCATAGGGCCAAATGTCCAGATCCGTACAAAACTTTAGATCTACTCTAAATTAAGTCTCAAGAACCTCTGATGAAATTTTTCATCTTCTCTACATATCAGCAATATTGACAAAAAATGTCAATTTTCATGGCATGTCACGCATTGTTAATAATGAATCTATCATTTGTTCAGACTTGCTGGAGAAAAGGCAGACAACTGGTGGCTGAGACATCATCCCAAGGTATTGGGGATGAAGTTCAAAAAGGGGGTAAAGAGGGCTGAAATCTCTAACGCCATTGACAACTATGTAAATGGAACTGTTGGTAAGTGTTTTGACAAGTCACTTGGTTTTTTATTTCAAGTATTAATGACAGGAAAGGACATGGATTTGCAAATCTTTAAGTCGATGTTCGAAGAAGTTCCACTCACACTGACTGAACAGGACAAACGGAATTGGCTAGATGAACTGTCGGGAGTGGCTTTGGCTTCCGATGCTTTCTTCCCCTTCAGAGATAATATTGACCGCGCTAGATTGGTAATAAGATATTTTTGTTTAATTTTAGTCAATACAGGTTCCAAATTAGGGATTTTTAACATTTACGTAGGAGTAGGTGCAATGAATATAAACTTTGCAAGCAAATCTCTTTTGCGGTCGTGTCACTGATTACAATTGATTATTACAAATAGATAAAGAATGATGACGGCAGAAAGGTGAGAAAATGAAGAAATTAAGCAAAAAAATAATATTTGGGTTTGAAACGTGATTTAAAGTCTTATTGACTTTTGTTTACTTTGAGTAAAGGTTGAAAATCTTTAATTTAAGTTTAAAGAGCGCAGCAAGTGCGATCAAATTGCTAAATAAAACCTTGTGTGTGTATGTCAGCTATTTTGGTCGCATTTGGTGACCAATATATCCATAATGTTCTGTATTCACAGAGTGGGGTGACATTCGTTGGAAGTCCATCTGGGTCCAAGAATGATGACGAGGTCATTCAGGCATGCAACGACCACAACATTGTGTTGGCTCTAACCAACTTGAGATTATTCCATCATTAAAACATTTCTCTGGTTTTCAGAGGAGTTACAAATCAATACGTACATTTCAGCCTTATTTTAAAAACGAATATGTTTTTTCAGAGAATTGTTCACTCGATTTTGTTAAAAATTGTAAAAAAAATCATTACTCTTTGTTAAGGTATTGTTTCAATTTCACCTGATAATAAAAACCTATACAATGCCAATAACGGGCAATAAATTCGTAAAGTAAGTATAAGATGATTGAATCAGTCATCTAGTAAAAATGTAGTGATCATTAAAAATATCAGAGGTATGTCTTGGATAAACTCATTTATTACCTAATGATCAGTCAAATGATGATGGTAAATATAAATGCCTTGATCAATGTCCTACATTTACGGTTCACCGCTCACTATGAGAGTTGTTTTTTGATTATCGTCCCTTATTTGATTTCGAAATGTAAAATGTGTCCCATATCAACCTTAACGTTGCCACATTTCTATCTTCATCATATATTTAGCAAATAGCGTTACATTTTGTAATATCTGACATAGTGACAGTTTGTTCTGTTGTCGATGTATGGAATCACTAGGCGTTTTCCGTTGGGTGTCAGAAATGGGATTGCCACACAGAATTCGTAAAACAGGAACGTTATATGTTTTATTACTAAACTTAGAATAAACTTATATCTACTGTGTACAGAATATGATTGTTACCAGTTGGAGTACATGTGGAGGAGACGAGGCCCAAAAGAGGAAAGAGGCCGTTGGTGGTGTGATCAACGGTTTTATATGGTTTTTGATCGAACTATCCAAAATGTATTCCCGGAAAATGTTTTCCCGCCGTTGTTTTAGTTATCTACAGAACCGAGATGTTGCTTTGGTTCGCAGTGCACTGTCACTGTCATTAACAGACGGGTGACACTGCACCGCGCTGCTGGCTCCGCCACAAGCTCTATGATTGCCCACTGTCATTGGAAATAAAACTGTTTAATTAGTGCCTAACATATATTTTGTGAGATATTACATCGATGGTTAGTTTCCTAATTCACACTCAGTTTTGACTTGCTAGTTAAACTGAGTGTAGATTTTTAAATAACATCTGTGCATTAATAATCAAAATAAATAAAATGAAAGGAATTTTTTTCTCATTTTCAAAGATTTAAGTGTAATGAAAACTTTGTTGTTTCGTAATTGGTAGCGGTGTTGCTATTTCTATACGGGAATTCACCGGTCCAGTTTATTTCAGGTTCAAGTTAGTTAGGAAATTACAGATTCGCTGCTGTACTTTCTATTACAACCAAAATGTATGATAACAAAAACCATCGCTTTTCTATCATTTCATTTGTTGTGAAGCGGGATTATTTGTGATGATGGTTAATTGAGATCCTTATTTTTGTTTAGAGGTAGTACATCAATGTATTTATCTGCAAATTATATATTATTTACGAATTATATAAATATATATATATATATATATATATATATATATATAATATTATATAAATAAATATCATAAACATGCAGGTATGTCACTATATACCTTCACTTATATTCCCTTCAGCAAGAATTATGATCCCGTTGAGACTCATCCTCTTGGGTGTCACCATAATTGGCAGCATTGGGTTAGCTCTTTACTCCACTTACCGGAGCAATCAACATCAGCAACATTATCAGCAATCTTCTTATTACTCGGGGCCGCCTCCCAGTAATCCTCAATTCAGTCCTTCCACTTCAAGAAGAAGAAGAAGACAATGCCTACAACCCGAAGAAGAAGATAATAATCCAGCTTGGAGTTACCATTCTGAAGTATCTGATGATGTAGTAACTTCAACGTCAGAACTTTCAAGGTAAGTGGAAATACGTCATAGAATACAACTCTAAAAATTCTAAAAAATATATGGGATCTACATCTAACCATAAGAAATAGATCAGTTAAATTAAAGCAATTATGTGCAATTTAATGCGCTTCCAAGCATATTTTAAACTTTGTACCAATCTGAATACACCAGTTCAAATAAAGAACATCAACAAAGAACTGAAAGATAAAATATATTTGGGAAATGGGGTATCTCACCTTGTATAGTTTAAAGTTTTGTTTCTCTTTCAGTTTGATCCATTATTTGTTGTGTGACTAAAAATTCAGGTTTGTACAAAGCTCAAGAGTATTAATTTTGTTATTTTTTCTTACTATTATAGGTTTTGAGATATTAAGTTCAAATTTGGAGTGTTATTGTTCAAGGTTTGTTTATGCAGTTTGACAAAAAATAGCTGTAACTTATAGGATTATATTTTTCTTTACAGAATGTGCCCCTTTTCCTTTCACTTTCCAAAATTTTTTAAAGTGGTACTTTCACTGTTACCTTTAAGAAAAAAGACATTAAAGCTAATAGGGGTACATTAAAATGTGAATATAAAATTTCAGTAGTTTTGACATCAGCAGATCCAAAAACAAAACAATTTTCAACATTTATTAAAATAAATTTTTTATTTAAGCAATTTTTAATCTCATGAGAGAGAAATGTGTAAGTTTTGACAACTGAAATTAAGGCACTGTAAGGACTTTCAAGATTTTTTAATTCGAGTATTTAGATTTTTAAGTTGAGCAATTTATAAGATAATTACAATTTTTTCCTTAAGCAAAATACTCAAATCTTAATTAATGTTAGGATGTTTAAGAGTAATATTCCTTATTTATGTTTCACTCACAATGAGCAACTTTAGGAATAATGGGAATATTTATTTCAATTTTTCATTAATTGAAGTAGAACAATTTAAAAGGAGATTATCAAAATGTCTATATAGAGTATAACATATCATCATGAATATTTCATGGAGTGATAGTACTCTTCAAAATAATAAAAAATGCTAATAGACCCATGGTCAAAAATGCACCATTTTTGATATACAGGGCCACCAATTTCCTTTTTTTGATTTTCGAAAATTTATAACTTTGTTGCCTGTAAATTTATTTTTATTTTCAAAATTTTATTAAATGTTACAAATTGTTTCAAATAGTTGATAATTGAAACAAATTATAATTTTTTCTTACTTTCTTCACATTCATAATTTATATCAATAATGTTTTTGCAAATTCTACAAAAACCGTGAAATGTACAAAAATATTGCAAGAGATCAAAAAGCTAAAGAATTGAAAAAGGAATTTGAATTTTAAATTAGGATTGATACAGGGTGTTCCAAAAAAGGATTCAAAGTATAAAATAGAACATGAGCTAAAAAAACATAACACTCTTTATACGGCTACCAATGATATTGATATTTTGTTGCAAAAGGTCTTAAAGAAAATAAGTGGGTGGCATTTACAAAATTTAACTCAAAATATACGCAAGAAAATCGAAAAATATGAGAAAATATTTGAAAACTTTGCCACTCTGTATATCGAAACGGTACATTTTTGCCCGTGGCTCCATTAGAATTTTGTTTTGTTTTGCAGAGTGCTATCGTCCCCTGAAATGTTTTTATCATGATGTTACACCCCGTATATTATTTTTTGGACATGCAAAATACATTCAAGGTGAGATTGTCTGGTTTACTTATTAACCAAAGACCAGCAGTTTTAAAAGCAATAACGTGAAATCATTAATTAGTGAGTTAACAACAGATCACAGATTTATATTCATTTGCAGCTCGTCAAAACGAGAGACAAATAGAAGCGAACAAATCAACTCATCTTGTAGCATTTGCCTGTCATATACAGATATGGCGTTTACTCAGTTGTGCTGTGGCCATAGTTTCCATAAGAAATGCATTATGTCTTGGTTGAAACAGGGACAAATCAGCTGCCCTAATTGTAGAGCAAAGGTTGTGTAAGCTTTGGCTTTACATAAATGAAAGTGATAGAATTACATGCAATTAAAGTTTAAGTTATATGTTGTATGTAGGGCGATTTACATAAGTTCTAGAGAATGAGGTATCTTTTGTAAAACAGTTTTCCACATGCAGTGTTGTTATTATAATAGTGACAACCAATAAAACACTCCCTAAAAATGACAATTTTTGCTCTTTCAAGAGATAAAAATTAGAAAGGGAAGTAAGGAATGTTGCATGAAATATGCTTTAATTAATAGCTTTTCAAATGTGCACATTTTATAAGGTGTTGGATTCGCATCTTCCAACTGATCAAGAATTTAATCAGAAATGGCAAATCTAGAAGTTGAAACTTGGCTTTCGGTTCAACTGAAAGTTCTCTAAAATTTTTAATACGAGACTTAACTTAAATTCTCTGTCTACGTTCTCTAATTTGGATAACATTAACTTTAATTAAGGAATGTTGAATTACTAATTATATTGCAGTTTGGCGATACATGTTTGTTATTAATGCTGCAATTCTGTTTCTGAGTGTGTACCATTTTGTATATTAAAATTTCTATGACAACTAATATCTTTTTTCAATCGACATCATATTGTTACAAAGAACGCAATGATTCGTTGCTTTGAATTTTTTTTGGAAAATGGTCAAATTAATCCATTCGACTTTTGGGTATCAGCAGGCGACCGCTGATAGGCATGACAACAGCTTATTACCTCAAAAAGGACAAATTGAAGAAGCTTTACACGCTAGATTATCTAATTAACCCTCAATCAATAATGATATAGACACCGTTGCCAATATTACACTTTTTTGCATAAGCAAATCTGCTGATCTTTGATGAAATAAATGAACAAACAGAGAAAAAATAAATTTATTCATAAAAAACAAAAAGCAATACTTCAAATATAACTATATAATAATAATAATAATTAATAAGAAATATCTTATTTTTATAACATTTAAACATACTTTGTTTGACTAGTAAAGCTTACTTTAAGTGTAGTGTACATGTAAAAACATTCCCTAAGGGGGTATAGAGCGTGTCGGCGTTCCAGCAACCAATGTCCAATTTTCAAGCTGAGAAATGGAACAAACACAGACAGGCCGACGCGAGCTATTACCGTTTTAATCTTATAAAATACTTTCATGTTTGCTTTCACGGGGTAATAAAAAGTAGGTAAAATTTATGTAACAAACAGTCAACAATTAAGCTGTGGTATTTGTCGATGAGAGTTTTTGAAATATTGAAGCTGCCTGGCAAATAAAGTGTCTATGTGCTAAATAATAAGTAGTTATAGAGTTTCGAAAACAGATATGCAGAAGGTTTGATCGAAAATGATAAATCCACAGAGTACATGTGAAGAGAATGCCCTGAAAGGTTGTGCGAACATTTTGAGATAAAAGAGCTGCTAAGTTTATAAGGAAAATGTAATTGCTATGGAAATAACGCAAGAAAATTGATGAGCAACTTCGAACTTCGAAATAACTTATACGAAAATTATGCTTCTGATAATACCAGGACACTCACAATTTATAATAGAATCCGATTTCAACATGATCAGACTAGCTTAACCTTCATAAGACCTGATGGAGTACCCTCAGGGTAATCATTTTGCCGTAACTTAATGTTTTGCTTTTAATCAGCATTTTATTTTATCTTCAAATTAGTGTTTTACCTGCAATTATCAAAATAACTCGTCTTTTATTTTCTTTTTGTTTTTGATTTACGAAATCATTTCAACGGGAAATAAATCGTTGGCTCTTCACAATATTTCACCATCCTTTCGATGTTGTCGCGATTAACTCTAAACTCTGAATATGAACATTAAACTCGTATGGGGAGATGTCTCCAAGAGAATAAAAAACGATAAATAAGCGGATCAGTGTGTCAAGAACAACCATCAAAGTATTTATATTTTGTATCAAAAATATTTATATTTTGAAAAAAATATAAATATAAAAATACTTGAAAAAATGCATTCCATTTACTTGTACTTGCATATCATTAAAATGTCGTTTTTCTTATTAAATTTGAATTGTAAAGAAAATTAGTTGCAAAAAATCAGGGAATAACATAGGGGTATACTTGTACCCCTCTTGGCCTTTATGAAGGTTAATGGAACTTTGGTAGCTCCTCTAAAGACCCTTACAACAAATAAGATTCTATACCATTTTAAATGTCTAATAATTTCCGAGTACAAGATCTAACTTCAAACCACCCAAACTTGGCGTTTTGTTATAATACTGAGCCAATACTGCTTGATAATAATACTTAGAATACAAATTGCTAATATACGCCATTAAGACGGCCGCTGATCGCGTTGCCCATTTGGTAATGGGACCAGTGTGTTTGAAACTGTCGGTGCCATGGTCACCGAACTGAAGATTCAGAAAAAGGTCAGAGAGTGCAAGAACTTTAAATAATTAATTTCAACCTGTGGAATGGCCACAAATTAAGTTTGCTTTGTAATTTTATTACTCTGCGTAAATTATAAGAAAGTTCGCAATATTGATGCCAAACCAGGCAGCCTTGCCCCGTGCACTAAGTCCTGCCGTTTACATTTGAATATCTGGTCGAGACGTAATGAAAAGGACGCGGCAGATGCCGCTGGTACAATATTTTACTGCATAGGCTCAACATACTCGCCGTTGACATTGTCGATTTTTGCCACTTAATTAACTCGAAATGAATCGAGCGAAGGAGATTTAATAGGATCGAAATCGGTCTTCTCGAGTCGATTAAACACATCTGGAAAGAGGTATAATATCCTAATTTACTTTAATCTTCTCAGATTTTTCTTGCGACTCTTTATGTTCATCTTTATTACCTTTGGATGTAGGGCGACCCTGTGCACTGACCTTTACAGGGTTTATCAGACGAGATACTGCGTGACAAAGGCAAGTATTGAAACCCACAGTCATATCTAAACGTAGTCCTGGTCGAACCAGAAACCGAACAACGCGACAATATTTTATTGTGTACAAATCTTAATATGATATGGAAAAAAAAACTAGTGACGCTACTGAATTCTATGTCACAAAATCCTCCGGTATTTTTCTTTTTTGTAAAATTTGAAGGAAAAATGAAAAAACCAAGATGGGGACGACTTTTTCGTCACCGTTAATATTCGTGTCAAAAGAACGAGCATAATATTGCTAAAACCATTTTAATCTAACTATTGTTTACTGAAATATTCCAAATGTAGAGCAAAAATCGACGTCTTGTACAGAGTGATCTAAATTCGAGACTCACTATTGGAATCTAGTTTTCGAGATTTCAACGGTGAAACTCGAATTTGGATCATTAAATATTTTATGCATATTTGTTTTTTATTCTTTTTCCCTCAATACCGATTTTTCTATACAAAAACATAAAAATGATAACCAAATTTTATCTATAAGAAAATTTCAAAGCCTCCCATCGACAATCGCATCATTGGTGTCATCAATTACCGCCTCTTCGAGTCTACCACTTCCCTAAATCATAAAAACTTACCTGAGTCCGGGATGGAGACCCTGCGTCGCGTCACCAAAGCTCAAACCAATGAAATAATCGTGTTTGTTTGGGTTGACGACAAAAATACTGTCATGACGATTTTCTTAAAACTGCAGTTTTTCGATTGCTGATCACGGTAAACGGAAATTTCCCTATCTTTTGTTTAAATTAACGCCGCCAGGTATACAGGGTGTAGCAAAGAAATCGATGGAAGATCATCACAAACAACCAGTGTTTGTTAGTAATCTTCTTTTTGATGGGAATATAGGGAAAACAATTCTTTATGTCTTACGTACAAACACCCTGTATGTATACATAGCGACTAAAATTCGAATTCCACGTCTCTCACGGTCAGCAGCACCGTTAAAACCTAAAGAAAATTCAGCTATTATCACAAATTGATCGTGTCCAAGTCTTGGATGGGCGCCCGACCGCCGCTGCTGGTGTTGCTGCCCTCCTGCGAAGTGGCTGTGTTGGGCGGGTTGGTGGCGTTGGCCGAATTCTTGTTTGAGTCCTTGTTGGAATTTGTGAACTTCATGATGTTGGGGATGGAAAAATCGGCGTTGGGCAGTTTGCGCATTATTTTGCCCGAAGTGATGAGGCGGCCGAATCCTTCTTGGTGCGCGAACGCGTAGCCCGAGCGGATGGAGCGGCGAGCCCTGCGCGCTGACGGCGTGCGTAGCACGTCTTGGCTCTGTCGCGAGCGCACCTGGAAATGTTAGGACTCGGTGACGTTGTTTGTACAAGCACATAACAAAAAATAGCGATTGTATTTAGGAACCCCTAAATAAACACTCTTCATTCGTTACGAGGCTCAGTAAATATAGGCCTGTTCAGGCTGTATGTAAAAATGTGTGACCTAATTAGACACAACAAAGATTTCTACGAGTACATGTAACCTTTTTTGCTTACCTGTGCGAGCCTTTGCTTCAACCTCACTCTGTCGGACAGCGTGGGAAATACGTCGACAAAATAGAATCTGTAGGCGAGCACAGGTAGAATACACATAATGACGATAAGCACTGTAGTGAACCAAAAGTTAGCGCCGGCCATAGCCTTGGTGAGGGCGCCCACGTAGGGCCCTTTGAACACGTAGTTGTAGAAGTTGTCCGCGATAAAGTAGAATGCCAAAGAGCCCCAGATCATTATGTGGTTGATCATTGTCCAATATTGGGTGTCCATGGCGATCTGGAATTAAAATAGAAATATTATTACCGAAGAAATACTGAAGATAAATCAGAGTTGATCTGCATGGATGAATGGTGGCCTACAGCTAAATCAACATCCACCAGTAAAATCAATAATTAATAACGAATTACTATACCTGAGCGGTATTGACAATGACCAAAACGGCGGCTGTAACACTGCAAAAGAGCATGTAGTCCGAGAGACCCTGTCCGTTAGGAGCGACAGCGTCATAATAAGTACCTGAAAAAATTGTTGAAATTTATATCAAGAAATTGCCTGTTTAAATTTAACAACATGTATCGAAGGTTAATTAGGAAGGTCTGGTTTCGAAGCTTTTTTTCCATTTCCAGGTACATTCCAGGAGACGTGCCCTGACCACCTCAATTTCCAGATATGAGTATGAGCGATTCTTTCTTGTGGGGGTACATATTTAAAAGAGCGCGGTTATGCTAACAAACTGCCTTCATCAAACTAGTTGTTTGTTAGCTATTTGTAAAGAAGCGTTACAAATACATGAGATAATACTGAAATCACTAGAAGACATCTTTAAGAAAGCATTGGAGAAAGTATTAAAAAAACCGTCACCTTCCAGATCGCATTTTTGCCACGTATGGGAAATGCCATATCCCGTGCACTGCTAAAAAGTAATATTAAAGTGTTTAAACTTACCAAAAGCAACAAAAAACAACACAATGGATACAAAACATCCAACTAGGGCACTTCTGAAGAACTCCTTCTTATTGAAAAACAAGTTTGTGTGGCCCGGCTTGTAGAGCTGCGGATAGAGGATGGAATTTTTGTCGTTGACGTCTTGGTCGAATATCCCCACTCCCAATACGGGCAGGGACGTGTAGCACAGGTTGTATATAGATATGTACATAGGATCGAATACTGTCTGCAAGACCACAAAAAGAGCATTATGAACCAAAATCGCAGTGGTCCAGGGCCGGACTCACTTGGGCGCTGAATCCGCAAAAGAACGCGTACCAACAGTGGCATAAGGTAAACGCGAAATTCTTGTTGAAGAAGTAGCGCAGGAAACTGCACATTCTGTAGTAAGACCATCGTCCATGCACCAACAACAACCGTTCTAGGAACCTGAACTGAGCTATGGAGTAGTCAGAGGCTAGGACGGCCTGCATGCCCTCTTGGCCAGAAATGCCCACTCCGATGTGGGCCGCTGTTGTGAAAAAGTCAGTTAAATGTTTTAATGTAATTATTAGTCGGGGGCTTTTTCTGTTCTTCATGTATATATGACCAAAAAACAGACGTTGGTTGTCTCAGAAACTACCTTACAGAAAATTTTTGTTGGCTATTTTACAACCCGACCACGTACGTACCTTTGATCATCGAAACGTCATTAGCTCCGTCCCCGATAGCTAAAGTGACGGCGTGCTTGCTCTTCTTTACTAACTCCACGACGAGGGCCTTTTGCAGCGGCGTCACCCGGCAACATATCACAGCTTTGCATTGCATCACAACCTCTAGGAAGAGGCGCTCCATTTGCGGGTGAAGACAGTGCACCAACGAGTGGCCATTCACCACTATAGCAAAACCGGCCGACGACTCTTCCACGTGTGAGTCCTCGATCCCGCCTAAGTACTCCAGTTCCGTACTGAAGTAAATCGAAATGTTTACGAGGAAAACATAGCAAGTCATTTTTTTCTGAAGATTGTTGATCGGACCTTGGTAGGTATGATCTGGTTTATGTATAACATTTTGTTGTCAGTCTTACATAATGTTAGATTTGTCAAACAATGTGTGTAGTCATAGTCTGAGATTTTGCATGAATTGAATTGAGTTTGACAACAAGGTTTTCTTAAAGACTGACGGTCTAGACAGCAAATTTTACATAGCAATTGGGAACTAACACTTTCCATGAAGGCCCCACGGACCGTAAACAAATAAACAAACTGAAAAAAGCCTCAACTGCAAATAGAGTTTTACATCAAATTACTCGCTGTCTTATGTATGCATTTTGCCCACTAGTGGTCACATGCGATTTTAGGGTTCCCAATAACAACTATGTAAAAGCCGTCTATAACATGGTTTGGATTGAACTTAAGCTTAATTCTCATGGAAGATTAAAGTTCGATAAATGCTTCGCATGGTCGAGAATGAACGTCTAAGCCTAAGTAAGCACACACTACAGAATTAGAGAGCAGAGGTAGATTAATTTATTAATGAAAGTAGTGTCAGAAGGGCTGCTTGAGCGTAGCCTATACTAACTATTGTGTGATTTGTGACGCGACCGTGGTATACACGACATCAAGACAATCCAGATTATTACTACTTCTCTAATCCTTCGTATTGCAAATCTATAATATGAATACTGGAAGTTGAAGTCAGAGATCAAAGTATTGGTAGTTTTATCTGAAAGAAAATTTTTATGGAGACGATAAAATTAGAAAATGTTTCACGTAAAATTTGGCCTGAAACAAAGAATCATTAATCCTGAACGCCCTTTATAGTTAAGACAAAGTTTCAATATTTGCCCCAGGCGCAAGATGTGCCGGTAGTTTTACCAACTACTTTTAGAGAAACCAAAAAATGGCCATGAAAACTAACATGTTTCACCAGAACATTCATTTTTCAACCTCGGAGGAATGAAACATTTTATAGGAATTTACGATACGTATTATAATTAAAATCAAGCGGCAAACGTAGGAAATGCTTAGAAGTCGTGTACTCAATTTTGTTAGTAACTGCACTAAAAAGTTTTAGCCACCACACGGATAAGACGAATAATAAGGCCTGTCTTGGCATACGGGTTGCGAAATGTGGAATTTGCGATATGTTTGTGTATGTCTATAAAATGTATTCATAAGGTCGGTTAATGGAGATTTATTCAAATTTGAATGCAAATTCTATCCACTCCGTCAAACATACACGTCCTGTTAGAATAACTTTAAGCCTTACGTAGGTCTATTTTCTAATGATTTAAGCAAAGTTCAATATAAAAAGCAAACCTAAACAAGGAAGTTTTTATTCTTAAAATTGAAGTTAGTCCAGAGATTAGTCGCCACATTTCTATGGCACAATAGCGTCAACATTAAATTTTGAATTCGAAATTCCCTGTTTAAGCCAAGACTTTAGGACATTGGACATTCCTGCGCAATATTATGACAACCCTTTGCTTAACAAACTGTGCTCCTGGTGATGTTCCAGCGTATCTATGATTCTTTATGCATCACTTACCTAAAGATTGCATGATTTTAATGAAGATGAATTTGTTAAACGCCACCACTGTTACCGTCCGTTATTTATACACACATAAAATATCTGCTTTCGATGGTAAACCATTTCAGTGCTATAAGCGTAAGTTTTAAGATTTTTTAAGAGTTAACAAACCAGAGAGCAAACTCTCACGTTTATTTGCATTCGTTATTATGAGTTATTACTGCTGAAAGCAATGGATATTTGAGGCGCTTTCTTCCGACGCATGATTTTAGATCAAAATGCGTAATTATTTAAAAATCACGTAACTTTTAATATTGACATCGAAAAAAAGCGGCCTTGATGTTGTAAATCGTTGTATTATTAATTGGTCTTTTATGCAGAGAACTTTGTAGAATTCTAATGCCTTAAATTATTAAAGTCGAAAATATACTTCCGGCCAAAAGTTTGAGTACACTTGATAAATCGTGAATAATCGTTTATCAATTGTGTTTACCAGTTACTAAATATGGCTAATTATTTATTCTATGTTAATATTTAATGTTTAAAGTGAAAAACAGGCAAAAATCAATTCAATACTTTGTGACTATTAGAATCGGTACGCCAAGAGTAAAAAAGGTCTTTCTTTGCTTATGAAAAATAGGAGACTTACCGCTCACCTGCTATATTTATGACCCACGTTCAAACTAATTGTGGTTCTTTACATCTAAAATAGACCTAAAAGAGCAGTTGAAGTCATTGCCACGTATGCTCAAGTGTGGAACACATCGAAACCTTTTTAGAAAACTCGTAGACAAATTCTTTGACAATTCATTTGTTTAAAGAAATTAAAATGGTAAAAAGAATTGAAATTAGTGTTGAAAAACGAAGTGCACTAATCACTTTACACGGCGAAGGATTTTCATGTCGCCAAATTGCTAAAAAAGTGAAAATTTCCCTCAATAGCGTACAATCAACCATTGACCGATTCAATCATACGGACAATTTTCGCGATCGCCCTCGTAGTGGACAGCCAAAAATGAGCACCCCACAGAAGATACTCATATCATTGTTACCAGCAAAAAAAAGGCGATTAACAACACCAAAAACCTGAGTAACTTTTAACAGTAACCATCTAAACCTCGTATCGTTAACAACAGTAAAAAGAAGTCTGAGACAAGGGGGGTCAAAGGGGTGCATTGTTGTGAAGAAACCGTTGTTAAGATTGGCAAACAAAAACGCCTTCGATGAGCCCGTGAGAATCGGAATTGGATTATTGAATAATGGAGAAATGTGCTGTGGACAGACGAGTCAAAATTAGAAATCATTGACGAATTTTCATTAGAAGCCCCTCGGAGAAAATGGCTCCACAGTGTCTGGTGCCAACCGTAAAGCATGGGGGTGGTTCCATCATGACATGGAGATGTTTCTCTGGCCACGGTATCGGCAATTTTTCCTCAAAATTAATGAAATTATGAAAAAGGAATATAAGAAAATTTCATCCCATCGGTGCCGATTTATTGGGCGTGAGTTCGTCTTTCAGCACGACAATGATTTAAAGCACATTTCTCGCCTCTGTCGAACCTATTTCGAAGAGGGAGAGAATGCTGGAACGTTGGAGAAGATAATTTGGCTTCCACATCTCAACCTAATCCAATTATTATGGGAATAATTAGATCGAAAGATCTAAATTTCGTATCCTTCATCGGTAGGTGAACTGTAGCAAAAATTGGAAAGTCCGTAGAGATCGATACAACAGGAAACTTTAAATAAACTCGTGGAAAGGATGCCGCGACTCGTGGAAAAAGTTATAAAAGTGAATGGTGTTTTTTTTATGAAAATAAAGTTTAATGTTTTTGAGATTTCTTTTTTCCAATTTTAACTAACATTATTGATCGTAATCTAACTTCTCGGCTATTTTTGTATGGTATGAGTGTTTAAATAGAAAACATTCACGGAATCATAGGATACTCAACGAAAAAATCAGTTTCTTTTAATTGTACCCAAACTTTTGGCCGGTAGTGTATGTTTGAAAGAGGTTTTTTTCTTAAAATCACATCACTTTTCTTTTGTCAAAGATGGTGAGTTGAAAAGTTCACTCTGGATAAAGACCAACTGATACTTTTACCTAAAGGTAAACCCGACACACGCAAATCCCATTTCGCAAACCCCAAATACAGTAATAAATTAGAAATGCATCCGACGAATAAATATCCCAAGACGACATAAAAAGAGAGAGGCGGAGTGAGTGGCTTTTGTCATCTACCTTGCTCTCTTGCGTCTGTTTGTTTCCGTTCCCGCCCACCTGAACGTCACCACGCTAATCGCGGGTGGCCCCGCGTCCCCTCCTTGTGTCGACGCTCCTCCTACTCCATTTTCCGCGTTGCTCGCCGCCTTATGGATGGCGTCGAGGCCGCCGTCGAGCGCCGTGGGCGGTGACTGCGGCTTGTACTTGTTCACTATCTTGATTGTATCGCGAAACTTGAGCAGCTGCTGCTGTACCTCGTCGAAACCGGCTGCGTCCACGATGAAAACGTCCATCAGGTCGTCGGTGAGCAGCTGACAGGAATAGCCGATGTTGATTGCAGTCTCTGGAAACAAACTCACTCACTAATGTTAAAAACACTTTCATTAAGTACGTATTTATCGTGACTTTCGATCTGATTCTTGATGGGATAAAGCTTTATTCACCTGAATAAAGCTTTAGATGATAAAGCTTAGAATAAAATTGGGTTATGTCTCTAAACGGTTTTCATGATAGATCTTCACGCACAAACTAATAAGTACCTTGTTTATCCCCTGTAAGTACCCAAATTTTAATCCCCGCCAGGATAAGATTGGCAATGGTGCTAGGAACTCCATCCTGTAGCTTATCCTCGATGGCTGTCGCTCCAATTAACAACATATCACGCTCGATTTCCTCGTATATCGAGTCTAACTTCTCATCTCGTCCTTCCATTGCAATTGCGGCCTCCTGATGCCTCTGTTTCCAATCGTTAAAGAAATTCTCTTCAAGATCACAATACGCCAGACAAAGTGTCCTCAAGCCTTCTCCGGCGAATTTCTACAAATTCCCCAAATTATATGTTATTTCAGCTTTTACGTATGTCTATACAAAAATTACGTTTAGGTTATCCTGAGTTTTTACTTTAAGCTCATCTTGACCGCTTTTCAGCCTCTCGTAGATCACGTTGTCGGCCCCTTTGCAGTATAACGTTAATTTACCATCTCGCCTCAATATAACAGACATTCTCTTGCGAATATTATTAAAATCCAGGATGCACAGAAGCTCGTATACTTCTTTGGAACCCATCACCTCTATTGTAATACTGTTTGGCGTTCTCTCTTTGAACACGAAGCCAAAGTTGCGGGCTGCCGATACTAGGGCAGCTTCGTCTGGGGACTGGGCTTGGTATTCCAGTCGTCCATCCCTGTTCTAAATCAACGGAGTTAGTAATCTTTCCGTAAGAAACATATGTTTGAATTTCATAGCCAACTGAAAGGAAAATAAAGGGCAAATGATAAGTATTTGTCTCATACCTCAGACATGACAGTGTGGCAGAGAGCTAACAGTCGAAAAAACTGGCAAGTGTCTTTCTCCCTCCGTCGTACCGCGTCCAGTAGATGCTTGTCGTAAAACCGAAACTCCGGCTCGTAGTTAGTGTTGAAAGAAAAGTCCAACGGCTCGGTGTCGTCGGTTATTTCAATGACGTCTCCTGACCTGGGGTCAATTATGTCACCGTAGCAGCCGCCCCCTATGGTGCACTTGTTGAAGGTCATGATGTTCTGGGTGAGGGTGCCCGTTTTGTCCGAAAAAATGTACTCAATTTGGCCTGAAATTTATTTCAAAATTACCCCTAAAGACACGGTTACTAAAATAAGTTTTGTACCAAAGGTACCCCCAAATAAAGGCTTTAGAAATGTCTTCGGGGTGTAAGGTGAAGCTTACCTAACTCCTCATTAAGGGTGGTTGTTCTGGCTTTTGCGTACGTATTGCTCTTGTTGTAATACATCTGCTCGTCGAAGTTGATTAGGAAACTCTGCACGAATCGGATTACCTCCACTGATACGTACAACGAGATCGGCACGAATGTGTTGAGCACAATAGCGTACGAGAAAAACACGAGCAGAGCTGAAACAAATTTAAACACATGTAAAATATTTAGTTTTTTTACTTAAAAATTACCTATGATTGTGGCGCCCCCTAGAGGTTCCGTGGGAACTAGGGAATCCCAAGGCAGGAATGTCTGGAAGTAGCGGCCCACAAGCGACTCCCAGATGCCGCAGGCCACCATACAGAAAAGGCACATCGACAATAGAAAAAATACTATCTGTAAAAAACACTCAGAAGTGTTAAAAACGCACCCACTTACAATACTAAATGTGGGTTCTTACCCCTATAATTAAAAAGTTCAATAACCGATCTATACTCGTGCGTTTGAATTTACTTTTGCCACTGTTTTGCATCAGTTTGGTATCTTTGCCTGCAAAGATTACCACTCCGTAGCACCAGGTCGTATTTCTCAACACACAACCTCTTAAAATTATCTGCAACAGAAGAAATTTGTCATTTATATTGGTTTATACATTAACCACTGAACAATTCGATTAATTTTTAATAGATTGTTAGTACTTTCATTCGAAAGGTATTTTTAAAATTATGTACTTATACGATTTTGTAAGAAAATTTAGACTTAGTTTTTTATGACACACCTATCCCTAAAATGTTATAGATAAGTTGTGAATCGCTCTGTATATAGTGTGGAAGTTTTGGATGGAACAGTCCACATAACTAAGATGCCGAACATATGCATCCAAAATCCACGGACACATTGATTTTTATTTTTTCTTGCGGTTTTTTTTATGGTAAATTCATGTATACAAGGTGGTCCAAACATCAGGCACAACCACCAACTTTACTTTTTCAAATAAAAATACCTATTTTTTATTTCATTTTTGAATTCTATGCAAAATTCTAAGTGTGTTTCACGTACCATGTTCTATACTTAAACATAACGGGTCTCGAGAAATTTATGATTGAACATATCAAAAACTAAAACTTTTGATTTCTTTTAAAATTTATTTGGTCCTGAAAAGGACCAATTTCATACAAAATAGCACCCCCTCATTACCACATTAATGTTTTGGATTATTTAAATGACATTTTTCCTGAACGCTGGATTGGGAAACGAGAAGTAATTGAATGGTCGGCACGATCACTTGACCTTAAGCCTTTAGATTACTTCCTATGCGGCTCTCTTAAGAATAAGGTCTACTTTAACCAACCAGCAACTATCGAAGCCTTAAAAGAAAGAATCCGTAATGAAATAATAACAATTACCCCAGTAATACTTGAAAATGTCAAACAGGAGTTTATTCATCGTCTTGTTTACCGTCAAGAAGTAGGTGGGATCCAATTTGAAAATTTAATTTTATTGTTGCTTGTTGTTTTATTTAGTATTAAATCGGTCCTTTTCAGGACCAAAGAAATTTTAAAAGAAATGAAAAGTTTAATTTTTGATATGTTCAATTGTAAATTTCTCGAGATCTGTTGCGTTCAGGTATAAGACATGGTACGTGAAACACACAACACACACAACAAAAATCGACGTGTCTGAAGATTTTGGCCGCATATGTTCGGTATCTTAGTTATATGGACTGTTCCATCCAAAACTTCCACATTGTATGTACAGTAAAATCTCCCTTGACGGACACCTCCGATAAGCGGACCTCTCTAATAACCGGACAGTTTTCTGGGGACCAACTCTTTCCCATAAGATATTCTAATAAATATTTCTCTATTAAGCGGACTGTCTATTAAACGGACACGGACATTGAATCTAACTCCATTTTTACATTTTTTCTCTCATAAACGGACATTTATTTAGCCCGCGACCAGGAAATAATTTTCGAATGAACGTTGCCGTTCCTTTTAATATATTTAACGAATGGCAACGTTTTGCCTGGCCGCACGTCTTTCGTAGGGGAATTACCGGACTCCCGAAAGGCATATTATGTATGTATAACCATGCCACTATTTTTGTCTACTACATTTGTATTTAACGCAACGTTCGGAGTAGTCGTAGTAGTAGTAGTATTTCTCCTTGTGTGTTTTTAGTGTTTATATGTTAATAATGGCTCCAACAAAACGTCTGTTAACTTTAAAAGAAAAGCTGCAAGTAGTGGAAGTTTACGATAGAGAAAAACTTAGTGTACGTAACTTAGCGGCCCGATTTAATATAGGAAAAACCCAGGCAAGTGAAATAATTAAGAAGAGAGAACAACTATTAAACAGTTGTGTTACATCATTTAACTCGGAGCAGAAGAGATCATTCTTCAAAACTAAGGGATTTAACATCGACAAACTAACTTATGAATGGTTTGTTAAAGCCCGGAATAAAAATTTTCCTATATCAGGGCCTATAATTCGATCAAAGGCGAAAGAACTTGCAGAAAAAATGGGGTACCAGGATTTTCGCGCTTCTTCTGGATGGCTTGAAAAATTTCGGATTCGACACAACATTACGTTTCGTTCAATTTCAGGAGAGGCTGCTACTGTCAATACGGAGCACGTCGCCATTTTCAAGAACAATATTTCGGTGTTACTGAAACACTACGAGCCAAGAAATATCTATAATGCTGACGAGACTGGCCTTTTCTTTCGTGCCTTACCCGAAAAAATATTCGCTTTAAAAGGTGAAAAATGTGCGGGTGGAAAAATGGCCAAAGAACGCCTCACTATTTTACACTGTACAAATATGGCAGGTGAGAAGGAAAAGCTTTTAGTTATCGGAAAATCAGCAAGGCCTCGTTGTTTCAAGAAGTTGGACCTACGTACTTTACCTGTCACGTGGTATTCAAATAACAAATCTTGGATGACAAGTAATATCATGACAGAATGGCTACAAGTGTTTGATCACAAAATGGCCAGGGAAAAACGGAAGATTTTATTATTTATGGACAATGCCGCTTCTCACCCAAGAGACCTCAATCTGCAGAATATCAAAATAATTTTCTTACCACCAAATACGACAGCTTTGTGTCAACCATTGGATCAGGGAATAATAAAGAATTTTAAAATATGTTACCGCTCAATTATATTAAGACACATTTTAATAAAAATGGACAGTGTTAACAACGCTAATGAGTTAGCCAAATGTATAAATGTACTGGAGGCGGTGTTTTTCATTCATTCAGCTTGGAAACAAGTATCTTCTACGACCATAAAGAATTGCTTTACTAAAGCTGGGTTTAGATATGAAGTTACACCAATATCAGGTGAGGGTTGGGACCCAGATGACGAAGTCCCGTTATCAAAACTTGCGGAGGTGTGCAAAATGATGAGACATGCTGGACATGAACAAACTGATACAGATGCTTTTATTAATGTTGATAACGCTGTTCAAGTTGAAGATCAAGAAATGGAAGTTTCAATTTCTAATGAAAACACGGAAGAGATAGACTCTGAAGATGAATCGGATACGATGATATACAACAATAATATGAGCGATAGTAAAATACATTCTTACAGTGACGCGTTTAATAATGTAAATAAATTAAAAGAGTTTTCTTTGAAGAACAGTGATTTGAGAGGATTCGAAATGTTAAGTAAGTTAGAGATACATTTTGAAGAGGATTTTATGAAGAAAAAGACCCGTCAAACTTCAATTACTGAGTATTTTACTTCTAAACTTTAGTTACCTAAATATGTATGTATATATGTAGTACATACATGTACATACATATACGTACTTGTTAATTTCTCATTTTAAAATATTTCTTTTTTTGTGGCTGATTAGTTAAGATTATTCTTATTTTACTCTCTTAATTGAATAAAATATTTATTTAATAAATAAGTTTTAAAAAACCCATCTATATTTTCACATTTTCTAATAAGCGGACACCTCCTATAAGCGGACAAATAGAAGACGACCACCGGTGTCCGCTTATGGGAGATTTCACTGTATATGGTTACAACCAATATATTCCACGAGTGATTCAATAGTGCGAATATGACTACTACATCAATATAAAAGAAAATAGTATCAAAATAATAATAATCTTTCATATTTTGGCTTTCGGCCACTCTTACAATAAACCAGCTAATAAACAAAATCATTTCCTCGAGAAATCTTGACCTCTGGCATATCTTATATACAACTTCCGGGGGAATACAAACATTTAAACATAATGAATTTCCATTGCTGTTGCTGAATTACACATCGTACCAAAGAAATTCACATTAAAACTATGGGAAATCGATAGGAATAGAGTATTACCGGCAATTTGTTCGCCGCGATTATAATTCAATTTTTCAATTTGTCAGTGATTAGGATTTGAGTGAAAAATGATAAAAAGTACCTTATCATTGTCTAGGGAAAACGTCCTTCCCTTCCACACCAAAATTCCTTCGAATTTGTTTAGTAAATTGTTTGGTTGCTCGCAGACGATTTCCCCATCGAACTCACCCAATCGGGCGTCGTCCTGACCCATTACGGCCGTGTCCTCCAGACATTGACGACATTTTAGGTTGGTTTCACTGAAAATTTGAGGAATCAAATTGGTCGAAGTGCTACAACGTCATCAAAGTGTAACTCAAATGTGGCCACTAGGAACATGATATATTTTGAACTAATTTGACACTTTCCATTGTCAATAATGGACACATTGGAAGATCAAATTAATAAAAATATGAGATTAAACCAAAATGCTGTGGATGCAGTGAGCTAAAAAAACTGTTAAAAGTTCCTAAAACCCAAAATCTATTATTTTACTAAGCAGGAACAATTCTGAATTTGAGACCGAAACAATGTGAATACTTGGAACAATCGTAGAAATACGAGTAAAAAATCCAAAATTTATGGTTCCAAAAATATTTAATTCATAAAAATTCGAGTCTATTTCTTTGGATGGTGGAAAACGTTACAAATCATACCAAAAACTTGATTTAAAAAATGGCCATGGCGACAAAAGTGATCTTACCCATCCAATTCCGACGTTTCAATGTAACAGAGCCCGTTGGGCTCGCTGGACGTCAGAAGGAGCAGGTCGGCGGCAATGAAGGTGTTATTGTCTATGCGGATAATGTCTCCTACCTGGACCGCGGACCACTTTTCTTGGACGAGTTTCCCGTTGCGTACCACCAGGGACTTTCTGTTGTTCACTTGTGAGTCTGATACATGCCGTTGCTGAAATATGCAGAATTTGAAGCAAATCAATACACGTTCAGCCCTTTTTTCTTGTGTGCCATCGACCAACCGACCACACATAAAACACATCTCAAAATGCCTGTAACCATGATGATTACGTTTTTTCTCGTTATAAGTTACATGATTTTCTATATGGTACTGGATCAAACAGCTATAGAGAATCAATATTTATTTTTTAACACGTAATTAGGTTTTATGAAGTACATTGCAGTCCCTAACGACATCTGGTTTTAAGTGAAAATTACACCAATTTCACTATTTTAAATTCCACATAACTTTTCATATAATCAAAATCAGATGGGCACTACTTACAATATCATCGTAGGCGTCTTTAATCGCAGTCAGTCCAAGCACCCCAATGAGGGGCAGTGCTGTGGTGACGGGGGTCAAACTGCTGATGGCCGGGATTAGTTGCAACACCAAAAGGCACAAGAAGTAAAAGTTGGCAAGTCTTTGAAACTGCTCAAACAGATTCAGGGGCAGAAAGGTCAATATTGAATACTTTGAAGTTTTGATGAAATTGCTCTGGAAATTTTTACAATGAAAGTGTAATGTGTCTTGCACGTTAATACTCTCACTTACTGCATATTTAAACTGAGAATTAAATACTCTATCGTTGGCATGGATTCTTCTTTGATTATCTGCAAATATATAATCAATTTAGTAGACAAATTACTGTTACAGGAATTTAATAGTAATTTACAAATATTAATGACACCTAAAAATAGCTCATTGTTAATGTAGAAATAATATGTGAAACATCCTTTGCACTCAAAATTTCAATATTTATGAGAACTGTGTGTTAAGTTCTTAACTCATCCAAAAGTAACGTATTATAGACGTTGGCAGGATTTCTCTCCAATAAAACACATTTTTAACACGAGTCTTTCAATTTTATTTATCCGTATCTAGAATCAAAACACATACATAGCAGTAATGATTCCAGGTACGTAACGAATCAGGAAGTTTGTTATCAGGGTCTAGTGAAATGTGAATAAACAGATGGGGCACTTCAATGTCAAACCATTACGTAAATTTGGATATTCATGTGAAAAACATTAAATCCATCCTTAAATTTTCGAATCAAATCATAAGTGCCTATTTAAGTGTCCATTTAAGTGGAATATAATGCGAGTTGTGCAATTTAATACAACGTTAACTAGGCACGTATCAAAGGTAAATCTTTTGAAATTGGCGGTGATTGAACAGGTCAATTTTGGGTTAACTTTCACAAATGAATTGGTAATAACATAGAACTTATTCCCTCCTTCAGCAGAAGCTAAAACTCATATACGTGGCAAGTAGTTTTAGTTTTAATGGCCCACTTAATTATTATATTGTTGAGCTTAAACCTGGAGGGCTTACTATTGTAATATTTACGGGATTAGGATTACTTTTAGTTATTATTTCGTGGGCTATTTCCTCTCTTTCTCTCTTCTCTCCAGAGTTTATTATATTTTATTTTCTAAATAATATAATATTTAAATCCCCAACTTTATCAAATTAAGAAACAGAAAGTCAGAAAAAGTTTTAATATGAGAATGACTCACAAGTGGACGGTCCTAGAAGAATCATACTATTCCTGTTATAACAATAAACTACTTGTCAGTTGCCTTTATATAGTTATATTGACAAATATATTTCAAAAGTTAGCTAGTGTTAAATGGAGGCACCGTGATTCTTCCAAATATTGGAAGACAATTAATTAGTCTGATAGAAAATCCTTTAAGGTTAAATAAATATACAGAGGTCTTAAGACAATTATTTACATTCATGAATGGATAGCCTGATGTAAATCTATAGATTCAAATCACAATGTATTTTTATTACTTTTCTGATACCTGCAAGGTGCCAGGTTAAGAATTTATAAAGAAATGTATCACTCAACATGTCACCTTTTAAAATCCCATTAATACATCTGCAAGGATTTTCATTGCTGTAAAAGACTAGTTTAAGAATAATAGAAAGAAAATCGAATAAATGAAAAAATATTGCCATTAGGTATATTTGAAGATAAATACTGATTGGACAATTTACTAAGCAACACTCGAAACATATCTATCTATGAATTTTTAATACTTCATAGTACAGAGTACTTGAAAAAAGTAGTTATAATCAAAAGACTTAGTACTCTTGTACGAAATTTGATTCCCAAGGACTTACCACAAGGAATGTAACCCCTGCATAAATCCTTGGAACTATGTGGTGAATCCAGTTTTTCAGATGTTCGATATTTGGATGACTTTCTTCCTCGCCACACCACAAGTTTACTAAATACATTTAAAATAGATTCGCCAAGACTTAAATGTCTCCTATCTCCACTCAGTACACTTATCTTAGATCTGCTAATATCATTCTCTCCAATTTCAATATTTGTACGAGCCTTAGTGGATTTCCCCTTTTGTTTACACTTCTTTCTGGTGTGTTTGGCGTGTTTCTTTGAGGTATGCGGTTCATTCTCATCATAGACCTCAAATATTTCAAGTTCAAAATCCATTTCCTGCTTTCGCCTCTTAGCATTTGTGTGTCTGCTTATTTTTCTAGTCTTAATGGTTGAGGCTAGTTTGAACTAGGTCAATAATAATGGCTATGTTGAAGTATATTTTAACAGGGAAAATATGTATATCAATTTGGTAGTTTTGGGTTGTAAAAAAAATCACAGGTTTAACACTGTTTACAAGAGTAAATCCCGGTTGATCCTTGTTGAGGTGTAGCTTAGGCTTAAAGTGAAAGTCTGTTTAATCCCTCTTAAAATACACGTCGAATTCACTTTTTGTTTTAATGGAAACTTAATAAAATAACAAATTTTTCCAATAACAATCTACCAAAAAAAATCTCTTATGTTGTCATACATAAAAACCACTCAACTTCGATTTCCTCAAGGTGACGTTTCAGGTTTGGAAATGTCATTGATAGATGTCGCAACCAATAGTTTTAGGCGTTTACACGATAGAGCGATATTGCATACTTTCACTCTCGGAAGAACTGTAAGGGAGCAGGCGGAGTACATTTTTGTGAAATTTTCTTAACGTTTCTTTTTTCCATTTAAAGCACATGATATTAATGACTGAAATATTTTTATTTAAGCTAAGTGCTAAAATATGATAGCTAAAAGAGAAAATAATGCAAGGCTTTTTGAAAAAACATTTCCCTAAGTATTTAAGTTTATTTTGTGTGACAGTCTGTATACATCGAATATTTTTTAAAGCAACAGAAAGCAAAAACTTTAAGCAGAAAAAAAGTAAAGATTTAGTATGGCAAAACTATGGTATAAAAAAAAATACAGGGTCTCCCAATATCGTGTAATCGCTTGATGTCTTATTTAACACTAAAGGTAGGGGTCAAGGCATGAGAGTTGTAGAAAGAAGTGATATGGTGCCTATTTGGAAATTTTAGAAATTTTGAAAAAATAAACGAAGTATTTCAATAAAGTGTGACATTCCTAATTTTTTAATGGAATACGTACACTATTATTCTTTTTTTGTTTTCTATGGGCAATTCTGTGCAATTCTATACCCATTCCCGACATTTTTTTAATTATGTACTGGGAGGTGGATGTTAATTATGGTAGACGGCTATAACGTGCAACCCATTTGAGATGAAGACTAGTGGTTTATACTTTACTATGTTACGAAATGATGCAACATTTATAATATGTCCAGGGATCAGATTCTTGCGTCTGTTACATTGGACATTAGCCAGGCATGACATCCAAATGATGGACGGTTACTAATTATACCGGTGTTTTGATAGACCATTCTTTGGGGAACGTTCTACTCCCTAGAGCACAGATTTGGGTCCCAATTTGATATACAGGGTGTTTCAGAACTGTGGGGATAAATGTTTACAGGCAATAGATTATCGAAAAATAAGTATAGTTTACTTAATAAACGATTGTCCTAAGACCCGTCATTTCGGAGTTACAGGGTGTTAAAGTTAAACTTTTTTATTCTTTTTTTTCAGTTTACTTCAAAACTACTGTAACTATTGAAATGAAAATCGGTGTACCTTTGTTTCTTGATCGCGTTGGTCAGTACATAAATTGCACCATCATAACAAGTTTTGTTGTACCCTTTGAAAAATTCCTGAGGCTTCCGAATCACATCAAAAGTATTGAAAATTCTTCGAGTTAATTCTTCAACATTTATTATTACTGGTTATCACTTTGAACATTTATTGTAATAGTAGTGTTTATTTTATTGTAATTAGATAGTATTAAAAGCAACGTTAGAAACATCTTTGACTTTCTTAAAAAAAGCGTTTGAAATGGATATGACAATAATTGTTATTTTTCTGGACAACCCTTCACTTTAGGGTATTTTACTAAGAGTACCTTTTTTATGCAGAATTGATTGTTCTTTAAAATTCTTGAATTCATTTACCGATAAATCTCAATTTAAAAAAGTTTTGGATGAAAATATGTAATGATACACTTATAACTAGCGCCCACTATAATGTACAAAATTTTAATTATGTCCATCAAATTTAACGGATTGAGAAACAAAGGTACACCGATTTTCATTTCAATAGTTACAGTAATTTTATAGTAAACTAAAAAAATAATAATAAAAAAGTTGAACTAACACTCTGTATCTCCGAAATGACGAGTCTTAGGACAATCGTTTATTAAGTAAACTATACATATTTTTCGATAATTTATTGCCTGTATCCATTTGTCATCACAGTTCTGAAATACCCTGTATATATTTCCAGGTAAGTGTCTGGACCTGTAATGATCTCCAGTCCGAATAATCGATTAAAACAACCGCCCCTGATCCCAAAAATATTAAAGTTGCCTTGATAGAATTCCTGGACGAATTTAGACACCAATTTTCTGCATTCCTTCAAGCATCTTCGCTTGTAGGAAGTTGGAATAACACATATTTCGTCTTTTATACGTTGGAACAACAAATCACCCATTTGAGAATAATAAATGTTACCTCCAAAATCCAGACATAATAACATGGCCACGTGTCCTATATTTTTTACGCACCCAACGATATTACGTCGCGAGTAACAAAATATTGAACCAGTTCTTCATTAAGAATTTAAGAATTCTTTGCAAAACTAGCAGCTTTCAGGCCATTTTTCCACCCAAATGACAACGTTCTCATGAACGACATCAATTATTCAGTCCCACCTGTGTAATTGCTCGTTTTGTTAGTTACTTCCAATTAATATACCAAGAAGATTATCATTTTTTTGGAATTCTATGAAGGAACATATGCTCTTTTTACCATTTCCTGGATTTTAAAATTGTACGCGAATATGTTTTTTTTCTTATCTCCTTTACATATTAATAAAGCTATTTTTATCAGATAAGAAATATTAACCTAATTTAATGGATTACATTGTTACGGTATAAATACATCCATAGCTAAGCCAATTTGAAAATAATTCAACAACAATTAATATTTCAAGTAGGTAATCATTAAAAAATACAGTCCAAAATCTAGGTGTATGGAGGAAATTTTGATAGAACTTATAGCTACATTACACTATTGAATTAGGACGAAATTATTAATAGGCTGTCAATTTTAACCTTAAGCTAATTTACATAGGAATATTGAAAGAGAGTTTGGGTATTGGTCAGATGGTTAGTTTCCATAGAAACTGGATTGACGTTAAAATTAACACCACTTTAATAGTTTGGCTTTAAAGTGAGTTTATTTTTCAAATAAAATTACCAGCACTTCGATTAATTAGCCGTAAGTGCAAGGGGCTAAAGTTTGGCTCTCGAAATGCTCTTTTTCCAACAGTATAAAAATTGATAAAACTTACCGATAAGTTGAGATCTTCGAGAGAGTCTGAAGGGACGTCGCTCGCCCATTTTATCCTGCAAAATGTGACGAGACCAAGGAAGTATGGCAAGGGAAAAAAGGAAAAATTCTAAAACCTAAATTGCTTTGTTTCCGAAAATATAATTCACGACAAACGCACTCTAATATGTATAAAGGCACTTTTTAAGAGACGTATTTTCTAGTTCGTCTAAAAACTATAAGGTATAGAGTAAGGCCACTTAAAGGTTACTTTAAAATTAGGTAAAAATTCGTAAAAAACTGGTTCAAAATTTAAAAAACTATACACTATGCGAGAGGTAGAAAGTCTTGGTGTACCAAAAATAAATAACTAACTAATGAATTATACAAAGTCTATGTAAGCTGAATCTTGCTTTTCTATGGGTCTAAAGGTATTTTTTGGTTTAAATCGTACGTGAGAGGAGGTGGTGGTAGTACAGAGGAGGGCCGGAGGTTGGAATGGAGGAGGACGCCGCTGAGGAATTAAGGGGGGACTGGGGGGTTGTACATGGGCGCCGACTAGCAATGGGGTCCCAGCCATTTACTGCTCTGAAATAAAAAATCAGTTAAAACTAATAACCCCACAAAAATGTACAAAAGAAAAAAGAGCCGTTTCGTTTTCTTGTTTTTCAAATAATTCTTTAATTAAAACTAAATCCATTTACCAAAAAGCTTAAGATTTTGCCAACAACAAAAGTTAGATTTTAACAGAAATACTCAATTAAGTAGTTTCACCCAAGTCCTTATAAGTCGATAGAGGAGATGGATATCATTGAGTAGATTAGATGGTATAGAAAAAACCTGAGATTTTTAATTTTAGAACCTAAATAAAAAGAAATAGTGTACCGGATTATTACAAAAATGGGAAAGTCCCACTTGGCAGTAAGATTAAATATGAATGTTATATATATTTAACTTAAATATAACTTCTTACGTTATTAGTGTCGACAAGATACGTTGTCAAATCATGTAAGAAAACGTGAGGTTTAGATTTTTTTTTTAATGTGAGAATTAATTTTTTTGAAAATATTTTCTTTCCAGCGTTCAAGGTTTTTCAAGCTTTTGCAATTTACATTTTCGCGTTAAAATCATGGTAGTAGCGGCTCTGGACCAGGGCTTGGTACGCCATTGTTTATCGCCTGATTCATCACACATTTTCGAAAATTTCTAAGACTCCTTATAATGGTAATTTCACAAAATTTTATTAAAATGTTCCGAATTTCAGGAATCAAAATTTTTCCAATTTTTACTTTATTATTAACGTGATAATAAATGCAAGGTCTCTAGACTGGGCCTGGTACGCCACGATTTACCACCTCGTCCAACCGAAAATTTCATGTTACCAAGAGTATTTAAAGTAGCAATTTCACGAATTTTCTTTAAAAATATCTCTAAATTTTGAGAATAACGATATTTGAAAATTAAGTTTTCTAGTAAGACGATAGTGCTCAATATGAGGATTTCCGAAAGTTTCTTAAGTTAAGTCTAGCCCTCATGACCGCGAATCGCGAGTAGTGAATACATCTCCTGATCAGAATTCGCAATGAAATCACAAATTTTCAGATGACAACAGAATAAGGCTATAGGCTGAGTTTTTAAACAATTCTTCCGGTCTACATAACTTACACATTAGCGAGCACATGAGTCAGTTTTGATGACTCTGCTGAGAAGATATTTTCTAAGGAATAAAGAGAAAATGGCCAGTGCTCTGCTTCGATTTAATAATTTCAATGGAAAATATCTCGTTGGTAAAATTAGCATGAATTTGATATATTGGCCCTTAACCTTTTGAATGCTCTCCTCCCACGTCTGCCAACCCTAACCTTTGCTAACACCAATACGCCCCTGCACGGTGCATGGTCATGTGTCATTTTGTAAGCCATCGGCCCTTAATTAATTCATCTTTATCGATTGATACAGTGTTGTTACGTTTTTATTGACTTATTTATTAGTTTTGCAGTCCGTCGGATTTGACTCCGCATGTAAACCTTCACTCAATTTTCAAGGCTGTTTTAATAGTTCATGGCTTTCCAGCAGCAATAATAACTGAATAGGCGATAAATAGTTCTATCAAATATTCTAATATAGAACAATTACTTCTGATTAATTTATGGTCATTTTCTGCAAAATCCGAATTCGCAAGTAGTAAGGCAATTTTGACCGACATACGTGTCAGTGGTTATTAAAAATCGTTGTTGTCTCTTAAAAACGAAAAGTTATGGCGGGCACAATAAATGTTTCTGGAATTCTACCATGAAGTCGACAATTATCATGCAACAAAACCAATTTTTGCTAATTTCAAAAGAACTATCATTAAACTCAAGTTTGGTTAACCGAAATCTTCTCCCCACTACTACAATCCGAATTTTTTTATGAATTTTGTTGGAATTAATAAACTGTGAAATATTTCGCTGAATCAGGTGCTAAGCAGTGGCGTACCAAGCAGGAAGTCAGAGCCTTGACGTTCGCTTAACATATCATAATACACTTTGAAAAGTTCTTTTTTTCAAAATTTAGAGAATATTTTAATTAATTTTGCCAAAATTACTACTGTAACTAGCTTCTCTAATAATCTGTAATTTATTCGGCTGAATCTGATGATAAACCGTACCGTACCACTCCCAATCTTAACTGGAAAACCCACATTGAAACAGACCATAAAAATCTCCCACACACGACCGATTATTATCACCCAACCCTGCGGAATGACTAACGAGCACCCTCCAGTTTTTCCACATATTCCATTTGCAACCCTTTACATTGATTTGTCGTAGAGGGTTAAGGTCAGAAAAAGAAATTAACAACCGGCAAGCAAAGGGAATAAAACACAAACACAAGTAACGCGAGTGTGTGTATGTATAGAGCAAGAATTGCGTGCAGGGCGCACTTTAATGGCCCTTTTACTATTACCTTTGGGTCCTCGCCCTAAACCTCGAACGGTGAAGCCATTTCTGAGTCGATATTGCCTTGTTAATGGGCCTCTATTTTCATTTTTGTGCTGTGGAATACAAGCAGTTATTGCTAGAACTGTAATTTCATTTGCATAGAAATATTGTTTTCTCTTGCTGGGGTTCGTTTTAAATTAATTCTATTGCATTTATTGATGTAACTAGAAATTTACCTGACAGTAATGACATGCTATGTACTTATGGATATAATAATAAAAATGCATAAAATAAATGAAAAAATACAAATTTTTTAGAAGTTGCAAAAATAGGTGAACGCTTGCGTGATTAAGTAGAATTTGTCTCTGGTTAATTAAATTAGCATGCAATAGTAAAAAAAAACGGAAAAGTTCCTCTGTATCCATTCGTGACTCACATCGTATTGCCCTTTTTCTAGGCTAAAGTGGAGCCCTAAATAATGTTTAGGTATGTAAAGCTGGAAACGAATTACATCGAAATGTGGGGCCTGGTCAGTTTCCAGTAAAAGTGAACTAGATTCCTCATGAAATTACAGCATAACAATTTTTTATATTGGATGAAAATACCAAATTTTCTATCATATTTATTATTAACGCTTTTATTATGTTTAACATTAGATTTTCAATAGATTCTTGGAGATTACGATTTCCTAAATTTTTTAAAATGCTTATAGAATGACCTTTCGAGAAGTTTATTAAATTGTCATTGTTATTTCAAAGCATATAATTTTGGAGTTTTTAGTAACTTTAAACAGAATTTCTGGGCTTCGTTTCAGTTCTCAAAAATGTTTCGAAATGTCTAAAACACGTCGAATAGAATTTCAAAGATGGATCCTGATTTTTCAAGGGAACTTTAATATATTTTCATTTCAATTCTTCAAAGAACTTTAGAAGATGTCTAGATTGCGATTACATTTTTAGATTTAAGCGACTTTTTACGACTTCTAAATATTTACGGTTTGATGATACTCTGCAAAAGGTGTTCAGAATCCCGGTATGAATTTACAGGAATTCTTTGAGTAATTTTGGAGGATTCTCTTCCATCCAAAATTTATGTCATCGGTTTTTTTTAATCATCAAACAGTAGAAATTGGTAGTAAACTTGACCTTTGAGGATTTTACATTTACAGAAAAGAAAATATTAATTTTTGTATTTGTTTGCAATACAAACATTTTAATGAAATGTGATGAAAATTTTCCTTAGAAATGTATTAGATTTCGGTTGAATTCGCTGAAAATGCTAGTCATGAACAAGCGAACACAAAAGCGTTTCAAATTTAACTTTGGACCACCCTGTCGCATATTGCAGGACTGGAATAATTAGATTTTTTTATGCAAACCAAATATATTTACTTCACAATGCAAGTGCGGTTTTTTACTCCCCTGCAAAATGGGGCGCACAACCACCTTTCGAATGAAACCCACATAACAAAAGTGAACTGGCTAAATAAGTATCGATTGATTTTATTTCCCAATATGCAAAACAACGTGTAAAAAATAAGAATATCTAAAGGACTACATACATCGTTTCTACAGTTGTTAGTTTCCTTATGAATTCTTCTATGTTGCTAAATTTCGATTGCCTTTTGGTGATTTTATCGAAAATATGAAAAATTTTCATTTACAAGTTATAAATCCACAAAATTGGTATCGTCACTAGAACACAAGTTTACAATTTCTAACCTAAAATGTTATAAGCGTAGGAGTTTTTTTTCAGAAAATTTTAATTTTCCCTCAGTCTGTCAAAAAAACAAATATTTTTGAACAGGAAACCTAAGTTTCAAGAAATGACCAGTCAGTGGCGTGCAATAATTTTTTTTATGTGGTAAAGGTGAAAGGCATCTAGCGTCAGAAAAAAAATGACCATGCAGGTTTTTAACAATCATTCAACAATTCTTTTCAGACACCATAAAGAAAAAAATTGTTGAATAATAAAACTGTATACTTCAGTAATTTACTAGAGAATTTTAAAGAATAAATTTTAGTGGATTACAACGTTTTCAAAATTAAGGAGAAACTAATTCAATATGGAAATTTTATTGACCTATATTATTTTTAAAATATTTGAAATTTCATTATTAATGATTTTAATGATTTTATTGTTAATGATTTTATTATTAATGATTTTAAGAATTTCATTATTAATGATTATTAAAAATGAAAGCGATTTTGCTTCATTTTTTTTTCATTTTTTATCTCTGAAATACCATTGATGTTTTTTATTAATATTTTTTAAATTATAGGTAAATGTTAGACAATATAATCTGCAAATATTTTTGGTTTATACTGCCTCCAAAATAAAACACAGACAGTCGAAAATTGTTTGCAAAATAAAGTAATTATGTCACATTTCATCTCTTTCCTTGTTCTTCCTAGATTGTTCTAGCCACATTAATTACCATACACACTTTGAGTAATTTTTAGATATTTTAAAGAGCAAAAACTGATAATTTTATTGTTTTCAAAATCAGAAAGAAACACTCTAGAACGAAGTATATAAAGCCGGGTTATTTTGTTAAGTTTCTTGTTTCCTTTGCCCCCCAAAATTACTCCTGTTTAAAGTCAATTTAGCTCACAAATTGTGAATGATTTATAAGGAATTTTAGAGAGAAAAAATTGCAAAATGCACTGTCTCACAGACAGTGACTCAAAAATTTATTATGTAAAAAAAGGATGGTTTTGCATTCTTTCTACCCTTGCTACCTTTCTCTTATTCCTTCAAATCGCTCCTGTTTCACGTTAGGTGGGCTCTATAGTTGTTGCGCACCAATTTTGAAACACTCTGTATATTATTCCTGTGTTTTTCTATTCCAATAGCAAATTCACATATTATAGCATTATAACCAACCCTTACCCCCTATTAAATATAACAAAAACCTCCCATTGCGACACTACAACAGCGAAACCATTATTTCACAACAAGCGTTGAAATTCGAACCACTTTAAAAACCGCCAAAACCAGAAATGAAGCGTCGCGACGCCTCTTAAGAACAATGCGCATAGGCCGGCGTCCACTACAACACGCCTTTACTGCCCGAATAGTGACCAAAGATAATGGAAAAGCGATTAGGGACACCCTGATTAGGGGTGAGTTTCTGATATGCGCAAGGGATTACCGGGATTGTGGTTCGTTTTTCATGTCGGGAGTTTCGTTTATTTACGTTGATTTGGTGAAAGATTTTTAGCAAGGGGGTGGTCTGTAAGGAAAAGTAGGGGAGGCATTAAAAAGCATAATTATTTTTGTCATATTAAGGGAGGTTTGAAGGAGGAATTTAAATTATTTTGGAAAAAAGTTTCGTGGGTTTGATACCAGAATTTCAGCGTTTCCATATACAGAGTGACTTTTAATGATTGCGAAAAAATTTAACTGCATGGAAAAATAATACCAATTTGCCAAAATATATTTTAGAATTTTAAAGATGGTCTCCAATAATTAGTCCAGTTAACATCCGGCACTTTGGACCGTTTGCAATGGCATGTAAAACAATTGGAAAAATGCCACAGATGGCGTGCAAAAACAAAACTATTTCCATTTGTTCTATTATCGTTTGTCATTTTGACATATTTGTCAGATTTTGCAAATTACCAGACTTTATTAGACATCTGCTAAAACAATTTTTAACCTCACTCATGCAGCCAAATTGTCGGAAGTTTGGCATATGCAGATGATTAACCACTTTTAACATTTGCCGAATTGTTGCCCTCACTCGTCTGTTACAAAATAGCAATAGCTTATACATTCCTAACCCTGGTACTGATAATTAGAACTAGATATTGATAATAATAAAACAGTCAAACGTAGTAAATTATCCATTAGCCTCTAAAATTTAAGATCATTTCTCAGGTATTTTTCGAATATGTGAATATTTCGTTTAAAGAAAAACTAAATCAATGTGTAATATTATACAAAAAAATCTACAACATTTAATTGTAATATGTAGTTTAAAGAAAATATTTTAAACTACAGATGTACAGGGTGTTTCAATTTGGAGTATTTTGACAAGAATAACCTAATTCCTGACTAGATAGAAGAAAACTGATTTAAGTGTCACGGGCTCGATTTTGAGAAATACTTAATGTCAAAAACCGTTTCCCAATATCGTCACAGTCCATTAAGATACGGAAGGTTTTTCAATTTTTGGTCATTTTGAAAAATCGCTAATAACTTTCTTATTCATTAAAATATTGAAATTGTGTAAAAACATTATTATAGCACTTTTTAAGAAGAATCTAATGGAGTTCTTAATTTTTTTGCCGTTTTCCTACAAATTGCTACAACTTCATTTTTTCAAATATAGATGATACGTAGCTATGGTTTAACAAAATAGACAATTTAAAAGCCTTTTCAACGATATACATATGTATATAACTAATGTTTATTATCGAAAATGATGGAAATACAACGTATTAATTTTTTTGACATAAGTTACCTTTGAAAATTGCCAAGACAATGAAGCAGCTATTCAGTCTTTGGTTCTACAATCACTACTGTTTTACTAAAGTTTATTCTAAGTTTTCTCTTAATATATTGACTCTTAATGTCTGGTATTTTGTATTTAGTTAGAATGTATGAAAATTTGGAAAAATATGACATGTTAAAATGTTATACGTTATCAAATTAAAAATCTTAGGCAGCAAATGAACTTCATGTTAATGCATATCCTGAAAACCACCAACTAAAGAGGCGAATTTTTCAAATAATAAAAAATTATTTAATGAATTGTGGAAGCTTTAAAAAGCCCAGACCAAAACATTACAACATAAGCGAAGGAAAGGAAATTCAAGAATTAAATACAATTGGAGAAGTCTTAGAAGGTCCGACTGCATTATTGTGGACTTTGGTTGAAAGAAGTGGTAATAATACAACAAGCATTTTTAAACGCTTAAAAACACCACTATAAACCTTATCGCACAAGTATTCATCAACTTCGCGAAGGGCATGCCGCTAGGAAGATGAGATTTTGCCACTGGTTTTTGAAGAATTGCAACCAAGATATGAATTTTCCATTAACCGTTATTTGAACTAATGAAGCGAGGGTGGATAATTTTGGGATATTTAACAGATACAATTCCTACCACTGATGCACAGAAAATCCATATGCTGTTATTCTCTAAAATCGGCAAGGTCAGTTTGGATTTAACATATGGGTGGGGATATTTAGAGGGAAATTTGTCGGACCTCACTTTTACGAAGGACATTTAACGGTTGAAAGTTATTTACACATTTTGAACACTTGCCTTATTCCGATCCTTAAAAATTTACCTTTCGCTCATGTCGAAGGCTTGTATTATCAGCAAGATGGATCTCCTCCTCATAACGCTAGAATTACAAGGTTTTTAAACGAAAATTTTCAGTAGCAGTGGATCGGAATGAATGGTCCCATACCATGGCCGGCGAGGTCCTGTGACCTCAGTTCCATTGATTTCGTCTTGTGGGGGAAATTAAAAGCTCTCATCTTCAAGGGAAGAAATATTCAAACAAGAGAAGAATTCGAAGAAGCCACTTGACATGCTTTTGCAAGAATCACTGCTGTGGAACTGTTAAATAATTGTAATTCTATGCGAAAAAGATGTTTGCAACGTATTCAAAACGGAGAAACTCAATTTGGATATCTATGTTGAAAGTACGTTTTAAAATTTATTACATTTTAATATGGGTTGTTAAAATTATGTTTTTTTAGGTTTCATTGTTGCCTTCGGTTATTTTTACATTTTTTGAGCTCAATTTGAATATCTATGTCAAGAGTGTGTTTTAAAATTTATTTCATTTTATTATAGCGCATTAAAATTATCTTTCTTCTTAGGTTTCAACACTTTTGACAGCAATTTTCAAAGCCAACTTATGTCAAAAAAATTAATACGTTGCATTTTCGTCATTTTCGACGATAAATATTAAAGTTGTATATATGATTAAAAAGGGTTTTAAAGTGTCTATTTTGTTAAGCAATGGCCATGTAATCATTTATATTTGAAAAAATGAAGTTGTTGCAATTTATAGGAAAATGGTGAACAGTAGAAAAAATTTGAGCATTCCATTAGATTCCTCTCAAAAAAGTGCTATAATAATGTTTTTACACAATTCTAATATTTAAGTCAATAAAAAATTATTGGCGGTTTTCAAAATGACCAAAAATCGAAAAACCTCCTGTATCTTAATGGGCTGTGACAATATCGAGAAACGGTTTTTGACATAAAGCATTTCTCAAAAATCGAGCCCATGACACCTAAATCAGTTTTTTCTATCTAGTCAGGAAATAGGTTTTTCATGTCAAAACACTCTAAACTGAAACACCCTTTACATGGTGTCTGAAATTTGACTGCAAACATGCAGATCTCGAAAACTATTAAGATAGAGGAACGGCTAAATGGAAGCTATGTTGGATTTTCATAAGAGGAAAATTTAGTATTTTTCGGCCAACTCCAATTTCGATTCTCTTACCCTATTTCCAATGTCAGTTGTGATGTTCTTAGAACTTGTAATTCACTTAAAATAACGTAATTCTATTTTCAAGGATAAAACCATTGAGTTGGTACTCATTCTTGGCTAACCTTTTCTAGTAAATCTAATGGTGAATTTAGATTTGACATAACTTAAAAACCACTGCCAAACTACGTAGTATGCAATGACAATCAAGAAGTTCCCAGTCGAATCTTTATTTTTAATACTTACATCGCTTTTATACATTTAAAATCCAAGTAAATGCACTGTACACTTTTCATTAACAACTAAATAAGATAACCCCACGCAAAGTCCTCACACACTTATCTCCATTCTCGATATTGCGAACGATATCTATCTCTGTAAATAATACACGATGCATATCATATGTGTGTTCCGCAAGTACTAAGTAGAACAAATACTAGAATGTGTATTATATCTTTAAAGGTGTGTCACTCATTACCTCGAAAAGCAACAAATTATCGTTATTGAAGGTCTAAAAAAAAACCTGTCAGCCCGTTTTATCGCATCTGATCTCTGATAATTATTAACAATTGACTGATAAGTAGGAATCTATTATTTTGAGCTCGGTACAGAATTACTAAAAATCCAGTGCCGGACTTGAAATCAATATGATGGGATGAAAATAATGCATAATTCAATTTCCAAGAATACGAAAACCCCCTATTGATTGTCATACTTTATTATTCAGTCGTGTTCCGTATTTTCTTTAAATCCTGGTCGATTAGGCGAATATAGCGAATGAATAATTTATCCCTCGAAGCAAAAAATGATAAATTTCGGACAGACAGCGAGGAAAGTTGTCAATACTCAATAGACACGGGGCCAGTAAATTAGAGGGTTGTCTAGGACAATCCTTGGCTTCATGTGGCGGTTATTTAAATGTTTTATAGGATTTATTTTTGCTTATGAAGCTGAAATTTTAATTCGAACTACCACATCCCCTCAAAAGCACTCAATAATTACCTGAAATTCTGTGTGCTGTTAAATGAATGTCAAAGATCACACGCGGACATGCGAAGGGTGCTCACTGCTTTTTACAATAATAAATAGTGGTAAGAAAAAATATTAAAATATATACTATATACCGGGTGTCTTTGACACGACGTTCATCCCTAATAAGTGACCTTTTTGTTTTTCAGAAGTGTAAAACTAATTATTAAGATTAGGTATTAGACGGATATAAGAAAGTACTAAGGGACTAGACATTCTCTTTATTATTGCCTAATGGTTAATTTAGATCAAAATTGCGATTTTTAGAACCATTTAATGTAAAATATACAGGGTTGTCAAATGTATTTACTTGAGATATTAATGAAAATTTAACAGAATCTTAATTCATATATCAAAAACTTTTAAAAAATTACTTCATAAACAGAAATTTCAGAAAAACAGAGGCGTTCTAGGTAAGGATTTTGATAGGGTTAAACCTTTTTAATATTGCTACTCTTTTCTGATACTTCTAACATTACCCCGATATACTCTACGCTACTAATTTTCTAACAATTCAGAGTCTGGCATATTCTCCACACTTTCTGAAATGTGTTACTTCATTTCCGGAAAGTTAGAGGCGTTCTGTGGTGAAAAATTTTAAAAGGGGTCAGTTCATGACATTAATTAAAATATTTATGTTCCTATATAAAGCGTTTCATAACAGTATGTCAAAAATTCAAGGGGCGAATCTGTGGATAATTTTAAGCAAAAAAGTTTATATAAACATGAATCATTGAATATAAACATTTCTACGAAAACGATGATGTTTTGAAAAATATTCAAGACACATTCTTTTTTCACAAAAACATGAAGTATTTAGAAAATTATCTTTATTTAAAAAACCAGTGGCGTATCATATCTTTCGTTTGAAATGTCCGAAAATGTCAATGGAGATTCCAGTTGTAAAATTAAAAACATTGTCTTATCCTTAAAAGATATGTCTCTACACCTCTTTTATACTCCTCAATTTTCATAAAAAACATTTAATTCTGGAACAAACTTATTAGGGAAAAGCTAAACAAATATTTTTTTATTCCCCAGATAGGAAGTAAAAACAGAAATATATACATATAAACTTTTTTTAATCATTCACAATTTCACTCCTTGAATTTTTAACATATTATTATGAAACACCTTGTATACAGTAAGACCGGGTTAAAAATTTACCACTCTTATGAAATCTTTATGTCTTGGCTGATTTTGACGTTTTTTTTTGTTAATTAGGTATTCAAAATGTGCATTTGTCTAGTGGGTACGATGACTCTTCACCCATACTCATGGTCCATTACGTGCATTTTGATGGGATCAAATTTCAAAAAGTACTATTAGCGCTTTTTTTTAGAATAAAAATAAAGACAGATTCTCAAATAGAATGACCTAAAACATAGCAGTGCCGATTTTCCTTTTTTTTTTATTTACAGGGTATTCGAGAAAATCAATAAAACATGTTGTAAAAAAAGCGGTAAAAAACCTTTTAAACCAAAGTTTCTTCATGCACTTGAAATTGAAAAACAAAACCTAAGAATAGAGTTCTGTTTATGACTTCAGAGTATGTATCAAGAAGATCCTAACTTTTTAAAAAACATTTTATACACCGATAAAGCTACGTTTATGACAAACGATGTAGTGTCAACACAAAGAGTAGAATGTGGAGTGATCATAACCCATATTGAATAATCAAATGTAAACAACAACACTCCTCAAGAGTAAATGTTTTCTGCGATATTTTAAATTAAAAAATTATTGGACCATATTTTTTTAACGAAAGTTCGAATGTTTTTCGTTTTCCGAGATTTCTACAAAATGAGTTTAGTAACGCACTTGATGAGCGAGCTTCCTCTTAATTATCGCTACAGTTTACATTTCCAACTTGATGGAGAGCCTATTCATAATGCGGCTAATGTAGGAAATTGGTTAAATGATTTATTATTTAATGCTTAAGAACAGTGCTCTCTTCGTTGTTGCTTTTTAGGAGGAATCTGTTCTCTCTTTTGATTATAACGTTTTTATGGTTTTTGTTGTGTTTTTCCCATATAATTTCCATTCGCAATCTTGATGTTTCAGTAGTTGTAGTTAATAGAAATCTGTGGTGGGAGTGTGGTGTTGTCGATCTGGTAATCCTGTTGGCCTCTTGTTGAGTGATATTTGACAGATCTGCTTGCATTTTGTTTGTTAAATTGTCCATTGGGTTGATTGCTGCTTTTTTGCTGGATTCATTGCTGGTGTTGGAGTGCTGCATGGTGATGCCTTAGGCCTCCTTTTTTTTGGACTTCGGCTTTTTGAAGCATTGAGGTAAATCGGACTTTGAGTCTTGGGATGTATCCTGATCCTGGTTCATCATGCCGTAAATTACGGCGTTTTATCCTCTTTTTCAATATTATTGGAGACTTGTAAATATTCCAAATAATCTATTTTATTTAGATATGCAGGTTCAAAAAAAAGCTGTTTTGCGCTCGTATTTATTCTTCCGCACACAACTTATCGCTTCGAAGGCTAGATCGGAACTCCCGAAAATACTAATATTTAATCCGAAAAACTGTTTTGTCCCAATTAACAATTTATTATGCTAGACTAAATTGAAATTAACATTAATTTATTGCAATAAGGTTAGTTTTTAGTATTTAAACAGTTCAAAGTATTTTATTACTGGTAATACATTTTTTCTCGAATAATCGTCAATCAGTTTTATTGTTAAAATAAATTTTTCGCCAATTTTAAAATTTATGTATCTAAGAAACGAATTTTATTGGTTTTCTCGAATACATTGTATAGTAGAAAAATGAAAATCGGTACAGGTGGGCTTTAGGTCATCCTATTTGAGAATCTGTCTTCATTTTTATCCTAAAAAAACCCTAATAATACTTTTTGAAATTTTTTCCCATAAAAATGCACGAAGCTGACCATGACTATGGGTGAAGAGTCATCGTGTCCACTAGAGAAATGCACATTTTGAATATCTAATTGACAAAAACAAAAAAAAACTTCGAAATCAGCCAAGAAATAAAGATTTTACAAGAGTGATAAATCCTTAACCCGGGCACGCTATAGGTACCATCGTCCTGAAACATTCTACCTGTACCCTATTGGTTCTCTATTAATTCATAGTCTAACGAATTCTCTTCGTTCTCCGACATTTTCTACGACATTTCCAAGAAAACAAAGACGTCGCGTGTCAGAATTTAAAAAGCAGTTCGACCAAAAAACTAACAAAAATCTCGATTTCCCATTACACTTTGGGGCGTTCAAATTAATTATACACAGCTGGAATGAGGAATAAAGTATTAATAGGCCTCGATCGTTTCAGATTTTTCCTACGACTATTTGCATTCATTCTCATTACTATACACCTGCGCCAAGATCAATTAAATCCGTACTCTGACAAGTGCACTCTCGTCTTCACTCATGGTCACTTTCGACCAATGGAACAAACGACAGCGAAAAAAATAGAAACCAATCAATGCCTGGCCAGTTCGATTTTTAATCCAAGGCAAAGATGGTGGTGTGCGTGCAAAACGGCAATATGGCACCGAAATTAACCCTCTCGATCCATCGTTGATTGATATAGGTAAACTCTCTATGGGTAAACTTAGCGGGAATATCAATAGACATTTATTTCGCATTAATGACGTGCGCAAACAGTGCCATAGATACGATTACAATACAAAGCCGAAAGCACGTCACAAGGAAGGAGGGGAGTGGAACACTTCGTATATTTTAATAAGGGTTTGATGGGGCACTTGCACAGTCGTGTAGATACACAACTTTGTTCGGGGGGGGAGGTCCAAGGATTCATAAAAATCGACATGGTTTGCTATTTTTTTTTCAAATTATGGACTATTTTACAACTACATATTTCATTAAACCTAATTACCACCTGCATTGACCCTTAAAGATATCGATTGCCACCCATTTTTAATATGCAATAACTGAACTTTCAAAGTCAATAGACCTTCTCTTGCATTACAAATTTACATTTTTAATTATTCATGTTATTTTTCAATATTAAATTAGTCCGGCAAATTCAGGACATCACAATTCCCAGCGATGTTTATGAATTCTTTTGTTTGCGTTTACCCCTTTATTATCCATATTGGATCATTAATTATTATTTCGTTGCTACGACCTACACTACAGTTTTATGTATTTACAATTAACACGTGTAATTTATTATTATTATTATTACTATAATTTCCTCCGCAAAAATTAATTATGTTTGAATTCGTGCTGCGTATTAAATTAATAATAATCAGGCTAAGTAGAAGTGTTACCTATATGTGTACATTGGGTGGTCTTTTTAATTAATGATTAATTGGTTTTAAAACATTCGAATGATTTTGTTGTTGTAAACATTGACTCACACTAGCATATCAATGTCAGGCAAACATACGGAAGAAATTCATTTAAAATTCAGACGGCGATTTTGCGAAATCGATGAAAATTGATCAAATTCTAACAGTTATCAATCCCTGTAAATAAAGGAAACTTTTAAGAGACTCTCGATGGACAATTAAATCTTAGAAAGATCAAAAAAATTAGCAAAAATTATTGATATTTCACACAGCTATTAAGGTAACAATAACTGGAAAACAGTTGAGAAATTACTCAGTTACAGTAATCCAGAATCCCCTGATTACCGAAAGCGGATATATTTAGAGTGGTAAGAAACTCCGATGAATCAAGGACAATGAACTGGCTTACGAAGATATAAAAGAATATATTTTTCGAAAAAATGAATATTTAACACATCTATTGAAGTCAAAATCTCAGGAATGCAGTTAAGACATGACTCAGCTGTTGTAGCCAAGAATCCCGTGGGAAAAAATCGTTTATAGCGGTTAAGCACCTCCCAAAAAATAGGGATTTTATTATTTAACTTATTTATGAAGGTCAAAAATGTTGGCAAAAATCACTGATATTTTAACACATACCTATTGATTTCAAAATCATTGAAAAATAGTTGGTAAATGAAGAAGTTATAATATGTAGTCAAGAATTTCAAAGAATCAAGGACAATTAACTTGTCTTCAAAGGTAAACATTTTTGGTAAAAATTACTGATATATGACACATCTATTGAGGTAAAAATTTCAGAAAAATGGTTAATAAATAACTAGATATAAGAGTTAAAGATAATTCTCGTTTGCAAAGGTCAAAATATTGGTAAAAACAATTACTATTTAGCACATTAAATGTGTTCAAAATTTAAAAAAAAGGTTGGTAATTAAAAATATAAAAATATTTCAAACGATAAATCAAAACCACACCATTCACTTCGAACAAAGCCTGTTTTATTATAGTATTTCAGTACTATTATTTCGGTTAATCTTCGTCTACTATCTCAAGGTTTACGATGAACTCACTTACGAAACGGACGGAGCTCGTAAATGACGTAATGTCATCGACAAAAACCGAAATAAAACTGATTCAGAAGTCTTGTTTTGCTTGAGCTTGGTGACTATTATATGACATGGAAATTTACTGTCTTCAATGACTCTTTATGACAAGAAAATAGGTTATTTCAGTTTATTTTTTGTAGGAAAATACTTTTAACGTTTTCCAAACTCACCAATAGATTCTTCACACAGCGATTTAACAACTATTAATAATTTTAATATAATATTCTTCATTTGATGCAACATTCAGATGCACATATTAGAGAACACAATGAATGTCATACGGAAAAAAACGAATTGAACCAATTAAACTGTAATAAAAACAATAACTTTTGCATTGGTTGTTACGTGAATGTTACAGATTTGCCAGTCAATTGGTCTCGCCAACAATCAAGTTTCCATGGTCAATCAATTCAAACTAAAAATCGATCTAAATGGCCGCACTTTGCACTTGACCCATTGAACTCAAAAGTGGTCAAATTTCGTATTCTAAGCACTGAAGGGTTGTTATGTGTAATAATGAATATTTTATTCGTTAAAACGGTGTATTAATGTTTCAGAAAACAACGATCTTATCTTTTTTATTACGTAAATATTTTATTAGTAATTAATATAAATTAAATAATAAAATAAATTATATTAGTAATTATGGCACAATTCATTTTTGTGAATCAGTGACTTGCAGGTAAAATAATTACTTGCAGGGCTCTAATAACGAGATAATTATGTCATTGAATAAGTTTCTTATAGTCACAGCGATTAATAACAGTTCCTTACTCAGGGACTGGAGTAAATAGAGATTGCCAATTTGCTGGAATTTTTAAGATTTTCTCTCAAATTTGGAACATCCTGTATATGAATGATATCTGATTTAATATGAGTTAATTAGAATAGACGAAAAGTTCTACGATTCACTTTTCCTTGTAACGCCTAGGGTGATAATAATGCGGGCGCACCCAAGCTTGCTTTAAGACACAGAACTGCTCTTAACCATTAAAGGTTTGACCATCCCTAAAATTCGATTCTACCACCGACTTTTGCAACTATTGGGGATTTTACCAGAGACGGACTGTAGTTTAAATTGAACCTCTTTAAAAGAATTTTGAGTTCAAACTGCACAAAACAGAAATCGTACCGGAAATTAATTCAGGCCGCATCTGTGGGGACTGCAATTTTAATTAGGCCCGATTTAAATAGATGAACTTAAAGCTCGAAATTGACTCTTTCGGGTCAAGGCAAAGTTCCAGCGGCTATTTGAAGACAAAAATAGGAATTAGTCAGGATATTTCATTAAGTAGAAGAATGGAACCTGAAAAAAAATATCAGGGTTGACGTGACGTTGCAACGTTACTAATGATTATGTGATATGTTAACCCGAAATATCTGTTCAGTCCAACGGAAACTGTGATTTGATTATTTAAAAATTAGATGTGCCCCAAACTGATTTGTAAATTATCAATTCTTCAAATTACCAATTTTGATTTTATACAAAAATGTTACAGATAAAACGACTTTGTTACGCCGCTGGTTATGGTGTCATAAAACTGCCATAAACAGGAAAAAATGCAATTAGTTTACTTTAAAAGCAGACGCGTACCAAGCAGATATTTAAACTGTTACTCATCCATTTATATATTTACAAAACCTCAATTTAGGAAAATTATCCGGGTTGAACTGACCTACGCCACTATCAAACATTGTATATATAAACATCGGAGATTTTCAAACTTTTAAAATCTAATAAGAAAACTATGAGGGCGAATCGAAATATATTACGCCATTGGTTACAGTGTGCGCATTAGTTGTTTTTGATATTCGAGGAAATTTGTAAGTTAATTCCATATAACGCTAAGACGTACAAAGATTACAAATAAACTGATTTGCAAAAAAACGCAACACCAGGAAGAACACATTGTACACGTTTAAAATTTTGGCATGACATTGGCTTGGGCCTGGGGGGACGATCAAAATATTAAAAGAAATTTTTACGAATAAGTAAAAAAAACTTAATAAAGGGTGGTATCTCCGCTTAAATTAATATACTCCTGTAAGCGACGTGGTATGCTCAAAATTAAATAGTCAATATCTTCCTGTGGTATTGTATTCCAGGCAATCTGTACCTGCTCGTGGAGTTGATTTATGGTCTCTAGAGGACGAGCTAAACGTTGAAGTCTCCGACCCATTGTATCCCATACGTGCTCTATTAGAGATAAATCTGGAGATCGAGTCGGCCAAGGCAAGATATTCAAATTTTCAGCTTCCAAATACCTCAAAGTAACGTTGGCTGCATGTGGTCGCACATTATGTATATGCACATATATGTTGGAATGTGCTTCCAGGATAGTCGCGCATGTGTGGTAAAAGAACCGATTCTAAGACACTATTAATGTATCTCTGAGCATTTAATAGACCATAAATAAAAATAAGAGGAGACCGATTAACATACTGGATGGCACCTGGTGTTAAACCAGAATGGCACCTTTCCATAAAGTCCAAATTGAATCGCTCTTCCCTGCACCTTCTAACACGTAATCGTCCTTCCGATCGCCAAAAACAAAATCGACTCTCATCATTGAAAATTCTCCACTCATCCACCAATTGCAGCCTCAGATGACACCACTCCAATCGGGCCATCCTGTATTGTTGTGTTAATGGTAGCCGACACATAGGACGATATGAATTTAATCCTAAACTTTGAATTCTGCAATAAATCATACTAAGGGAGACTCTTCTATTTAGGGAACCAAGAGACGGGATTGTTTCAAACGGGGCGCCTGTTGCTGAATGACGAAGTCGCCGATCTTCTTGTTGGTTCGTCATTCTTGAGCGACCACTACCATGATGACGATTTACTAACCCTTCGTTATATCAATGTCTTCAAGTTCTTAGCACTGTTATGTGTTTTGATCCAATCTTCGTGCAATTTCGTGGATAGGTAAACCTGTTTCATGCATCTCAACAATTCTTCTCCTTTCAAAGAGAGTTAATTGGAGGTGGACTGCATTTTGGCGAAAACGAGCCATCAAACGTTAAATGTGATACGAATAATAATCGCTATCTACTTCTAGAAAAAGTTACGAAAAGAATGGTCGTCACAGGCAAATAAGTAAAGAAAAATTTCATATCGCATTAAGATACAAACTCGAAATTTTAATAATTTCTTTCTCTTTACAAATCCAACATCATACCAAAATGTCAAATACATATGATATGTTCTTGGTGCTGCGGTTTTTTTGAAAGTTAGTATAGTTGTTATAATAATTTCTATATGTTGAATTTTAAGAAAATTCTAAGGTAATATGAAGGTTGTATGAATTGTAATCTCTTACTGTCGATCCACTGTGGAAACCAGATTTGCCCCCTGTATAAATAAAAACAGTGAAGTAAACGAATATGACAAATGGATGAGGTTAAAAATTCGACAAAAAATGTCAAATTTTATTAGTTATATGGTAAATTCCTAACACTTCTCTTCACTTGATCGTCAAATTCAGACATCGTTATTGTCTCATGTTATTGTGTTTTTGTGTGTGACTATCTCATCTGTAATTTATATCGATCCTGACATTTGCAAATCATTATAATAAACCCTTTACTTTATTAATCGCCGCTCTATTTAACACGCCCCTATTGCCTCTAGAGGTCGAAGGCCTCTGCTTCATAAAAATATCAAATCTAACGTCAAAATTGAGGCTCAATTAATTATTATTCCCTGGTTCACGTTGCTTTGTAGTCCCTCGGCAAAATGCCACTCTGACATTAACTATACGACAGTAGGTGAAGCGAATCGGATAATAGACCCCCCGAAGAGCACTCGTGGATAGATTTTCCCCCCAGTTTGATGGAGGCCCGTCCTCCCCTTTTATTTCTTTCCGATTGCGGAAACGTCAAGCGATAAAGGTTGACCCAAATTAAATATTGTGGCTGGGGAGGTGCATACAAGCCTATTTTAGGGCCATTATTATGAGAGAATCAAAGCAAACAGATCAATGGAATTGAAATGGAAATTTTCGAGGAGTGTTGATTATAACCTTGACACCTTTGATTGTTGGGGCCCAAATTTTATACAGGGATGGCACAAGAAGTGTGGAAGTCATAGCTAGGTTGTTTTAAGTCTCTTACTCTAGAAATACAGTATGATTCCAAAGTGGGGAGCTTCTTCCCATATAGTAAATATAGCTTCAAGAAATAAGCATTTTTGCCTTTTGCACTTTTTCGAAACATCAATACTAAGGGAAATATAGAGTACTATTTATTTAATTTACTAGTGGAAGTTTAAATTCCAAATAACATGATTCAAAAATTGAAGAGTCCCATCTATAGGAATAATACACAGGGCGGCCCATTTAAAAAACCATATAATTAAATCACCACAATTTTTTAAACACCCTCTATTATATTCACTATTTTTCAAATATCGTCCAAGCTATTCTACATAACACTTTGATTCCTAATTTATATCTGAAGTACCTTCACTATCACATCCTGCATTGTGGGTGGGCCACCCTCTATAAATCTCAACTTTGAAGAGAGAACTAACCTCAAATATCAATGTTTCTCATTTCATGACATCATAGCCTCAATCATAACAAATGAATAATTGAAATTATTCCAGATTAATCCTAAAATCCTGCATTCTCAAAGGCTAACTAGGCGTTGATTGCTATATATGTAACTAACTATAAATTGAACGCACGTTATTTACTTCCAGATTTTAGTGAAACACCCTGTAGATAAAGATCTAAACAAACTGTAGCATCGGCAGGAAGCTACGTGCTGAAAACGCAATGTCCTGATATCTTTGTCAAGAGGTTAAATTGTTATAGAAACGATTAAACAATGACACATCATTGAATTCTTGGTTTTCATGGAAGTTATCATCTTAGAGATAAAGTTGTCAGTACTTTGGCTTTTGCATTACATATTGTAGTGCATTTCTTACATGGCGACATTATTAAAACCTCATTAAACCGACTTAAGACTTAATACAGACTTTCTCGAGGGCGTTATCAAATCGCAGTGAATATATATATTAAATTTATAGGTGTTTTCACATTTCGAAGTTAAAAATAAATAACAGTTTCTAACCTCACATTAATCAAAGGTGAAGAAAGTGTTTACTTACCAGGCTCGAGACTGGATATTGTCCGCCTTAAGGTTATTAAAACCCGAATTTCATATCCACAATTCACATTTACATTCACAACGGAAACATTGAGAAATAAACACTTTAAAGCGTAATCCCATACAACCTCCACCTGTTCTAAATTTAATTTAATTTATTTACTATTTTACATGAAACCTGAATAATAAAACAATTAGCAACAGCCAATGGGATTTTTGCATTTATAATACTTTGACCAAGGCCCTCTACCCGTGAAAAGATCAAATTGATAATGAATATTAATTAGTAAAGTACAGTTTACTACTTAGAGGGCGCTTTCGCATGGTAGTGTTCTGTATAACAGTTGTTCGCACTATAATGGGAAACACCGATATATATGTATATATTATACAGGGCATTTCTTAATTGATGGGGAAAAATGAAATGAGTGAATCATGAACTTATGAGGGCAAAAAAGTTAATGAATAAAATCTAAAAACGCCATAGAAAAAGTTCTGATGTGAAATATTGAGAGCGACCACGAGAAAAATAACGTCCTGTGGAGTATTTTAAATAATAGTTATTTCAGTTTGTTTGTAATGCTAAAAATGGTTGTTATTACTAATATTCAGTTAATTATCTTTAGAACTAATAGAGAAATTAATGAAAATCGGAAAAAAATTAAATTTCAAAACTCTGTAAATAAAAATAGGAAAAATTTAAAGCCTGCCTTTATATGAAGTTTTTTCCTCAAAATAAACTCATGATTCCACCCATTTCATTTTTTACCATCAATTAAGAAACACCCTATATATAATATAATAAAGTTAATGCAATATATGGTTGAAAATAAGACATTTTGTACGTTGGGTTTGATTGAAGATATTTTGTATAAGATAGATATGAAAAAAATTACAATATTGTGCATAGAGGAAAAACCAAAAGGCAAACAAAATTCTTATTTGATAAATAGAGTATAATAAAAAAATATTAAACATGACTTACACTTAGAGGATCTTAGTTTTGCATTTCCAGGTTCAAGTGGATAACACGAAAAAATTTCAAAATGACACTTTTTACATTTTTCGTGGCTGAAAATGGTAAACGGTTAAAGTTTGAGCAAATCCGACTTTACATTTGTGTCTCAACTTTTTAAAGCGAATCCAAATAGAGAGTTAATGGATCATGGCTCGACCTTGGTTCATCTAAGCCCGAACATTGAAAATTTTTAACGTTCGAAATATGACATACTTTGCACTTTCAAAAGTAATATGTTGTGACCGGTTTTAGTTATGTCGAAATAGTTTTTACATTCCTATTTTAATTCTTCGAAACGAATAGAAGTGCAAAATTCTGAGGCATGATTTTAACAAGTTAAGATAGGAATGTGCAATTATTTTCGACATAACTCAAACCTCATGACTCTCAAAAGAGCTATTTATCAAACATTGGAGACTCGAAGACGCTTCCAAATCGACATTTACTGACCTACGGGAAATCTGCGAGTTAATTAGCTGCAATGTTGTCACCATTTTGTTGCTGTTTTATTTATGATTTCCATGGAAATGGATGAAAAATAAACGACACTGTTGGTGTGATATTATGATATAAAACACATTGCCTTTTTTATTTTGGATTTTTTTTCGTAAATCGGAAAAAATCCTACATACATTTAAATTCCTCTGTTTTGCCGACTTTTTTGTATTTTTTAAACTCATAATGGATATATGCATGTAGGTAACTCCAATAAAATAGATATTTATCAATGAAAAATCATCAAATATATATTCAACTGAACTTTTTCACAGAATTAATCAAAGAGTACAAAATTCTAATTATTAACAAATAAAAGAAACCTCTTGAGGGTTTTTACGAACTAAATCCTACAAAATGCAAAGGCTACAACTAAAAAATAATAGTATAAAGGTTTAATCAACACTTGCAGGTAAATGTGAATTTATTTCATCGACTCATGGCGACTAACTCAATGTAAAGGCGACAAAAGGGACGAAGAATACATTATAGCGGGAAGTATATTTGGTCATTACATTTTGTACGAACGTATTTCTAAGCTATTAACAATAAGTCTATTGATGTGTCTTACTTATAATGTTATGATTCTTACCTAAGTTGCGTTAGGTACCTACCTATTAAACTTTAATGCATGTAAATCGAGTCAAGGAAGACAGGAAGGTCATATTGGCCATAATTCTGGATTCCTTTACTGGAAAAATGAGCATTAACTTCATTTAAATCTAACTGCTAATAACACTGAATTTATCAGTGATTTTTGCATTATTGCGAAACTTAATTGAGTTAGTTCGAAATGTTTACATTTTGCAAAATGGCAAAGTCAGCGATATTTGACAGCGGACCTAAATTAGCACGTCGTCATTTTTAAGAACTTTGTCAAATATCTGTATCTGTTCCAACAACAAAATCCTGGTTCACTATGAAAAACAAACGCTTTTTTTCTGCACGTATAAACAATGCCAAATTCCACCACTGCTAAATGTCATTCTTCATACAGGGAAACAAATCAGCTTGTTTTTGAATTCATCAAAATGGCAGAATATTTATTTGACAGATCAGGGCACCGCCATCTTTAATAATGATTGATAGAATTAAAGCGAGGCCTGAATGAAGGTCACTCACAACATTAAATTTTTCAGTCACAGGGTTGCCTAATCGTAACTTCTAAGTAGGTACTTATCTACCCGTCTTCTTATAGTCAAACTTAAGCTTTAGTCTAATCGCACTAATGTATTTTTCGTCCTTTCTGAACCCGACTAAAACTAAATGGAGGTTCTCCTCGAGCTGTTTATCGTCTGTAGGGGTGATACCCTTGGGAACTGGGAGTACCGTAAGAGGAGCTCCTCTGAGGACCTCCGGAGTAACAGTCTCCAGCGGCCGCAGTTTGGGAATAACCTGCTTAAACAAACGATGTGTAGGGCTTTTTGAGTTCTGAATAAGAGAGTTCTTATGTTTTGAATTGACAAAAAACATCAATTTCTATTAGGCATTATGTTAAAAACGTCTACATTTTCAAAGATTTCGACAGAGGATAGCACTAAGTACTTATACAATTAGTAGTGCTAATCTATCTTAAGAACTCTCCCTTATGGTAAATGGCGTGCAGAAATTGCGACAAAATGGCCACTTAAAGTTATTTATGCCACTTTGAGATGTTAGAAAACTTCATAAGAAAACATAGACAATCAGCAATTTTGTCGCACTTAGTGTCCATTTTATGAATGTCTATTTTTGGCCTGAGTACAGACCTGATAAGTTTGACAGGGATTTTTCTTTGATACTATTACCAGGGCCGTATTGGTGGGACATGCACCGGACAGGAGGGCGTGAGCTTGGTAAAAACGTGGTGCTATCTATAGAACTTGGAGGGACTGCTGTTATGGAGTTGAGGTCAGGAGGACTGATTAGGTAGCAAGGAACGGAACCTAAGGACGATTAAGGTATGGCTGTTCAAACTTCTGGCAACTTTGCTAGTAAGATAATTTTCATAGAAATGGAAAAATTAATCAATGTTGCGGTCTAATTTCGTCGTTTCTATGAAAATTATCTTGGGGGCAAAATTGCTTGTAGTTTAAAAAAGCGGACCGACGAGGCATAGATCAAAGTCCTGGTAACTTTATCTGATTTTTAACTTTCGTGAAAATGAGCAAATGGTGTGCATTTACCTCATTTGTTTCATGTAAAGACTACAAGAAATATTGATGAAAGAATTTTATTTGCAGCTCTTGAAATTTAAAATGAAATATAGTTTAATGGAAGACATGAGTCTGCAAATTCGCTGTCAAAAGTGGATTTTTTCATCTATTTACCTCTTGAAATTATTTTAATTTTTGTGACTTTATGTTCCGACATGAAACGTTTTCACATTCAGATTGATAAAGGATGCGAATTTTCAAATTTCTTTCAGGAGAAACGCAAGAAACTCTGTCAAATATGTACATATCTTAGCCTAAAAATTTTATTACAATTTATTTAGCATGCTTGATGTACCCAAATGAAGAAAAAAGAAGATACATAATAAAATAAAAATAAAACAACTAATATTAGTGTCGTTTTCTATGGGAAAACTAGTGCAATATTTTTTCTCCATCTACTGGATCCCAATTAAATATAGTACATATAGCAATATACATATATTAGTTCTGCACTAATTTGCCGATAAAAAACGCTGTGAACTTATCATAATTTTCTCTACTTACGTTAAAGGATGTGGCAAGCGTCATAGCATCGTCCCTGAAGTCACCAGAATCTGGGGTATTTTTGATGTTGTTGAAGGGTGATTTTAATTTATTTTAAAAATTTCGTTGATTGTCATGTTAATAGCGCCAAATTGGGGGTAGTCAAGGGTGTTTAACGCTGTGATTTTATTAAATTAGTACGTGAACATTTTAAATAAAACTCTGTGTATTTAATAAACAGGAAATCCCTAATGTCTTTTACATGAGGTAAATTTATGCCTTTATGAAAGGATTAAGTTGAAATTTTTGAAAATAAAAAATCTGAAAAAGAATTTGTTCATTTGAACTTAAGTGTTGACAATATACCGACACATGGACAAAAAAAACAATTTTTGCCGGTATAATAAATATGAATTTTACGCCCTACATTTTACTAACTCTATATCCTTCACAGCCCTGCCAACGGTCAGGTCTGATTAAATATTTTGATTTAAAGTTTTACTCTTGACATACTACAAAAAGACAATAAATATTTTACACAGAAATCAGATCGCCCAAAGCGCGCAGGCATAGTTTCACAACATTTTAAAACAATACATTTTGATGGAAAAATTTAATATTGAATTTAGTTAAAAAAATTAAATAAAAAAAAGTATGGCAGAAATAGTTATATATGCAGGGTTCGTCATATATATGGAATAAAAGCAACAACTTTTTTGAATAATTTGTCTATCAAAAAATGTTTCAAATAAAAGTTACAAGGCTAATTTGGTGTCACTTTTTGATAAACTAGAATTTTTTTTTTCATTTCATAACATTTCAACAAAGTCCGATTTTAATTTTTCACATATCACCCTCTATTTCCGAATTGTTTTATGAATTTTTATTTATTTGCGCACACAGAGATATAAAATTTTATTGGGGTTTGATATGAAAAATTTCGAGAAAAAATTATTTTCCTCATTGTATTCAAAAAAGTAAATTCGAGAAAAGCAAATAGTAAAAACATCGTCTTAATTTTTTAAAAGTTAAGTAAATAGCATTTCAGAAATTCTAATCTTTAATTAAAAAAAAAAAAAAACAGCATAAATTTTTTGTTTGGTGAAATAGAGTGGCCAATTCGGCCACCTGATTTAAATCCTTGCGACTTTTTCTTCCTCTAGGACCATTTAAAAAATCAAGTTTATAAGGATCGACCAAATAACATAGATGACTTGAGGGTTCGAATTATCGGTGTGACGCAATCAAGCAGGCAAGACACTTATGTTTAGGTGAGATCATTCATGCAAAGAATAACAGTGTGTTTGGATAACCACAGACGACATTTTGAGCAAATACTTTGAATATTAAATAACAATTAATTTTTGTAAGCAGTAAATTGTTATTTTGCTTTTCTGATCGAATTTAATTTTTTTAAATAAAATAAAGAAAATAAGTTTTTTCTCAATATTTTTCTTATCTAACAGCAACAAATTTTGACGTGTATGTATGCGTAAATAAGGGTAGATTCCATAAAACAATTTGAAAATAAAGGGTGACATTTGAAAAATTAATGTTGGATTTCGTTGAAATGTTACAGGGTAAGAAAAAAGTTTAAGGTTATCAAAAAGTGACAACAAATTAGCTTTGTAATATTTACTTCAAATATTTTTTAATATAAATATTATGTAAAAAGTTATTGCCATTATTCCATATACATATATGACAAATTCTTTATTTAATTGGATATAAGAATATTATTTTTAACGATTCCCTCTTTTCTATTAAATTTTTTAAGCAGTCTTCTTTCTTATGTGCTGAGAAAAATAGACGAACATTTTAAGGCGCAGACTAGTCGGATCTGAATTATTTGAACAGAAATTTTAACAAATTTTGATGAAAACCGCATTGTTCTATTTTCAACGCCTGGGTTACATAAGGTATTTAATTTTTTTAAATTAATTTTAATAAATATAATTCAAGCACATACAATTCAGTATTTAAAATACCTTTGGACCCTGCTGTATGCATAAAATTTAGTTAAAAAAATAAGAATGGAATTTAAATGCGTTTTTTGGCTAAAAAAAACCCCTGGACTATGTTCTAAAAAATGCACTAAGAAATCTGCAAAAGCAAACTTAAAATTCAGGTAAAATACGTTATTATACGTATTTCCTTCATTCAAAATGGCTGAAAACAATACAAACGTGATATTCCCGTGTCAAAACAGTCCAAAATCTGACCACCTTGTATACGTAGTTTCAACGCCGAAACGAAAAATTTCATTTCGCCATTGAAAACAAATTCACTACCTAACAATGGATCATATTATCATATGAGGTTAGAAATTTTGCACATTCTTAACAAAATTTCACAGTTATTAAATTAACCTCATTCGTTTGTCAAAATCAGCCATCGTTTATAGACGGAAGAACCCTTATCTTCCATGACAAAATGAAATTTATTTGTAATTTAGATCAACATACAATTTTGAAAAGGTTAAAAGAAGGAAACGGCGACAGGTTAAAGAGGAAAGTTTGGGGATAGATTTTTTTTCTTGTCACTGTCAAAGGAGAGTTCAATAAAATCGTAAAAAAATGGATATAAAGCGAGAGGTTGGACCTAACTTCTCATTGACAACATGAATAATTTGAAATAATTGAATCCAAATAAAAAAATAAAAGAAGTAATAAATAAATGTCCCTGTAAAGGTAGTTTGAAGCACCAACTATTTTTTGCTAAAAATAAACATGTTAGAATTGAATTATGTTAAAAATTATTTATGTTTAATACTCTGCAAGTGCCAAATAGTCTTAAGAGCAAAGTATTTAACAATAACACTTTTGAAGTGACATTTCCATTGAGAGTGAACAACAAAAGCTGGAAGGTATAAAACAAGAGACCGAAAGTATTTTGTAATTTTTATTACTCATTATCAGCGATAATGATAATAGAGGTACACACCTTTAAGTAATATTCTCATTTTTAGATTAATCTAATAGACATTTCAGGCTATATATTTAAAGTTTAGTTATACTCGATACTATCTATTCTACTATTAATCCCAAATACAAATGCGCTACAGTTATTATTACTTCATATAGTTAATTATTATTTTTAAAATAGAGTAATATTATTTTGCTAAAAACCAGGTCTCCGTGTGTGTTATTATAACAATTAGTTCTACTATAATAGAATATTTTACGACAACCCAACACTTAAATTATTATACTTTCTAGCTTAATATGACGAGTCAAAGTGTTTGCCTTTTTTTCGGTCAAATGTAGGACATTCTTAGATGATTTTTTTTGCTTTAAAGAGAGATAAATGTGGTTTTATTTACCACACCAACCCTCCAAAAATAATGTGTCCAACACTTGCATATCTCTTGTTTGCTTTATTAATTAAAGAACAACGTACACACATCGTGGAAGATGTTGGGATTCAATGAAAACACAAAACCGAAGTTAATTTATACACCTAACATATAGTTACGATAATGAACACCATGTTTAAACCCGTTTCTAATTACGGTGCTTTGCTTACATAAAAGAAATTTAGAAATATGTTATTATGAAAAGGCACATTTAAGACATATTTAAAAAATAAATAGAAATCAAAATTTGTGGTTACTTTTCCTGAATAAGAAAGGCCCTCTCTACCTATCATTATCATCATACTAAAATTTGTTAAAGCGAAATTATTTTCCTTCAGCTTCTCAACCCCTTTAGAGACTTCCCTGATTTTTGTCATTTAAATCTAAGTGACTTTTTGAAATTTAGTAGTTGTTTAGAAGTTTTATATATAGGTTTTTCGCATGTCTTCAGTGCCGTGCCAAATTAAGACTCGTGTGATTTTCTTAAAACTGTGAAGTGCGATACCTGCATTCATTAATCCTAATTTTTAACATTTGAAATGAAAGAAAGTTTTTAATACTTTTAAGCGTTTTTTTCCAATTTATCGACTCTTTTCGTAGGTCTTCAGAGGTATATTTATGTTGTCCTGAATTTTACAAAAAAAAAGTTAAACCTTGCAGTGCGATGCTTTCTTTTACCGATAACCTTTTTAAAGACGCCGCAGATTTTGCTTAAATATAAGTAATTTGTTGGATTTTTTAAATAAATTTTTAATCTTTTCTTCATTCGCGTATTATATAATAAAGAATTTATAGCAACCTTAATAAAAAAAAACCAAAACAATAATTTAACGCTCGATATATCTGCTTATTAATCCCTCTAGACTCCTTTGATATTTCACATTTAAATGAAATTCGAGATTTAGATATTTTTCTTAAATCTTCAGTGGTGTGGTGTATTAACCTAACATGTCGTGAAGCTTCAAATAAGTCTAAAGTATGGTAGATGGTATCTTAAATATTCAGAGAGGAACATGAAGTCATGAATCCTAAAATTTAAACTCTAGTACAAATCTGAAGCACATTTCCTTCTACCAATAATATTTTTAGAGATGCCGCTGACTGTAAAAAATATATGATTTTTTTCAGCAAAATCGAAATCATGGCCATTGTAGAATACTATTAGCGCATTAATTATAACAGCTTGGGAATAACTACTAATACTAATCAACTATAATAGAGAATTTCACATTCCCGAATTTGTTTTAAAATTATAACACCATTTTGATTTGTAGAAAAATTCCTCCTGCCTCGCCATTTTTAATCGTTATTTTAGATGGTGATGCCTCATTCAAAAGAATTTTGCGCACTTCGCAAATATGTCAAAACTGTAAAAATATTGAATACAATGCAGAAGTTTAAGAAAAAATGAAAATGCTTTTGTTTTAAAAACAATTGCAACGAAGTCGAAATCAACCCACAACACTAACGGTGGTGATTTATACTCAGTTGCAATTGTTTTTGAATACAACGCCATTTTGATTATTCAAAAAATACTTTGCTGCCACTGAGAATCCGAATAGAGAATTGCGATATTTCCTTTTCAAGGAAATTTTGCGCACTCTCCGAAAACTTAAAAATACTGTTTGAGTACATTTTAATATTTGGGGCCAGTTCCGGTAAAATCAAACGTTACAAAATTTTGTAAATTTCATCAAAATATGTTCATTTTGACGATGTCCAAGCTAAAACTAGTTGATTTCTGATTCAGTCGTTTTGAGAGACGTGCAAAAACTATTAGATTGAAATGCATTTCTTTCACTAAGCAAAGCACACGACATATTCTCATAATTCACCTAAAATACGTGGTTTTGTGTGATCATCGACAAGGACAGAAACTGAGAAAAAATGGAGGATGAGGGAGTCAATAGGAGGGACATGTATTTAATTTAAGCACAACTAATGGAACTCTTTCTCTCTTTCTCTTTAAGACACTTAACTAGAATTAACACGAATGTCAATCAACTATGTAGTAGGTAGTATCAGACTTAAATATTTTAAACAAGTTTCAACACGCTTAATAGTTAAATTGCGCACACTCATATATGAATATACAATTTCGAGATATTCGTTTAAAACGTAGACAACAAAAAGGATTTAAATTATGAAATAATATCTTTTGAGCAAGACTGTTAATCGTCTTAGGTAAATGATAGCCCGTCCATTTCGATACAAGAAGACTTGAGTGGTAATTTTTAAAGATATGCCTTTGCGTCCTTATTGAACCTTAAAATTATATAATGAGCTTAAAAAGATCCATATGTACACATTGGTCTAATCTCAAGTCGTAGTAGTGAGTAATAATTATATGTAGATATCACATAAAATTACTTATTAGACTTCTAACGACGTAAACGTAACAAATCCTTGACGTAATCTAAGTGATTCTAAAGCTAAGAAACCTGGTCGATCACATTTTCAGTAGTTGAGAACTTACTTTTATTAAATTATACTGATATCTCTCTAATTAGCTCTTACAATACTTAAGATTTAACTTATTAGAATCACACTTTACTTATGACGAATTTTGTAGTCTCTAAGGAAATATATTTTAGTCGCTAAATCGGCAATTAAAGCGTAAAGTACCCTTACTACTAGAACCTTAAAATTACTAGGTCTCTTTAGGGTTACGCTAGAAATAAAACACACGAGCAAGAAATTCCAAGAGTAAGATGTTTTGTTGTAGTTTAACATTATACAAGGTGATCGTTTTTACTGTTTAAGCATGCGTATCTTGGTTAGTTTAAGGCTAATATAATGTTTTTTTTTTATTTGATATATACCGCCTAAATATAAGAAAAAAATGAATTATTTTTAAACATTTTTTTGTATTTATTCTACCCAATACAGTAATACCAGATTTAAAATCTGATGTTTCGTGTTTCAATAACCACAATTTTTTTAATTTGCTGTTTTAGCCTTATTTTACTAGTTTTGCAGTTAGATTTTGAAGAAAGTGCCGATTTATGGCAATACAACTGCGATTCGTAAATTTTTCTTTTTCACGTATCTCATGTGATATTTTAAAATAATGGTAACATACTTAGCAGTTTAGTCGGAAGTAAGCAAAACCGAGCTTAAACTTGAAAAACGTTCACCCTACAGACTCGTGGGACCAGGACCGAAAACGCATTTCTTTAAAAACCACTAAGTTTAGTGAGTCCGGGCTATATGATCGAAACGTCGGGGCAACTAATCGTTAACTTATATAACATCTATTTCGCTAGTTTTATGAGGAATTGCACTATTAATAGTAAGAAGGCCCTAATTTTGTATTGTTTCATTAAGTTAAATTTAAAACTTATCCAAGTATATTCTCTGTACATCAGTCGATTTGGTCTAATTTTCATTTAGTTCAACTATGTTTAAATTTATCCGATCATAAAATATTACACTAATAGGTCAATAACTTGTAATTAATTATACAGTACAATTAATTCATCCAAGAAACAAATCATTAGTCTTAATGCGTATTCCTTTTATCAGGTATTTAGTCTAAGTTCTAACTATTTTAAAATAAATTACGTTTAATACAACAGTTCTTTTCATTTAAATTGAAATGCTTTTTTAAATGTATATTAATATATTCGTGTGTTCTGTCTTCGATTTCCCTATTTAATTTTTGGTATTTTTGGCGAGAACTAACCATTTATTTGCCTAATAACGCGACAATTCCCTTAACACGCCCCAACTTTCAACTGAACCCGAAGAAATTTACCTAATAACTCGCACATTTTAAGAGTGGCTTAAGTGCAAAGTGTAGTAATCTTTCATATTGTTGTGTGTAGCGTTTTAACTTGATTTCTTGTTTCTAAACACGCAGTATAATTGTATATGTACAGCAACTTTATCCCTCCACCACATAAGAAAGAGAACTTGTGAGAATTGGCCCAAAACGGAAAATACCGTATAAGACCTCGACAAGGGGGTACAAAAAAGGCTAAAACTTCATAATAATTTTACCTTCCAACATCGTCTATAATGGAATAGAAGATTTATTTTCTGGGAGAAAGTTCGATATTTTCAGTGCTTACGCAGAAGGCACACTGGTTATGAAGTAAATAATATAATTACAAAATTCTAATTGTACAAAGCTGTATTACAGACAGAGAATTAAATCGAGCATAGTCAAAAAATAAAGCAAAAAAATTAGATTTAGGTTTGAAATATGAGTCAATTTTGGACAACATGACTTTAAACACATCTTGCAGGTGCGCAATTGCGCATGCTTTGCAAGCAGATTTTAGTTGCAAATTTCCATTTCGTAATTTTATTACTCACTTCACATTCGTTGTTCCTACTTCTGAGTAACCGCTAACAATTCCAAAATTAAATTGTTTATAACGTACAGAATGTTCTACCGAAGAGTAAAAATTTGAACATTGCCAGAACAGGGTGTTCCACTGACGGCTGATGGGTGTTCCACACATTATTTAAATAATGTGACAAGGTTGTTATTTATTAAAAGGTTACGTCAGAAAATACCTTATAGTGATTACAAAAAAAAACAGATGGCGTTGGTTTCGATATTGACTGATGGTAGATCACAAAAATTCATTTTAACAAAATGCGTCAATATACACGGTGTTGTTATCACCCTGTATTTACACAATTTACACAAGAAAAGAAACAAGATCTCGGGTATTTTTTTAAATAGCACCATATTGAAAATCTTTTCCTCAATTCAAAGTAGGTAGTTATTAATTGATTAGGTCTGTTTCCTTAGTACACGTTAAGTTTGGGAGGTGTCGTATTAAGTATACCTTAAAACATTTTTTTTGTTCTTATCAACCTGTTAACATTCCATTTTTAATTAGAGATTTTAAATCTCATATCCTTTCACATTTGCATTTACATTCAGTGATTGGACCAATTTGAGATGCATTACTAATGCTATTTATTATTAATGTTAGTTGTGGAAACTAACAAATCACGGAGTTTTTGCTCCACAAAATAAATATAGGATTATTATTTTTACTTCTTAACTTAAAGATGATAGTTTTTCGAAACAGTTGATTTTAACCGAGGGTCGCCCAATATTTTTTTGGCGAACAATTTTCCCATTTTTCCAAATCACAATTCATCATTATCAACCGATGGACCACCCTGTATTTGCCCGTACAAACAATGTTAAACAAATTCCTCATGCTTCTCAGCTCAATTACTCTAATAAATGCACCCATGAGACAACTTATGATCCAACGATCCATGACCCCCTATGCCTTTTCTTAACGGTATTTCCTTCTTCTGTAAGCTTTCAGGGTCGTTTAGAAATTTAAACAACTCTATTACTTACCGAATATTTATGTAAACATTGTCCATGACATATTATCACGCTAAAATGAAACGTGGGAATTCGATGTGATTAGATATAACTGTGTGAGCAAAATAGTGATCAGGGCAAGACCGGTAAAATAAAATGAATAATAATATGAGGGCCGACTATCGTCCAAAGTATTGTGACAAAATGAGTGTTCGAGTTTTCTCCGACTGACAGACAGACAGAAAGGGCCCACGTAGGCTTATTTCCTTAAAAACTCGCTTACTAATAACATACACATAAGGTAGATATTTAAGTTTATTAGAGAAGAATCTATAGTCATTTAACATAGATCACAACCACTTAGTCCGCTTATATATTTTTAACTATTACAATTACTTTATTCGTATCGGGTAATATACTCTAAAAAGGATTAAGTCTTTTGCTTCTAAACTAAAATTATCTTTATGTAATAAATAGGCAATTCCTTAAATGAAAATTATCGTAAATATAAAAATATCTCAACAATGTTAAAATAACGAATTTAAAAAAAATTAAAAGTCGGTATATTGATCAATAGTTATATACTTCAGTCGTCTTCGTCGTTGGCAGCTCCAACTGTATTAATTAAATCGCAAATTTAGGCGAAATTGTTCAGAATATCCTTAAGAATAATCAACAATTAAAAACAGCAACACGTTAAAAAGACTCCTCTAAAAACAATATTAAATTCGGAACGTCCTATTTGAAAATACAATTACACCCCAGATCTAAAACATGATATTCTTACCGATTTACGGTTTCACCTTGAAATGGGACATGGTTGTGCACTATTTATTTAGTCACACAAAATTATATCAATTCTCACAATAATAAGTAATTTGTTCCAAAAAGCTTGTGACAGTTAGGACTATCTGGCCGGGAATTGGAGGTTAAAATAAAAATAGTTCTTGAAACTATACAGTGAAGAAGATAAAATGATATTTACTATTAATTAACCTATATTTTGATAACCAGAAACGACATCTTGTGGTGAAATTGTTTAATTTATGGGGTATTTAAGAACTCTGTCAAATTGCCATTTCGAAATTGTTATCGAAGGTAATGTCACTGTCACATTGATACTGACTGCAATGAAGCTCCTTTCAATAGCAATTAGCTTATTGACCTACCTATACAATAAATTAAAGAATTTCAAATAAATGCAAAAACGAAATTTTTCAATCTTGAATTTACCTCCTACAGCACTGACCATTGTTGAATTTCAAAATTCAACCTTTCAGAATTTAAAATGGTGCCAAATTGCTACTTTGACATGGTGCAAAGGCACTGACACTTTAACAATGAATTTCGTATGACATAAATACTAATTCAAAGTGGCCATTGGGAACTATGCCACTGACGGTGGCATTTTTCCGAGTGGCCATTTTGATTTAGTACTACTACTTCGTCTTGGATTTGGAAACTCAAATTGCCACTGAAGGCGCTGCGAAGCATGAACAAAGCTACGTTCAGTCGTAATGGCATTATTAGAATTACTCGTTTTGGACAATCCGAAATCAAACCAACATTAATATGAATCTCATTCATTTTTGGAATATCAAAATGGTCGTTTATACGTATATTTGTGTATATATGTATATATAACACAAATTTTGAAGTAACAATTTGACAACGTCTTTAACCCCGTTTAAAAATCATAGTCAATTTAGCGACCGTTACCTGGCAATTCTTACAAACATAAAATTATACCACTAAAGGGTATTATTTTAAAAGTTCCTTCGTTCCCTTTTCCTTGACCCGTAATTCAAGATAAAACCTCAACACGTAGATAAAAATTTTATTAAAATAGGAGAATACTCTTTACCTAGTATATTTTCATTTACCTACAAATAATTATCTTTACTTTGATATTACTTCTCTAAAATTGAAGGGCTAGGCGTCACTTCGATTTTTCAACTTCCCAATGGTAAAAGACTAAAATAACTATTATGTATCTAAATTATAAACAAAAAAACTCGATGCACTGTTGACTTGTTTAAAATTGGCGGATATGAGAGACAACCCTGGATTTAAGAATTAATTCAAAAAAAGGCGCGGACAGTCCAACTCAAAGCAAATGCCTACTTTAAAAGAAATTTTTTTCACGTTTCTTTTGCCTGATCTGGAATGTGATTCTGTGTACTGAAATAACCGGTATGAGGTCAAATTTTGAAAAGGAAATCGCGAGAAAGCCTGCTAAAGTACGACCGAAATGGTAGTTTTCAAATTTGGCAGCGCATTAATGAATTTTAAAAAATGGATCCTTGTGAGCGCAAAAATTCAGCAAACTTGTGAAAATTTTGACAATTGTGGCAATGGTCGCTTTTAGTTAAAATGGTAATTAGGCTGTCATTTTAAAGTTATCGCAAACGCAGAAATGACAGGTGTAACGCAATTACATTGGTGGAAAAACGCCCGTTCAACGAATCTAAGTTTTCCGAAAAACTACAGTAATGCTGTCGCCATGAGGATCCGCCATGGATGCGCAGACAAGCCTAAAGGTCACCATCATCGCGCATATCTTACAATAATCATTAATCAATAGTCAATAAGATATGAGGTATTTTTGCTTTATATGTATCTAAAATGATTCGATTAGAATTACTTCAACAAGTGGTATTTTCGTGAGCTGTCAAGTCTTATGTTAAAATTATGTAGCGTCGAATCTATTAAAGTTATTCCAACTTTAAAAATTAATATAAAGGTCTCGCTGCGCTGCTGAAGGCAGATGCTTTCCCGCTGTAAAAATATGTAATGGATATATTCGGCTGACAGTGAGAAACAAATGAGTGAAATTAAAAATTTAAAGCATACTTTCATTTACCATGTGGCGCCAATGTCAGTATACTAAACTGTTGGATGTTAAAAATTTAGCACCCCCAATAAAACATGTGTTCGATATATTTTAACTTTCTTATAAATTTAGCAATAGAAAGAGCTGGTAAAATTGCAGTTAGAGTTATGACATTTGTCTTTCATTATTGTCGAAATGTCAGATGTCAATATGAGGTTAGAGTTGGCAGATAAATATATTTTTCACAATTTACGTTTCCGTGTTGTCATCCGGATAGTGCAACCTATTAATCTAACTGAAGAATTTCCAACATCACTCATTTGTTAAATCGTATCTCTATTGATCATTATTTATACAGGGGAAAAACATTTACTTTTCGTAGCAAATTGAGTTTTTTTACAAATTGGAATAAATGCTACAAAATTTAAACCAGACATCTAATAATACTTAAAAATAGTCAACGCGGCAGTAAGAGGGCACCACTTCTGTCTGTCTGCTCGGTAGTCGCTCGGCATGCCTGCTCGGTGGACCACGTGACCCGGCGCTTATCCGCCGTTGTTAATAGATAGCATTTTCTTTTACTTATATACCTTAATTTATAATAGTTACACAACAACTAATACCCCTAAATTCTGTTTAAATATGAGACGAACTTACGGATTTGTTACCGGTGCCGTCTATAGGTGTCTAACTGATCTACAAGCTAGTAAAGAGTCGGTTTGTGGGCTTTACCGTTGCTAAGTTTTAGATTGAAAAAACAACGACAAAGCCCCATTTAGTCGTCTGAAAATTGCGATCAGTGAGACAGCTCCACAACGGCGGCCGAGACCGTCCTGACGGCCAGTCCGGCGCCGGGGACTGCCGTAGCGGCACCTTGACCATCGATAGGTTGTCATGACGCCGGCCACTCCTTGAAATCAGGGAAGTGTTTCCCACCTGTTGGTTGCGGAGCGCCGCTGGAGTATCCGCCGGTCGAGTCGGCGCCGTACGGGGCCGTCGAGCGGGCTGAGTAATCGGAATAGGACGCGTAAGCGGAGCCGTACGACGCCGGACCGTAGTCCGAGCCCGGCTTGGAGGCGGTGCCGGCGCTAGGGGCGGTGCCAGGCGGCCCGGAAGGCGTGGCTGCGGAAGACTGGCCACCACGCGAGTACACGTCACCGGCCATGTAGCCTGTCAAGGAAAAGAACGGCGATAGGGGCGTGGCCGAGAGACGGAGCGTTTGCTTTGGAGGAGGAGCCGCAAGTGTTTGGTTGCCAATTTTTCAAACTTGATAAAAGGCTGTTTGATATTTGGCAAATTTTTAGTTCTTTTTAGGCATTTCGAGAATCACTGGAACCTTTTAAATCCAGTGGTATTTTGTTGAATAACAGATTATGCAACTTTGCCACCATCCGACGCTGCATCTCTCATAATTTCCGAGACGCCAAAGGTGAGTCTTAATAAGACCCGCGCTGTAGTGAGAAATACAAAATGGTCCACCATGTAGACACGGTGACAAGGAATAGTGGGTATATGGTGATCGAATGGGTATAAGCGAAATTAAGAGACACCGGGATCGGTAAAATTGTACGACCAATAAAACGCTATCTTAAAATGCTTTACTAAGATATTTTCTAACATGACCTGACCATTGGTGCGGACCACCAAATTCGTTATTAATAATTTGAATAACATTAATGAATTACGTGAAAATCAATTCAGCCCTACAAAAAAAAAACAGAATACAAGTAAGCCCTTGAAAACAAAGAAACGTGGGCTATATTGTGGTCTGTTTTGATTTAATTTAACGTTTAAAGGTAAACATAAACTTCTTATAACAGAACATTATTTAAGAGGGATTTATAGTTAATTTGCGAAAAATACAGATTTGTTTGTTCGTGGGCAAAGTATAGAATTGTAACTGCCCATGTTAGACTTTTCACATTCTTCAAAGAATTTTCAAGATTATTATTATTGAGGGATACTGAGAATTTCTGCAAACAGAAACTGACTTAAAATAGAAACTTATTAGAATTTTTGTTTAACCTGAAATGATTTTACTGAGGCTTTTTGGTGAGACTCGACAGCTTTTATGAAGAACACAATTAAAGTCGAAAATGAAAAGAAAAAAATTGTTCATATATATGAACATAATAAAGAAAATAAGTTTATGATGGCGGTGTAAATTTGTAATATGGCAAATAAAAATTAATAACACGTTTTTACATGTAAATGAAGGAAAGATTCATTAGTAAAACGTATTTTACAAATTTTCGAGTTTTCCTGATACATATTTTTCATTCTTTTTTTCTGCAATCATCAGAAGTTTTATAATCTTAAAGCAGGGTTTGGTAAAGAAATATTTGCACAACGTTGAGCCACAATTTTGCCGAACTCGTATATCTTTTAATTTTCGAGATTTTGATAGTACTGAGATTGTACCACCTTGTACATTTTATGTTTTGATTTATCATATAAAAAAATTTTGAAATATAGATAAACATCACAATCTTGTGGGATAAAAGGGAATATTAACACCTCCAGTTTAGGCGGAAGAACCATTTTTATTATAAATTGAAACAGCTCATATTTTCAAATTTCCTGAATTTGCATTCATTTTTAATAAGTAATAAGTTAGCTCGGTAACGTTTTGATATATGAAAGTACCTAGGTCTTGTTTAATGTTTAAAAATTGAATTAAAAGGCAGGAAATCGATTTAAATCCCTGTATTTTTGTGTACTTTTCTTCGGATTTAAGATTTAAGCATTTTATGTTAAACGATATCTGCAAATCCCAAAATCTATTAAACAGACAAACTCCCGGTGCTATTACTCGTTAAATTAAACGATTTAGGATGTCACCTGACCTCCAAAATTTCCGACACCGACTACGAATCAACAAGTACAACTAAAAATTAAAAACAAAAATTGCAAAAAACTCTTTATTTGCTTTATGCGCATGGATACTTTATAATGTGTCTCATTTACCCATCATTATTTTGAAAAACTTACTCCTAAATATTTAAAAAAATCTGGGTAATATATGCGTTTGCAATACAAATACACGGAGAAAACAATGCTAGAATAATCACTATTCCTATGTATGAGTCAGATTAAGATATTTACACAAACATTAATTTATAAATAATAACAGACGATGTTTTCTAAAATACGCTATATCGTTCAAATTTAACAATGTAGCGTATATTCTAAATCACCGTGTATTACTAATTAATTTATCTAGTTGCATGAACCTACGTATACTGCGTATTTGTCGTCAAACCCCCTTAATCTTTAAAGCTTACGCTACCTATACTGGGTCAAGTATAATTTTCACTTTTAATTAAATTACTCTCATACTGATTTCACCATTAACTGCTATCAACTAATTAATAACAACAACAACAAACTCTAATCCTTAGGGTAGGGAGTATCTACAACGTAATTAATTTTACTTCTTATGAGTACCTTAATTTATACAGACTGAATTTAGTCACTTAATGCATTAATCTAGTATTACACATTAAATCACAGGTGAACCTGTATTCGGATTGTAACACAACAACTACCCAGATTGATATTGATCGAACCAATATACGACGAGGTTCTCTAGTTAAAACTGACTCGTAAAAAAAAATTACAAAGAAGGGAGGTCCGGGGAGACCAGGGATGGCTTTTTATGAATCGGTAGTGACGCAAGATTACTATTAACGAGGCCGTAGTAATTAAGAATTCTATTTTTTTTAGAGGATTTGCGACATTCGTGGCACGCAGGATGAATATGAGAAAACTAAAACATATTTGCGGACTCCTCCGCGAAAGCTCCCGACAATTGGCCCACGTTCTCGACCGTGTTTATAACGCTAAGACACCTACCCGATGGTCCCGAAGATCCGCCATTCTGGGGCATGTTCCAATTGTTCCATGAAGCTGCGCTGTTGCCTACATGTACGGAGAGGCCCAAATTGGTAACGTGTTACAATAATATTACGGAGTTAGGGTTAGTAATCGAGGTACCGTTCAAATTCACCTGCGTACCGTCAGGTTTTCGAGTTATTTCTAGTATTAATTACAGGGTTAATGCAATGTTGTAATGCTACGTCATAGAATTTCTAATAGACAATCAAAATCATCAACTAAATGAGAAAATATTTCGTGGTTGTCGTGGAAAGACTTTAAACGGGGAAATTTGTATATGTAACGACTTTTTCTAGAGCGGTACATTGAGAATTAGAAATATTTATTTTTTACTTAGGGTCAAAAATAGCGTAATTGCACTGACAGAATTTGACTTAAGCGAATAAGCCAAATAAAGTGTGCTTTTCCAAATATTTGTATTTTGTGCTGTAAAAATTAATCAAAATGGCAGATAATAATTAAAAGCTTTCAAAATATGTAATAAATACTAGTCACCTTGAATTTGTATCAATTGAATTTACCATGCCACTATGAATTGACAGAATAGGTCGGGTGACAAACCGCGATAATCACTTTTGCATCAAAAGTCGCTCTTCATTAATACTAATAAAGAAGTCTTTTCTCAATAAATATTTTAAAAATTCCTAACGGTTCTGGAAATTGAGAGATACCAAGGTTAGAAAACCTTGAAACTCAACGAATTTTCCAAAAACTTGAAATTTGACCGTTAACGCATTTTTTTTAAACCGTGACATGCTCAAAGAATCTGGGTTTTTTAAAATCAGGATTCTGCTAAAAATATATCGAAACGACTTCCAAGAATTAAGAGAAAGAATACTGAGGATCAATATACTTTTGAGTCTATACGACAACAATCAGTGTCGTAGCAAAGTCTGAAAACGATTCAAACAAAATCAAGAAAAAGATTCATTTCGTCAGTAACAATGAACCGTGAAACTCAGAAAAGTTTTCCACAATAATCTGAGTCGATACCTAAAAAAAAAAATTAGTGACGTTCCGTAACCAATTTGAAAACAATTCAAAACAATATAGTAAGAAAATTCTGTTGACTAATGCACTTTTCAATCATCAATACAAAATTCAGGACAGGTTTGAAAAACAGGGGAAGTTATTAAGGTTAGAAATAATGCAGCGAAAATTCTAATCAATTTGAGTCGACATTATAAAACCAGTTTTGTCCAACGACAATTTAAACCGATGCCAAAAAAATCTAGGAAAAACATAAATCTCATCAGTACCGTTTTGAAACATTCCTGGTAGCTTTGGGAGACGCTATATATGTTAGATAACCGAAAAACAATTTCAACAATTTCTTAAAACCTTCTCAAATTCGTGAAAAATTTCTGACAGCTTCGAAAAACTGGAGACGTCACTAGAATGAGAAAACTTTAGACTTACCGAGAAATATCAAAGAATTTTCCCAAACATGATATGAAAACGTACAGCCGTAGTTGAGAAAATCACAAGTGCCATACCAAACACAGAAGAAAACAATTCCAAAATTCACAGAAAAATATCTGTTCACTAACGCATTTTAGAAAGATTTCTGAAATAGTTTATGTTAATGGGTTTCAAGACCGCATAAATCATCTCTAAAAAGTGAACTTTCAAATATACAAAAAACAGGGTTGCAATAAGTTTAATAAATCTCTTCTTGGGAAAATTCCTGACAACTTGAGGACAAGACGACCTGCAAAACCAACCTGTCAAAAATATAGAAGGCAATTAAATAACAAAATTCCATGTATGGAGCAGATCCAAATATAAGGTGAATAGGCAATTGCTAATAAAAAAGGACGTCAAGAAGATTGTGAAAATTATCGCGTACCTCTTTTCTCACTTCTTTCACATTGTAGATAAAGCGCAAAATCTCTAAAGGACGTGCATGAAGTAATTTACAATGTACAGGATGTCTTATGTAAGCAGGCCACTGAACTTTCCTGTTTTACGGTGGGATTTTTATAAAAAGTAATAGATGGGGTCTATAACATATTATCCGGATTATGAAAACAAATGTATTTAAAAAGCGATAGAATAAAACAAAACAAATAAGGGGGGAAAAACTGACTTTGAAAAAAAAAACGATTTTTTAAAATATTTTTGTCACATGTTGACAATATGCTTAGTAAGTAAATGTTGTAGTAAATGTTTCTATAAGTTTACTTTTGTTATAATGGTTTATACTGGTTAATCCGGAATTTGTCATTGCCAAATATTACTTTTACGAGTTAACCAGAAGTGATATAACAAAAAGAAAGCTTACAGAAATATTTATCTTTGAATATGTTAGGTAAGTGTGAAAAAATTCAAAATCATGAAGTCAGTGGCTTGCTTACATGAAATAACCCGTATGTCAATAACAATACGCGTTCAATAAAAACATATCTTTAGTTAGCCTCAATGAGATTGAGTATTCATTTGTTGTTGAAATAAAGAAATTTGTAAATTATCTCAGCCATACAATTACATTTGCGAGCTCTACTAAAATTCGTTTTTTATTGAACACTTTTAGGTGGAAACAGATAGCTATTATGTCACATAAACTCACGTGATGCCAAAGCAAAATGAAAAATACTGCACTTGTGCACAAATTTGCTTGGTAAATGTCATTTTGTTTGTCACAAGTTTCATCACTATCGCTCATTTTTGTCATTAATGAGACGTGATGGGCAAATTGGAATATAATTTAACTTTTCTTCATATATTATAGTGGTAATTTACTGAATTGACAGTTACTGCCTTACAACCTTAAACTTTTCACAAAATGAACATTTAGAAGATGATAATTTCTTATTGCAAAGATAGTATGACGTCAGATGAGCTCACGGGATGTAACAGCCTCTCTTCACTCCCTTTAAAACAATCCACGATAATATTTTAAGCGCTAAACCACATAAACAAATATTTAAACCCATTTATTAGTTGCAGGATTCCCTGACGCAAGAAAATATTTGTTTTGCTAGTGATTTTAACTCTTTCAATGGGATTGGAATAGCTAAGAAATACACTATAGAAACACTTACCGTAGGATCCGTACCCCTGCTGAGTGGGAGGTCCCCCATAACTGCTGCCCCACTGTGGCGGAGGACCTTGAGGGGCTGGTGGGGCACCCCAGCCCTGATACGAACCTGGCCCTGAAGGTGTGCCATAGCCAGCGTTGTATTGCTGTTGGGGAGAAGTTCCCCACCCCTGTGGAAAATTAATGAAGTTAAATTATCTGGAAAAAACTAGAATATCCTCAAAGAATATTCACTAATTAGTATACCACAACACAAGTTTTGAATGTTTTGTGAATATACTGTAAGCGCTTTCATTAAATGTATTAGGTGTACAACTTTGCTTCCGCCGTTTTTTTTCCGAATTTCGCGATTTTATTGTAAAAAACTAATTATACCTTTAGGATCCAAAGTATTGTCCATCGCTGGCCACTACTTTCTCCCATCTTTCGGGCAGCATACGAATCCCGTGTTGAAAAAATTGGACATCTTTTGAAGCGATCCACGATTCTATCCAATTTCTTACTTCTTCATAAGACCGGAAGTGTTGGTCAGCTAGCCCATGTGCCATGGATCGAAACAAGTGATAATCAGAAGGAGCTAGGTCAGGAGAATATGGCGGGTGGGGTAGGACTTCCCATTTCAATGTTTCCAAGTATTTCTTGACCACTTGCGCAACATGGGGTCGAGCATTATCGTGCTGCAAAATCACTTTATCATGTCTCTCGTTGTATTGCAGCCGTTTCTTTTTCAATGCTCGGCTCAAACGCATTAATTGGGTTCGATAAAGAGCACCTGTGATTGTTTCAGTTGGTTGTAACAGCTCATAATATATTACGCCGAGTTGATCCCACCAAATACAGAGCATGATTTTGGAACCATGAATAGACGGTTTGGCCGTCGACGTGGAAGCATGGCCGGGATATCCCCAAGTCTTTTTGCGTTTGGGATTATCGTAATGAACCCATTTCTCGTCCCCAGTCACAATACGATGCAGAAATCCCTTCCGTCTTTGCCTTGCAAGCAACTGTTCACAAGCGAACAGACGCCTGTCAATATCTCTTGGTTTCAACTCGTACGGCACCCAATATCCTTGCTTCTGAATCATTCCCATGTCTTTGAGGCGTTTTGAGATTGTTTGTTGAGTCACTCCCAATGATTGTGCCAATTCTTGTTGACTTTGACACGAGTCTTCGTCAAGTAATGCTTCCAAGTTCGCATCTTGGAAAACCTTCTTTCTTCCACCGCTATGTTGGTCTTCGACGTGAAAATCACCGTTCTTGAAGCGCTGAAACCACTCACGACATGTCCTTTCACTAATAGTGGCTTCCCCATAAGTATCTGAGAGCATTCGATGAGCCTCAGCAGCAGATTTCTTCATATTGAAGCAGAAAAGTAAAACCTCCCGCAAATGACGAGAATTTGGCTCGTACACTGACATTTTCAATTGCGAATAACTTTATGATGAAGACACAAATAGACTAATATTTTTATGAGGTTATGTTAACAGGTGCCCAAGGCTCCTGCATGCCCACATGGGGTTATTTATTTCGATCATTACTTACCGCTACATACATCTATTCAAAAACGGCGGAAGCAAAGTTGTACACCTAATATATATAATTTTATCAAATTTAGAGTTAGGTATTATTTTTTGTGTTTATGTAGTATGAAACTATCAGCCACTTCTTTAGGGAAGTAGATCAACTTGCGAATTTTAAATAGAAAATTATTTTATTGTTGGAAAAGTCGGAAGATTAGTTTGAAATTTTCCAAAATTTAGGGAAAAGTGTGCAGACGATAGCGCGCTCTTTAGTCTAAATCAAAAATTTTGAGCTCCCCATCTGATTCAATCAATTATGGCACATCCTATAGTTAAAGTTTTCTAAACAGATGGCACAAATTAGAGATATTCCTGTAGTCGAAATACGAAATAACTTCCTACAAACATACCCGAGATAGCTGTAGTTCTAAAATACGGAGTATCGTAGTTAAAGACATTTAAAAAAATTTTTTTATTAAAATGAAAAATACACAACTATCTTAATTACGTAAACTAATGATGCTTCAGGAAGAAATAACTAACAAATAAAATTTGGTAGCTTACCAAATATCCTTGGTTCATGTTGGGACCCATCGGGGCTCCCATATTCATGGGAGGACCACCCATCTGTCCGTTGGGACCTTGCATCATGCCCATGGGCGCCTGCGGTGGGCCCCAGGCGGACGATACATCGTTACCGCCCATCTTATTCACACCTGATCCATCTCTGGGTTCCGCCTTCTTAATTTCAACCTAAAAGGGTTGGTCATCAGCAAAATACAGGAACAGCGAAACAGAGCAACACAGTAAAAGTTCTGTAACTGATAATTAATATATGTATTTAAAAACAAATACCTGTTTTCCGTTTAAATTAACGAAATGCTCTGCAACACACCTATCCACAGAATCGTCATCTTCGAAAGATAAAAATCCAAAACCTGGAACAATTTTTAAACATAATTAGTTGAAAATTGAATAATTTAGTGACATGATGGTATTTTTTTCAGTCCATTTTCTTAAAATCTTTTATGACATTAGACTGATCGTACACCAGAGATGCTTAAACATAAAACATGCTACATGAAAACATGGTGTAAATACTGTTTTAAGACATAACATAATGAATTGAATTTAAATTGACGTGTCACAAAATATCAAATACCAGAATAAAATCTGCGTACACTGCTCTTGTGTACGATACTTCGTGTAACATCCATTTAAATTCAATTGATTTGTGCCATTATGCATCGAAGTAGTATTCCTTCATAACTTATGCTCCATCTTTTGTGCATCATGCATCTTTGGTTCCTACCTATCTGCAGTTGAACTTAGAGGAAAGGTATAATGCATTACAATATTACTTTGAATTGACAAGGTGGTCTTAATTTTTGCAGAAATAATGCAATAATCAATTTTCTATCAAGAAGGTCATGAATACTAATGTTTTAACATCCATTTGCTCAGTTACTATAAATTTTCATTGTTGACAGATTGTAACGGACAGCGAGCATTTGTGTTGGGAAGTAAAATTGACAAAATCATGCCTACTTAATTCACAATTAATTTGGAATGTTAATCAGATATTTATTATTTAATCGATTTCAAAATTTCCAAAACTACATTTTACAGAAAATTGCACTTCAAGTTACAAAGAAAAGTCTCGATGTTTGCAATAAATTATTTCTGTGAGAACGAAAAATTGTAAAGATGCTTTGTTAGAACAAAAGTTACATCACATGTTATGCTTTTAATTTGAGTTTAGTATCACTAAACAAGATGAGAAGAAATTGACTGAAACCGTCATAATTTTATCGATAATTTTCTTCAATGTCCCATCTTGATTCACTCCAATGTACTATAAAATATCTACAGCGGAGGCGACAAGAAGCATTCAATATAGCACAATATTGAATCAACAAACAATTGAGATATTTGTCAAATACAAAATACTGTGCAAACCACGCAATTAACTCATGGTAAAAGGACATTAAAGTCTTGGCTCTGGAAGAATAACATTTTTCCAAAAATCACTCACAATATCCACATCACATTTATATGATATACGCTTTAGATATTTGCTAACTTACCTCTAGATTTCTTTTTTTCCTGGTCGTACATAATAACAACCTCCATAACTTTTCCGAACCTCGTGAAGAAGCTCCTCAGATCAGTCTCGGTCACATTTGATGGCAGCCCCCCCAAGAAAACTTTGGGGTATCCACCGCCCTTCTTAGGTTTTTGCAATGTCCTTGGATTACACGGTTTTGGATCTATTGTCCTATAGAGCAAATATTCGTAAAATTGTGACAAATAGAGGAAAAAATACAGCTTCAAGCTCTAATATTAATATTGAAAGAACATAATGTGACGTATACATTAATCATTATGTTCAGTTGTATACGCTCATTTTAAACAGGATTCGATGGAGATATATCTGCGATAAATGTCATGATATACAGTGTAACTCATTTAAAAACGGGACGCATTCATAAAACTTGTATTTATAGTCCAATTTTGTCAAACTTTTTTTTTGGATTGTAGAATGAGGAAAACTGTAGTTTAGGATAAAATGTCACATATTTGCTACAAAAATCAAAGATTATTTTTACTGCCACTACAAGTGTTTCAGTAATAATGAACTAATGTAAGGGACTAAAGTTGAACTTGTTCGTCTTGTTGGTAACATTATTCTTTTGACAGGAGGTGCGGCCAAAGAATTGAATAACAGTTATCTTAATAAAAATTTTCAAAAATCAGTGGACAGGACGAAACATCCCTCTTAAATGGCCGCCAAGGTTACCAGACTTGATGCCAGTTGACTTTTTTCTTTGAGGCATCTTTAAGCAAAAGATTTTAAAGCTAGCCCACGGTCAGTAGTAAAACTATACGCTAGAATATGCACAAATGGTACCTCCCAACAGCTAAGAAAAGTAGACACCAACACATGAAAAGTCTTGAAATAAACTTAATATTCTTAAGCATATTACGGAAGTCTTTAAGTATACAATTTTATCCTAAAATTAATGTGATCTTGAAGTATTATATGTAACTGTTTCAAATAGCAACATTTTTTTATCGATCATAACTAACGTAGATGTAACTGGTACTACTCGAAAAAAATAAACTAGCAGGTTGTCTTATATTGTTATGGTAGGAATACGTCTTTCAACTATGCGGATCATTCTGAATTTACTAAAATGTGTTTTATATTGCGGCCGGGTTTCAAAACCCCTTGGGCTAACCGGTTAAAACCTTCCCTTTAGATGTTGTAAATGTTCAAAAGACACGGAGTGACCTTTCAATGAAATGGGCTATGTTAAATATTGATCTTCAGTACATTTTCTAAATCTTCTGGCTTGTGACTTCGAAATCACTGCGGACACTTCAGCAATAAGCGTTACTAATATGCTTCTAAAACACATTCCTTCTCCCACAAATAAAATAGTTCAAAGAAAAAACTTTCTATACCACATCGAATAACATGGAATTACCACGTGTAACTTAATTAAATCTTATTTAGACAATTCGCAGTTAGAGATAAGCGCTTCTTATCTGATGTCAAAATTCTACATTAATGCTAACAGCAATTTGAAAATAATAAACTATGCACTTGTAACACATCAAGTAACATTTTCTTACTGTTGAATTGAGTATATTCAAATACAAACTACCTAAATATGCCCAGTTGTGTGAAATGTAGTTGTGTAAAGTTAATTTCTAGGTCAAAAGGAAAAACATGTTATGCTTCCACTGGTTCCCGAAGGAAAACGTTAGGAAGGGTTATGTTGCAAAACTTTGGTAGATTAAAGAAAACTGTAGGCATAAGTTTAGGGACTACCGATCCAAATACATATACTATGCGAGTTTATTCATTTCATTTTCTAGAAAACTATTATTGCCACGGTAATAATTATAAATAAACAGAAATTTAGGTATGGAGAGTCTTATAGCCCTTATTACTGGCTTGTTTGAAAACTTGTTTGGAGGAGGTTGGTACGACTAGGTACCTACTTCCCTAACTATTGTTAGCTTCAGAGTGTTTTCTAATCATAGTTGAAATGTTAGGTAAAATCTCAGGTTATGTTTGTTGAAACATGTTAAACACATATACCATAATAAAAGAACTACCTATATGTTTTAACAACTCAATATTCTAACACACTTTACAATAAATTAAAGGTAATTCAAAAAAGATAACAAAAACTTGAAAAAATACAAAATAAATATGAAATGTGAGGTTTGTGAACTTTTGTTGTTGTGGCTACAATTAGTTCACATGTTACATTTAAATAATAAAATTAGGTAATGGCAGTTAAATTACAATTAATGCTATAGATCTATTGAGAATATTAACATCATCGATTATTGCCTTCGAAATCTATGAACAGCTGCTAACTGCCTGTGTAATCACAGCTGCGTCAGGAAGGCATTTTTTTTCATTTTTTCAGCATTCGGCTTGGTACAGTTTCAAAACTTTTTGGGAATCCAAAAAGGCGCAAAATTTTTATTTTGTTTATATACAGAAAGATCATTTAAATTTCACATTTAGTCAACTGAGTTTGTTGAAATAAAGGACGTATGTTGACAAAAATAAATAAAACAACATAACCTCACTCGGCTCCTTTATCAAAAATTCATTTTAACGTCATTTTGCGGCATATAATCAAGCTACGACCTACTTTTTATCTTTAATTTCTTTTGTGTAAAATCCCACAGCTGGTTAGATATGAAATTTAAATCTCATAGTATGTCTCAGCCTCAATTCAGATGATGAGCTCTTAATTTAATTGGCAAGATAAACTTTGATTTAATGAAATATCTTCACCTAAAAATTTTGTATACAAAACTTTATATAGGAAAAGATTTGATCGCATTTCATTCTAATAAGTTTGTAATTATACCATTTAGGTATCTTTAACGCATGAAAAACATAAGTAAATGTGCTCAGATGGTAGCGTTACTTTATTGCCAGTAATAAATAATTTAATTTATTTTTGGAAAAGTATGGATGATAAAACAAAATATATCAAAATTATTCTCTGAAATCGACGATTTGTAATTTATATATGTTGATATGAAACTTATCCTGGATTTAAATTCGAACTGAAGTTGAAATTTCAGATTTTTCCCATCGTTTACACATCAAATTTACCATTTAACCACAGATGGAGTTTAAATTAAACCTATACAACTGGGCATGAATACAAAATTTTGCACTTAAACAACTTTTGGAACCCAGAATTCAAAAAGTCGCCTAAATACAAATGCTATATAATTTGCCAGTGTCTAAATTTATACACTCACAGGTTTGAATGCCATACATCACTATCTTCATAAATATTATGAAATGTTGCTAATAATCAGGTTTACTCTACAGATTATCCGGATTTTGATAAGCTAAACATATTTTTAATGTAACTTGTAAATCTCTATTATTTTCATTGAATAAACTCACCTTCCGTCTAACGTATGTGGCCCATTTTGTAAGACTACATTGACATTGGCGGGATCAGCGAAAGTGACGAATCCAAATCCTCTTGACCGGCCAGATTCCGCGTTTTTCATTACCACACAATCTATGACTTCCCCATATCGCGAAAAATACCTTTGTAGGTTGTCCTGGGTTGTCTCCCATGATAGACCTCCCACGAAGAGCTTGCTACGGGAGATAATAAAAAATAAAATAGTCGAAAACCAAAAATTTGGTCGTAATACTCTTTTTCAATAAATGATATTTCCCACTTTTCTTATAAATTAAAAAATTGAATAGTGCGCATAAAAAGGTCTTGATTATTAATTGGAGGATTGTAGGTCGAAAATATCAGTTACAACCCTGGTGTTAACAATTCGAAACACAGATAAAAGTAACTTTGAAGTTACCTTAGCCTTTGCAGGTCTTAACTTTATTTGAGACAGTGGTTCTCAGCATCACCACAAAATAATGCAAATTGTGGCATGAAGGTGCAAAGAGGAAGAAGCGAAAATATTAAGAATACTTATATCAGTACTAAGCATCTCGAATACCTGTGTGTTTTGTTATGAACTCCCTTTATAAACCTTTTTATTTTCGAAGCGTTCTCTACAAAAAAGATTTAAATTCACTTTATTTCACATATATAGGATGTACAAAAAAAGCATAACAGGCCAAACGTATGCTTTTATAAATAGAACGCCCTGTATATTATTTTGAAAATTACATAGACTACATCGAGACGATTCCGATGATTTATGGAGCACAAACTTTCGGCTTTTTGACGGTTATGAGATTTACAGAGTGGACGCAATGCAAGAAACCAGCTAGAAAAAAAGGCCGAATAAAACACCAAGATCTTAAAGCTATTTTATTTACACCCACAAGAAATCAAAATCCAATTTAATCAGTTTTTTAAATTGGCTTGAAGTTAATTCAGATTAAAAAGATCGACATTAGCGCACTCATAAAGTACAAATATGAGAACTCAAGCATTCGCAACAGAAAAGAATCTAAAAATTACTATTTATGATCAATATTAATTTGCGGTGATCATACTATAACGTGTTAATCAGAAAGTGTAACAAATAGGCACATCACACACAATGTATCGTTCGACAAACGTTATTACATTCACAATTCATTACATTACAATACAGGAAAATTAATTAAGCTGCAACTTTCATAGCATTGCAATCAAAGCTACTTTATTTTAATAAAAATAGTTTTAATTGACTTTCACTAAACCTGTTCAAGTGAATATCTAAAAGACGAATTATTATATTCTTATGAAAATTAATAAAAAAACATACCCTTGTTGGTCGTATACGACGCCACATGTATCAGCCATCACGGTGATACATAGACTGCCTAGCCCAGTGGGTCTTCAAATAAAATGTAACGGAATTTTTAGGTTCCTAAGAACCTTGAACTAAGTAGAGTACAAGGGTAGGTAGTAAAAATTTCTCCGAATAAGTACTAAGTCTAAAATTTGCATGGGGAAAGGCTATTTTAGACAAGGTAAAAATGGGTCATAAATCAGTAAAATTTGCAAAGAACCCCATTAAAGACAGGCATTTTGTTGGGAGCCAGTTTTCGAGAACCCATCAACTTTACCGCTTATCTGTAAAACTTATTGACAATGAGATAAATTCGTGAACTAATTGTAAGCAAACAAAACGTGGTCTGAAAGGAGAAACGTTTGGAAATACACAAAATTGAAAGTGAGTTTTCTAATGGGCTTCTTATTTCCTTCCAAATGTAATAGTAATATGCGTCGTTTCGAAGAAGCAAAGGATTAAAAGTTACCAAGAAATATTAAAGTTGATATTATAATGCGTGCCCTAAAATTAGATGGTAGATATTTCAGGAGATGGTTATACGGCAACTTTTTTGCCGTATTACCTAAAATACCTACATCTCAGTTTGAAACGCCATATACAGATCAGCTATAGGGTGAATGTTTTAAAGTAAAATAAAACTAAACTACTTTGCTCAAAATCAGTTCCATTCAATTATTACAGGAACAAAATAAAGCTGCCAATTTTAAAACTATTAATTAAAATTTGATCCTGAAGTGGCGAGTCAAAATTAACACATGGATAAAACACTTATCGACTTATTCGACATGTTGACTTTGACTCAATTCAGGTCCGAATCTCTCTTTTTTGCAATTTGCTTTATTTTGTGGGTACTCATAGCACCCACTTTTATTATCTTTCTATTTTTTAATAATCAATTGCAATAAATCGAATAACCTCGATGGTTCATAAATTGACTGAATCAATCTTTAAAGTTTATATTGATTCTATACGTACAGGATTATCCAACTACCGCTAGTCTATTCTCTTCTAAACTTGTAAATTAGGTTAAAACACGCAAAAGGTGTGACAAAAACACTGATGATTTTTTTTTAAACTAAAATATCAAAATTTTCGTCCAGTTAGTCTAGTCGAAATTGTTCTAAACATCCCAAGTTGCGTGCTTAAGTTTCAGTTGGGATTATTTTTTACATAATTTCTTAAACGTTAAACATAATACGGGACGGAAAACGTCTAGTGTCTGAAATTAGTTTTGCTGCTAAAGTCGGATCGTAGGTAAACGGATGCCATAGAGACAATTAGTTAAATATTAATGTACTTCAAATGTATTAGACCGTCTTCACAAATAACCCGAGCAACCTCTCCGATCGCATATTTATCATTAATTTTGTACGGAGATGTCAGATTTCCGGTGCTTCCTTAGGAGAAAATAATGTCTGAATGTGCCATACCCGTTCGTGAATAAAAAAATTTATAGGGAATGGTTCTTGGGTTGTGGTGCTCCCTTTAATGCGAAGCAGAATTCCTTAAAACTTTTGGGATATATTTATAGACGTTTCGATGCTGATTGGCCGAGTGTTTACTCGTCGCACCACATGATTCAGACAACTAAATCCTAAAAGAATTCAATAAATACCATGCCAAAATTAAATTCACACTTAAATTGAACAAAACAGCCAAATCAATTTTCTTCACCTCACCCTTCATAATAAAAATGAAGAAATTAAAATAGCATGGTACACCAAGCGTACTTGGTCTGGGAGGTGATGCAAACATTTGAACTCAAATCACTCTTTGTCAGCTTGTCTGGCAAAAGAGTAAACTTTATTTTCAAAACAAAACCGCACAAATTCTAGAACAAAACAACTAGGAACTACCTCACTATTCCTTATGTGTCATGCCTTTCGGAAAAAATTCACAAATAGTTTTTTCTCAAAAAAAATATTTATCAGTTTTATGAGATAGCATTTACTAAAACAGCACTTTAGCAAACCAATAAGACCTACAAACAAAAAAAGTATTGAGGTATATGAAATTTGTGCAATAGTGTGGCCAAATCAATCAATATGTAAAAATCTAATTAACAGACACAAATTCAGTAAAAATAATCCATAACAAGAAAAAAAACTTTTAAGCCATCCATGTACGACATAGTGTTTTAGGAATTTATGTTTTTCTTTATGTACGGGATTTTAAGAAACGTTTTCTCTTGTTTTCAGTTTTTAAAGCTTAAGTCTTCTGAAAATCGATTATTAAAATTAAGTTAATGTTGGTTTGTGCGGTTTATTAAAGCAGTCGGATTATTTTTATTGTATTTCATTTAATTTATTATATGTTGACTATTTTGGCGAATGCAGATTCCATTACAATTTTTTGCAATTTCATATATTACATTACTTTTTTGTCTGTAGGTGTTTTAGATTTCAATTTCTTGAAATGCTGTTTTAGAAAGTTGTCTCCTTTGACATTGGTACCGATACTTTCCTTTAAAAGTATTACGAATTTTTCCTGAATTTTCTATTGCATGAAAAACTAGAACCCAAAAAGCAATTCTTGTGTTTTAATTATTAAAAAATAAATATAGTATGTTCAGGTTTTAGTTTGTTCTAAGAAAGCATTGGACACATCACTCCCATATAAAATTATTAATTTGAGGATGCACTGATTATTTAAGCCGAACTTAAAATGCCACGACAAAGGTCGCTACATTTTGAAAACTGTCTAATACATTTCAAACACATTAGTTTTTAATTAATTGCATATGTGGCAGCCATTCGCTTATAATTCTACCTTAGCACCAAAATAATTTCAGAAATTAGATATTGCCATTGTTATGTTTACCATTTAAGAATAGTTTCTTAAAATTTCTCCGATGAAAAGAAACATTGATGTATTTCTTTTGTGTACGTGACAAAGTCAATAAGGGCTGATAGATGTCATGGCAAATTTACCAAAAGAATAATAGAAAACATTAAAATAAAGACATATTATTGGTCAACTTCGTGAAAATGATGTTTCTGATAAAGCAGCTAGTATGTTAATCTAGTGGTCCTAAAAAAATTATAAAGGGAGAAAATATTCATTTCATTATTAATGTTTGAAAAAACATACACACACCAAGAAAATAACCGGTAGGTACTTTTGTGGAGCATTCGTTTTGAAAGGACGTTGTAAACGCATAAAGTGTACTTAACTTTTGCAGAATCTAATTCACTTTGAGATAAGATATCAAACAGAGTAAAGGATGAAAGCATGGTAGCATCCATTTGGTAAAAATTATATCCTCTTATGAAGCGACTGTAATGTTCAAAACTTTTGCAATATCTTTTATATTATAAAATGGGGAATCCTTGTCTTATTAACTAATATATAAAATCATTGCTAAAGGTTTCTTTCTTCCAATAGGGGGACACACCCAGAATGTCCTTTATTTTTTATTTGAACTTCACTTTGTAATAAATATACATATACACAAAATAATTTCTTATATTTACTCATTATGAATTTTCTCTGCTTTTTTTGTATTATTTTAAAAACAAAAAAAAAACATGTTTTTAAATTTATTATCTTAACAGTTTAATGTTAATTGTTATTGAAACAATAATTCTATTATATCAAAGTAACTGTTTAAAGAATATTTATTAGTTCCAGCTATAAATAATTGGTTTCAAAGAAAATGCAAAATGCATTTAAGAGGCTATGTAGGTCTTGATGCAAAGTTGATCTAGATTATAAAGCAAGTATTCGGCATCACTTATTGCTGTATTTTTTTAAAGCTAATTGACACAGAAATAGATTTATAAACAAACAAAAGTCTAAAATGGCTCCATTATGTATTAAGTAACTATTATGAATCCAAACAGCTATTGAAACGAAATATAATTTAATTTAGAAAAAGTGAAAGTTAATCAACAAATTTAAAAACTGGTATGTGGATAGAAAATAAAAAATTAAGAAACTTTCTTTGTGGTGAGTTTTCCACATTTTCAAGAATAATAGCAAATTATTTGTTTTTTTGTAAAAAAAATTGTGATTTAATTGCTATAAACATGTTTTTTGGTTTGGTAAGGCAAAATCAAAACTTATTTAAACTCAAAAACAAAATGAACAAGATTTCCCATATGATGCCTACTTTATGTGTGATGCTGTATGTATATATCTATACATAGACATATCTATATTATATATATATATATATATATATAAACATATATGTATGTTTATCACAGGTATTTAGAAAAATTTGAATTTCTGTTTGTACCTTGAAAATAAAATATTAAAAAGAGCAAAGCAAAAGAGGAAGAAAATGTAAACTGTGGCAATAAAAATAGGGAACAAGCAGGGCATTCCGTTCTTTGACCGCTTGATATGTCTAGCTTGGGGTCGGTGAACGGCGATTTTGGTAGAGTAGTCAAAACCGGTATCAAACCATAACAAGCTGGAAATTGGGAAGAATGGTGGTCGAAATTCAATAAAATCTGGAAAACGGCCACGTTGCACGACAAAGTCGGCCTTTCCGGAAGGTTTTGGGTCATATTGGAAAGGAAAGTGTGCGATTGAACGAGGTGCGTACACGGCGTGACCTATAAAGCAACCCACAAAAATACCACTAAATACAGATAAATACCCCTTTTCGTCGTCGTCCATCATCTCGTGCTTGAGCCTCAACATTCGCATGCTATTTCAAGCCCCCGTTTTATCAAATTAAGCGATATTTACGACCGGTCTCGTGCACAGCATTCACCACGTATCACACAAAAATGACGGAACGAGTACTGCAATGGCAGCTCGCCGACTTCCGTCAATTTTTCGAGTGCGGCGCCACCGCCACTTTTCGCGCATAAATTCTACTTACCCGTACTCCAAGTCCTCCATCATCTTCGTTTTATTGCGTTTTCTCTCGGATTACTTCTTATTCTAAACTTAAAATTAATTAAATCTAAAAACTAGCCTAAAATAACTAGGGCCTGTGGCGAAAATAAACACAGAAGTGAGGTGTCTCATACTCGGCGGTGAAGAGGGGTTTTCGCTTTTCTCAGCGACTCCATTTTTGGGCAAGAGAGGGGGGAAATGGAACACAGATCTTTTTATTCTTTTCTAGTCTTTTTTATTCATCATATAATCAGGTTCTCTAGTCATATTTATAATATGTTAACTTCTGAGTATCCTCAAATACTTTCGTTATTCATTTAATTCATAATTGTTAACATTTTTCTTCATTTAAAACTTTGATTTTAAATAAAAGACAGGCAACCAAACATACACTCAGCTACTGGCAACAACGCAATTGTCTGATGACTTTGATGTGCGACATCTGTTAAATGATTCATTATGCACTACTTTGTCATGCAGTAAAATATGGCAACATCTAAAAATTACAGTTTGCAAGCTTACAACGTTGACTCTGCAAAGGCGTTCTTGAAATGTTCCTAAATTGCTACTGAACAAACTCATATAACATTCCAATTCTAATTCTGGGTAAAAATGCTTAGACAGATAACTCTGATTTTGCTCATTCAGGAAATCTGATAAGTAATATATGACATTTGAGTTTAAGTTACTCAAATATGGAATTATAGACATGTTATTGTTTCGATATGTTGAGAACCGACATTTTAATAAAAAATTTAAAAAAAAACTTTTACCTAGTTAACCTTTTCGTAACTTCTACCGCATGAAAGATAAAAGTAACGACAATCAGTATTTGGGGTACTCTATCCTACAACTCCATTGAATCAAAAATATCGATACGTATGTTATCTGTATACTAATACGTCAACTAAACATATCTATCTAAAGAAATATGTAAATCCTTTCTGCGCCATCTACACGTAAATAGCTAGACTAGTCCTTGTTCTGCAGAAAAAAAACCTGCATTAACATATCGTTATAGGTATCTATATTATTGTTAATGTAAGAATTAAAACTCAAATTATAGATCGCTGTAGCGGTTTGTAGGTATATGCAGTTCTATTTTTTGAGGAAATTCAACGCTAGAAAAGAAAACAGAAAAAGGGAAGGTGAACGAAATAAAACAATTATTTATTAAAAAGATTATTTTATATATTTTTATTAAAAAGAATTCATATAGCACATTGCATTTTGTGTAATTTTGTAGAACAAGCTGATCTTTACGGTAATCTATGAACGGCCTGAACGGATTTATCAATGTTTAATTTTCTCTCTTTACTTTAACAATACGTTTCGTTAATCTAGAATTCTGGCCTTATTATGGCAGAAAAAACAGATGTTAAACATCGAAAGCTGTAAGACCGATGTATGTGGTATTAGCGTTTAAAAAATATGTATTTTTGTGTTTAAGTAACTGAAATTTTTGGATCCAAATTTTCGTGATTGAAAAAAAAAATCCAGCTTCGTCAACCAAATGGCGTACATGACAATATGTAAATGAAGTGAGAATTGAGTTTCTCCGACTTGAATATTTGGCTTCGCAGTCCACGTACGATACAGTACTGATATGTTAAGGCCAAAAATCGAATCTGAGAACTTCAATTTATTATATCAAATATGTTCGTGATATATAATTCATAGTATTTTCTAGATTAAGTAAAAAGCAGAAATGTATAGGCCGAGAGAATCATTATAAATTTATTAATGACATATACAAAAAAGTATAAATTCAATAAATGCATTAACAATAATCAATAACAATTATATTGTGGCTTTAATATGGAAATAAAAATCGATTAGTAGTAATAAACTAAAGGGAATGTTTCAATTTTGTACACGGTAGCACAAATATACAGAAGTCAATAATTTTCAAAGACGCTTAAAAACCTCTTCGACTAAAATTGTCGTTAAAAACTGCCTGGGGAAGTGGGGTTGAATTGAAAAATCATTTATTTTGAGAAATAACAGTAGGTATCCGTATACCTGTAGCTGTTACTGTTTTGACATTGACGTTTATACCTCATTGAAGGATTTGTCCTTCTCCAAGTATCAACCTTCTTTTTAAAATATATGGGAAGAATTTTATTTGCGACCACACTCTGTATATGTATTTTTAACTTCGTAATTATTTCAGAACCTTTTACTAACCCTGTATATTAAAACTATAATTTCATTGGCATCTTTTAAATGCCTAGTAAATCCGACTTGTCAAAAAATGTGCTAACAATACAGCGAAATCTAAAAAAATCATAATTATCGCGCCGTTTCTGTATTCAACCATTTTTTCAGTTTTTATTTTTTAAATAATATGCACTTTTTTATTAATAATAATTAATACTATTTCCAGTATTTTGCCTTAAAGGCATAAACTTTAAAACTGTACAGAACGAGTCGAGGATAACATTGCAATAATTGAAAAGTAAAAACGTAATGATAATAATAATTATTATTCACAACATAACTATTGATAAGTACGTACATTTAAGTCACAGAAAGCTCCTCTTCTTTTCTCTTCTTCGCATTTGCGATTATCTAAATGGTCTCTGTTCTAGCAAAAATAATACTTTTACTCAGGAATTAATAAATTTGAATATGGTTTTAGCCTTATTTTAAAGTACAGAAAAATTAATTTATTAAATGTTTTTATTTGCCACTCCATTCGCTGACACGTCCATTATCGAAGACCAAACATCTTCTCGGCAATGGAACCAGTTTTCCTCTCTTCATAATTTCCATATTTTCTCCCGAAAAATATTGACATTGTGATATGAAGTCTAGGAGTACTGTTCCTAATTTCTTGCTAGATTCCATGAGTTTTTCCAGGCTAGATCACAAGTAACAAAGTGAGGTCAAATGAAAGTTCTGTGTAAAAACGCTGCAATGGGAATGTTTCAGATCAGTTGGCCATTTTTTTTATAGAAAGTACTTTTCCCTTAATTTTTTTCTTGCCAAATTACAGTAAAAATTTTCCGGAAACTTTTTGATTTTTATATCTTCTTCCGTATTAAACAACAACCCAAATTTGGGTTTAATTTGCTTTTTCTTTGCTTACCTTTCTTCCTCGGCTAGACCTCCAGAAATTATTGCATCGCAGATTTTTGTATTTGCATCAGCATCGAATAGTGGGACACCAAAATGGCAGTCCAGTATAGTCCAATTCTGCAAAAGAGCCTGTTTCTTAGAAACATGTAAGGGAACATAGTTTTGATAAGCCATTTGTTGGTTTTAGCAAATTGGCTTGCCATAAACCATACTATTTTGCGTTCCAAGTGATTTGAGTTGTATAATAAATTTTTACAAGCTTCTAGGTCATAACTGTTCAATATTATCTAAATAAAACTAAGATTTCTATTATAAAGAAATTATAATAATTCAGTGAGACTGGTAACGAGAAAACTTGTTAAACATTCTCACTTCACCGGGGAAAAAAGCAAATTCTCGACAGAAAAATAGATATAGTTATTCTATATTTTTGGATTGAAAAAATTGTAACTCTTGAGGCGACCACTTCGACGTCATAGATTGATAGACAGTGTACCAAAGCTCTTGGAAATTTTGGACAATATTTAAAATTAGCATTAAAGCAAAAGGGAAATCTGTTTTTGTTGTATTTTTCATTTTGTTTACATTTCAGTTTATGCTCTTTCTTATTATATTATATTTAAATAAAAATACGACTCTAAAACTAAAATTTTTATATATATTTTTATAGAATAACTGTTTTGTTTATGTATCAACACCTTTCATACCAACTAAGCGAATCCTACAGAGTCCGATATGCAGTTGTGAGGTTTCGCTCACCAATTGTCCTACCAGGACACCTCCCAAAATCAAGGTAACAAAAAATATATTGGACATTTTTCGATCCTAATTACGTCTAACCCTGTATAATAAAGAAAAAAACATACCCTGATAGATTCATCTTGATTCGCAGTCTTCACTTTCGCTTCTTCAACCTCCTCCTTTGTAGGAGCATCTTCGAGACGACAAAAAATGCCGACGTGATCTTCGGTTGGGCTCAAAAGCTGCTCTACAAAATCTACGCGATCCAGTGGGGCTACAGAAGTCTCCGTCGCTTTATTATCTAATTGGTCCAGTTCTTCTTGAAGCAAAGTGGTACAGTCTTGACTACAGAACATTTTTTGTATAAAATTAGATTTATTGAGAGCTTAAGATTCAAATGTTTCAAAGGGTTAAAAATTACATGTAGCCGATGATAATCAAACACTCTCGAAGATTTTAACTATATTCGATAGAAGAAACAGTTGTGCAACTTTTAAAATTGACATGAGTAAATAGATTTTTTATGTAACAAAAATTATGATTTAAAAAAATTACAAAGTTATGTTACACATAAAACGTATTCACTACCAAGTCTAGAAGATCATAGTGTCTAGAGATAAAGTTATTTTAGTAGTTTTTATAGTTGTTTTGTATTATTTTTATAGCAATTGTATGTAGGAATAAGTAGACACAAGAAAATCAAATCATATATGATGTGTTACGTAACGGTAGATGATAATAGTTACTAAAAGATAATAAAATATATGCATATAAAAACTTCTGAAGGGTTATATAAAAAGTAATATTCATCATTAAGTCTTGTTAAGATTTGGTGTTAGAAATACTACTTCGTGTTTTGTCCTCTAGAAGAAGCATTAATCTATTTAAATTTCGATGAGTTTGATTTACATCGCCTTTTAATAATTTTTAATGCTACCTAGTAAACCCATTTGTAGGCGAAGACCTTTGGCTTCCACCTTCCACTGGTGTAACTGCAAAATGAGTCTCAACCGGACTCTGCAACTTCAATTCAACCGCATTTATTTTATGTGAAGTAACTTTTTCACTGGAAATGCTCCTGGGTTCCATTTTCGCCGGTTTAATGCCGCCCGGATGAGTGGATTTTGACGATTCTGTGAAGAAATCTCATGGTAGAAAATATTACTTCTGATTTTCAGCTATTATAAGCTTCCTACCTCGTAAATGAACCTGAGACGCTTCACCCTGCGGCCTGCCGAAATCGAGCACGCCAATATTGGCGAATGTGAGGTAACCGCAGTTGTGATGGAAATCTAGTAACTCGCTTAAACTAGAGATTGCTGGGTGTTTCGATAGTGGGAGGTTGACTTCCGGATTCGGTTTTCTACAAGAAATGAGACTGTGAAGATTGTTTTTAATTGATTATGAGAAGTACAAATTTACGAAATAAATACAGATGAAAACCACAATTTTTTTTTTGTTACTCACCCAATTTTTGATGATGTGGAGGCAGTTTTAAAGGGAAATGGCAATATTTCCGTCTCGGCTGCTTGGTGCACTCCGAAACCCTGAATTAATACTGGGGCAAATTGTAAAGAGGCGTTTACATATAAAATATTGCCTATAGGTATCACAGCCGGTTCGTGTAGCCAAGAAGTTAACTGCAAAAATCAATTAAAATTGAAATAATTCACTTCCTTGGTTTTACGACAGATAGATGTTTATAGATAGTTTATTCATGTAATAATTGTAACGTGCATGTTTATAGAAATTTCTCCATTTCATCGAAAGCAACTTCAAAACTGTAAACTGGGTAGATGCTTCGTATAAACACGTCAAATATTGCATAATTTTTTAAGGTTGGTAGGAAATTATAAAAATAACAATTTTTTCCACAGTGCAAAATTTAATTTTCACAGAAATATATTTGTTGCCATACCAGCAAAAAAAGCCTTAAAAATATATTTGATATTTTTAAGGCTTTATACATACACATTTATATATATTTATTTTTTATAAGCAACTAAAAAAGATACAGATTTACCTACACTGAATGAGTAAACTTTCCAAATTATTCCAAAGTTAAAAACTGACATTGATTGCTTCTGTAAATGTATCATCAATTCCTTCATTTTTCAAAGTAGACAGCGATTTCGCCAATTTTTCATTTTAAATGTAGTCGAAATTGATAAATAATCATATTGACTTCCTGCAATTATTCAACATATGTATTTGTCAGAAGTATTGTGAAGTTTATTGAAGATCGAAGACGATTAAAAAATGTGTAATTTTCCCCAAATTGCAAATGTCACTTTTCCAGATAACGCTCTTGTCATTTTATCACCATAATGTTTCCTTGAATATACTTCAAAAATGTACACCTCTTTTACAAAATATCATCGTGCAAAAATATTTTTTACGCAACGCACAATTATAATGTTAAAATTTCTCCATTAAAAGACTCTGGCCAGAATGAAACTCACCAGTAATCTAGAGAATCCCAGAAACATTCTAGGCAAACGCTTCAGTTCTGTTCCTTTAGCCAATAATAAACTGGGAGGACCGTAACCTGTGATGTAGTAGAGAAACATGCGAAACCATAGACTGTTGATTTCCGGATTACTCGGGCCTAATAAGGCAGGAGGCATTATTGATAATGGCGATATTCTCACCTATGAGAGACGAAAAAATAAAATTATACAAAGATTTTGTTTTTTTTTTATGAAATTGAGAACTATTTGACATTTCAACTATAAAAAAACTAAATTCTCTAAGGAAAGACATTTTCTCCTATATAAATAATAGATAGCAGTGACGGAATTTAACAAATCAGTGAGGTTGAAAATTTAGTAATTGTTAAATTTTATTAGGCATGTGCTAAACTTATAATGGCAAATTCAGTGCGCGATCAGTACGGCACTATGGTCAGAGGAAACTATCAATGGCTGTCTAACATGTTGCCAAATGTCATAATAAAACGATGCCACTAGAAAAAGTTGCCAACATTACTATAGGTCTGAATTCGCCATAAATGTTTGGCTTAATGAGTTAGATTAGAAATTTGTTTGATGTTTGCTGTATTTCTAACCCCACTTACTTGTTAAATACTGTCTCTGTCCATTATTATTTGGATAGGGAAAAGATATTTGCTTTCCAAAATAAACTGAAATTTTTTAATAACACGCAACTTCAGTAAAATACGCACTTCTCTGGCAATTGGCGCCATAGTAATCAGAAGTCGATATTTTCGTTTCAATAAGCGTTGACAAGCGGCTTCGTCCAAGGAGTTCAAACTTTCGAGGCGGATTAAGTCCAAACCAGGGCCACCCAACTTACGCAAGGCTAATATCGTCGATCTAGAATAAAGACCGTTAGAAAACTTATGAAATATATGGTAACAAATTTTGAAATCTTAAAAAACTGAAACTTTTAAAAGGGGTGCCTCTTTAGTAAATTTACAATCTTTGTATTCTTTATTGGCGTTATGATGTTTTTCTGAATAATTGAAAACGATTTCATACCAAACAAAAAAAACTCAAACAAATCAAAAAACATTCACTATACCTTAATATAACTGCATGATCAAAGAATCTCCGGGCTTCCCCTTCTCCATCCGAATCCATGGCTGACACTTTCTCCAACTCTGCCAAAAAACTGTCAAGGCCCTCATGCTGCAACTTGCCCACTTCAAACATGGTAACAGCGTGCCGTTTGAGCCCCGGAGACAAGTTGCCCATCATCAAAAAAGCAGTGAGGGCCGAGTCAAACAAAAAAGCCACTCTTAAGCCTGCTGACTGGTTATTATTGTGGTTGGAGTTGGGGGAATTATTTAAGCTATCTGATGGGGGAAGTTCAGAGGAAGGGGTTGAAAGGAGTGGAGGAGAATTTGGGGTAAGGGGTAAGTTGAGGGTTAGAGGAGTGATGTCTACTGGGGGGCTGTAAAATGAGTAGAAAGTTGCTTAAAAATCATATTTTCAATACAATAGTTTCAACTATTGCAAGTTGAAATTTTGTTAAAAATCTATGCAAGAATGACTTCTTGTGTGGCAATGGGGTAAAAATTAAAGATCAACCAGGATAAGTACCTCTCATCTGGGATGGGCTGATTGGACCAAGATGGATGTCGTCTGGACTTCTCCTGTTCAGTGTCCAGATTCAATTTCCTGGCGAATTGTAAGCGACAGTACAAAGATACTGCCTGTTTCACTAGTTCTGTATCTACTTCTAACACTGTTGCTAACTGACAATGACATGAAATGTTTGTTAAGAATAAAAAAAACACAAAGGGGGTATATTATCAGTTAACACCCTGTAACATATTAAAATTGATTACTTACTTCTCCCACTGTGGTGTGATCATCTATGGACACAAAAATTTTATACAAAAGAGTTTCAAAATAATCTCCTAAAATCCTATTCATGACAAATCCTTGCAGTGGTGGCACTTGAATTCTATCTGCTGCAGTAATAGGCACATCTAAGTAAATTAAACCTTTTCTAAAACAGATCATAATTCTCCTATATATCTACAAAATATTACATAAAATTTCTTACTTACTTATATAAACTAAGAACAACTTCATAGTTTAAATCACCAGCATTCTGCGAACCTAAATCTATTAATTTATCAATAATAGCCAATTCACTTTCATTCACCAACTAAAAATTGAATTACTAGACATAAAGTACTAAAGTTAGATAAACATACTTTAATATCCTCTTCTAAAACCAGACCAACCTCAACTCTCCACCAAGGCTCAATATGGATATTAACTGGCACTTGAGGTAACAAAATTCTGACATTCCTTTTGCCAAACAGCCTCCCTCGATTAGACCTTGATTTATTTATTAACTCAATATACTCATTTCGCCCAATTCCCAACAATCTTAAACCTTAATAGGAAAACATAAATTAAAATGCTAAAGCAAAAGTAATCACTTATTACAATCAGCAGCAGTAAAATTAGGCAAAGTGTCATAGCTTTTCTCAGCTTGCATGAGCTGTTCCACCACAGATATATAGTAGTTAAATGGTGTTATTCTTAGGCCTTTAACAATCATATCTGCCAAGTGATATGGAAACAACATAAACCGGGTTTTACTGAATTCGATGACTCTTTCATAGTAGCGCTTCTCGTCTTTGAAGACATTGCGCACTAAAAAAATTTAGATGCTTTAAGTTACTGAAAGTTTTTAAGGATAACTTACCTAAATTGCCTCGAAACCTTAACTGGTTTTGTATACTAAAGTTCACAATGTACCGTTCATAATTTTTGGAATTGCTTAGAATCTGTAAACAAATGCAGAATAACTACTTGTTAGAAACTCTTCTTATCTTGTTTATTGTTTGCAAAGAAATTGTAATTATTGGGTAATAATAGAGATTTGAACTGTAACAGAGATTTTGTTTTACCTGTTTTATGTGAGTAGGCAGCTTTGACCAGGGCACGTTTTTGCGGACATGTTCTTCAACTTCTAGGTTCATGTTTAATCATGTAAATTATTACATTAGTAACAGTAAATTGCTAATTTTCAACAAAACATTATTCAGAATTTGTAAATATTGCACACAGAATAAAATTGAAAACAAGAATTGGTCATTTGACGTTTTAATTTTACAACGTCAAAACATTTAAAGAATCGGTTAGTCTTCAGACGTTTTTAGCCACGAGAGAAGAGTTGGCAACATCCTATTGATCTCACAAAAATTGCGCTTAGATTCGACGCCATTTTATGTGACAAATTGCAAGACCCATTATCGGCGAAACTGCAAAACGAAGTAACTACAAAAGCCAAAATTTTCAGGAGACACTAAAAACTTTATATTTTTGGATTAATAATTCTGATTTATTAAAAAATAATTGCCAACTACTTGAGACTTATCATCTGTACAGTAATTAGTAAATAATTTGTTGGTTTTTGTGTTCAATATTAGATACTTGGTTTTGACATTTAGATTTGTTGTATAAATGTATACATTATTTTATTTTAATTTATTTATTATTTATATATATATATATATATATATATATATACAGTATGTCCACAGATAGAGGGCCCAACAGGACAAATGGACAAAAAATGTCGTCTTTCGACAAAAAGTCATTCTTGATAAAAGTTTCTGCTTCTCGAAAAAATACGATTTACGAAGATACTTTTCAACTTTTTTATACAAGGTGCCCAAAAACTACGAACACATGAAATATTATCAAGAGTAAACTACCTTTATTTCTCATTTTGGAGCAAAATGGTAAATAAAAAACAGATTTCAAATCCTATCCAAAGTTTACAGACAAAATTTTAATTGAGTATTCCATGTTTTATTTTTCTTTTAAAATTCAACCAATTTCTAATTTTACCTTTTTCACCTCATTTCACGTATTTGCAACAAGCATGACAACAAATGTCACAATATTAATTAATAATCTCGTTTTGAAAAATAATTTTTTGTGGCCTGCAAGAAGTCCTGACCTCACTATTTCTGATACATATCTTTGGGGACGTTTGAAGCAATGAACGTTTCAGCAACCAATTTTGTATCTAAACTTTGGATAGGATTGGAAATTTGTTTTTTAATTACCATTTTGCTCCAAAATGAGAAATAAAGCTAGTTTATTCTTGATAGTATTTCGTGTGTTCGTACTTTTTGGACACCCTGTATAAAAAAGTTCAAAGTTACCTTCCTAAATCGTATTTTTTCGAGAAGCAGAGACTTTTATCAAGAACGATCTTTTGTCGAAAAACGACATTTTTTGTCCATTTGTCCTCTTGGGCCCTCTATCTGTGGACATACTGTATATATATATATATAATTTATTATTTTATATAAAAAATAAATTGTATAAATGATGGTTAATGCGGTTTACATTTATACTAAAGTACGGTTTAATATTGTTTTAAAATATTTATTTAATATCAAAAGTACAAAAATATTCTTTCTCAAAATGAACACAAAAAACACAAACTAAAACAAATATAAATGCAATTAGTAATAATCTAATATTTATTTAGTGAGGTAACGAGTCATAAAATTCGTGTACATCTAAGGGCAAGACAGTTTTAAGTTGTAGATGTTGATATTTTTGTTCTTTTATTTTTATACGAGATTTGTATAATTGGCTAAGCTGTCCATTTATATTCTTACACCTTTGAGGTAAGATAGTCCAATCATCAGGATAATGACTCTTAAATGGGAATCCAATATTTCTTTCGTATTTGAAGCATCTTATGTCGTTCACATGTAAATCAGTCGGTTCCTTGCTAGGTTTAATACTTCTGTAATATCGTAAGTTTGAGTAATCCAGAAACCACGTGCGATCTAAGAATTTTACTTCAAAAGGTTGCTTTAAGCGAGCCTTCTTGCAAATTTCAATATAATCAAATGAAAGTTTTACATCTTAATTTTTTATTTTTGTCTCTATATCAAACTGTGCACACTATCCACTTCCATTTGAGTATGTCCTTTTTCTAAAAATTTTTGAATTATAATGACATTCTTTTCGTTAGCAAAATGGTATAAAGAATTACTCAATGTACAATTACGGTCTTGATAGCCGCAGCCATCGCTACAAAGTATGATAGTTTTTGTATGTGGATTTTTATCCATAAGACTGGAAAGATGTTTGGTAATTAGCGTTGGAAAAGCGATAGCTTCAAGACCAACTTCAGCTTCGTGCCATAAATAACAAGAGACTTTTTTTGTCAATTAAGGTAAATGTAGTAAAATTGTCCAAGCATAAGTTTTTGTAGTAAATAGCGGAAGCTTGAAGTACAGGCGCAAGCTTTACGGACTGGAGTTCCATAGTTAAAACTGCAATCTCTTTATTTTCCATTTTCATTACTGATTCTTTATTTGTTTTTTCCTCTTTTCTTGTTTCCTCCTTTCTTTTTATGTGGCAATCGCAATGTTTTTGCAATATATTTTTGGTCCTATATTCAATATACATATCACATTGGTCTTTCCTTGGTTAATGAATAAACATATTTTTTATTTTCGTTTATTTTTTAAAATGAACTTAATGCTTTGGCATCATTAGTATCACAATATTCTTTATATAACCGGAAAATATCAGTCTTTGTTTGAAACAATGGTTCCAAGTACAGTCTTTGGGTTGATTGTCTGCAATAGTGTGATTCGAACTTGGGAAGTTCGTCTAAAAATCTGTTTAGTACTTCCAATGCTTTTTCCATTTCTACGGGTACTCTTAATTTGCTGGACATAGCTATATTGTTGCTATCACTCACATTATTATTTGTTGCTTGAACTACCCAGTTTTTTACCATCCATTCCTTTAAATCTAAAGTGTTTAAAAACATTTTCTTGCATATCCGAAGGCTTTCACCATTCTTTTTTGGATAATATTCAAATGCCAGTAGATGACTAGAATTCTCGTTTTTAGGACGTCGAGTAGTTGCCGTCTTGAATAAAGATGAAACATACACTTTTCGCATATCCCATGACATTTTCCAGAAATTTGAAAATTATTTCTTGTCTGTCACGGTGGTTAAAGTTACGGCAAAATCTATTTTTTGCCTTCTTGCATAAAACAAATGGACAGGTTTGTCTCGGTTTTCTCTCTTCATTTTCGTTTACATAAGAGTATTTTCCAGTAATTTTACTTTTCCTTAATGTTTGATATCTATAGCCTTTTTCTCTTAACTTCTTATATCTTTTTCTTAAATCCTTTGTATTTATCTATTTCCTTATCCATTTTCATGAGTTCAGCTTCTTCTATAGGCTTATCCAACGGCGATACATTCTGCTCCTCACATGGACGGTAGTAATTTTCTTCAGGTTCTAGGATGTCGTCATATTCCATTTGAATTGAATCAGTAACATTCAGAAATTTAACAGAAATATTGCCTTGACTTGAAATATATATTAGTTCCTTCATTAGTGATATATTGTGTTGTATCTGTTACATCGGTTGAATTGATTTTTTGAATTGAGCTCGAAGCTGTGTCAAATACCAAAGAATCTTCAAAGAATTCATCGCTCTCTAGAATTTGCTGCAATTCCAAGTCTGAAGGCGATTTATCCCGTGTCACGTCAAAGACAAGTATTTGCAAACACAAGTAAAAATGTTTCAGAATGATAATTTGCAAAAGCACGTAATTGTACTGTATTTTTTAAAACGATTATTAAAGTGTTTTTGTTCTGCAAACACTACATATTCATAAAGAAGTTAATAATATATTGTCCAACATTAATTTAACATTTTTTATATATTTAGTTTAAGCAAAATAACGTACTTACCCGTTAAAAACTGAACAATATGAGAAGTAAATTACATGGCGAACTGTTAGATACTTGTTTTTGCTGACTAATGTATTTTATCATTTAGATGATTTTCAAAATCTTAGTATTTTTTGTCTTTTGAAGAACTTTTGTACACGGATGCGGCCTCACATAATCGAATAAATAGTGCAAAAAACTCATTTTTGAATTTTTGCTAGTTACTTGGTTTTGCGGTTTCGCCGACGCTATGTGTGTTTTAAATTTAGCCATGTTGTGTCATATACGGATATCACCAGTTCACATTGGAACATAGGAATTGTTCAAATGGGAGAATGATCGCCTAAGTTTTAATATACCTCTGACAAAAACCAACGAAGTGCATTGGGAGTTAGCAATTGAATTGAACAAAATCAGTCCAGGTCGAATTGCCAGATCATCATCATTTCAGAATTTTTATTGATACAAGTTCTAGTGATGGACTAAATTAGTTTCGAATTTTTACATATTTATAAGCGATTGTACATTTCCCCGATATAACATAACTTACGTACTTCATTGATGAATATGATGATCTGAATTCGCTGATATTTAATTATGATCTTTCAGTGGTACTAGGACTGAGCCGACGACATTGGCTATAGGCTCGAGGTCAAGATACGTAGAACGGAATTATTCGTTTATCGTTTAAAACGATATTGGACATTAAACAAAATGACCAGTACAGGTAAAGAATGTAAGGAATTTCAATTTTAACGCGCAGAGTATTAATTATTTCATTTTTTTTCCATTTATTTACATTGTTGCTTTTTGCTTTACTATTAAAAAAAAAATTTCATTACCGCAAAAGTAGCTAAATTGATACTATAGTATCAGTAATTTAAATGTCGAAGTGGAGACGCCGGCCGGACTGACTGTTCATTGTTAGTCTTCGTCGTTAGTCTGTTCGTTGTTAGTCTTCATCGAAGTGGTATTTGCTCTCCTTCTCTTCACTTGCATAATTCCTACGTTCCGACTTGAACTAGTGATACCTGTATTTATTATTCGATTCATATACTCCTCCATGAATATTCAACTGACCTACAGTGAAACAAATACATGCTTTAAAAGCTTCGTTTCCATAAATGTAATTTATAAAAATATATTATCGCTTCGTTTTCCTTCGTCCCTCATATCGTATACACTGTACACTTTTATGTATTTTGATCTACTTACTAATAAAAAAAGCATTAATTTCTCATTTTTCGAGTGCCTTAAGCACTCACGAGTATTATGAAACGTATTTGTTATTTACTAGAACAAAATTCGTATTAGTAAAAACATTCATAAAGCTCCAACCAAGAGGGTATAGTTTACAAACCAAAACAGCGTTTTCCAACGGAAAAATGAGGCAAATGTAAACGTCATGTAATCCATGGTAGCGTGTTTCGTTGATTACAAATTGTTTACAAGATCGTATTTGGAATTGATCAAAAATGTTTCTGACACTGACTGCCTCCGTCTTTGAAAAAGTGACTATCCGAAAATATCTTCAACCTCAACAGATATTGCAGACGTTAAATTCCCTCGAAAATGCCAAATATTCAGATTGATTCTTCTTCCATTAAAGAAGAGGTCAAAAAGAAATCACATTTAACTGAGGAAATGAAGAATGTCATATTAAATATCTATAAAAACAGCTTGCGTGAACATCTTGAACTGACTATAGACGAAGTGATGCATTGAATGGTTGGAATATCTGGGATTTGCAAGCGTAGTGTTTACAGAGTTGGCAATGAATACAAAGAATTTCACATTTTTCATGAACCACAGAAAAGGCTGAAGAAACCATCCATTGTTGAGTCAGTTTGTGATTTTGATAGGAGGGCGATACGAACCAATTTTTCTTCCGTAACAAAATGCCTATTATCAATAAGGTTCTGAAAGAAGTCAATGATGATGATGACCTGCCAACTTTTAAAAGGTCGTCATTCCATTTGTTGTTGAAGGTATTAAATTTCAAATTCAAAAAGCGTGGTAAAAAGTTTGTGAGGACGCTTGTTTTTTCAAATTATTAGGTGTACAACTTTGCTTCCGCCGTTTTTGAATAGATGTATGTAGCGGTAAGTAATGATCGAAATAAATAACCCCATGTGGGCATGCAGGAGCCTTGGGCACCTGTTAACATAACCTCATAAAAATATTAGTCTATTTGTGTCTTCATCATAAAGTTATTCGCAATTGAAAATGTCAGTGTACGAGCCAAATTCTCGTCATTTGCGGGAGGTTTTACTTTTCTGCTTCAATATGAAGAAATCTGCTGCTGAGGCTCATCGAATGCTCTCAGATACTTATGGGGAAGCCACTATTAGTGAAAGGACATGTCGTGAGTGGTTTCAGCGCTTCAAGAACGGTGATTTTCACGTCGAAGACCAACATAGCGGTGGAAGAAAGAAGGTTTTCCAAGATGCGAACTTGGAAGCATTACTTGACGAAGACTCGTGTCAAAGTCAACAAGAATTGGCACAATCATTGGGAGTGACTCAACAAACAATCTCAAAACGCCTCAAAGACATGGGAATGATTCAGAAGCAAGGATATTGGGTGCCGTACGAGTTGAAACCAAGAGATATTGACAGGCGTCTGTTCGCTTGTGAACAGTTGCTTGCAAGGCAAAGACGGAAGGGATTTCTGCATCGTATTGTGACTGGGGACGAGAAATGGGTTCATTACGATAATCCCAAACGCAAAAAGACTTGGGGATATCCCGGCCATGCTTCCACGTCGACGGCCAAACCGTCTATTCATGGTTCCAAAATCATGCTCTGTATTTGGTGGGATCAACTCGGCGTAATATATTATGAGCTGTTACAACCAACTGAAACAATCACAGGTGCTCTTTATCGAACCCAATTAATGCGTTTGAGCCGAGCATTGAAAAAGAAACGGCTGCAATACAACGAGAGACATGATAAAGTGATTTTGCAGCACGATAATGCTCGACCCCATGTTGCGCAAGTGGTCAAGAAATACTTGGAAACATTGAAATGGGAAGTCCTACCCCACCCGCCATATTCTCCTGACCTAGCTCCTTCTGATTATCACTTGTTTCGATCCATGGCACATGGGCTAGCTGACCAACACTTCCGGTCTTATGAAGAAGTAAGAAATTGGATAGAATCGTGGATCGCTTCAAAAGATGTCCAATTTTTTCAACACGGGATTCGTATGCTGCCCGAAAGATGGGAGAAAGTAGTGGCCAGCGATGGACAATACTTTGGATCCTAAAGGTATAATTAGTTTTTTACAATAAAATCGCGAAATTCGGAAAAAAAACGGCGGAAGCAAAGTTGTACACCTAATATTAATAAATTCATTTATTTAAATTTGTTATATTCCTATTGTCCTCACTTGTAAATAACTTAGTATTATGAGTATTCTTGTACTGTAAGTTATACATAATACAAATAAAAAAATAATACAAAACTTTCATTTATTTTTTATAACTTAAATTACTGAGTACTGCCCTGACAAAAAACTGCATCTTTCTGCTGAACAGACTATACCTAGTTCCAGCACTAACGGCGTGGTCTACAATGCTGAATTTATTCCGCAGTCTTGCCAATATCTTTTCAAATTCCAAGGGCAAAACGGCTCCTGTAGTCGATGAAACGGAACTCAACACAGCTCTATTACAGCTCATTATACGAATATGAATGTTGATTAGGTTAAATCCTTTTCTTAGAAATAAAATTGTTAACCATAAGTGTGTGGGACCTGCAGACAAATATTCTATCAACGCCATCTGCCGTAACTTTTTTGTCACAACTCGACCAAATCTTCGAGTCAAAGCGACAGGACTTGGTGCACAGAGCCAATCTAGAGTTAAGAGAAAAATCTGAGATTAATATCTTTTACGACTTTATGCCTCATTTCTCTTTTGCGTTTAAATAACTAAATGTCCGAAAGACTAGTCTTTTAATTTCGGTTCGCAATTATTATTGCATTCGTCTTTATCGCTTCTGACCTTGACTCTGCCGTGGGCGTTAAGTTCCGCTACTTATAATCTTAAATTTGTCGAGATCCAGCAAAAATGACACAGCAGATGGCGCTGGTAGAATATTTTCCTGCAGGTCCAAAATACTTGCCTTTGACATTGGTGATTTCTGCTTGTCAATGATTGAGTGGACATGCGCCGAACCGGCGAGACCTAATGGAGTTGAGCCGATCTTTGGGGATCTCCAGTTAATTAAAAACTGCCGGAATAGCAATAAAGTCGTTTTGTTGTTTTTCACTTACTGAATTTGTATTTTTCCTGTTTGACACATAATAAAGTCAAAAATTTCATTACAAGTAACCTCTTGTGTTACAAACTTTTCAATACTTGCTGTTGTTTAATTAAACGTGACATGTCCACTACCGGAACAAAGTTGTGGCCACTACTGAAAATTTCCTGCCCACTACCGGTGCATTTGACAACTTTCAAAAAACTTATCATTTCTACCTGTTCATAAATCCAAATGAGAATTTTAACACAACAGGCTTATGAGGAAGGGACTAATATTCGTTCAAAAAGGCGAAAATGTCGCTTACAGCCAAAACTGTTAGTCATATATAAAATAGTAAGATTTCTTCTTTAAAGTACCCACTACCGGTACTCTTACCTTAATACTATATTATTTGAAAGCTATAGCTGCAATTAAGTTGAGCAGACCATAAGCGATAGCCATAACCTGAAACAAGCAAGTTTCTAATGCCTTAACAACTGAAAATGAGAAAAAAGGCACAAACCTGCTTGAAAAACCCATGATTAACTTGTATGATACTGTTGTTGTTTAATGTGAAAGGAATAGTAACCTTAGTGAAAAAGACTTTGAATAAGTCAGTACTTTCCCTATCCCATTGATACCACTCTAAATTGTAAAGTTCATTTTTTACGTCGAAAAGCTGCAATCAAGTTTTAAGTTATCGTTTTATCTATTTTTGTACTTGAACTATCCACCAAATCCTCGAAAATTTGGCCTTCGTGGCAAAAATAGAAGATCAGGACCACGGTGCAAAAATATAACACAAGAGTGAGTTCATAGTTGCAATATGGCTAAAAATGAAAACAGAAGAATGAAGGTGTTAGGTAAGTAACCTAATTTGGGATAATTACCGAAAACAGCATTAGAGTATAAAAACCCAGTAAGCATATGACGTTGAACCCGGAAGAGATAATGCACCAAAAAGACCATGCTTTTAATTTACTAATTATCCTGAAATTCATTATATTTCAACCGGATAGGGTTGTCAGGAGAAGAAAGTTTCTTATTTCTCATTTTACGAAAAAAATGTATTTTTTTTATAAAACATTTTGCTTGTTCCAAAACGGTTCAATCAGTTCATACCTTTTCAATTTTCCTATTCGTTACAGAGAAATATCGAAAAATAGATCAATTTAGTCAAAAATTTTTGTAAGCCCCAAAAATGAATTCTTGTCTTCATGGTAACAAGACTTAAATGACAAAAATTTGATTACAATAATTCGAAAAGAAACAAGAAACTACAAATAAAAATTTCACACACAAAGGAATATGGTTCAATTTTACTATGGTAAGAAATTTCAAACCATACTTACATTTACTTTAGTTGAATACTACCGATTACAAATGATTTGGAAACAAGGATTGTGGTAGTTCCACTACCTTACGTGTTGAGATGAAATAGTATCATTGGTGAAGAATGTGGCCTCATCTGAGGATATAATGTCTCAATAAAAATATTGGTTATCCATGATTTGAGCACCAATCTACAAGTAGAAATCCAAATGTTTTGCTTGATGTCCTGGCCCTAACTAAAGCTAAAACTAAAAAAATGCTTAACTAAAGACTGGTGTGAGAGGATGAAGTTTCAATTGTTCAGCCGAATCCATTACAGAGTTGTAGCGTCATCTTCATCTCAAGCTATCTTAGTTTTCTTTAGATCTAATACGGAGCCAGTAGTTAAGAAATTCTGGATTGATTCTTGTATATCATATTTTGATATGTACGGAGACTTTTTGTTAAATTCCTCGAGAACTCGAAGAATTGTTTTATCACTGCATTGGGAAAACTTGTTGCTCTTTCGAAAACGTTGTCATTTAAGTCTTATTTACAGACCATGAAGCCAAGAATTCATTTTTGGGAATTATAAAAGTTTTCAACTAATAGGACCTATTTTTCGACATATCTCTGTAACGAATAGTAAAATTGAAATGGCAACAACTGATTCAAACAGTTTTGGAACAAGCGCAAACTTTCATGAAAAATACATTTTCCTCGTAAAATAAAAAGTAAGGAACATTTCCTCCTTGGCGACCCCATCGGGGAACATACGCAGATCAGGTGATCAAATGAGACAAAGACTTGAGTAGTATTTTGAGAGATAGTTGTATGAGGAAATATTTCTTCGTACAACATCCTGTATTGCTTAAGTTTCTTACTCCATGATGTGATGGTGGCTTTTCACGAGTTGCCTCAACCCTCTAAGTACATATGTCTGATGATGACTACAATTTTTTGGTGGAGCCTTACTTTGAAACTCTCTTAACGTAAATAACAGCACCTTTAACTGCAATCGGGCATATATGGTTAAATACTGAACGCTAAGTACCGTCCACATTAAGAATAGTGCCATGAACTGAATATTTAAAGCAACGTGCACTGTTATCATTTTTGTAATGATAGAATCTAAAAGAGTATGGATGAACTGGCGAATCTCAGAAACGAATTGTGAGATTTTATTGCCTTGAAAGATGCGTCTGTACAGATTTATCGAAGTTGGAGTCAACTGTATTTGATTAACCAATGTACATATTGCTACGTTAAAGACAATAATAATGCAAAATAAATCTGATCTTCTGCAAAATTTCTGTATATTTCCCTTCAGTTCACTGGGCAAACAAGCGAAATCCCATGGCAGTTGTGTGTTGACGAAAATCCTAATTTTGTTCCATTTTTGGAAACCCACCAAGCAAATCAACATCTGAATAATTATCTAAAAGAAAAATTATAAACTCGCTAAAAATTGCGTTGAAGTTGGCTTATTACAGGAAAAATAATTGTCAGTAATGGTCCATAGTAGAACCAATGTTCTTTCGTTGGTTCCATTCCGACAACAACTGCCAGGATCATGAAGAGCAAGGTACCACTAATGACACTTGTTATGGCATAATAATAGACATATTTGTATTTCAGAACTGTTAAGGTTTTCGTTAAAACTGGCATAATCCTATACACATCTGGGAAAAAGTATCCACTGAACAATTGTAAAATCTATTACATTATACAGGATGTCTTTAGCTGAGTGCCCATTAGAAGTATTTAGAGAACCGCGGAAGCTAGAAAGTTAAAATTTGGTATGTAGCTTTTTAAGCCCAAGATCTATTGATTGAAAACATTGTCAAAATGGCAGCATTTCCGAAAATACCGGAAATTGATAACAACTTTTCTATTTTAAATAGAATGATGATGTAGTTTATTTTTTTTATGATTCTACGTTGAATTTCAGGTCAACTTTATATCACATACTGCTACCATAAAATGTTAACTTTCCAAGATAAAAATTGTTTTATGTCAAAATCTTCTGTGTAAAAACAATTTGTTATAGTGGAACTAACAAAGGTAGAACAACAAAATTTTGCTAGTAAAACATCAAAATATTGCACTTCATTCTTCTCCATTTCGATTTTTATAATCGTCTATAGGATGGTTTGCAAAATAAATTGAACTAGGCCAATACAAAAATGCCAGAGTCATTTTCTTCAAATGGGACCCCTCATATTTTATGGCATGTGTTAAAAGACAATTTTATTCTACATTCAATCATGTAATATTTTCCTATTCTTACATAAGATTTTTTAAAATTATTTGAGTTTGAAATTTCAAAATTTAAAAAAATCCAAAACATATCAGGGTTCGCCATTACTCCGGCCTTGGTTCCTGGTGCCTTTGTATAAATATCAATATAAAATGTTTAGTACAGTACTCATTTATATTGGAAAGCTGCATGATTTAATAATATTTTTGTTTATACAGGGTGTTCCGTTTTCGCTGGGCAGCATAAAGTTATACTTTTTTAAATAGCAACCCATAATTTTTTTTTCGCCATTTGATGAAGCCTAAATTTAGAAGAAAAATACATTAAACATTTTTAAAATTAATTGCGGCGTTGCCATATTAGAGCAATTTCTTTAAAAATACAGCATCAGAAAAAAATGATCACAAAACTGGTGTTTTTTGAAATTTTGAAATTTGTTTTTGTAAAGTAGTAAATGAAAGTCAGAGGTACTTAAAAACTTTAAAATATTTTTTTAATGCACCATACTTTTTTTGTATAAGAGCGCTAATTTGCAAATTTTACAAATTGCTGAAACTCATTTTTTTCAAATGGTGCCCATGATTTTTTTCAAGTTCTTCTAATATAGTTTTTAATTCTCTATTAATTTGCAATAACATCTTTTCATCTAACTTTTACAGTTATAGAGATATTTACAAAATTTCAATCAAATTGTAACAGACACTATTATAATTAATATTTACAGTTTTAGAAATATTCATAAAGTAAACTTTAGTTAAACTAAAGAATAATAAAAAACAACAAAATTTAAAAAATGTATTAATTTAACAAGTGCTCGAAATTTTGCCCGTTTTGTTGTAGGCACGTCTGAAGTCTTCGTCGCAAAGATTCGCGCACATTTTTTAACATCTCTGGTTTCACGTTAGAAAATGCGGTTCTTATTCTGTTTTTCATTGCCTCTTGTGTAGTAGCATCTTCTTGAAATACGTAATCTTTTACGAATCCCCATAAAAAGAAATCCATGACAGTAAGATCCGGAGATCTCGCCGGCCATGGCACAGGACCTCCGCGGCCGATCCATCGGCCACGAAATTGTTCGTTTAAATAATTACGCACATTTCTAGCATAATGACAGGGAGCACCATCCTGCTGATACCACATGGTGCGTCTTATGCTTTGCGGAACATTTCGTAGTAACTGTGGCAAAGAATTATTCAAAAATTCCAAATATCTGTCGCTATTTAAATGACCATCAAAGAAGTAAGGACCTATGATAAAATCATCCACAATTCCTCCCCATACATTGACCGTCCATCTATGCTGATGATCCACGACTCGTAAAATATGAGGATTTACATTGTCATAATAATGAAAATTTCGACGATTCATTCGGCCATTACTATGGAAGGTAGCTTCATCGGTAAATAAAATAGTCGATGTAAAGCCTGGCTTCTCATTGAGTTTATTTAATATCCATTCACAGAAAGCTCTTCTTGAGTTAAAATCCCCTATAGCCAACTTTTGATGCCTTTCAATGTGATATGGATGATATTTATAGTTTTTTAGCACTCTTCTTACTGAAGTAGCACTAACTGTACCAAGTGCTTCACTAATTTGATTGGTGCTTGCATTTGGATTTTCAACTACAGCCTGCAATATCATAAATTCTGTCTCTTCTGTTCTGACAGTTTTTCTTTGAACAGGTGGTTTGTAGTGTATCGATCCTGTTTGTTCGAATCGAACCAACAATTTTTGTAATGCACGGGTACTCGGAGGTCGGCGATCTGGATATTTTTGTTTATAAACACGAGAAGCCAAAAGGCAATTTTTTTCACATTCACCCAAAATAAATACCATGTCCACTAATTCGTTTTGTAGAAAATTCATTTTAATTGAAAGTTAATGATGCAGAAGGTAGTGACAGGTAATATGACAACTAAATGAAATAAGTAACTTATGCTTTTGTTAAATAGAAGCAAAGCCTACTAGAATAAATCTGTTAGATTATAATAATGCCTGTTGCAATTTGATTGAAATTTTGTAAATATCTCCATAACTGTAAAAGTTAGATGAAAAGATGTTATTGCAAATTAATAGAGAATTAAAAACTACATTAGAAGAACTTGAAAAAAATCATGGGTACCATTTGAAAAAAATGAGTTTCAGCAATTTGTAAAATTTGCAAATTAGCGCTCTTATACAAAAAAAGTATGGTGCATTAAAAAAATATTTTAAAGTTTTTAAGTACCTCTGACTTTCATTTACTACTTTACAAAAACAAATTTCAAAATTTCAAAAAACACCAGTTTTGTGATCATTTTTTTCTGATGCTGCATTTTTAAAGAAATTGCTCTAATATGGCAACGCCGCAATTAATTTTAAAAATGTTTAATGTATTTTTCTTCTAAATTTAGGCTTCATCAAATGGCGTAAAAAAAATTATGGGTTGCTATTTAAAAAAGTATAACTTTATGCTGCCCAGCGAAAACGGAACACCCTGTATAAACAAAAATATTATTAAATCATGCAGCTTTCCAATATAAATGAGTACTGTACTAAACATTTTATATTGATATTTATACAAAAGCACTAGGAACCAACGCCGGAGTAATGGCGAACCCTTATACTTAACTTAACATAAATTGTCTTTTAACCCATGCCATAAAATATGAAGAGTCCCATTTGAAGAAAATGACTTTTTGGCATTTTCGTATTGGCCTAGTTCAATTTATTTTGAAGTCCACCCTGTAGATTATTATAAAAATCGAAATGGAGAAGAATGAAATGCAATATTTTGGCGTTTTACTAGTAAAATTTTGTTGTTCTACCTTTGTTAGTTCCACTATAACAAATTGTTTTTACACAGAAGATTTTTGCCAATTTCGACATAAAACAATTTTTATTTTGGAAAGTTAACATTTTAGGGTAGCAGTATGTAATATAAAGGTGTCCTGAAATTCAACATAGAATTATAAAACAATAAAAAAACATCATCATTCCATTTCAAATAGCAAAATTGTTATCAATTTCCGGTATTTCCGAAAGTGCCACCATTTTGAAAATATTTTCAATCAATAGATCTTGGGCTCAAATGGCTACATACCAAATTTTAACTTTCTAGTTTCCGCAGTTCTCTAAATACTTCTAATGGGCACTCAGCTAAAGACACCCAGTATCTTACGTTTCGAAGTTATATCTGAGGGAACAACCTTTATCATTGTGCTTCACTTGTATGTACATAAATAGAAAATCTGCAGTATGAACTGTTGAAACTTGTGAAGAACAGTTTCCAATAAGGTGAACTTAATTTGAATTTATTCTCCAATGTTTGATAACGCAATTTATTAACTATTAACTTGCATTTTAAATTATAAATTTGATTTGATGCAGTTAAAAGTCCATTATCATAACCAGTTAGAAATCGTTGGGGTTTGATATAAAATGTCATTAATTCTTTTACTATTACAAATCTTCATTAGAGAATTTAGAGAAATCGTCCTTGGTAAGTGATAGATAATTTTTATTTATGCCTATGTATGTTTTTCATCCATATAATGCTTCTTTACATATAAAATTAATATGGACGGTTGCTCATAACGTACGAAACTGTTTGTTTGATCTGCTAAAAATTATTATAGGAACAGAAAATTGATTGATTATTTACATTCATTTTCAGACACCCTGAATAAGTAAGAACTTTATAATAGAACGGACAATTAAAAAAATGAGCAGAAATAACTATTATCATTGCAAGTCGATTTTCAAAAATGTGGCGAAAAAATGGATTTTTAAGGGATTTTTTTTTAAGTTAATTTGTTTGGATAGACTTTCGGTTAACTCGCAAACACGTTATTATAATATTGAAAAAATTAAGCCCTTTCGAGAACGTCTTAAATTCTGGTGCGTTATTAATCCGATTTCAAAAATACAAACAAGTTATATTATCAAGAATATGCTGTACATGAATTAAGGCATAATGCTGAAATTATCTTGCAATCAGTAGTCTAAACATTATGCACAGCTTGTCATCTATTACGTGGGAATCTGCATGTCTTTTATGCCCTTTTTGGACGTATTCGGATTTCAGCATTTTACCTTGATTCATGCATAGTATTGATCTGTTATTTAATAAACATAGTTAAAAACATATAAAAAAGAAAAAAAAATCGAAATCACTTGTCCGTAATCTCTTTTTGAAAACCGACATTTTTTTGACTTTTCTCGTTTACTGTTTCATTTAATACTCAGTTAACGTTTTCGTTCATCTTAAATATTTTAAGCGTTATTGCATTTTCTAAAATACATCGACAGTTCTTTGTTTTTGGACACATAATTTTTTGATGGGATCAAGTGATGCAAATATAATTTCTCTTTTGAAAAAAGTCGTTCACCTCCAAATTAAAAAATGTCGTCACTTCTAAATTACAGCCCTCATTTGTGTTAAATTCACATTACGAATTAGACTTTGCATTTAAAAATGTTTAATTATCAGCGTAACTGTGGCAAATGATAGGCATAAAATTAAACTTGATGTAAAAGAATATAATTTAAATAGATAACCAAATATGTTTCACTTTTATATTAATTTACTATTTTTTAATCTACATTGTTTTGATGTTATTTTTAGGGCAAAATTTAAATTGTTTTCCATTATATCTGTTTTTCCACGAAAACTAAATTTTTCCAGAAAAACTGTGAACAGGAATGTTGTTTGCGAGTATGCTTTTTACGATAGTTCCCAATTAAATAAAGTGTTGGTGACTCGATAATGACTTCACTTTAAATTCGGTATTGAACAAATACCTTATATTTTATGAATTGGTGGTATGCAGGGTTACATATTTTTTTAAATTACGCTATTATGCACGTTCTAGTTTTTCTTGAAGTTTTATTGTTCTGAGGTAATTGATAGGAATATGTTAACCAAAACTAATTGTTGTCAAAAAGGCATAATATTTGACAACAAAAAACAATTGTCAGGTTAAAGTTGAAGTCGTAAAATAGTCAAATTGATCATATTATCTTAACAATACTGATAAAAACCTGTTGTTTTTTTTATCGCGATAAAATGCATATTTGTCTATGCCAGGAAGATTTATTCAGGGATGTATTGATATGATTGACTGAAATTTTGTCACAGAGATACGCCTACGCAGAATGTCACAAAGTTATTAATTTTTACTTTATAGTTTTTTTGCTTTTAAAACTACCAGAAAAATCTTTGGAAGGGAAAACTATTAAAATTCTTTAGATCCAGAATTTTTTTAATTAACTATTTTCTATCTTTGTGTTTTGAAATCTACCACAAAAATTCCTGGAAAGAAACAAGAACTTGAAAAAATCCTTCTTTCACCGAATTATTTGGTTAATCAATGATTTTCTGCTTTTGTCTTTAAAATCTACCAAAAAGCTGAGTGGAAAAAGGGATTGTTAATGGTTAAGAGTTCTATATTTATAGAATATTTATCAACGCTCTTCTACTATTTATGCATTGAAATAGGCTAAAAAAAGTCCTTGAAAGGGCTAACTACCAGGATTCAGAAGATTTCCCCGACATTTTTGAATTTTAGTAGTTTCATTAACAATTTTTCACTTTTTTACGTCGAAGCTCACCAAAAAATTCATCAAAAAGAAAGTTTGGCAAAGGTCAGGAGATTTTTTCATTCAAACGATTTTCTGATTTTATGATTTGAAATCTACCAGAAAATTCTCTGGAAAGTAAAGTCATATAATTTTTGCTCTTTTTATGGAATTCTTGTTTATCAAAAGTTTACTATTTTTTAGTCTTTTAAATCTATGAGCAAATTCCGTAAAATAGGTCCAAATTTGGTATGAAAAACATTATCAATGCTTGAATAGCCACTTTCCAACTCATATTTCCTATCAATATGTACTATTTAATATTATCTAAATGTAAATTTTACTACATTGTTACCAATTTATCTTCTGCCTGACCATGTTATTCCCCTCCAAAAAACAAAAAATTAGTATCTAGGCAAGCGTGCTAATTCCAAGCATATATTAAAGGTAAAAAATGCAGAATTACGATAGGTGCTTTTTTATATATATTAGAGAATTTTCTTTGCCACTTTTAGTTCCATTTTTGTGTCCAGTAACACAAAAACAATGAAGTCTTTATTAATTGTAACATTTTCAATTTTATTAAATTTTGGCTGTGACAAAGTTGCCTTTGGCCAGGTATTGTTTAAAAAGGGAACTTTTGATTTTTTTAAATCAATTGTTTGATGTTTAGGGTCAAGCTCCTGTAATTACAATCGCGGATGGTCAACTAAGGGGCACAACTAGTAAAACTATTAACTCAAATGTCACTTATTATTCGTATAGAGGAATTCCGTATGCCAAGAAACCAATTGGAGATTTGAGATTTGCAGTAAGTAATAAAAGATAGATACATATTCATATAATCCAGAGCAAATCACTGTGCACATAAATCAACAATGATATAAATACAAAAATCGGTTTGTGTGTACTACAATGGTTTGTTTTGCTTGTCATATACAGTATGTTATAAATTAAAATTTAATTTTCTGGCAAAGGCTTGATGTGTCTCAATCAATCTGTCCTCACACGAGTCAAAATGAAAAATTTAATCTCAACTTCATTGTTTAAAATTTATGAAAATTTTTGGTCTTTTTTTTTGGAAAATTGTGGACCTTTTTTCCACACAACGGAAGATCAAGCAATTTTTTAAACCCCTGCTTTTGTGATCTGCCGTGTATAATCTGAAACACGCATATAAGAAAATCAACAAAAATACAGTATATATAGAAAAACTTAAGGGAACTGTGAGGAACATTGTTCTGTCGCTTTATGTATATTTTAAAAATTCTTTCCAATTTTGGGAAAACAAAAATGCTACTTATTTTTATATTGGAATTAAAAAAAGTTATTTACAAAATCCGATGTCGAAAGTCGGATTTGAAAAATCAAAGGCGTGCTCTGAGGAAACTATGGAAAACCAGGGACTGGTAAAGGAAAATTTTATTTCAAAAATACTTTAAAGTTTTCGGAAAAACATACCTATGCTACTGTTTGTCGCTTAACTTAAAATCCCATAGAATTATCGCCCTAATGCAACATTACATTTAAAAAATTAGAGCCGTGCCTTGAAAATATAAAGGAACTCAGAGAATTTGAAATTGCTATGCGTCATTCATTATGAATTTTTAAAAGTTTATTCAAACAGACCGAGAAATCAAATCAAAAAAGAACAAGAGAAGTAAAACAAGCTTAAATATTGGGCTTTTTACTACATAATCGTGTACTAAAATTGAAATACCCAAATTGAGTCATTTTGGAAATATTGAATAAAACCGTTTATTCTTGTTACATTTCAACACCCTGTATCTTGGAAACAAAGCATTTGCGGACATATGTTTATTAGACATTTCTTACTTAAAATCAATCGAAGATTATGCCCTTAAATTTTTTACACATAGTTAGGAAACACCCTGTATACAAAATGCAGAATAGTTGGGCTTTAAAAATCATAGGCGTGCTGAAAAGGGTTTCAAAAAAGTCAAGCAAGGTTATTTCATTTTTTCATACTGAATTGTTTTAAAGTACGTCTAAGTGCAAACCTTAGTCGGACCAACGAATTCCAAGGATTCTCTAATTGAACGTGGGAACAAGGCTCATGCATACAAAAAATTTTGAGAAAAATGTGCTTGTAATTCGTGGGAAATTGCAAATTGACACTTGAAGAACGAACCTTAAAATTTATACAATTTGAGACATATACTTCAGCAATGTAGCTGGGTTTTGGTAGAAGCGTTGGACGTAGGAACACAGTCTCTCCAGCCCCAAAGTATAGAGAATAATTTGCAAATTTATTTGTGGGAACTTTACATTCAAATCCAAGCAATGAATTTTAACTTCATTTCAACATACGAAGTTAAATTTTTATTGTGAAGTTATACGTGGGAAGTGGGAACGCGAATTTTTTATATTAAGAAATTATTATTTGTACTAATAATATTATTATTTGTATTTTTTAGTCCTCTCTGAAACGAAACTAAAATATTAAATAAATTTGTTTTATTTTCTATGCGGGGTAAATCATAATAAAATCAGAAAAAGTGTTTTATGGAATAGAAATTTGAAACTTGATTGTTGGGCTTATCTTTTAATTCTAAAAAACTTTTCATATTACATGTTTATCTAAAATTGAAAATAAAGGTACTTTACTCCTGAGCCATTTTCATAATTTTCGAATATCTCCCATATGAAATGAGATATACAAATTTCGTAAACTGCGTTTTAAGTTTGCACGAATGCACAAACTTTTACCAAGAATAAAATTTTCTGATAAATTCAAGTTAACAAATTTCCCATATGGTGCAAACTTTCTGTCGGTTATTGTATATTTTTAGCGCTATGTGGGAGGGAGTACTCTCTACATTGTAAACTGTAGTTTGAATACCGAAAATTTGAGTTGTTAAATTCGAACTCAAAGCTGAATGGTCTTTTGGTTCGTAAGAACACGATCTACACATTAATAAGTCTCTGATTTAAATATTCAAGATCCTAGGTATTTTTACTTTAGTAAATGAACATATTTTGGAGCCTCAAAGGTAGCCCAGCGGCAGATACATGGAATTAGTGCTATGACGCATGTGCACGAGTGTTATTTCTTGCACGTTAGTAAATTTTGAAAATATTTTTCTCAATTTAATAATATCAATTAACAGTGATTTGTTAACTAAATCTTAGGCCCCAGTGAAAAACGACCCGTGGACTGGCATTCTCAATGCAACTGCGGATAGATATTCTTGTGTTCAATTGGCTGAAGGCGTTACCCTTCCAGGAACTACAACTGCAACAATAATGGGTTCAGAAGATTGCCTTTACATTAATGTATACACTACAAATGTACGTTAAATCAATTTTATCATTATCATGTGAATCTTGTATCTGCTCCCATTTAAGGTAAACGGGAGCCTCCCGGTAATGGTATGGATTTATGGTGGAGGTTTCTACAGCGGGTCCTCCGATTACAACACTTATGCGCCAGATTATTTATTAGAAAAAGATGTAGTCTACGTAGCATTCAATTACAGGCTTGGAATATTTGGATTTCTCAGGTTTGCACATACCTTATATTTGAAATTATCTGGTAGCATACATTTTTTTAGTACGGAAGATTTGGAATCTCCAGGAAACTGGGGGCTAAAAGACCAAATTTTAGCTTTGAAATGGGTTAAAAACAACATCAGGCAATTTGGTGGTGACCCCAGTAAAGTAACCATATTCGGGGAGAGCGCAGGAAGTGCGTCAATTTCCTACTTACTTCAGAGTCCTCAAACCAAAGGTAACTTAGCGAATATGGTAACTCTTAGAGCCAATACATCCGAATTCGTGTTAATTTTATATGGAATATCACTCTTGTTGAATAAGCAACTAATGATGCGTCGAATGAGCCACTTTATTCAAAAATTATCTTATTAGCAAAACGACCTTAAATTTAATATTTTCGTCCCTAAGGCCACTTGATCAATACCCTGGAAACTACCTGGAAGATAATTTTCATAGAAATCACGAAACCAATCAATACCATGTTTTTATTTTACTGTTTCCACAAGTATTATTCTCTTGGCAAACTTGTCTGAATTTTGGTCTATTCACATTTAGGATTATATGAGGGAGCCATTATGGAGAGCGGGAACAGTTTGAGTTTGTGGGCATTAACCCTCACTCCCAAAATTAAAGCGTTCAAAGTAGGGATTACATTAGGAATAATCACCTTTAGCACAAGAACTTTGGTCGATCAGCTCAGAAAAATAGACTATAGAACCTTAAAGCTGGCGGAGAATAATATCACATCGGAGGTAAGTTAACGCTTAGTGGGTAACAATTAACGGAGTTACCACACTGCTTTATATACGTTACATCACTGCGTTTCTAAAAAAATTTAAATCTTCCTGTTAATAGTATTGGTCTTCGAAATTAGATATGTAGCAAATGAGGATAGAGTTTAGAGGAAGAAATATGCATCAAATGATTTCCTTTTGAAACTACATATCTGAAAATAGAGATAAAATTTGTCACTGTCTTTTCTAAATTAGCTTTAACGCAAAAAGCGATTTTTTTTAAATCAAAGACGTAGCAAATGGGGATCATCCAACTTCCTTTCAGCAACTCCTGGATAACATTTTGGTCGGATTACCATTTGGTGTGGCCAAAGAACCTGAGCATTCTGGAGCTGTATTTTCAGACAGGAGCTGGAAGTTACTCCAAGAGGGAAAATTCCAGAGGGTCCCACTCATCGCAGGATATAACTCGTTGGAAGGAGGAAGCATAGGCCCTTATCTCCGTAAAACCCTTTCATTAAGACCCAGAGTTTAGTTTTCTCGTTCTTCATTTCCATTTTAGAATACATGACACCGGTCATCAACAAGTACGAGGTAGATAAATCGTTGTTGACTCCTTATGGTATGTCCCAGAACATTATCAAGCGGTATATAGCAGGGGTTGAGATTTCGAAATACTTTTTCAATAGAGGGAGTATTGAAAGTCAACCAGAATCTCTTACTAGAGTATGTTAAACATCTTTTTTTGTCAAGAAGTATTTTTGCTAATTTTAAATGATTTTTCTCGCAACCTTAGTTTCTCTCGGTTGATATATTTAACCGCCCCATCAGAGAAGGTGTAATTCTCGCTTCTAAGTATACGCAAGTTTATTACTATAAATTCAGCTACAAGGGCCTACTTGGGGATCCTTCGCAAATTTCACCAGGTATTCAACTCTATAAAATTTAATCAATTTTCCTTATTAATAAAGTTTTCAGGAGCGACCCATGCAGAAGAACTTCGATATCTCTTTGTCAGCCCGAATCGAACCGTCAACGAACACGATCGTACCATTATTGAGAAATTTGTTACATTGTGGACTAATTTTGCGAAAACTGGGTAATAGAACCATAAAAATTATTTAGTAACACATTTATTAATTTTTTTATGTATTTTTAGGAATCCTACACCACACAGTGGAACGCAAAATGATACCATTTTGGGTGGTTTAACTTGGTCTCCGAACGGACCCAATAAGAACACTAGTGCCACCATTGAATATTTGAATATCAATAATACATTAACAATGCAAACTAATCCTTTCCAAAACGACTGGATTTTCTATGAAAACTTGTATTCAAAATATGGAGATCCTCCCTATACAACTTACTAATAATTTTTTAAGAGTCGAAATGGCTGTTAAACGGTATACATAATCGTTAATAAAATTATTGAATATGCATCTTCTTTGATAACTGCAGTGAGTATTACTAAAAGTCGATCACATATTCTTTAATGCGTGTCAAAATCAAAGTTTACTGAGCTACAACTTTGAGTGGTAAAATATCATAATTATCGACATTCGATTTAGCCCAATAAAAAATGTCCAATCGGTACTAATTTTCAGTATCCTTTGTCCAATAAAATCAAGTACCAAAATGAAAATTTAAGTAGTTCTAACTGCTCTTGAGCTATTGTAAAATAGCGAGATTTTGAAACTACATTTTCGATAAAAATTTTTCGAGTTAGGGCTTATTTTCAGCCATTTTCTCCGAAAGTTTGATCGACAAAATCATAATTTATTTAGTTTTGACCGTTGTTGAGATATTGACGTATAAGTGATATACCGTGACTTTCGAGCTTTGCTTCATTCTGGCAGCAAGCTTTCCCAGTTGAGGCTCATTTTTAGCGAATCATGTACAAAAAAATCAACGAAATTAATAATCAAACAATAACATATGTATGTCTTATTCCCTTATAACGTGATGTGTTAAAGTTAAAGAGGCGATGGTAATCGGAGCTTCATTAAGAATTGATCAAACCAACATATGATAAAGTATAGTGAATAATGGTAATTTTACAATAACCAGGTAAATTAGCACCATGTTCTTTCTATTTCCTATCAATTTTCACTGGCACTCGCGTTTTCTTTCATAAGTAAGAAATTTTTAAACATAATCCTTCAGAATTGTTAAAAACGTGTGAATAATCTAGATGAATAAATTTGGTGCCTCTACTGGAACCCTACCGAACTAGACTCAAAAAAATAAATATCTTAGGAGTGGTTTTAGCGTATTGTGCAGTAGATAAAGGTAATCTAGTAAAATTACATAATGATTTAATATCCATTTGAGTAAATACTCAGAAAGTAAAAAAAGCACACTTACGGAAAAAAATATTTCCAGAATAGCTCGAGTTATCAGCTTCAAAATGGGGTATTTTAAAAATCGAGCCAAGGTTAAATTTTACCTAGAATTTCCAATGAAATTAAAAAACGCATTTAAAATCATTGTTTTCATTTGCGGTCAACTAATTCCCCATTCATCTTATACTGTTTAACTTAATTTTAGGCAAGTACCTAGTAAATTGTCCGAGGTTGAGACTTAGATTGATTTATAAATTTAATCTGCTGGAAAATTCCAATATTAAATTCCAATTCTTTCTTATTAATCTGTTCTTTGGAGTCTATTAGCGCCCATTCATAAACCTTAAATAACGTAAAGAATTTTTAATAATTAATTGTGAAATAGTTCTCTGAGCACCAGTTATGTCTTATCTCTTAAATATAGTGTATAGTTCAGTTCCAAAATTAGGAATTATTTTAAATTTAGCAACAAAAATATAGGCACCTAAACCCTAAAACAAATTTAATTCGTATTATCAAAAAATCCCGATGACGCTGGATATAAAAATTTCTCTTTATGATAATAAGAAAATTTTGTAATTTTTTGTCCCTTTAGTAAATACCTGGTTTCGTCTTTTATAGACTCCTTATTTGAGACGAAATAGAAACTCAATTCCCCACGTCAAATATTCTAAGTCTAGTGCAAATTGGTCGAGGTCATCATCACAGACAACCAGACTATAGCATAACAATAATAATAATTGTTTTAGAGACTTTAAAAGTGGATTTGCGAATGATTAGGGTTGTCAGTCTCCAATAAGATCTAAAAATGAACAAGTCGACAACGTTAGCTCTTTGGGCTTTCGTATTGTATTGGTCAGTGAGCTGTCCGTGCCTGCAGAGCAGAATCATTCGAAGAAACGCTGAAGATTACACTGATAGCTTGGAATTGCTACATGTGGTAAGTTTAAATTAAAGTTCAATAGCGCTAAAATTTTCACTTAATCAGCAGCAAATTTGAGCGGGTTTTAAACGAATTTTTAATACCAAAATTCTATTAAAGTATATAAGTGTACAGGGTGGCGCATGTTACAAAAAAGAAGGTCTACTGGTAACATAAATAAGGTGAGAAAAATTGGAATATTCTTTTAAAGTTTTATATTTTAGAAATATAGTTGCAGGAACGCATGAAATGAAAATTATACGTAGTGATATAAATACGGGTATATTGTCTGAATATGAAATAATATACCGGACGTTGTATTAAAAAAACCCGATAATTGATTAGTATATCTACTATTATGCGATAATTAGTTAATATACCTACTATTATGCAATAATTGGTTAGTATATCTACTAATTATGCGATTTGTGATACTTTGCCTGTCGGCAAGGTATTATAAATCGCATAATTTTTTAATAACGGTCTTGGGCATCCCATATATCTGATACATCTGAATTTTTTATCTCTTTATTGACGAAAATAAAAAATTGAATTTTTTTAAAGTGGTAAGTGGTTTTTAAATTAAATGCGCACCATTGTTAACCAACCTTGTTACTGGTAGAGATAGAACTCTAGTTTAAATTGCAAAGAGTTGTATGTTCTCGGACTGGTTAGGACAATGATACTATTATATTATATAAAAACAATTGAATATCGTATTATCAAGATAATTTTTAAAAAAACATTTTTTTTAACGAAACCCTGTGTATATTTATAAACAAAATTAAAACTAGTTTAATTTTATACAAAAAATTTTATAAACAATTTTTTTGTGAATATTTTTTAAGATATTGAGCAATTTTTATTTCTAATTGTACAAGCAATCAATCAAATTAATTACAAAAAGAAAAATTAAGATATTTAAAGCAGGTGTTCAAAAATGCCCCCTTCCTGTTGTATGCATTTTGAAGCACGTTTTTTTACACTATTACAAGCTTTAAAAATTTATCCACTGTCTAAATTACGGAGTACTTAAAAATATACATATGTATAAGATACTTTCAAATATACATATTTAAAAACCCTTAAAAAAATCAATTTTTTATTTCTGCTAAAATTAGAACACTTTTAGTGTTTCATAGTATTTCATTTTTCAGTCATTCAATAGTATGTATCAAATCCTTATTCTATTGATATTTCCAAATTAATGGCATTTCTTTCGAGGTTTAGGGCAACATAACATCTTTCGTTATTTTAAGGTATTCCTTTTGGTTCAGAATCTTTTTTATCCAATAAATGGGACCAACACCGAACCAAGAGAAGCAACCCCACAATTTTATATTGCTACCTCCATGTTTAATGGTTTTTAAACCGTGTTTTCGAAGCAATTCCTCTTTTGCTGGCCTCACGTATTGTCGACCATCCGAACCAAACAAATAAATTTTTGTTTCATCCGAAAAAAGGACATTTTTCCGCACTTTAAAGTTATTGCTTTCGTTTTCAAAGTGAAGATGATTCTTCACAAATTCTATTCTTTTTGATTTGTTTGTTTTTTATAGCAACGGTACCTTTCGAGCCACTTGGCCATGTAAGTGAATCTCCTATAACCGTCTTCGGATAGTTTTGGAACCTGTTTCCAATTTTAGGTCCTTTTGAAGTTGTTTGAAGAACACAAAGGGATTTTCTTGGGATTCTCGCTTTATTTGGTGGTCAGTCAGAACCGTCGTTTCCCTTTTACGACCGTGTTTTTCCTGTTGTTTCTCATATTTGAAGGTATTTATTATCATGGTTTTTGGATCTTCTTACTTTCCAAGAAATTTCACGAAGGGAATTGCCGTTATCTCTGAGTGTTTGTATTCTAATTCTTTCGGCTAAAGAACAACGGTTTTCACGCTCTTCGTCTCTTTATTTATTAATTATTAAAATACATTAAAATACTTCGAAATGATTAATTAATCAATTTGGATATCATTATAACGAGAATCGAAAAGCCTTTCAAACAAGGTACTACTCGACCCTACTTTCCATTTAAGATTTTAGGGGTTTAACTCGCCCCGGCTAGGGGGTTGATGTGAAAGGAGCGAGTATACGTTCATAGTGTGTCCCCTTCGGATATAAAATTTACGTGCCCAAGCGTTTTTTAAATTTAAATTTCTAAATACGCGAAAATGCCTCTGTTTAGTTTTCGATGTGTCACCCTGTATATACTGAAAAATGCTACTAGAATTGAGTTATTAAAGTACGTTAAAATATATTGTGTGTTGTGAGAAAAACTCTACTCTCGAGTGTAAACGCGAGATTATGAGATAATTCTAATTTTAATTAATTTATTTAGATGCTGTGTATCTATAAAACGTATAGAGATAGGTATCTGTATACTAAAAAATATATTTTTGCTGAAAACAGTATTCTTTAGGTTTTCAGACATGGAGACCGGACACCGGACAAGAGCGCCATTTACAAAAATGACCCTTATATAAATATAACATATTACCCTGTCGGAAATGGGCAACTTACCAATGTAAGTATTTCTTATTCCGATTAAGTGTACTTACATTTGCTATTGTATCGGTGAGTATTCCCCTCTAACAAAAAACCTACTTTGAACAGAATGCCACTTTCAGTACATTCTTTTTTTCCATCGGATTGAACTGAAATATTTCTAATCAGAAAATTTTTATAACTAATTTTCAGTAGGAAAATTGTGGTGTAAATCTTGGTGTTTTGAAGTTGAATAATTTCAGAGATAAATAAGATTTTTTTTAATGTTCAGAATACCACTTCCAGTCGACACGCCAGTCTTCCATCATTTCAAACTAATATTTTTCAAAATTACTGATTAAAGAAGGTTATCAAAAGGTTAACCCAAACTAACCTGAAGTAATTTCCTGTAAAAAAATCAGTGGTGTAATACTTGCGATTTTAATGTAGGGAAATTTTCAAGGATATTGAACCTGTAATTATGTTTTATATTTTTGTGCTACACAGTATACGACTGTTTTCCATTAGATGGATTAGATGTAAATTTTTACTCATCCTGAGTTGAAATTCTTAATCACATAAATCATGCCTAATTTTATCCTTAGGCGGGAAAACGCAAAGAATATAACATAGGCAAGGAATTGCGTTCAAGATATCTCAATTTCCTGGCAGAAGATACATTCACTTTGGACACTGTAGATGCAAGATGTACAGACTACAACCGAACAAAAATGTCCTTACAACTAGTCCTAGCCTCTCTTTTTCCTCCCAGGGGTCATTCAGTATGGACCGAGCAAAATAAATTGGAATGGCAACCTATTCCTTTTAACTATTGGCCTGTAAAAGAAGACCATGTAAGAATGTGATTTACTTATGGATAAATATTTACAAGTGAGGTGTAGAACTCCTTCAATTTTACTAACTAATCTCTGTAGGTCTTAGGAGATCCTTTAGAAAATTGTCCCAGATTCAGGAAGTTATTTTGGAACTATTTGAATTCTCATGAAGGTCGCAAATTGTATGAGAATCATACTGAACTGATCAAATATCTCGAACTTCACACTGGAGCATCTATGAGCAGTCAGGATTTTGCAAATTTGTATTTCACATTGGCCACTGAAGTAATTTTCACTAAATTTCATGCAAAAAATGGACATTAAAATCGCCAATTTTAGCAAGAGAACGGATACGCCCATCCTGAATGGGCAAAGAATGTTTTCCATGAAATTCAAGATTTGGGAATCAAACATTACAATGTGAGCACTGCAACTGCTGAGCTGAAAAAATATGTTGTTGGTAAGTTTGTTTAACATTACAGAATATTACTCCAAATGAAAAGTCTAACAGGATTTTTGGTCAAAAAGATAGTGGATGATAGTTTTTCAAAAATCAAAGGAGAATACCACAATGGAACAAAAATCTTCCTTTATTCGGCTCACGAATACAATATTGCAATTCTATTGAGATTCCTCGATGTGTTTTACTCCCATATTCCTCCTTATGGAAGCTACATTGTGATTGAGCTACACAATTATCAAGGAGTAAGGGGTTTTAGGGTAAGAACACATTAAATTTCTAACTCCTTATGTTATATTATGATTGTTTTAGTTTTATTACCAAGATTATACTGGTTCGAAACCAAAGAGATTGAGAGTGCCAGGTTGCGGAGGTCATTTTTGCAGACTTGCAACCTTCGTGAGATTATTTCGATTCATGTTTCCTGAGTCTGATAACGAGTGTTTTAATCTAGAAGATCTACAATGACAACTTCTTTAAAAAGATAAATAATTTCTTTAAATAAATTATAATAAATCTTAAAACAATGATTTTGATATGAAAATATATGTTTATTTCATATTTTCTTTCCTCCAATAGTTTTAAAAGTTTCAATCGATAAGATAAATTTAAATATTTCATTGTGATAAAATGCACTCTTGCCTAATATCTTTGATAATTAAGTCATTAATAGGACAAACAAATATATATTGAACTCCAAGGTAATTAGCGAAATTAAAATAAATATTTAATTATTTATAATAATAATTAGATATCATTATTTTAACTCTGGTGACATATAATTTATGATAAACAACAATAATCGCGTGAGCGAGAGAAGATATCCACGTGCTTACATTTTGACCTTTATTTAATTTGGATCACGATTTTCTTCAAAAAGATAAAGTTTCGATTTAGAAAGATGCAGAGTAATGTAGGATGTAGATTAGCCAATTTAGTAGACTTACTAATGATTAAAAATAGATTTATTAACTATGGATAATTTAAGCAACGACGATTTTAAAAATCATGATTTCTATATATTAGAAAAATGGAAATACCCACTGAATTGTGTTCTAAAAAGTGCTTTAAAAATGGTCATGAAATCTATTGAACGATACATGTATCCACATTTATAGTTTTAAGTAATAGCTTAAAGGTGCTTTGTATTTAAAAAGAAATTGGAAATAAAGCGATACAACTCTTGATAATTAGTTTCCAAATCATTAACACATACGTATATCAGTTTTTTCCACCTATTCTGTAAGATAAAGGTGTTTTTAAAAAATGTACACTCCTAGATATTTTACGATTTTCTGGATGCCCATGGTGTAGCTCAAAGGAACATAATGTATATGAATTACTAGCAATCCAATCTAATATTTGTTGTTTATTTTTACTCACCTTAAGCCTCTATAGAATTGTTCAGCCATATTCCAGTTTTCCTTGTTCCTTGTTCTACAAATTAAGTCCAAAGGAACGAAAGAAACCCATTTTTTTTCTTAATGTAGTTCATGTATCTGTTTCTTTCCTTGAACTTCTCTAATCTAAACTAGCCTGAACGTCTATATAATTTAAGTTGAACTGTCAAATAAAAAGATAGAAGAAACTGCACATTTTGCAATAATTCATGTTAGTTTATTTCCTTGATTTCTTTACAAATCACGTACACGTTTTTTAACGAAAAAGTCGTAAGGAGCATACCAAAACTCAGCCCTTCCTTTTGGTTAATTTAAATCAATTTCATTCAATACATCTAATTAGATTTTTTCAGCAGAACACCTCTTCACTTAACTTCTTTCAAACTTGGTTCTTTTCTACATTGCTTTCTTTTATTACGATAAGCTAGTTTTTTTTCATTTCTTTACAATAACCAAGTGAATATTTAAGTTAAAAGCGCACAATGAAAGCGCTCTGAAGCATACTCATTCGCTTAAACTAAATCTAATTAGTCTTATTTCATTTTTTCCAGATTTTATTTAATTTTCATGCAAATCAAATCAAACATGAAAGTTGAACGAACGAAGGAAATACAACGAAATTCACTTGCTTTCTTAAATTGGTTCGAGCTATGTTGATTGTTTAATTTTTCGACAAATCAGGTTGATTTACAACAAAAACAAAAATTAAGAACTTCGAAACATTTAATTTTTCTACAAATTAAATGAACATTTAGGTTCTAACAGAGGGAAGCGAACCAAAATAGACATTTTATTTTAAACTGGTTCAAATTTATTTCTTTTGTTAATTTCCCTACAAATCAGGTTCGGCATTAAAGATAAGGGAGAAACGAGACGTACTTTTTCCTTTAAGGTATTTCAAGCTTGATTTTTCTTTCATTTCTACAATCAAAATATAACAAAATAATATCTATTCATATTCTTTAATATTTCACTATTCTAGAGCATGTTAATTAAATCTAAAAAAATAATTTAAATAAATATTTCAAATTTAACTACGAAATTCTCAAAAGGCAATAAATAATAATATAAAACCACTTCAAATGTGAATAATAGTGCAAAACAACCGCTTAATCTAAGTTCACAAGAGAGTCACATTCAGCAGTATAATTCTTGGGGACATGATTTTCAGTTAACCTCACGAAACTATTGAGAGGACATAGAACCTCACAACCAGGTACTGTGAGTTCCTCTGCTGAATTAAAGACATCTCGAACATATAATACCTGCAATTCAGAGAAAATGGAAGATTTTTGTAATATTTCTTCATACTTTGTTTCTCACTTTTACGGCGTAATCTTGTCTTGTCCTCAAATAATGAAGTTCAATTAATACTGCAGAGCTATAGGCGGGAAAATGTGTCTTGAACAGATTTAAGGCAGATAATACATTGACTACATTATTCTCATGTCCTGAATAGAGAAATATTTTCCTTTCATGAGGGTGCAAAGATCCCTCAGTTTTGGCTACCATATCCTTAATCACCTTTTGAAGGCTACGCCCTATAATAAAAAAAGTAAGATCATTTTGATACAGTAAATAGGATCAATAGTTTGTAGATAGAATCAATACTTTTTCCATTGCCTATTGCTTACGCATGTGGTTACATGTAACAAAACTATGACGTTATTTTAAAAATACATTTAGATATTTACCGCCGTTCAGTTTCCTCAGCATATCACTACTATTCTCTACTTCGCATTGTTTTGCTGCTAACTCCGTTATTTTCTCAGGATACACCTTTTTTGTCCATTCAGGTAGTGTTAAATTCATAGTTTTTTCCGCAGTCAAAGTCTGATATATTTGGAAAACATCCTCTAAAATACACAACAAACTTGTCAATTTTTTCATTTTTTAATGAAAATGCATTGCAAAATAATGTATTCTCTTACGTAATTTATTAATAGGTTTGCCTGTATGATTTGTAATATACTGGAAAGTGTTCCTGTTTGCTTTCAGATATGTTAAAGTTTCATCTGATTGTAATGCTTCTTCAAGTTCTTTCAAGTATCTTGGACAATATGTGTTCGGTCTTTTCAGCATCTGAAATTTTGGTTGCATAAAGAATAAAAATTGACTGTATAGTACCAAACTAAGATATTAAGGGTTTTTACGATTGATGTTCACCCCATGATAATTAGAAAAATGTATATATTTTTTAATTCTAACTACATAAATAGGAATAATGTTTAAATTAGATTTGGTGAAGTAACTCTCATAGATATCTTTTTTAACTTGTGAAATTTTCGACTTAATGGGACAATTGATAGTGACGTACTCCACTCTGGTATAGACTCTTCATAATTACCATGTTTACCGTGATAATTAGAATTTGAAAAATGATAACTTTCGAAATAAGAAAAATAACTCTATGAAATCTGGTCAAATTACTGATATAAATATCATTAATAATGTGAGAAATTTTCTATTAAATTGGCTGATTAACAATGACATATATATCAAACCCAGGTCCAGGGTCTTTGGATTTTCCATCCATTTAAGAGATTGGATTTTGGTAAACTATATTTCTCACAACAAAGGTTATTTCAACAAAACTTGGTGAAATTATTAGTATAGGTTTCCTTAATAGCCTACAAAATATTAGATTGAATCGTATGGCAAGGATTAGTGTACTCAATCCGTACATAGCATCGATGCATTTACAACCTCTATTCTAATAATTAAAAAATAGATTTTAAGAAATTTTCCAGAATTAAAGAGAACGTATCAATAAAGAATCATGAAATAATTAGCAAAAGTTTGCTCCGTCCGTGAAATTTTCCCTTGATTCAGATAATTGAGAGTAGCGTACCAAATTCAAGTCTAAAGTCGTAATATTTGATATTTATATACATATGTATATCTATAAATTTGAATTTTGACCAACTACAACTTTCAAAATAAAGAGAATATTTCAATGAAATTTACTGATATTATTGTTACAGGTATCCTTAATAACGTGCGAAATTTTGGACAGAATAGTATAATAAGCAGGGGCGTACCCAATCCGAGTGTAAAACCGTCACATTTACTACCTATGTCGTTACGGTTAAAAAACTAATTTTTTAAAAATTGTGTATGAAATTTATCGAATTACTTGGCATAAGTAGCCTTAGTAATTCGCAAAATGTTTGGTTCAATCAATTGATAGTGGCGTACTAAATACGAGTTGGGGTATTTATAAATTTGTATTTTTGTTTTGCGTTTTAGAAAAATTTAGAGATATTGCTGTAGTTATGATTTTTAGTACGTAGTAAAATTTGCGCTTCAATCAGTTAATTAACAATGGCGTACCAAACGTAGGTCTAGAGTCCTCACATTTGCTATTCGTATAAAAAAATGGTATTTTGATAAATTCTATATTTGAAAATAGATGTAATATTTCCATGACAGCTGGAAATATTACTGGTATTAGTATACTAAGTAAGTTATGAAATGTTCTTTATAATGAAGGAATTAATAGTGGAAACTAAAGATGAATTTAATCTGAATCCTCGCGATCCCGTACAGTTTTAATATAATACTTTTATTCAAAGGGTGGTTTTTGAAATACAGTGAAATTTTTCTTAGTAATATTTGCTCATAAACTAAACGCCTAAATTATAATATAAAAGTTTTCGCTCACATGATCTAAACCATCTTTCTCATATTCGTAAGGAATAGGTAGCCAGTTTATCTTCTCGTTCCATCTTTGGGTCTCAGCCGGGGGATAAAGACTTGCTAGAGCTAACAAAACTGACATTTTTGTGCGCTCAAAATCAGTACTTTGAGCTAATACTGCTTCGGGGATGTAGATCTCCCCCAGGAACTTATCATATCGGGTTCTAAGTAAGGTTCCAAGGGAAAAAGCCATTCGTTTGCCATGCTGAAAAATATTGATACATTATGTAAATATTATAATTAAGAACACATTTTACAAGTTCGAAGTAAACAGATCCAGAGGAATTTTTGGCATTTCGAATCTAACTTATAATAGAAATCGCAACCGTTGACTATAATGAATGCGACCATGAATTGTTATACGAGCAATATGATTTTCTTGGAAGTTTTGACCAAATATCAAATATTCGACCATCAGGTGCAATGGACACAATAATCAATTTTAATTAAGCTTACGTGACAGCAATACTAAAACCTCCAACAAACAGTAACAATTGCATGTTTACAATTTATAATTAATCAATAACCCAATGGTTAATTTTTAAATGTGTCCGCAATGGGTTTTTTTTTCAAGTTCAATGCTGCTCAATGCCAACGGAAACCCCAGAAAAAGACAAAAAGTTTATTATTTACTACCTACCTTTTAATTAGCATTAAATGGTTAAATTGCAAAAAAATGTATATTTATTATTGCATTATAGGAGAATACACGTTTGTATATTTATTATTGTATTATAAAAAAATACACGTTTTGATTAAAAAAATGAATAATAGACTCTTACATTAGTTAAATGACCCCATCCCATTGGTTGAAACGTGTCCAGTTTGTATGGATCATTCGGATAGGTGTCCTTTAATTCTGGTGTCCGTGCCCCATGTCTAAGAAACTGGAAATTTGCAATTCAGGTTTAAAAAACTATTATAAAATATTAAGTAATACTATGGTTTAAACTTATATTGATTATTAGTGATTCTAGTTATGAATGGTAAGATTGATCTTTAACGGTCAGTCGACAAAGCTATTCGAATTACGCGTCAAATGACAATAATATTGGGAACTCTATATTTATACATATATGTATGTATTTTTATGAGACACACTTTATAGGCTTGTTAATAATAAAACCGAATTTTGAAAATTCACGACAGTTCGAAATTACATTATAACTAATTCAAGTTTGACAGGTTCATTGAACATAGTTCTGGTTTTCTGAGATTACAGCCTGTTTTAAATTAAGTGCGCACCATTGGTAATTTTTTTATTGTTGTAGATAAAAAGTCAATGAAATTGGCAAACTAGTAACATTTGTTCCACTGATTAAGAGGGTGAAAACAGAAAAACAATTGAATATGGTGTTTAAAAAAAATGAGGAAAATGTATTTTTTTAATGGAACAGCCTCAATATTTTTTACTCTAACGTTTCAAAACACCAACAGAACAAAAAGGGCCATATGTAATATTGGTCTAAAATCGAAAGTAACCAAAATATCAGCACATATTTCTTTTAGACTAATTGGCTGTGTATGTCTAACAATAAAATAAAAACTTTATTCCGTGCATCATTATAAGTTAATCTGATGTAAAAAAAACAAGTTAATACATTAACTTGTCAAATTTGAAGTTATTATTGTTATTTAAAAGAACTATATTTTAGTTATTAATATTACAAAATGGCGTTCACTCGTTTAGAAAAATGCGATATGTTAGAAACATATATTGTATCGAAAAAAAATAGTCTTCGATCACTGGAACAATATGGCCAAACGTAGTCTAAACGTCATCAATGAGAGAGAAGGTATTTTCGAAAATTGCACAGAAAATTTAGGACTAATGAAAAAGTATTTGTGAAAACTGGAACTTAAAAATCTTTTTTTTTATAAATGAGGAAATAGAAATAAATGTGTTGGCAAATGTCGAAACGTACAAAAATGATTCAATTGAAGATTTAGCAAAAGACAGTAGTTTAAAGTTATGTACAATTTGGAGAATTTAATTTTAATTAATTTTCCATGAAAGCACTTTAACAGGGAGGAAATACATTCATATGTTGTCAGAATGGCTAAAAGCATGTTTAGATAAAATTATATTAACCTTATTTAAATTAAATAAAATAAAAAAAGTGAAATTGAATCTTATTTCGCGGCCACACACAGCCAACTAATCTAAAAGAAAAATGTGCTGATAATTCGGTTATTTTCAATTTTAGGCTAATATTGCATATGGCCTTTTTTCTTTTGTTGGCGATTTGCCAATGTTAAAGTAAAAGATATACAGGGTGTCCCGAAATTAAGCCACCATACTTAAACAGCGTAAATTACGTCCAAAAATAACACCAAAACTTTATATAAACATATATCGAAAAACGCTTTTTTAACGATCTATGGCTCTTTAAAGACATAACTCTGATGATGGTTATTTTGACATATTTCCAAAACGGTGCAAGATAACTTTATGAAATTTGGTAAGATTTTATACTTTTTAAACCTTAATTGACTGATGCGGTTGAATGGAAAATATTTCGTCAGAGGCGTGCCGCACGGGGGGCGTCGGAGTTAAAAAATGCTACATTTTTTTTATGTGCCCGGTTTTTTAGCTGCTGATGCAAAATTATGAAACCACATATGTATCCAGAAAAAAAATGTACTCTTGGTTCATATTGATAGAACGCTCCATTTTCGAATAAAATTAATTTGAACATTACATTGCATGACAAATACAAATGATGCTTAAAACGATCATTTTCAACCATATCAAAACTATTAAACAATAATAAAAAAAAACAACAAGAAATTGAAATGACACATTTTTAGAGTAAGTTTTCAAATAAGTTACTGTTTTGTTGGATATACAGTCTAGACCGTCTTTTTATGCTCTGGGAGGCACGAAGAATTTGAAACAGATTTTCTTTTTTGAACGGTAACTTATTTGAAAACTTACTCTAAAAATGTGTCATTTCAATTTCTTGTTGTTTTTTTTTATTATTGTTTAATAGTTTTGATATGGTTGAAAATGATCGTTTTAAGCATCATTTGTATTTGTCATGCAATGTAATGTTCAAATTAATTTTATTCGAAAATGGAGCGTTCTATCAATGTGAACCAAGAGTACCTTTTTTTTCTGGACACATATGTGGTTTCATAATTTTGCATCAGCAGCTAAAAAACCGGGCACATAAAAAAAATGTAGCATTTTTTAACTCCGACGCCCCCGTGCGGCACGCCTCTGACGAAATATTTTCCATTCAACCGCATCAGTCAATTAAGGTTTAAAAAGTATAAAATCTTACCAAATTTCATAAAGTTATCTTGCACCGTTTTGGAAATATGTCAAAATAACCATCATCAGAGTTATGTCTTTAAAGAGCCATAGATCGTTAAAAAAGCGTTTTTCGATATGTTTATATAAAGTTTTGGTGTTATTTTTGGACGTAATTTACGCTGTTTAAGTATGGTGCCTTAATTTCGGGACACCCTGTATAAGGTGTTCCATTAAAAGAAAAAAATCCTCATTTTCTCTTAAATGCCGCATCCAATTGTTTTTTTGTCTTCATCTTCTTAATCAGCGGGAAAAATGCTACAAATTTGCTAGTTTAATTGATTTTGTATCCATAATAAGAGTTACCAATGGTGTGCACTTGACTTAGAACACCTTGTATAGCTAACATAGACATAAAAACTTTTACAGCTAATTTTAAACTGAAATAGCTTACTCGGTATAATAGTCGTGGTAAATAAAAAACTTGGTACTCGTTTGGAGAAACAAAATGAAATATGTCCATGAGGAATTTCTTCACTTTGTCACAATCAGTTACGTGTGTGATTTGTTTACCGATATTACGAATTTTATTATATTACCCTGAAAACTGTGTTTTACATTTGTCTAACACATAAATCAGTAACGGAACGCCTTTTTTTTAGCTGCGGGTAATAATGCCTAAATTAAAAAAAAAGCTGCAAGTATCAGAGTTGTAGTAAAGATGGTTTGAAATGGAAATGAAAAACGAGGAAAACATCAATTATCCCTTTTTCCAAAAGTTTTAGAAGGGTTGAAAATTGAAGTACGCCAATATCTTTTATAAACTGATAGTTTTTATGGTTTAACAACTTTGCGACGATATTGCAAAAAGCAAGGTTGTATTAAAGAGAGTTTGAAAAAATGGTCAAAGATCAGGAAACACTTTGACTATTTATTTTTCGATTTTGAAAAATTTATGATATGGCGTTCAAAGTTCAGGAAAACCAGTGTCTCCAACTCTGAAGGATAAGTGTATTGTGAGATTTAGCAATTTTATGATTATTGAGATGTATTGATTTTTCAATTTTAATTTTGAATATTTGAAACACGGCGAGACCTGCTTTCTCCAATTGTGCATGATCACACATCAAATTTACGACTAATTAACTTAAAAACTTGTATGAAAATTGAATAACCGAAAATGAAATAATTGTTGAACAAATTAATTCGTTTGAAAACCTAAATATGTAATTAGGAGCTGTTTAAGGAAATAAAATTCATCCTCGATCCACATACATAGATAAACGAAATAGCTACATAACATTGATAGTTAAAAGCATAAAACTTTATTATTTATACACGACCTAATGGACTAAGGTTAGAAATGTCGATATATATATCTTAATGATATAAAATAAAAATAAAGGTATTTTCCATATTTTCCCTTTAGATAAAAGTTTAACTGTTAATTTAGAAAGAGCACTACAGTAAGAATTGTAAGGCTTTCTTGTTCATTTTATTAAGAAATTCAGTGGTACTGCAGTTAGGGTGACATTCCCTTGTTAATTGGGAAACTGAAAACTATCCAAATAAAAAAAAATGAACACCAGAATATGTCTCATTTGAAATAATCAAACTCAAAAACTTAGCTTCAAAGACATGGAATTATTCACAAACTGTTGGACAGGAATATAGGAAATTTAGCTTTTATGCATTCATAATTAACGTTTGAATTTAATCACGTAATAAATGACTTACCACACTGACCAATCTCAGACTGTCATTATCATTAATGGGTTGACTGCCTACAACGGAGACACAAACTAATCCCAAAGAAATCAGGAACTTCATGTTGAAATACCAATGAACTGTAAGGACTACAGCTACTACAAGAACTACTAGAAGCAGAAGTAAAATGCTCATGAACTATATAGACTTGCACCCCATTTTCGCGTTGAAGTAATGCGGATTGAAGGTCTCAAAATTGTGTTTGCCAAGAACTAAACCCCGGCGGATTAATGAAATAATAGAACAATTTTCGTTATCACGCGGTACTATTAACTTGTTGGTGAAAAGTGGTTGACAAAGAGAGTTTAATTGAATTTAGTGTGGATTGAGCCGGGTTTCACTGCAAGGGTACCGGCAGTACAGTACTGTAATGGTTCAATTTTCGACACGAATTTATACGGATTATATGATTGGCGAGCAGGAGAGGATGGGGCAAAATGGTACTGCTTATGTGAAAATTAATTGACTTATTTAAATGAAGCTGGTTTGATGATACATAAACTACGACAAAACAAAGTGCCAAAAAATCTCTTCAAACTTCGCGAGCTTTTTCAGAGATCAAGCGTAAGAATACAAATATCGTAAGTAATTTAAAATAAGATTCACAAAAATTACACACCCTTAAGGCCTATTGTTAACAGCATTAATTCAGTTAGACATCCACCGTTTATATTTTTGCTAAATATTTTCAATTTTTATTTAAATTATGGTATTTAATTATATTAACGAAAAGACATAAATCTACACCCAAATCACACGCTGATAAGTTTTGACGTTTTTAGTTTATTCACAAATGTTTCAATTGATAAAACACTTTCGATAGTTAAAAATAAACTTGAAAATGACGTCAATCAGGGAGACCGCACTAGGTTAAACATAAGCACTACCATGGAGCTATCAACGGTTTGTGTAAGAACGAATCATATTAATATCAAAATAACTGTTATGAGCAAAAGTCCCGAATAGCAATGGGAATCTCGCTATCTTCCATGCTTAGAAATTTTGAAATTAAAAATTTTGAATCTAACGTTTATAATCATAATTTTGTAGCTTGAGATTCATGGTGTTTTATCAATATATGAGCATAATAATAATCATTTGGATAACTTTCTGAATCAGCTAAATTATTATAAAATTTTCCACTAATAAAAAACAAAATAAAGAACTTATTTTTTTTTAATATTTCAATTTAAAAAATGTATGAAGGTTCCAAACAGGTCTACCGTAAAATCAACTCACATAGATCGTTAGTTAAATTATAGCTCTAACTATTCAACAATGGTAAAAAAAGAAGTTTTTAAAGTGTTTATAAGGACGGGAAAAATTAATATTCAATGAACAAAATTACAATGTCGAAAAGATATTGAAAACAAAATAAAACAGCGATAGGGTAGTGACTTTACTCATTAACAATCTCTATAAATCTCAAAAGTAACATTAGAAAAAAACATAAATCAGAGATGCAAAAGTGACAATTTTAAATATCTAACACAAAGAAATCAGTTGCAAAAACTACATTTTTGGGAAATTATAGCGACAAAAAATATCTACAAGCCAATGAGTTTTTACCACCAAATAGTGTTTCATATTTCCTAAAAATCTTTTGAATTAAGATCTAAGTCACACAGAAAATAGAGGCATACTCAACAACGTTTTAAAAATGGAGTAAAAAAGAATCTACAATCCTGAGATTTAAAATTTGGGGTATTTTTTGGAAATATTCAATTTTCTTGGGGCTAATCAACTTTACTGAGACAACTTATCTGTCCGAATATTCTCAGGGCACATTAGTTGTTCTCGCCGTGATGAGGTCGGAAATGATCGTTTGATCGCTCAATAATTTTTTTAAGTGATTATGTTTCGACCTATCCAGTCTTTGATCAAAATAATAACAAAAGTTTTAGTATGAAATCAACAATAACCCAATGTGAGTGATATGTCTAAAGCTCTTTCAAGCAAAACCGTTCCAATTATTGTGATTTGAAATGATGCAACAATGAAATATCGAGAACATGATTAAACTATGTATATAAAATTTCCTTTCCATATAAAAACAGTCGCCGACACGAACTTGGACTAAAGGTTAGAAAATATTATTCCCTTCCTAGTATATAATAAACTAATTTCAAATCTACTGTAGTAATTTAAAATTTTTAATTGTAGACAGCGGGACGACAAGTACTGACTTATTCATAATAGGATCTAACTACATACAGATGATGGTTCCAAATTCATAATTTTTTAATCTTCAAGTTATTAGTAGAAATATCTAGCTAGGATCAGACTTCTGATTTTGATTCAAACTAGTTCATGGAAACGTTAAGGATAAGTCAAAGAAAACCTTAAAAATATTTTTTATTTCTGTAGAACTAAAATAGGGGTCGAAAAGAAAATTCAGAAATTTTATGTCAAATTCAAAGGAGCCAAAAAGTTTCCATTTAAATTTACAAACTTGGAAACGAAAAATTAGAGAAAACGAAGGATGAAGATTTGGAAAACAAAAAGCATCTACATTTCGTCCTGTAATTTTAATTGTTTAAGATCATTTGAACCAACAAATAGGTCGCTTGTCGATCAATCAATTGGCTGATCGTGAAAATGAAAAAATGTTTGCTAATTATTACACCGGTCTGTACAATATTCTCTTTTCTTAAATATTATCTGAAGAATATTCTCCTTTCATGAATAAAGTAGATTGTATTTTATTTGTCCACTTTGTGGAGACTCAATTTGACTAGGATTGAGGAGTATCCTCGTTATCTCTGGATAAGGCATCAGAATGTGGTTCAAACCATGATTTTGCTACATTTTATTTCGCTACGAAATGCTTTGTGTCTGTTTCTCAATCAACCAGAACTTTTTTTATCATACGAACGATAAAACATGGGAATGATAAAACAACTTTGAGAGAGAAAAATTCAGGAAAAGATTAGCCTTAAATTGGATCGAAGAAGGCAAAAATAAAATGTCCAAATTTAGAGTAAATAATATAAGCTCGTAGTTTTGCTGCGACACATTTTGACGAAATTGATATTTATTTTACGACTTAGGGCAACATTTCCTAAATTATTCGACGTTAAATTATTTTTAAATATTTCTTAGACATTACGCATCTATACATATTACGCATAGTATAAATTTCATTAAACTTGCACTATCGCTGGGGGTCAACAAGCAGTTTGTTAATAAGTATTTTTGTTTAACTATTGTTTGGACTATAAATTCTTTGAAAAATTAGGAAAGAAGGCAATATTTAATAAATGTGGTTATTATTACTTTAGAACGTCTATAAGCAGATAGATATCTATACGCAAATAATGATATAATACGTCAGAAAATGGACAATTTAAGTTTTCATTTGAAAAATTATACTAATTGAAAATATGTTGGTTGCCTTACAATTTTTAGAATTGCATACAAAATTTTCAAGAAATATTTTCACAATAAATAGAAAGAAGGTAAACTAAAGTTAGGAATTGGGTCAAAAAACTGTTTGAGTAATGAGTTTGATATCTCAAGCTGGACGCTATCGGTCACCCTTAACATCGAATGATCACGTTCGACCTCACGGGTTCATAATTGTCGCCAGACTCAGATTTCGATAAGAATTACATTGCTTTTCTAATTACTGATGCTATTCTGGAATTTAATTACCCTTTAAATCGATTGACTAATGACATTAATTAGTATTGTTGTTAATCTAATCAATAAGCTATTAAGATCCTGATTGGGATTAATATGATTTATTGGCAGTTATGTTTGCTAAAATTTTAATCTATAGTTAATGTTAATGTCTTCTTAAATGTCTTTAAATAAATAACACGAAAAAATAATTTATCGACTTCACCACACCAGACAGGTTTCAGTGCCATCAAAGATGTCCTGTCAAAAATTTAAAAGCGATGAATTTGACGTGGAAAACAGAGAACGCAGTGGAAGACCTAAAGTGTACGAAGATACGGAATTGGAAGTATTATTGGAGAAAGATTCATCTCAAACGCAAAAAGAACTTGCACTTACACTAGAAGTGACTCAACAAGCAATTTCGCATCGTTTAAAAGTGTTGGGAATAATTCAAAAGCAGGGAAATTGGGTTCCATATACCGTTAGCAAAAAAAGTATTTGCACACTTCAAGAATTGATATTATTACGTAATGAAAAAATCTATCGCACCTTAAGGATTTTATTTTGAAAATTAATTAAATTTACATGAGTTTTGATTAAAAAGATCATAGGGAAAAAAATCGAATCTCTAGTTTTAGCCATTAAAGAAATATTTTGATGGAAAGAAAGTATTTGCACATCTTCCTCGGTCAGAATAAGTAATAAAAAAAAACGAGAAGAATGCATAAACAAGTTATTGCTTGTGCGGCATATTTATTCCATTATTACTCATAGTTTTACATCATATCAAATTTACTGCAATCAACATGTCTCCTAAGAAAAGTGAAATTAATAGCAAAACTAGAACTGAAGTGATCAATTTGCGAAATCAAGGAAAGAGTTATCGGGAAATAGCATCACAGTTGCGATTAGGCTTTTCTTCAGTCAGATACAGTTAGTCTCATGAGTATTCGTACTCTATTGCTTCTCTATTTTAAATTACTGTTATTAATTTACAATGAACGATTTGAAACTGGTACCATCACAAACCTACTTTCCAATTAAAGGGCTTTTAAACTCATATGTACTTTCTTGCAAATTCAAATGTTTATATGGCGAAAACGTAATTTTAAGGAAATAAGAACAAAATGAGGCTCACAAGAGTATTCGTACTGCAACTGTCTGTTATGGGTTAAATCAAGATGATAAGAAATTTAGCCTGTCTTAACTTGTTTGCGGCATAATACGAACGATTACCAATATAGACATATCGATTTGTTAGTCTTTAGGAGATACTAGTAAAAATGGGGAGAAAAAGTAGTGAAGTTTCATTAAGTGATAGGAAGTTAATTCTTAAATGGCACACTGAAGGTAAAAGTTATTTAGAAATTGCGAATTTAGTGGGCAGAAGTAAATCTACGGTACAATATGTTATAAAAAACGTTAAGTCAAGTGGAGATATTTGCAATAAACAACGTAAAGGAGGCCCGAAGAAACTTACTCCTTACGAGGAAAAAGCAGTTATTAAGGAAATAAAGAAGAATCCACAAATTAGTGGACCCAAGTTAGCAGTATTCGTCTTAAAATACTTCAAAAAAGAAGTATCAGCAGAAACATGTAGAAGAATTTTGAGAAAGAACGACTACAATGGGAGAATTGCCAGAAAGAAGCCATTTATTAATAAAAGGAATCGAATGAAACGTTTAGAATTTGCAAAAAAATATGTCGACAAGGATATTAATTTTTGGGAACAAGTAATTTTTACTGACGAAAGTAAATTCAATTTGTTCAATTCAGATGGACGAACAATGGTGTGGAGAAAATCAAATTCAGAGTACGAATTAAAAAATTTAAAAGGAACCGTAAAGCATGGAGGTGGTTCCGTCATGGTGTGGGGTTGTATGTCCGCAAATGGTGTTGGTGATTTGGTTTTTATTGAAGGAATCATGGACAAAACATATTACCTAAATATTTTACGGAATCACTTGGCATCAAGTGCTACAAAACTAGAGTTACAACATAATTATTATTTCCAGCAAGATAATGATCCAAAACACACGGCTCATATTGTGAAAGAATGGATCTTATATAATACGCCACATACCTTGGCAACACCACCCCAAAGTCCCGATATCAATCCTATAGAACATTTATGGTCAGAAATGAAAAGAAGATTAAAAAACTACGAAATTGATAGCAAAAAAACATTAAAAGTAAAACTTTTGGATATTTGGAATAAAATTGAACCAACATATACGAAAAAATTAGTTAGTAGTATGCCTAATCGGCTTAAAAGTTAATTAAAAAATTATAAAATCCCGGGGAGGTCCAACAAAATATTAAATAATAGAAAATAAACTGATCTTTTAGTATAGTTTTAGTAGGTACGAATACTCTTGTGGGTGTGATTTTGTTACTTATTATACTTAAAATTATATTTTGTTAATAATACTGTTTATCTTCAATAAAGTTTATAGGAATTGGGCTTTTTACACGCCCATAAAATATTTCTACTAAAAAAAAAATTGTTGAAAATTACTTATAAAAAAGTATTTTTATTTTTAAATCTGGAATCAATAGGGTACGAATACTCATGAGACTCACTGTATATAATTAAAAAACAAGAAGAAAACGGATCAACCGATAATAAACCTCGAAGTGGCCGTCCCCGTAAACTAACTGTGAAAGAGAGGAACCATGTTGTTAGAAACATTGTAAGAAATCCCCTTCAAAGTGCCCGAAATTTTGCCGAAGACATCGCATCAATATTCGGAAAAATAGTTACACCGCAGACTATAAGAAGTGTCCTTCACGAAGCCGGTCTTCGAGGGAGGCGGCCAAGGAAAAAGCCCTTTATAAGCAAGATAAACCAGAAGAAGCGGCTAGAGTTTACAAGAACCTATAGGGACAAGCCTTTAGAATTTTGGAAAAAAGTTATATTTTCCGATGAAAGTAAATTTTAACTTTTTAAACCAGCCAGTATTTTGACAGTTTGGAAGAAAAAGAATATGGCTTTAGAGACAAAAAACGTCCTCAATACTGTTAAACACGGTGGAGGGAATGTATGGCATGGGCTGGAGTTGGAAATTTACAAGTTATTGATGATAAAATGACAGCACATAGTTATGTGAATGTGTTGCGTAGCAATTTATCGACTAGTGCCCAAAAAATAGAAATGCAAAATGAGTTTTACTTTCAACAGGACAATAATCCTAAACACACCGCGCACATTACTCGAGAATGGTTGCTTTACAATGCACCTAGAAGACTTCCAATTCCACCTCAGTCGCCAGATCTGAACCCCATAGAAAACCTATGGCATTTGTTAGATCAGAAACTAAGGTCAAGGCATACGTCCAATAAAGAAGCTTTTAAAAAAATGCTCATCGCAACTTGAAATGAAATGTCTCCAGATATTACTAAAAAACTGGTTGAATCGATACCTCGACGATTAGAAGCGGTTATCAAAGCAAAAGGGATGCATACGAAGTATTAATAAGTTGTTAATTTCATTATTTATTTTCTAATTATTCATCGTTGTAAATGTTTGGAAGTGTGCAAATACTTTCTTTGCATTAAAATATTCCTTTAATTGCTAAAACTAGAGGTCTGGTTTTTTAAATATATTTTTTTATTAAAATGTAATGTAAATTCAATTTACTTTCAAAATAAAATACTTAATGTCCCATAGATCTCGCTTTGTTCCATAATAATCGCAATTATTGGGGTGTGCAAATAATTTTTTTGCTAACTATAAATTGAAGTCGAGAGACGTTGAACGCCGATTTTCATAAGTAAAATACTGCTTGTCAGGCATAACAAAAAGGTTTTTTTGCATCGAGTAGTCACTGGCGTTGAGAAATGGATCCATTACGATAACTCAAAGAAGAGAAAATCATGGAGACCATCTGATCATGCTTCAACATCGACAGCCAAACTAAATATTCATGAAAAATATTCATGTTATGTATTTGGTGGGATCAGCTTGGTGTCATATATTATGAGTTGCTCAAACCGAACACAACCATTACTGGAACTCTCTACTGAACACAATTAATGAGATTGAGCTGAGCACTCAAAGAAAAACGCGCCCATTACTAGTCCAGACACAACAAAATTATTCTCCTACATGATAAGGCTCGTCCGCATGTTGCGGTGCCGGTCAAAACCTATTTGGAACACTTAATTGGGAAGTCCTACCCCACCCGCCATATTCACCAGACCTTGCCCCATCCGACTATCACTTATTTTAATCGAAGGCACATGCTTTGTCTGAGCAGCGCTTTACATCATATGAAGATACCAAAGATTGGGCCGATTTATGGATAGCCTCAAAAGATGAAGAGTTCTTCTGACGTGGTATTCGAATGCTGCCAGAAAGATGGGAAAAAGTAGTGGCTAGCGATGGACAATACTTTGAATAAAACATAACGCACCGTTCTTTCTCAATAAATTCCTAATTTTTGATATTAAACGGCGGAAACTTATTTGTACCCCTATACAATACCTTTCGAAAATCCATTTCACCGATTCGCAAGCTAGCAGTGTGCCTAAGGTAAGTACACATTTTGATATATTTAAGGGTAATACATTACAACTTATTTACACATTTTCATTATACATAAATTTAAAACTTAATTTTCTCGTACCAAAAAAAATTCTTTAATAATTGGTTGGGGAAAAATTTTCATAATATGATGAGGATACTGAATGTGGCAAGGAAATTGTAGAAACTGGACGGGATGGCATAAATTGATGTGGCTGCGTTAGTTCTTGATTTATTATTAACGGATTGAACTGGCGAATTTACGAAATACTGTGTGAAGTTGCATATACGAGACGTTAATGTTGAATATATTTACTTTTCATGTCTGATATCATCATAAATATTCATGATTTTGCCAAATGTTTGTCAAATGGAGAAAATTTTTTGACAGTGGGTTTTATACTTGAAAAAAAAATCTAAATCATCTTTTTCCTTTGTGTGTTGTTTCTTCCTTTCCTCTTCTAACAAATATTCCATCAAGGTGCTACTGGTAGATTGTATATGTTTGTTACCTTGCTTGACTATTTTTCTCCTTTTTAGCGAAATAAGTTCAACCACATCATTACTGGACATATCTGTGTTTTGAGATTCTTGCATTATACTTTCATCCACCATTCCTACCCTTTCGCTCACCACTGATGTTATTCGTTATTTGTCTTTTCATGTGTTTTTTCAAAAAATTCCAAATGGTCCTTGTATTTCTACTTTCTATTAATGCCTGCCGCATCCAGTGGTAGTTTCTTTTGTTTGTAACACGTTTTTATATTGTCCGCAAAGAGACTCCCAATGGTGTTTGCAGTGTTTAACATCTAACAACCAAATAAATTTTTGTTAAAAAAAATACAATGGCTTAAAATTTTTAAATAATTACACATACACATCTAAGTATATAAGTCCAGTTGAATTGCTGCTTTTAATATTTTATTAGAACGTAAAAGTTTTTTTTTATTGACAGGTATTTAACTACTGGGGATTCATTTCAAACGATAGCCTTCAGTTATCGGTTAGGACATCCTACTGTACATGCTATAGTTCACGAAGTATGCGATGCAATCGTCAAGGAGTTACTGTCTATTTACATGCCAACACCTCATGAAAAAGACTGGGAAAACATTTCTAGGAAGTTTTGATTGACATGGAAGTTTCCTAACTGTTTAAGAGCTTTAGATGGAAAGCACGTGGATATTGTTGCACCAGCTAACAATGGCACCAACTACTTTAACTATAAAAAAACGTTTTCTGTTGTATTACTTAGCTTGGTTGATGCAAATTATAAATTTATAGCCCTGAATATAGGATTATACGGGAAAAATAATGATGGTGGTATTTTTTCCAATTCTAGACTCGGAAAAGAATGGGAAAATGGCTACTTAGATATACCTGCCAATAGGAATCTATCAGAAACTGATATTACAGCACCTTATGTAATTTTGGGAGAATCTGCTTTTCCGCTCAAAACGTATTTCTTGAGACCTCACTCTCAGATTCAGGCTTTGAATTGTGCCGAAAAAAGAATATTTAATTATCGCCATAGGCGGGCAAGACGTGTTGTTGAAAACGCTTTTGGGATTTTAGCGCAAAGATTCCGCTTATAATTAAGAAAGCTCAATTCCCAATCTGGTTATGTTGAAACAATCATTCTTACTACCTGTATATTGCACAATTATTTCCAGAACAATAGCCGAAACTTTCCTGACGAAGATTCCTCCGTGGACAATAACAAATGGATTCTAAACAATCTACCTAGATAAGGAAGACATGCGTAACAAGAAACATTTAATTTAAGGGAAGTATTTGCTCGATTTTTTAATTCGGATTCAGGTTCTGTGCCTTGGCAATATGCATAAATATTTACACTTAACTATATATGTATGAGTGTAATTTGTAATTAAACTGTTATAATCAAAATATTATTCAACTTACCTTGATTTAATTTAGCGCCGATTTCATTCCATAATAACTTTTTATGTATGTCGGAATATTTTTTGTTAGAAAAATCATACAATTCTCCCTTTTCTCGCACAAATTCTATAAGAAGTTCATCTTCCAGTGAAGAAAAAGTAGGCCTCTGCTGACACTTCATTTTAATAACTCAGAATAATTAAATAGAAATTCTTAAACACAAAAATATAGTTCGTATACCCCAGAATGGGAAAATTTATAAAGGATTAGATTCTAAAACTTTTTGAAAACGTTGCAACTCATAAGATCCCATGTAAATGATATCTTGCCGAGCCGCTCTTTTGCCGTTGCCTTGAATGAAAGTGAGAATCGAGCTTAAAACTCCAAGAATCGGGGAGCTGTGACGTCCAACAATTACGAAGGGCAAATACTCTTGGGGATTTTCACGTTGAGGTACATATCAATGTGGGATCCGCTTGTCAGACCGCTTAGTTGTACATAGCTTGTAAATATTATTCTGTAAGTTAAGATTAAGGAATGGGGCACGAGGATGATTTACCCTTAAAGTACGCTCATAGTTGGTGTTACCCGCTACCTTGGGTTTTTTCTATGACGTTTTATTGGCATTGGAAGTACAATACTGGTTCCCTTTGGCGAGGTCTTCGCCAAGGGCTGGGTGCCAGATGTGGACGCAGCGGCTCCATGCGGAGGGCTGTCTCGATGCTTTTAAGTATTGTCTAGACATGGTACGCCCATGGTTTACGACCATGGATGTTAATACTTAAGGCTAGGGAGAAAGCCGCTCTCTCTCTTTTTCCCGGCTTCCTGCTGGACTGAAGACTCAGGGGTCGTGCCCGCGGTTTTTTTTACTAAATTTTATCTAATATATTCGTATCGTTAGGTTAACGTGGCTCTCATTGAAAGGTCCCTAACTATCCCTAAAACACAATTGCCGAAGCTCCAATTCATAAATCCCTAGACAACGGAGAAAAACCTACATTAATCTCATTTCCTCTAAGTACCTTTATCGTTACGTGATAATACTATCGACGAATTTTAGAATGGAACACGCGAAAAAAATTCAAATTTAGGGCGATAGTTAAATTGCCCACTTTTCCCATTGTCTTTATTTTATTCTGCATTATCGGGTAAAAATCAATGTAATTCATGCCGAACTATACAAGGTAGTCCTCATTTATTAGGCCAAACTTTATCCCCATGTTACTTCTACAAAAATACTACACTATAGCTATAGTTCGCTCAAGTTAACTTTACGGGTGCACTGCGATAAAAAAAAAATATGTATATGGATCTCAAGGAAAAGCAAAGTAAAACCGTTTTTACTTTTCACTTTTATAATAGACTGTACTATTTTGGTGTCATCTTGTTCTCATTGAATGCTTGTTTTGTCATTACGCACAAAACCTCACCTGCAAAATTACTTTAGACGAGCTGCAAGTTTGTTTTGTACGAAAGTGGACAGTTTTAGTTTTACGGAAAAAAAAACTAGAAAAAGATGTCAGATATACTAGTGACGTAGCTCACAGAGCTGAAACATCCGTTTAATAGTTCCAGATCACGAACATTTTCTTTGTCAACGCGCTATCACAAGGCTCAATCATCTATGAATTGATACCGGTACGAAAACATAAAAAAATTACACCCTGCCCTTTGTAAAGGTACGGATCATATGTCAAATGACACGATAAATGTCTTTTTTTGGGAGCGTGCAACTTATCAGTCAAATAACGGCAATGGTACACTAAATAAAATAATATAGTGTCTCCAATATAAAGATATATCAAATATCGAAGATTTTCCAGAAACCACGAAAAGATTACACAGTTCTTTTAATTAGTCCAAATATCTGTTTCTCTAATGCTTCTGTGGAGTCTTAATTTAAAGTAATACAATTCCGAGAAATTAAAAGGACCTCAATTTTTTGCTCATAGGTACCACAGCCCATTATGACTTTAGCATTACCTTTTTTTAGTTCAAGAAAAAGTTAATAACAAGTTTAAAACCATTGATAAAAATAATAATGTAGCTACAAAAACAGTAATAAGTTTGTCCCACAAAATCCTTTCCCAACAAAAACTCTTGTTCTTTCTAAGGACTTAAATCCGAAATATATTCGTAAACTTGACCTCTATAATGTCTATGTTTGGTCTCTAGATTTTTGCTAAATATCCAAAATTCACTAATAGGAAAAACAGATTCTTATATTAAAAATTATAGTAATTTTTTTGAAAAATTGAAAGATATAGATTTAGATTCAATTCCCACGTTAGAAAGTTTTGACATTTCTAGTTCATTTATAAATCTTGCAATTGATAACACAAATATTACAAATACGTTTTTTTTTTAAATCTTGAAAAACTCACTAAATGAATCATAAACACTATCATGAAGTTATTAATGCTTTGTGCGAAAACAAATTATTATCAATTGTTTCAATTTCATTTTTATTCATAAGTGAAATTTATTATGTTCCACTTCAAAAAAGCAAGAAAATATACAAAATTTGGCAACACTTATTTTAACTCATTAAATGAGCAAGTGATTTGTCATGCTTTTTCTGAACAAAGGAACACTGCTATAATACCCTGTACTCTACATTTGAAAGTAAAACAACAAAAATAATACCTATTGAATTTAAAAAAAGGTACCGAATTTCATCAACATCCACATCTCGTTTGTTAAAACTTATAGATATGAAAATATGCACTTAAATTTTAATATTTCCACTTATTGGATATAAAGAAAAGCTAAATGAAATTAAAGTTGAAACCACAAACTCATCTCACCCCGATCTTTAACGCCCATCGCTTCATCTTGTGCTTGAGGCCGTCCAACGGCGTTTCTCTTTGCTCGGATAAACCCGCCCTCCCCCCTACCCCGCAACGCCAAAGCCAAACAGCTACGGTGTTGCTACGCATCTCTTATCGAAGTTTCTCATGTGAAACGGAGAATCATGGCAGTCCAACTTAACCCTAGAATACTAATGAATTTTCATCACACGATAATACTAATGTGTCGTGCATTTACGACGCTCACACCAGTAGAGGCATGAAACAATTACCTACCAAGATACTATATACTATTCCGTCAACGTTCAGCTTCGCAATAATCAGGTAGGTACTGAAAGATCGGTATCTCAGGACCAAAGGGAACCTTACGAATTCGGATAAGCAAAATCGAGCGTCGTAAAATTTACAATACATTAGTATTCTAGGGTTAAGAGAGGAGGGATACTGAACCTTTTTACAAAGCCTCGAAGGAGAAACTCACCTTCACACTTTTTTGCACATAAAAATTTTGGTTTAAGCCTTGGAAAATATATTATTGGGGTAGACGGTTACCATTTTGACATTTATAAAATTTAATTTTAGAAATTACAAATTTTCTTTATACCGCACGCAGTAGGTATATGAGACTAAATCCAACAATTAAAAATAATTAAAATTAAAAGTTAGGCAACACGGTCAATATAAAAAAGATTTTTAGGTCAAAAAACACCCTACGTGGAAAACTTTCAAAAAACTCAAAACTAACACACAAAATACGTCATATATAAAAATTCTTTGAGATTGTAAGTAATTTTATATTTAGAAAAAATTCAGATCTGTAAAGGAAGCAATTAGAGAACACAAAAATCAATGCCAAAAATTAAATAACACTGAAAATTTTAAAAATGTCTAATCATAGCTGACGGTAAAATCATGTTATAAGCATACGGCAACTTATTATTGTGCATTATTTGAGATTATTTTATTCGAAATTTAGATTTTTATCACAACTTTTTCTGGCATAAAGTTTTTTTTTACTATTTGATATCCTTGCAATTAAAATGGCACAATGTAAGCCAGCTATTAATTAATTCAAGTAAGAAAAATAATGAAACAGGCAAAAAATTGAGTAGGAAATTGGGCATGTCGTTTAACATTTCCGAATTGCCTCAAAGGACTTTGAAATACATACATATAGAGCCATAAATTATTTGAAATCACGATTTGCTTGCATGAAATATCGTAGTTATAACATTTTATTACTTTATTAATGTATTATTTCGCGCGTAAGCTACAGCTTCTTAATTAATTATGACATTTATATTACAGACAAGAATCGGCCATTTTGCAAGAAGAGAATTATTTGCAGAATTATTCGAATGAACCAAAATATGGAAGCTCAGTTGTTACCTATGTTTTCTTTTGAAAATTCGGAATCTTTTTCCCTCATTAAGAAGTTGAACTCGGAATGTAATTAATAAAAACTTCAAAAAATGCAATTTTAGGCATCAAATTAACCAAAACGCTTTTCAGACACGAAAAACAAAACTAAACAGTTACGGATAATTTGAAGTCTAAGCTAAAATTTTCCAAACAAATCTGAACCAATAATAACCATGAAGATAATTTGACATTACATACTTCATATATCATCCACAAGATGGAACGCATAAAAAAGCGTAGACTTTGTAGAAAATGATCTTGACCAGTTTTAATTTTAATAGACAGGATTAGTAATGGAAGAAATAAATACTTATTTATGGATGACACTAAATCTTAGTTATCGTTTTGCGCACTCTTCTCAGTTAAAACTACTTGAGAATAACATTCACTCTTTACTAAGGGCTCGAACAAAAACCTTTCTCGGTGTTTTGGAAACAAAATTTTCACTGACAAAATGAGTAGAAAAACAAAAATGCACTGAAATGGTAAAATATATTATGCACTTTCTTTGATTTTGCGCTTCTTTAATAATGAATAATGATTCGTTGAAGCTGTTAAGTGTTTGAAATAACTTTATTCGAAATTTACTTTTTTGCAACTTTTTCTGTTATAAAATTTTTTTTTTGTTACTTGATATTGTCACAACTAAAATGAATGGCACAATGTAAACAAGCAAAAAGTTAATTCGAGCAGGAAAAATTTTTTTTTTTTTTATTAATACAGATTTTATAAAATTTACCCCAAACCAAACAATGAACATACATTTTCGCCACCCTGTATATGTAAAAAAAACAAGAACAACATTCTGAAACCCTATTTATTTGATATCAACATTTTATACACAAATTCATAAACAATACATTATACAGTCAAAAATAAACACAGCTGTTATACTTTTAATACTAGTATAATTGTATAATAAGTAATAGTTTTTACCTAACCAGTATAGGAAATGTTACTTTACCGCATGTGTTCACTACGAGAATATATTGCTACTAATTTAACAGTTTCGCGGGATACTGATAACAGTGTGATAAAGTTGTAAACGTGCACGTGATTAAAGTTAACGAAGTCGGGCATCCAAAATGTGCACATTAAGTGTGGTAATATGATCGTCAAATATCGGCGTCTATTTAATAGGTCACCACACATGATAATGAAACAAGACTAATAAAAAAAAAACGGCCATATAGCCGCACGCTGAGACTTGCTTAATGGTCCTTTAATGACGTTTTGCATGTGGTAAAGTAACTTTGCAGCTCACTCTTACGAACAACACAATTATTTTAGTCGCTTTACAAATACTCCAATAAAATATTAAGTATTAGCCAGAATTCATTAGTGAGGAACATGTGCAGGTTAGTGACTGGTGACCTACGCATATTCCTGACTATTTTTGACGGGCAGGAATACCATTTCCTCTCTATTGGACTAGCCTTATTGTTATAAACCAAACTGACATATAAAATATTCATTAGAGATCTTGTCGTCACCTATGCTATAACATTTCAAAGCCCTCCATGTCCGGAATGAAATGTTCCTCTACATGTTTAACAAATATCACAAATTCAGCATCTCTTGGAAAAACTACGGCGCAAATGGGACAAATTTTGTCACCGTCATCTGAACAACCGCTAAATTGACCGTTTTTCGCTGGTAAAACTTGTTTTATCACTGGTGATGTGTCCATAAATACGTCTGTTTCGGTACTTTTGTTTTCATATGATTTTCTCAGAAGATCAATCGTGGAGGTACTTTTCTCCACTTTCGATTTCTTCGATTGGCAAGTCTTGCAGCGCATCTTGTCTGAAATAAACATACATTGAATCTAATGAGAAGAGGGACAAGATGCGGGTTAATTCACCTTTCATTAAATTAATGTTTTTAAGGCTGAGTTCTAAAAGTGTGCGCTGATGGAGGACTGCATCTTTTAGGTCCTTTAATTCCTCCCCAAAGGTTTGTACTTCAGAGAAGGTATCGCTATCCAAGTCTTCATCGTATAAAAACGCACATTTATCGCTGATTAATGCGTCATTTGAAAAGGTCATTTCAGATATTTCGGAACACAGCAAATCTGCAAAATTTTTGCAATTTTGCATGTTAGGTAATAAATATATCACTTCATATATTCATATATTCATGACCTTTGAATTTTAATGATGTATAGAGGAAAAGAAATTATGCTAGATGGAATAATGAGTTTCCCTTTCATGATAGTCACCAACACGAATATTTTAGTTTCCAAACTTAACTAAGATATAGGATATCCTATCAAAAAAATTATTTACTGATAATTTCAGAAAAATTGTAAATGTTCCAATAATGTAATAAAAAATAAATCACTAAGAGCTATTAGAACAAAGTTCTTGTAAATTTACTTAGAAAAAAATAATTGGTGAATCTTAAAACATAGGGATACGCCAAGATTTCAGTGCATACTAAGAGCTGTAAAGACTTCTTATAAATTGAAAAATTTTGGATTTGATTTAAGTAAAGGAAAAGCAATTGAAATTGCATACCCCATGCAATTTTGAGATTAATAAAATAATAAACAAAAAAAAAGATTTTGGGCAGTTTATACATATTAGTGATGTATTGAACACTAGACAGAGTGGTGGACATATAAAAAGGCACTGAAGCCAATTTACTCCTAGACCCATCTATGAATTTGTTATTCAATGGAACATAATTTCTTTCCACAATGTATATAATCAGATAAAATTCAAATATACAGTGTTTAGAGTATTTTGCAAGGGTTCCATACATTTCTTTATCAGATTATATTCTATATCCATAAAAAAAACAGGTCATGGGGAATCTAATACATTACCTAATTCCTTCTTCTGTTTTGAGAAACTATCAGAGAGTTTCAATGAAACATCCTCTAACTCTAGACTAATTTTATCATTTTCTTCTAAATTCTTTTGCACCTTTGTATGCAACTCTGATTTAGTAAATGTTTTAGACCTGATAAGATTGTGTTGAGGGGCACATGGAGCAGCTGAATGCTAAAACCATAAAACTGAAGAAATAAATAATTTTAAAAGTAGAATGAATTACACATTCTATATTAATTCAATATTTGAAAAACATGAAGTACAATAATATCAAAATATGGCTTTACAAAACCATAAACACATCAATACTACCATTTTTTTTTTGATAACTTGGTCTTATACAGGCATTGATTTTTCTATAAAAGTATCTAAATTGGGGCATTCTACAATTTCTTGGATCTATATTTTTTTCAGTTCTTCAGGTAGAGTTAACCCAGAAAAATATTTTTCACATTAAAATGAGTCATTTTAACTAGTGTTTTAAAAAATAAATGTTCTGATTTCAACATTTAAATTCAATTAATTAAATTATGTTGAGACTTGGTTTTAAATGACTTTTCTATTCCTAAAACACTTTATTCAATTCACAAAAATACTTACGTACCTGAGTCAAGGTATTACTAATTTTTGTCAATTGACTACCTAAAGATTGGTTATCCCTTGTTGATTTACTTAACATACTCCATAAGTCCTGATTCTCATTAGTCACCAGTTTAAGCTTACTTTGTAATTGCCCTTTTTGTTGAGTCAACTCTGCAACCTGTAGTATTTACATAACAACTACAAACTTCCTATGAAAAATTAACTAACCTGAGCTCGGAGATGGTCCAACTCGGTTAAAGAATGCTTGATCTCTTGTCGTTGACTGCACTTGATCCTCAAATTGACATTCTCCTCTTCTAATAAAGCGACATGTTGTTGTAGATGTTTGCACCTGTCTCGCAGTGTATGCACTGCAATTTGTATGGCATATTGAGGGCCTTGCAGTCCTTCATCCATTGCATTGGTATAGAATAAGGAAATGGAATATTTGCTGGGAATTCTATAACAGGTATAAGGAACCTGGAGAAACTAGATCACGACATAAATACTTCTATGAGGTATATTATTTACTTTCTAATGAGTATTTTATATCACTTGATATTTAATTATTATTTTAAATTCCTGTTGATATGTGGCAGAAAAAGGGAGTTCAGTATTATTCAAATTGAAATAACACTGCAAACAAGGTTTTTGTTTCTAACACTATTTTACAGGGGAAATACAAATACAAAATAAATTATTTAAAAAGAAAAATAAAACATTTCAATTATGTTAATGTCACTGTCATTGGCCAGCTGATTATCTCCATTAACACTGACGTGCCGCTGATCTACCTGCTGTGGCGAAGCGGCATTGCCATTCTGTGGTATTGACATTGTTGCCAATTCTGAGCCGATCAACCGCAAGTTTAGCTGATTTTTTCTAGACGGATACGTTACAAATAAACGGACGTCTCTACTGCAGTCATTTTGGGATCCTCCTTCATTTACTAATTGATCAGACATGGAATTTTTCCAAGATGACAGCCGGGATTAATGTCTAACCAACCAATCTAAAAAACCTCATAAAAATAGGGTTTTATTATCTTCAGGTCGCATTTGAGCACGTTTAAACAATAATTCATTTAAGTTCATTTTATCCAAAAGCGAATAAGAAAATCATCAAGAGAATTAACTTTTCGGAAAGAGAAAGAAACCTCACACGAAACGGTTTAAAATAGTTGTAAAAAAAGATTTGGAAGAAATGCGTTTTAAGTAGCGACCGCTCTGATACCTGACACAAAAATGCATTCATTCTGAGAAGATTTTAAAAGTTTATTGATTTGCAGTAACATTATTCATATACTCCATGTTAATTGCTATTTCTTTTGTGTTTATTTCAGTATTTGGTTAATAAATTATTATTATTACTACACTTTACGTTACGAAGTTCAAAATAAAAATAACAAGAGAGCCATAAATAACGAAATTGATTATGCGCATTTACTTTAAAAGTCCATGACGAATTAAACATGCATCGCGGAGTTACACATTCGTTGAAATTAGTCATGTGATTTTTCATAAACAATATTGCACAGTGTACACACATTGCGTTCTTCTCATTTATTATAGGTGATTTAATTGTTTGGAAAAAAGCATTTTTGTGCTTCATTTAATCCCAAATTTAACGGTCACGTGAGTAATCATGGTATCTTTTGTATATAATCACGTGATACAACCTACATGGTCGAGGGAATCACAAAACGACTATTTTTCGAAATAATTTATCCTTCAAATGTCATATGACATTATTTTTCCCTCCTCTTCTTTATATCTTTAGCTTCGCGGTTCCCGTTCCCCACCAATTTTTCAAAATTGCGCTCAGTTCCTCAAAACTTACAATTAAGTAAAGTGAAAACTAAATAAAAATAACAATCATTATAACCACCAAGATAGCACAATAATCCATTAACCATTTCAATACGATATACGATCAATTTGTCTTATTTATAGTTCTTCCAAAGTGGTGCTAAAAATGAATAAAAACTATGAAAAAAAGGGGGTTCGGTACCTAATAAACTGGGAAACACAGCCTCAGAACCTGGTAAAAAATATCTGCTCCCTAATGGAACATCAAAACTTGGTGGATGTACTGGTGTGCTGTGGTAACAACAGCATTCAGGCTCACAAGTTTGTGTTAGCAGCTAATAGTCCTCTGTTTAGAGTAAGTTCTATACTACAAGGATTTGGTTGGTTTTAGGGTTTAAGATTTAAACTCAGATTTTCAATTTTAAATAATTTTTGTATTTGATTAAAGTAGATAGTCCTTAACTGAAAATTTATTTTTCTGGTTACAGGAAGAGTTTGAGAAAAACCCTTCCATACAACAAGTTATAATTGGTGGTTGCAACTTTGCAGTTTTAAAAAGTGTGGTAGAAATTATGTATTGTGGCCAAACCATAATCAATGACGATAATGTAAAATTCCTTGTAGCAGTAGTGAAATTGTTCCAAATGAGACATTTAGACAGCATTTTTAATGATCACGCAAGAGCAAGTAAACTCCAACTCCAAAAACCTTTTGAAATTTTTCCCTTATTATCATTCTGTTCCAATTAGGTGAAGATATTTACCTGCCCAAACCCCAATTTCTTACTAGCAAAACCAAATATCCATCATTTTCATCAACCCAAACTAACCCAAACCAACTACCTTCTGGAAAAACTCAAAGTGCTCCAATTATGGCCAGTGTTGCTTCTCCTCCAACTACTCAACAAATTTGTACAAGCAGTGGTCCTCAAGTGGCTGTTGTCAGTTTGCCTGCCCTTTCCAGCCTTACTGGCCCAGATTTAAAAGCCTTGGATTTTAATGTACCTTTGACAGAACCTGTTGCTCCTTTTAATTTTAAGGCTTACCGCAGGGGTAAGAGGACTTTAAAACAGCAGGTAAGTGTTTTGTTGCATTAAAGAAATGATGTATTTTGTTTATGTAATATTATAGTATGGAAATGAAAGAAAATATTTTGATTTTTTGAATTAAGGGTTTGTATTGAAAATGTTTGCTCTTTTCCTGTTTAATACTTTCCTTATATACAGGCAGAACAGGCTTGTGTTAAGGAAGCTCAGGCTTCTAGATTAGCCTTGGCATGTTTGCAAAAGGAAATCGCTGCTGCTCCGCAGGTATCTAAGTATTAAAAAATGCTAAAGCTTTTATCCTATGCATTTGTCATCTGACGATCTGATGGTAACATAATTTCGTAGTAATATAAATTCGTATTATCGGATGACGGATGTATGAGATAGGTTTTCATTTAAGATTTTTTAACACTCTGTACAGCTGTTTGTTTTTACTGATACTTTTTTACTGTCCAAAAATGAAACATATGTATAAAGAAATTATTTTACACCTACAATTGCCGAAATATTCTACTGTGTTCTTATCAGTTCAAATTTATTTCTTTCCCACTTTTGCAGGTCAATACTTTTATTATCGAAGACACTTGCACTGAAACGACTGTAGAAAATTTCATACCCCACGCCGAAACAGCTCCTTACCCAGAAGATTTAAACTATGATAACGTAATGGATCAGAACTTGGAGAACGCCATGTTTTTATCCTCTCCAGTCAATCAAACCTCTAATGACACTTCAGGTGGGAACTATCTTCAAAACAGCTCCTTCAAAACAAAAACACAATTTCCAGGATTACTTACCCATATGTCAAATCAAGAAAATCAACTTGAAAAGCTTACTTTTACATCTGATAAGCTAAAGTACATTTTGGGTGCCAACATGTCTTCTCACGTGGAGATAATGTATAAAGATGCTGAAGGCAAGTTTTTACCTGCGAATGAAGAGATTTTGCAGAGTCTTTTTAATAAAGAAAGTAGGTTTTTGGGTTTTTTAATCGTGAGGATCTGAACTAACTTGTTTATTTAGGTCTTCAATATCAGGTGGTGGATGAAGAGGGACGCGTGAGCGATCTACAGGATATCAATAAAATTGATAATTTTTTGCATGCGACAACTGGCGATTTAATGGAGGTTACTAAACCAATATTCGAAGTTAGCAACTATTTAAATGAAACTGAGAGTACTTTATCCATCAAGGCAAACCAATTTTTCCTGCATATACTCTATAATTCATTATGTAAAACCTGTTTTTCTATTTAGGATAATTCGTGCTCGATGATTTCTAACACAGGTCAAATTGCCGCAATCCCCAATCTCACGAATTGCTCCAATTCCACCGTGAAGTTGCTCAGTTTGGAGGAAGGTAAACCGGAACCTGGAGGAGAACGAAAGTTTCTATCAGACACCTTTGTTCCCGATATAACTTCTCCTGAAGTTAATAATGAAGTTGCTTTAGTTCAAGACGATTGAAACTCATATGTACCGAATTTAGTGAAAAGTTTAGATGCTTTGGAATATTTTTTTAAGTTTCCGTGCCTTAATCTTGTAGCTGAAATTATTGATAATGTTAAAAGATCTAGTATGTAATTAGATGTAAGGCATTTATGAGCAACAGAGCCTTTCAAGCTGTTTGTATCTATTTACTTGTGTAAGTTGTGATTTAATATATTGATTTAATCATGGTTTTATTAATACTTTAATCAGCTAATAAATGAAGCGATATGGAATAAAATAAAGAAAACACGATTAGAAGTTAAGGAATTAATTGGCCACATGCCAAGGATGCTAGGGAATTTTACTTCAAATCTGCAAACTCTGGACAATTTAGAAAAAGGATAAAAAATAAAGTAAAATACGATTCGTATTATCAGTCGAAGCACGGTAAGGTGAAATATTGTATCATCTATTATGTATTGTTATTCATAGCAGCGTGCACAGTCCATATTTCGTACTACATAATTGTAGAATATTCTTACATTTATTAAATATCTATAGAGTGTTCACCAAATATCTCACTGGATATTCATCATTATATGTTCTATATTGCAAAATAATTGACTAATTTCATCAAATATCTTTGAGGATATTTAGCATCTATTCTGTCATCGTTAATAATAGAACACTCTAAAATTAAATATTCACAGAATATTCATTTAATATTCAACCGATATTCATTGTATGTTGCGTTGAATAGTAATATACATTTTTTTCGTAATAGTTAAATATCAACACAATATTCATAAAGTAACCAAACAGATGTATTTTAAAAAACAATAAAAAATGCGGTTTTTAAAAGGTCATTCATATAAAATATAGTGATATCTGGGTAGCAGCTTTAGGGTCAAAAAATCTGTATCAATTGGTGGATCTAATTATTACTACCTGCTGATTAAAAGATTATTTTTCGTTTTATCGCCACGTATTTTTTCTGAAGTATAAATTCGAAGTGAATGTATACATATATTGAAACATTTATAAATCAAAAGTGAGATTAACCAAAAGTTAAAAATTTTAATAATTAGATAACGATTTGATATTCGTTAGTTTTTTAAAACCATAAAAATATTTTTTTTCAAAAGACGATTTGTAAGTTTTCTTTGGTTTTATATAAGGCAATTTCAGACAAGTTTTGTGTTTGACGCAGTTTTCTAAGTTTTGAAATAAAAAAATTAAGGGGGGTGTATAGAGTATCTCAAAAGCGATGGTTTTACGGTGCATTTCAGCTAATTGTGAAGTTAGAGATATATGGTTTTTCGCAATTCTGTGTTCGATTTTCATGAAACAAAAGTTAGCAGTGACAGAAAAGTCGTTGTTGTAAGGATATATGTTACAGTACTGTATACAGGGTGGTCACTTTACGACGCTTTCTATGGGGATTTTCGAAATGGTTAAAGATACAAGGTTGATTAAATGGAGAAAAAGTTTCGTATTTTTATGCTCTGCAAAAAGCTGAAAGCAAAATTGGAATATTCTATGTAATTACTAAGTTATCAAAGAAATACCAAAAAAGTCGATTTTCTGTTTTTGTCTATAACTTATTTATTTTTCATACAATCATTTTGAAACTTGGGTGTTCTATATTTTCCGCCAGTGTCTTCAATATGGAAAAGTAAACAATATCCTAGACCTACTAGTTTACGTGAAAATAATACCAACTTTCGATTTTCTTATGGGTGCCATATTGGATTTTTGCATTTTTGAAAAACACGAAAGATTTCCGTTTCGGCGAGGTGCAACACAAGGGTCTTCTGAACTATTTTATAATAAAAATTAAAATATTTAAATATTTGATGAAAAAATCAAGTAGCACTGGATTTGTCAAGGTCATAATTGGTTTCCAAGTTACTGACTGTTTTTGACACATAAGTCAAGTAGCCAATAATACAACTTTTAAATAAGTAATAAAAAAAATTATCAAATGTATTTTTGAAAATCAATAACACAAACTTTAACATTAATTAACAAAGAAATTAGTACGAGGAAAGAAAATTACTTAAAACGTTCAAAATGACCGCCACTATAAGTAATACATAATGCCGTTCGCTCATACATATTTAAAGTAGCTCTTCTGATAACAACTGGGTCAATAGTCCGAAAGAAATTTGTAATTTGGTTTCTAAAATTATCTTTACTGAGTATAGATGTATTGTAAATGGTTTTTTTGGCAAAACCCCATAAGAAATAATCTCATCTTTGGAGAAATATCTTTCCATTTTGATGAAAATCAAAATTCACTTAATTCACAGAAGAACAAAACTCACTTTTTTTACTCAATTTTTTTTAAATAAAACTATGTTGACAGCAACCAATAATATTGGCTACTTGACTTATGAGTCAAAAACAGTCAGTAACTTGGAAATCAATTATGACCTTGACAAATCCAGTGCTACTTGATTTTTTCATCAAATATTTAAATATTTTAATTTTTATTGTAAAATAGTTCAGAAAACCCTTGTATTGTACCTCGCCGAAATGGAAATCTTTCGTGTTTTTCAAAAATGCGAAAATCCAATATGGCGCCCATAAAAAAATCGAAAGTTGGTATTATTTTCACGTAAACTAGTAGGTCTAGGATATTTTTTACCTTTCCATATTGAAGACACTGACGGAAAATATAGAACACCCAAGTTTCAAAATGATTGTATAAAAAATAAATAAGTTATAGACAAAAAAGGAAATCGACTTTTTTGGTATTTCTTTGATATCTTAGTAATTACATAGGATATTCCTATTTTGCTTTCAGCTTTTTGCAGAGCATAATAATACGAAACTTTTTCTCCATTTAACCAATCTTGTATCTTTAACCGTTTCGAAAATCCCCATAGAATGCGTCGTAAAAGTGACCACCCTGTATATGGCATGCACATATAACGATACAGTATATCATGACGACACAGCGATCAACCACCGTCATCTAATACGTTTACCCCAAAATATTATATCATGGGATTATTAATTTTTACCTTAAAAAAGAACATCCTCCATTTGTAAATAAATAAAACAAAACGTATGTTATGAAAAATATTTTTTCCAGAATACAAATTACAGGTGATCATTTAAAAAAAAACTCGCAATAGGCGGTGAACTGTAAATGTACGGCGTCAATTAAGCTATTATTCATCTACCATCAAACATCTGACTAACTATTGAAAACAGATGAATTTATCCTTGACATTTCTTTGACGTTTCAACGCCTACTTGAGGTTTTTTTAATTATCACTTTTTACAACATTTAAGTACTTAAAACCTAAATTAGAATAAAACAACGTTAAATCAAAATACAGTAATTATTATTAATAGAGTTTGTTAATTTCATTTTTATACTCGTAGATATAACAATGGCGGCTTTACTTATATTCTTTAATAGTGACGTATTTTTTGGCATTTTCATACAGTTTATTATAGAAAAATACAGCTTTTGCAGCTCTTATGAACGTTTTCTATATCAAAAGCGCAAATAATGGTTTATTTGGCACTATACATGTTAGGCAAGTGTAAATTTTGACACTTTATTTATTTAATTCTTATTGACATATTACTACATATGAGGCTGAAGAGGGAATAGAGCACAACTTTTTAGTAAGGAAATATTTATACTTCGAGGTGTAACAAAAACGTACTCATTTATATAATTTACAGCAATATTCTTGTTTTAATTTGTACGCACAATCACACACACACGTTTTCCCGAAAAAAAATAAAACATTCTTTTTGCTTTTTTGGTAAAGACTTGAAGAAAACTCTACGACGAATAAAAGTTATTACGAAAAACAATTCCAGTATCAGTTTTCAAGGATTTTAGTTAAATATAGCAAAAATAAGAATAATAAGTAAGTACTAATTAATAAACATTATTTAGTTCCACAGCCATAAAAATATGTAAAATATAAGTATTACGTAACTAGTTCGAAAATGTAAATTATAAGTTATTTTTATTTATTATAAAAATTAGAGCAATTTTTAATTAAATTCACTGATTTCTTAAATTGTGACAGCAGGTACTGCCAAATTCTTTTCTTATTTTGAATATTAATGAACCTGTAGATATGTATTGAATTTTGAAATTTGAGTACATTACGCATAACCAAAAGTAGATATGAATTCAGTTATTTTATGCTGCCAAAACGTCATTATCAATTCATAGGGAAAGTATGAAATAAAAAAACTATCATGTCATTCAATGTTACAGTCATTTGAATGAGAGTGACGTGGATAAAAATCATAATTTCAAAATTATAGTATGTCAAAACTTTCCCTTTTTTGCTGCTTCGCATTCTGTCCACTAGAAAGCGCTTTTTCAGTTTTTGATTTCCCAATTATCCCCCACAGTACCCTGAATTCATACGTTCTTTTTTTAACATATACGTGACAACTTTGACAGTTATTATTAAATAAACTACTCATCCACACTGACATAATCATTCTCATCTGACAATAAAACCTCTAGATCACTTTGGACGGTATGCACGTTCGAATCTATATCCACCGTTGCCAAGTCTATCGTGTCGTAAGGTTTGACAGGTTCGACGGTTTGACAGGCGGTGTCAGGAAGTTTATTCGCACTTTGCACCAAAAACGCAGTTCTCGATTTTTTTATTGGTTCCACCACGACATTGATTTTCTCGGGCTTGCGCAGCTTAAGACTGAATTTAAAGGGGGGCTTATACACAACTTGTACGCGTACTTTGTCTTTTTCGTTTGGAATGTTGGCTACACTGCACGATTTACTTTTGTCTGGGCGGGTGGTGCGCAGCACTGGTTTGCGGACTGTAGTCAAGCCGACTGGGGTACTTTTTGATTTCGGTAAATTGTACTGATTTTTCAGCCAGTGGTGTACCTTGCCTACAGGGTCTGTTGATTCTTGGGTGATTGTGGTGTGCACCACTGGAGTGGTGGAGTCGTTTTTGCCGTCTATGTCTGGTTTGATTGAGCTGTAGTCGATTATTTCCTGCTTTTTCTTCTTTTTAGGTTTTATTGGGGGTTTCTTCACTTTGCTAAGGAGTAAAAAGTTTGTTAATTCCACAAAACGACTATATGTATTAAATTACCTATGAGGAACTTCCAAGAGATCCTTAGTCTTCCTTCCATTCTCCTCACTACTTACTGCAGCGCTAATCCTTTTCTTCTTTCTCGGAGAAATCTTCTTAGGACTATTGACATTATTATTAACTCCAGCCACCACAGTTTTGTCTTTATCGCCATCTTCAGTCGCGCTAACACTCTTGTTATTAGATTTTCCGTCTTTGTTACTTTGTTTTTCTTTCGTTTTGTCATTTTTTCGTCTTTTTTTCACCCGGCCATCGCGTACTCGTTTTTTCAGCGGTACTTTGGAACGAATTCCTCGATGCATTATCACCCCATCGTGGCCATCTGGAAGGCGAACCGTCTCTGCAGTTTGTTTGTGCATTATTGTCACCGATTTTAGTTTTATACTAGGCCGTTTGCCTAAGTATTTAGTGCTCATCACCTGAAAACAAAAAAAAATATGTTAATATGAAATTTATGGAAATATCGATATGCAAAAAATTTATGAATTTTTGTTTTAATTTCAATTTGCCTTAATTTAACAGCTTTTGGCATATTTAACAGACCTTGCGGGAAACTTTTAGCGTTCTAAATTGGATCATCCTGTATATTACCAGACTTCGAGCCTAGAAACTAAATACTAGCAGCAACTACAGGGTGTTTTAAAAATATACAAATATATCTCAAAAACTGTAATTCTCAAGCATCAAATGGGGTTTTGTATGGCTAAAACGTGTGATAACTTAAATTAACCCGGAAATTCCTCAAATACGCATGTGAGATTATGACATTGCCAAATTGTCTTTTATACATTATGATAAGTTTACAATACATTGTTCTTTTTTTTACTCTTTTACTAGCTTCTAGTAACCAACATTTCTCTCCAACTTACGTTTCTTATAGCTTCTAAGTGTTATTAACACTTTCGCCTGTTAAAGTGACAAAAAAAAAACAATTTTATGCCTGCTTCAGATCAAAGATTTAGTTCAATGAACTGTACCCATCAAATTTCACAGGACTCAAACATTTTTTCAGGGAAATAAAATAGTGGAAATCGTATGCCCACTCGCTCAATCAGGAGGAATGTTTAATTACTTACCAACAATGATACAATTGCAGTCAAAATAACAGCCACGACATACCAATACTGCATGATCCATTTTTTGAAACTGGCGATACTTTCTTCGCTTAGCAAGAGTTTTCTGAGAGTAGCTAAAGGTCCAGAGGGATCTACTTCTCTGCACATTTGGAAGACGTCGCAATAGCCAGAATAATCATTACAAGGAGTACCTGCAAATAAGATAAATTCAAGATTAACTGGAGGAATCATCAGAATATGATCAGAATTAAGAGTCAAATTTCATTTTTTGCTGAAACTGTTCAGGTTTCGAATTCAGTTAGGAATCGATGGAAAAAGATATGAAACAGTTTCTTGTATTTGTACAGTGATTTTCAAACTGAAAGCTTATCGTTCGGATCTCAAAAACTATAAAAGATATAATGGAATGCTATTTTGACATAAAAAATTCGAAGTGGATTTAGAAATATCGCGAGAAAGTGACACCGACCTTTTGCTATTGGCTATTTTCTTTATACAGGGCGTTTCAGAGTTGTGGTAACAAAAGCCTAGGGGAGACTCCTCTGACCAAAATAAGAAAAAAATTCATGTTAACATGGGTCCGCAAGCGCTTTATTTTTGACATACCGGGTGTTAAGTTAAAAAAAAGTTTTTTATTTATCGCTTAGAAACGTGTTTACCTATTTGAATAAAATTTTTACGGTTTGTTAAAATAATTATTCATACACCCGCTGGATCAGTTAGATTTGATCCAGAATTTCCAAAAACGTTCCCAGCGAGTAAGTCGGTTGTTTTTTTGCAGGAAAACCTATCACCCTGTATTTTTTACGGTTTTAATATAATATTTAGATAACTCCACTAAAAATAGTACATTTTAATTTCTTGGTTTTTTTTCGTGTTTTGTTTCGTTTTCGAGAAAAAATTACATTGCCATACCTCGGCACATCTCTGAACTCCATACGGAAAAATAACAATGCTTAGAATTGTTTTTTTTTAACAAAGTGAGTGTGTTTATTGTAAACGGTCTGCATTGATTTGAGCTGAAAGTCAACAACGTTAGTGCTTAAGTTCTTAACAAAAAAAAACATAACACCCTGCATCTCAAAAATAAAGCACTTGCGGATCCATATTCACATGAACTTTTTTCTTATGTTGGTTAGAAGAATCTCCCGTCCCAAGGTTTATCACCACAAAGCTGAAACACCCTGTATATTAAATGGAGCTATAAGATTTCATATCATACGTTAGACCCATCACCACCATCAAGAATTTAATTTGTTTCAACGTGAACTTTCGAACTGTCCATTCCCATATCATTGCTAGTCTTACTTCGGGTCCTTACAGGCACGTCATTATTTCCTATCCAATCAAGTTGATAATTGTTGATAACTTAAAGGAATAGGACAAAATATATGAAATTGTCACAGCTATAGGTTAAACATTTATGATAGCTCACTTTCTGACTGTCCATTTACATATTGCTGCTAGGGTTGATTCAGGTCCCAGTACGCTACTGTTGCGTGTCTAATTAAGTTGATCATTTTTGTTGATTTAGAGAAAGAACTGGACAAAAATCGAGTGAAATGAGAATGGCGTAGTTTATTAATTTGTTAAAAAACACCTAAAACGACTTTGTTTTCCCGATAATGTTCGTGAACCCCATACTTAGGGTCAAATTTTGAACATTTTGTACATAATCGGGTATATATTGAGTTACAGATTTACAAAAGCATACAGAGCGTTCCAGTTATTGTGGTTCTCAATTAATCCATTTGGTTTTATTTGGTTTGTAACACCACAGATACGTACTTCGTTATTTTAAGTGACCACCCTGTATTCTTCAGTGAATTCACTTCGGGATTCGAACATATTCATATATAATAATTATATCTATTGTTTATGCTCTATTGGCGATCCCAAAGGTAATGATTTAATTATTATACATACGAACTTCGAATTTGGACCATCATTTACAGTTCCTATTCAATCACACTCCCACACTGAATCAATTTTTCTCGAATTGTTGAGGTTCTCTTGAAGTACTTACCGGGTTTAGCATACATATCCGGAATATCATAAGGCATATCATTCCATTCGAAGCTGGATTTACACTGCTGATTGTCACCTGGAAGTTTGCAGCACAATTCGCAAGCCTTCGTCTTTGGATCATCTTGCCCAGGGATGCACTGGCACGATTCCAAACCATATGCCAGGCAAATTGAACCAGTACACTCCTGTATGAAATTAATAAATAATGAATTAGCGCATCAGAGATGTCCTTAATTTTTCGGAAACTTGATTTGTGCCAAGAAGTTTATATAGTAATATTTTAGTATAACTTAATACGTTTTCATCCTTACCCCCATGAAGCACACAAATTCCTTATTACAAATAGTCTTGTTGGGTTTGTTTATGGATGGAGGACAGTGTGGGTCTCGACCATTGCAGAAGCTCTCATCTCTGCACCCATTATCGTCTCGGCATTTGTCTCCGAACTTCACCTGACAATCCACAGTGCAACAAGGGCCCTGTAAATTGATCAGTGCATCGATTTGTGTGTTTGCAATAGGGCGACTTTTACCTGGGAAGGGCTGCAAATGCTCCTGGGGGTTAGACTGCAAGGAGGTTCGTCGATGGGGGCGAATCTGCGCATTGGGAAACAACACTGGTCTCTGCAGTCTTCCTCCCAACCGCAGTCGCATTCTTCTCCTTCTTCGACCACTCCATTGCCGCAAATCGCCCCTTTTGGTTCTGGAATTTAAAAGGTCAATAGCACATCCACTTCGAATTAAGACCATTGTGGATTCGATAAATTGGGGTAACAATTGAGAGGTGTCACGATGAACTTTTAAGAGGCCTTCAGATTTTACGGGAAAATGTGGTTTTAAGTATCTGTTAAATCCAGGAATATTGACAATTTAAAAACTTTAACTTCACTCGAAAAAAATGTTACGCTACTGATTATTTTGCGAATTGAGGACTTTAAGCTTCAAGGAATTTCGCGCAAATTTGTAAGTTTATTGGCTAAAATCCAGAGGCGTAGAAGGTCGATATTTTAGTAAATTCGAAATGCAACTTGAGGTTCTATTCCAGGAGTTTTATTTTCGAAGTCTGTCATATTTTGAAGGGAGGTAGTTCTTCCCTGGTTTTTACAGGTATCGATAGTTCTGGTTATGTGGTACATGCACGGATATTGGTAATTTAAATGCCTGAAGCCAGAGGCGCGGAAAACGACGTTCAAGCTACAATCAAAACGAACGCTACTGATTATTGCCTGCAATAAGAGATTTGTTTCGCCAATTTTTAGAAAAATCAGTCCATCCTAAACCAGAGGAAAATCCCACTGATAATCGAGAATGTTCCCTGCGATCTTTTCGATCTGGGAAGAATTTTCCTTCGTTGACTTAAACGTTGCAATTTTCGCGATACGTCGCTCTTCTATTAAGGAATAATTAAGCCAACGAATGTTTCCCCCAACAACTCATGTTAATTAGCGAATTTTTTTGCCCTTGAAAGGACAATATTTACGTTAAACATTTTAATCCGAATGACGACAAATTGCGGTTTAAGAGCTGTTCCGGCACAAAGAAATTTAAATTAAGAAACTTGGAAACGCGCTGCAAATTAATTATCAAACCCGATTGCGAAGAGCTGCTGAAGAGAGATAAATCAGACTTTTTTACTGCGAACTTTCAGGTAAAATATTCCAAAGGTCTCTTTCGTAATTAAAAGCTGTTTTGTGAAAAACTTTAACTATATATTTGCATATAGTGAAATAGCCTCTGCGCCTGCATTATTAAACAAATAAAAGTCTCATTTGCCTGGCATTCCGAAATTGCATTATTATGAGCAAAAATCGTGGAGGAATTACCTGTGAAGCATCCTTTGTCGCTCCTGGCTTTGAAATTCAACACGGGGTTGATGCTCTTGAGACTGCAAGGAGAGAATTTGTTGTTGTTCTTTTTGTCTCCAGACGTCGCTCTGGCGAACATTATAAAATTGCCATCTTCTCCACCTGGAGTGCATTGTTCGGGGTCATGCTGCAAGACACACTTTACGTCCTTCGTAACGACACTTACCTAACAACTTACCGGAGATCCAAAATTATGCCCAATTTCGTGGGCTAAGGTCACATGGCTGACCGCAGGAGGCACGTGCTTCCCGTAGTTCAAAAGAGTCACTATTCCGGTATTCAAAGACTTCATGCTGCCCCGATAATGCTGCAAAGGATTCAATGAAGATTGGTTCGAGTTAAGGGACATTCGTTTCTTACGCCATTTTTCTCGCAAACGCCCCCGGCGTTCTTGAGATCGCCCGTCCAGGCAAGGCCCAAAGTCCCCATTTCGAAGTCCCTGTAGGTGAACATGTAGGCGAGGCAAAATGCGTCGTAATCTTCCTCTGGAAGCGAAAAATATGAGGGAGATTTAGTTTTTTTCTTTAATTTATGATGGTCGCGGTAAAATGAAACTTATGCCATGCCGCCCCAAGACAGGTCTGCCCGTGCATCCTTCATCATACGCTGTTCCATGCATCCCTCGGATAACGGATGCACTGTAGTAAATATAAGTGAGCTTTTCCTCCCAAAAAGAACTATCTAGAGCTTCCATTTTTATTTTCGAGGAAAATTTTCCCCAAAGACACGAAATCCGGAAGAAAATTGGAGAAATAGGGCTTGTGTAGCAGTTATAAAGTTGTTGCTGTTGCCACTTCGACCTAATACACTTTGCCATAATGTTTCTTAATTATTAACCCTGTAAGGGCAATATCGTTAGCTGTTTCAGCTTTTCAGACATTGAGTTTAAGTTTCCAATAAAACAGGAGTTTTATTGCGGCCGGAACGACGTCGGAATGCCAATGATGGTTCTGGCTTTTATTAGTTGCAACTTCCCGAATCGTATTATTTGCGGAAGCTGCTGTATTGGACACATAAAGCAAAATATCGGTAAACGTAATACAAAAGGGAGCAACATCCCGTTTTCAATTTTGGCTCAAAGGGAGATTAAATGTTTACTGTCTTCCAGCCTGACTTGAATCATTGATCATTCCGTTAGGCTTAGAAAAATTTAAAAAAATTAGTAAACTAAAACACGGAGAAATGATCAATTATCGAAAACGACTTAGCAAATTTTTCCTTCATTCCTTTCGCTCCGATACTTGATGAACTCCAGCCAAGTTGAATGAAATTTAAATCCAACCGAATCTAAAAGGAAGTTTTTCCCTATTTAACTGAAAGTTTTTTAATCTGAGAACTGGAAGAGACATTAAACAACTCTCAAATAAATAGAAAGTTAAAGGGAAGAAATGGGCTTTGGGTGGTGTTAAAGAGATTTACAGTGACCATTTTTGCGCATTGCTCCCCATTATCAACTTTAAAGGGATGTTGCATCGTGATTAAGATTTTACTAAAATAGGTGTTAACTAGGGCATTTTTACTCACTTTAACAGCAGAAGTTAATAATCGTGCTTTAGAAAACCTTTCAAGCATGAAATATATCATCAAAGCAAAACCGCACCAAACTCCTTAGACCTTAATCCATTCGGATGACAAGTATTACATTGGGGTAACATACGCCTTCCCCAGATGTTAAACAATCCGTTTTACATCCGTTATTCACGTAAATAGGAAATTGGGAGCCCGTTTACATTACAACCCTGTCTTCAGGGTAATTAGTCAAAGCTCCTCGTAGAAACAGGCATATAAGAAGTTTGTTTCGTGCTATATTTTCTGAATACCGCAATTTTGTTTTAAGAACTGGAAGATCATTTTTTCAGCAGCGTAGACGCTGCGGAATTGGAATAAATTTCATCCAATTCTCGAGATATCGACCTTCTTTTAATTTGTATGTAGCTTAGGATAACATCCGACAGGTGTCGCTAGCGTACATTTCAATCACCACATTATAAGAAACTTGCTATGATACTTCCGGTGCTACTCAAGTGACAAAAATTACTGTAGAGAAAACTCTAAACATCGATTGTGTCTGTCTCAACGGTTCAATTTGTGTTATTTATTTCTTAGTCTTGTCCCCTCCAGGGGAGATTTCTTTTTCCCAAATCAAATCTACCCTTAGCGAGGCGGAGGGATACTTAATTCCCCATAGGATTCTCATGTTATGCCTGGGGATATGTGAGGTCGTAAAGAATCGAGGATTTTAATCGAAATCTGTGCTTTTCTGAATGAAGGGAAATCATTCTGGAAGACACGCCCGTTTTACCCAATTATGGAAAGGTGAGAAGTGGAACAGGTTGAAGTCAGTGGTGTAACTTATTTTCTAAATTACAACAGACTTTGAATCAAGCTAAGTTGGTCGACATTGGGGTCGTTGCATCGGAGCGGGTTTACCCCTAAACTCGGATTAGTGTAAAAAATTATGTAACTTTGATCAAATATCTGAACTTAAGGGAAAACTTTTATCTAGTTCGTTAGTGTAAATGCCTAGAGAGTGTCTATTAGAGGATTGGCGTAAATTAGTGTAATTTGGGCGCATGGACTAGTCGCTACCAACGTAATAGGGAGCCCTGGAATTTTCTCAAAAAAGAGACTTGAATAATAAGTCTAAATTAAGCAGGGCTTAGAAAAAGCAGTCTTCAGAATCGAGAATATTACAATGTCTAATCCCTACGTATGTAAAATAGGGTAAACGATTCCACCTTATTTTACATACGTAGGGATTAGACACGTACTATTTCCACCACCGTTTGCGAATTTATCTTTACAGATTAGTTCAGGTTAGTTTAAGTAAGTCGACTTATTTTAAGATTTTTTCTGACTTTGGGACTGTCTTAAAATTCATTGGGGTGTCACTGATGATCCCTAAGAAACCATCAAATTCCAGTTCATCATGGATATACGAACAGGGTGGGGCATGTTTTCACTATAAGTGAACTAGCCTAAAGGTAAGGGAGCTTTGTGAGTAAGTGCGAATATGTGTATAAATAACTGATGTGTTAGTAGTTGCGTTAGCAAATGCGACAGTTTAACTATCGCACTTACTCGCAAGCTTTACTTTTCAGATTGATTGGGGTAACATGCCTCATTAAGATTCAAGGGCATATCAGCGTAGCTCGCTTAGAAATTTTAACCATCCTGTACAATTTTTGACCTCACGAACTGCACTGCTAAAGCTTCCGTTGACAGCCCATTAACTGAACTTATTGAAAATCTAAAAAAGATTATTAGATGGAACTCCCATCTAATTTGGAAATTGGACAGGCAATACTAGTTAGTTGCAAAGCCATAAACATGGCCGAAGGCATCATGAAGAAATTAGGTTTCGGTGCGGTTTGGGTTTTAGGGTTGTTTGCTGCTGTATCAGCCATGGGGGTAAATACGATAGCCTAGATCTCTGGCATCGAGTAATTAATGCCTCATTGGCAAATTCATTGCAAGAATAGCTTTGTGTGCCGTTAGCAGATAGGCGGAGTTCATTTTGTTAGATTTGGTGACCTTATGTTTTTGGCGTTCTTTAGTGAATTTGCAATGTATCCTCATAAAAATCAACAACGCGGTCTGAACAGATTTACTACCTAATTTGCAATTTTCAATGTTACGTGTTGTCATTAGTGTAGACTGGACAGCACCACCGTATTCCAACCTCTCACCATTAAACTACCTTCAAAAACATACAAGTTAAAATTTCTCATATTTTGGTGTAGACTGGGCAGCATGGTCTCTGTAGCTTGGTTAACACCAACATTTTCACGAAAAATTGAATATCGCATTAAAATATCTGACTTCGAATGCGGCAGCACTTGGTTAGTCTGTCTCTGAAAAAGGGGGGAATGGCTGAAGGTTTCCCCGGAAACTTAAAGGAATTGAAATCCCTTACTTTCAGACCTTTTTCTGAGCTTAGTTGCTCAGTGATATCCATAATCAATTTTTACCCCATTTCGTGCAGCCCTCATATTCTGTCCCCGTCAAATTAACCCTCATTTTAACCCATTATATTTATTTGCGAAGTTTTCTCTCTAATGTAAACATTGTCTAAACGCTCTTAACTTTTTTTAGAGTACCAACAAGAATCCTAAAAATTTGCTACGCCCAATGAGCCCTAATATTTGGCTCTGGAACAAATCCCTAAAGAGCTTCATCGACCTAAGGCTACAATCACCACTATTTCAAGCCAGAAACTCGAGTAATTTGTTTTACAACTCTATCAAAGGCTCAGTTGTTCAAGTTCTTGCCCATAGTGTAAGGACTTTAAACTATCTCATCTCCATATCTGAAATTGTCGATTTCTTCAGATGGACTCCTACTTAATCATCGATTCAAACACCTCTTACCTAAAGGGGTTTTTGGGCGATATATGGAACATCTTGGAAGAAGTTTTAGGGTTTAGGTAAAGTTTAACTTTTTCAGGTAATGTTTAGGTAATATAATGAGTACAGATCCAACATCACTAAAGTGCGCTTTGACAATGGCAGAGACATGATAAAAAGAAGAGAAGCAGACGTGTTTTTGGCTGCCTTGGTTTACACGAAAAATACTACGAAAATGAGATTTTCTCAACCCTTCATCCGCACCTGGTAGTTGAATCTCCAACATTTAACAAGGCTTTACATGCAGCACCTTCCAGGTACCACCTATACTTCAAATTACCTGAAGAAAAGCCTGCGGACTACTTGCACTTCAAGGCTATAAATCTCAAACTATGGATATACATTTTATCTCTATTTGTCCTTATAACTATTTGTCTTTGGATAACTACTTTCATTATTAGTAAAACAGTTCCAGGTCTGGAGAGATTTTCATCCATATCTACGTATTTCCTGGGAGTCATTTCTGCCTTCTTCAATACCGGTACCACTATCAATAAATGCCTGGAATATCTGGATAGAGAGAAATTTTAGGGTACGATTTGAGGCTTCGCAGCTTCACGGCACGATTGCTAATCCTTCTGACTCTGATTTTCGGGGTGTTCTGCTACTATGCGCTGAGCGCTAGTTTAGTAGCTAGTTTGGCAGTTATGGACCGAAAAATGCCCTTTACGGCTTTAAACCAGTTAGCGGATCAGCAAATATTCTCTTTGTGTTTAAGAAATATCACTTTTGTTTACGATAATTTTACCGTACGTCTCTTAACAAAAATTGAAGAATAGAGAAAAAAGTTTTTTTTCGTAGAATTTAAACCATGAACTGTTACCTCAATGGGTTAATGTGGTCAATACCGAATACTGTCCGAGGGATATGGTCAATTGGAAGACCATATCAGGGGCTATTTGCCAGGATAATGTGGCTGTTCTCGAAAACAGAATTATAATGGCTTGGGCTTTGCAAAATGTAGAATGCGAAATTGCTATGTTGCCTCAAAGGTACTTTGATGTGGGCAATTTCATAGTGTTTTCCGAGTCCTTTAAAAAGACGAAAGCTATTTCCGTAATGTAAGTAGCGCTAAGGATATCATACTATAGGAACTGTTGCACACTCACACCGATAGTGGATTTTCCAAATTCATCTCATTGTTCACTCACAATTCAACTCATATCTTCTGAGCAATTAGCAACGCTATAAATAATCGCTTAGCAAGATTATAAAATTCTTGATGAATTTTTGAAAATTCAGATTTGGTCAGGTTTGAAAATCAGAGCTTGATACACCTCTGATTTTCAACCAATCAAGTTTAATTTTTCTTGTGTACGGCACCTATTTAGAGCTAAAGTATCAACAGTGGCGTAACAAGGCTGTGTGAAACGTGATAATTTTCAGAAAATTTACTTTTATAAATTTATAATTAAGGCAGTTTAAAGTTCAGCGTGGTACGCCTCTGAGTTCCAAGCAATAAAATTGCTGTGCACATGATACAGTTTACATGGTGAAGTGAAGCAATTCCTGATATTTATTGGTAAAATTTAAAAATTGATCAATAACAATTTAAAAATTAAATTGGTACAGCGCTGATTTTCAAACGATAAATTGCGTTTTTCCCTTTATATCTGTCATATAGTTTTCCAGGAAAAAGTATCCAGGCTGAATATCTTTTCTGTTGTTTGTTAAAAAATGAAACGTTAAAATACAACAACTTTGATGGGGAGAGGGACATCATTTGATGAAAAGTTGTTTTCGCAATGTCATCTCTTTAACCCTGGAAACTACCCCTTTGAGATTTTCAAATTGGAAGAGGGGTTGTGTTATTCCTCGTTTGAAAAGTAATTTTATTCTTTACATGGTCAAGCTTTTATTTTTTATTTTTGTACGTTTGCCTTGTATAAATTAAACAAAACCAAAATAACTTGATTTTAACCATTTTTAGTGATATTTTATTTATTTTATGGTAAGAAATGCTGAAAGTGACCTCCATGGCCTTCCATGCACATGTACAGTTGACTCTCAAAACGTCGTCGTACATTATCTAACATTTTTGGTGTTATTGATCTGCACTCTTCGGCGATTCGGGCACGTAACTCCTCGAGGGAATCAGATAGTATGTCATAGATTTGGGTCTTCAAATGTTCTCATAAGAAAAAATCCAGGAGACTAAGGTCAGGGAATGTCACAGTCCACTCCACTGGATCTCCTCTGCCAATCCATCTTCCAGGAAATTTTTCATCTAGAAATTGTAGGACAGCAGCAATGTAGCATGAAGATACTCCATCTTGTTGAAAAATTAATTCTTGTTCTAAAAGGCTTGTTCAAGTATTTCAGTTATCTTGGATATATGACATCTTGTAGAAGTTGTAGATAGTTTTCTCCATTTAAGTTTCCAAGAATGAAAAATTGTCCAACAATGTGATCACCTAAAATCCCTGCCCAAACGTTCAATTTTTGAGGTTGTTGAGTATCAGTGTTTCGGAAAAAACGAGGATTGATGTCACTCCAGTAACAACAGTTGTGTCGGTTTTCTCCACCATTTAGATAGCACGAACATTTATTAGAAAATGTTGTATTATCCAACAAATGTTTGTTTAAATATAATATGTTATTAAAGGATTCGCCGAATTCTAATCGACGATCGAAATCCTCATTTAATTCCTGTGCTAGTCTTATGATAAAGATGGAATTTTCCTTCTTTTAAATTTTTATAAACAGTAGTTTTTGAAACACTAGATTCCTCAGCAATCTTTTGTACAGACGTTCTGTTGTCCAATATGTCCCAGAATCGCGATTTGGACGGTCAACTTCGTGTTTTTATTTTGGACAGAACCAATCAGGAAAGTATCAATAAATTGTTCTTCCAAAAAAAAAATGAAAGTTTATCAATTTTAAATTGAATATTAGAAACATCATTTTTATTGATACATTTTGGGATATCGAGATGTTTTGAGTCTAATTATACACTTTCAGTATTTATCATAATAACATTCATAGTTAAAATCAAGTTATTTGGTTTTTGTTTAATTTCTACAAAACCGATATACAAAAATTAAAAATAAAAGCTGGACCATGTAGAGAATAAAATTATCTTTCAAACGAGGTATAACACAACCCCTCTTTCAATTTGAAAATTTTAAAGGGGTGGTTCCTAAGGGTAGAGGGATAACATTTCGAAAATAACATTTTCGCCAAATGACGTCCCCCTTTCTATCAAGGTTGACGTGTTTTAGCGTTTCTTTTTTTAACAAACAACAGAAAAGAGATTCAGGATGGACACTTTTCCCGGGAACACCCTGTATGTATAGAGCTAACATATCACATAATAAAATAGCGACTGAGCAAGGTCGGCTTAATCCCGATAACTTTCTGAAAACTGAGGATTTGTAATGAAATATACTATAAACTCATTCTGAGTGCGGCAATTCTAAACGCGCTATGTTACAGTGGCAGCACTCACACCAGGTGTGTCATTTCTGAACGTTCGATACACCGAAAAAGAGAACATTCACATCGTATATATAATTTTTGAACTCGCGCCACACCCTAAGAGCAACTAAAACACATAACCAACCTTGGGTTCCACAATCGCACTTGGTGCGAATTTCAGATTTTTCAAAAACACGAATTTCGAATTGTTTGCCCTAAAAGGGACGTCTTAAATTTTCCTGAAAGTACAGAATTCAGTAGAGTAATTTTAAATAAACACGTGACTACATCTAAAGCCCTAAATAAATAAACTTCTAGGCCTGACCTAGTGAATTATTGACTTACATCTTGTAACCAATAAGAGGATATCGATACAATCTAATTACATCCTATTTAGCCGTTGAAGGCCAGGTTCCGGGGGAAAATTAAGGGCGTGTTTTACCTCGAAGTATTAGGGCTTCGTTGATGCGGAGCAAGGTTAGTCATGTAAAATGCGGCTTTTTCCATAATGAAGAAAACGCACTAGAAACATAAAAACTTAGCCACAAAAGTGGCAAGAATATTCGAGAGTTGCGCCCTTATTTTTATAAAATAAAGTTCACTAGGGCTGAATTGGATTTGGAAAACACGTGTCGTTCAACACGTGTTTTCGAATCACGTTTTTACATAAAACACGTGAAGGACAGTTTCACTTAATGCGATTTTGAAGGTGTTGGCCAGTCTACACCAACTAGGACATTCAAAATTTAAGTTACTGGTGTAGATTTTTGTATGATGATGATGTAGATTTTAATGGAAATACAAGAAACAGTTATACACTGTGTCAATTTCAAAACTTTGGATTGCCAATAACTCTGAAGATTGAAATTTTTTAATAATATTCAAAAACCGTTTCGGAAGAATAGAGAGAGGACCAGTTTAATAGTGGTTGCCAGTTCCTATGTATACCTCTAAAGGGATAGCTATCTCAACTTTAAAATTTTAAATTCATCAATAACCTATTATGTGATACTTCATTTTAAAGTTCTTTGTAAACTGCGTATCAAAAAACTAGTTTCAATTTGAAACATAAATTTTTAAGAAGTTACAGCATTTTAAATACATAAACATCGCATTAATATGATATATATTATAAAATCTTTTCCAAAACTGTTTAAAATGTTCATCGATTTTTTCTAAACAGAAAATATAGTCGGAACTCAACTTACCTTCTTTTTTTTAATGTTTCAAGGGTAATGGATTGACATACTTCGATAATACGATGCTGTAAATCTTGCAAATTGGCGGATTTGGTTCTGTGAACGACTGATTTGATGTGGCCTCCAAAAAATTGAACGGTGTTAAATCCGGTGATCGCGATGGCCAATCTATTGCTCCCCTGTGATCAATCCATCTTCCTGGATAATGTTGATCCGGCCGCTGCCTTGTTTGCAGGGCGTAATGCGATAAAGCACCATCCAATTGAAGATGTAAAAGATTTTCATCTAATTGCACATCGTTATCGATTTACCATTCGATCGATACACCGTTTTTGTAAATTGTTTTCGAAGCAATACTTATACTCGAACAATATTTGTCAAATTCCAATATTCAAACTAGCAATAAATAAATTAAGATTTTTTATACGCAATTAACAAAGACCTTGAACATGAGGTATCATATGACAGGTGGTGCAATTTAAAAGTTTAGAGTTGGGATAGCTACCCCCCTTAGGGGTACACGTAGAAACTTGTAACCACTATTAAACTAGTTCCCCCTCCATTCTGCCGAAACGGATTTGAATGGTCCAAAAAAGATTTAATGTTCGGAGTTATGAACAATCCAAAGTTTTGAAATTGATACACTGTATGTGTGTGTTTGTGTGTGAGAGTTTAAAATTAGTATTCTGGGAGTCTTAAGGCCGCTGACTTCGATGGTAATGTTAGAATGAAGTTTTGGCACTTCTCTAGGGGTGAAATTGACCCTTAAGGCGAGGTTATATTGAAAATAGTGGTGCTCTACAGTTTATCCCGACCATGGCACGCAAAAAAAAATATTTTCACCAAATCAGGCATTTCCTAATTGTTTACGTATCTTTTTTTTAGGATGTTGAGAATGAGAAGTGCTGGTATTGCAAGAAAACTGGAAACTGAATGGGTGAAAAGCGTATCATCAACCCCACCTTTAACAACTGGAGCAAACCAAATAACATTTTCCCACATCAAAGGTCTACTATTGATCTACATAGCCATGATGGCTATCACTTTACTTGTACTGCTTACTGAAATAATATGGGCAAAAATGCATTAAATCTACTCACCTGAAAAAAGCTCTAGGAATTTTTCTACTCCATAGTTGTTGGGGAACCTGTAGGTTGGGTCTTTGAGCGCTTCTAGGGTGTGAACCTTGACTCGTTTCACCATGAAGGTGATATTGTCTTTTTTTCCATCTTGGTTGAAATCTTAAAAGAAAAAAAAACTGGATTATTCCTGGCAAAAATAGTCGGAAGAGAAAACTATCGTTCAGAAAAACGGTCGGAGAAAGCTTCGCACCTTGGGTTTCTAAATTTTTCAATATTTCCATCCTCCCTTTCCAGCTTTTGCAGGGATATTTTTTTAGTTGGTCCAATCCATACGACTCCGTTCATGGCAACAATCGACCGCTATAAATTATTTACTCACCTACACTCTTTCGCTAAACTGAAGTCGAGATTTTGACCCTACACAATTCCGGTTTCATTCAGTGGGAAAAAAAGATTTCACCCACTTACCCAGCGTGAGTGCCCTTATCTTGTCAACGGGTGCTCAAATCGAAAACGTAGTTCGAGTGTTGGGGTATTGATTCAAAGAGGATAATACAAACTAATAATCGAAAAAATACGGGAAATTGCGTGTAAATATTACGTTTACGTCACACAGGAGCTAAAAATATTTTTTTAAAATAGTACAATCCAGCAAAGGCAGTTTTTTTATTCAATTTCACGTCTCCCATGAGGCGCGAATTCATGGACCTTACAAGGCTACTAATGAGAGAAGCATTTAAGAATTTGAGCTCATACTATACATTGGGCTTGCGCAATTTTTAACTCGCGAGTGAGTTTATACTATCCACCAGAAACTTTAAAATTTTTAGTGCGTTTTTGGCAAATCAAAGCGCATTAGACGCGAACGCTAGACTCCTCGCTGCCGTAATCCAAAAGAAACTTTTAAAAAATTATAGGAGATTTTGGGAATTTAAATCCTTAAATTATACATCGCGCTTCTTCAGTTTTTAACTCATGGCTATATATTTAATCCATAAACTGTAAAATTTTCATGATACAAATGGGCCGAACTAGGTGCGAATGCATGACGCCTGCACGGTTACTAAACTCAAGAAAGATATAAGTATTTGTTTCATAGGAGGACATTGCGATTACGTAATTTTTACCTCACAAGTGAATTCATGCTAACAGTGATGAATAAGCTAACAGGGGCGACTCATCGCTGCCATATAGAAAAAAACCGAAAACACTGGGAATTATACACCTCGCTTGTGCAGTTTTTACCTTACGAGTAAATATATATTTTCCGTCCTAAACTGTCAAATTTCCACGATGATGTATCTATTAACACGTCCGTACTCGGCCCGAATGTATTACGCTTATTTGGCTACTAAATCAGAGAAGGATATAAACCCTTCAAAAATTATAAAAAACATCGAGTTTGTGCAGTTTTTGCCTCCCTAGTGAGTGTATACTTTGGGCTATAAACTGCAAAATTTTCATATTTGTCCACAAATGTCCGATGGGGACGAGTGACTTACAGCCCATTTATAAAATTTGAACTAGACTTATCTGTTTTTATACCGTGCGGCTCTAAATTGTCCCCCCTCCCTTGTTCACTTTTTAACAAAGTATTATTTTTCGAAAATTCAAAATCAGTATTAAATAGAAGAAAAAATGCTATCTTTTGACCTTTGTTTATTTTTTAATATGTTGCTTATGTCATCGGCAGCACGAAATAGTCGATTTTTTAAAATTAATACATTGGTCCAATGGCACCTCAAATTAAAGATCTTTCAAAACTACATTCAATTGTGTATTCCGATTCAAAATCTACCAATTAGTTTTTGAGAAAAATAAGCATAAATTTGATAAAAACTGCAATACAAACTCATTTAAATAGTACGTAAATAGTGAAAAAGCTTGTTTATTGATAGGCAATTGGTTTGTTTTGTGCTCACAAAGAGTCTTTGATTATTTTTATTTACTAGTTTAGTTTTTTTTAACAAAGACTTGTTTGCGAGCACCAAATAGAAAATAAACCAATTTCCTATCAATAATCCTGTTTTTTCGTTGTTTACATATTATTTAACTGAGTTTTTATTGCATTTCTTACCAAATTTATGCCTGCTTTTCTCAAAAACTAATCAATAGAATTCGAATAGCATTACGCCATTGAGTTTAGTTTTGACATACTTTTAATCTAAAATGCCACTTGCCCCAAGCTTAGATTAAAAAAAAAATATTAAAAAATGAACGGGGGGGTATAATTTAGAGCCGCACGGTATAACAATTTGAAAAGGAATGTAAACGGTGCCGACTGGTCTACTAACTTGCACATTTTTAGACTTTTCTTGTGTTTTCGAACTCTTTAATCTTCAATTTCAGCTACCTGAAATTTGTTGCTTCCCTACTTCGCGTTTTTAAAAGATTGTCGGCCTTGTACTTAGTACCTTTTTTTCATTAAAATATTATAGATTGTTCTATATCTGCATTATATGGAAAATGATGGCGAAGAGACGAGAAAACTGTGCTAATATTTACGTTGAAAGGGCAAAAAAAAATGAGTCCTCGGGCCTCGTTTCCCCTCGTTCGCAAAGTGAATTAGAAGTCCCCGACAAAAAGTCACTAGACACAAAACAGTGCCGAAAAAAAGAGCAAATATTTAAAAGGAAATTTCTTGTCTTACTTTCTTCGGGGGCACAATTTATCGTCTCCTCAAGCCGGCCGTAATTCGAAGCCGTCACTCAATTTATCACCAGAGGGCGCGAAATAGGGCCAATAAAGGCTGCCGGAATTAGATTCTTGTTAGAGTGTCTTATTTATGCCGGATCAGTGAGTTAGGAGCCAGGAAAGATAATTATTGTGCTTTATTTCAAGCTCTGTTTATTTTTTTTTACCCTCAAAATTGGCCAGAATTTGGCTTTGGAAAAATTTCTAGGCCAATTACCACCAATTACCGACCAATTTAAAAAACATTTTGTTCAAATTTTTTTTTCAAATTTCCTTTGGAAACCATACCAAACCATCGTTAAAGATAACAATAGTTCACTGATTTGACTTTCACTCAGTCATTTCATCTTGTGAGCCAATGGGCGCATTCAGGGAGTTTAACGCACTGCAGCACTTAAAGCTTGATTCGCTGTCTGATTTTTGATTGAGAATGTAATTCGATAAGAAGCTGCTAATTGGATCTTGGAGAAATTGATGACTCAAAAGCCTTCTAGCGCTTTATCATTTTAAGTCAGTACTACAGCGAAATGCAACCTCTGCTGTTGCCTGAATGCACCCAATGACTTCCCCTAAAAGTTACAACGCTATATAAGTTTCTCACCGGTATTCCTATATATAACATTCACCCTCTGAACATGTCTGGTCATGACCTCAATACAGGCCTCCTCTGTTCCATATTTTTGAAAAAACATGTGATCGGCCTGAAAATTTGACAATTTGAATATCATTAAAAATTATACCGAGTGTCCCGAAAGAATAGGAAAGCTCAATCGTCTCACTACACATTCAACAAACTTTTTTCTCTTTTGATTTTTAGCTGGGTTGGTGAGGCTATTGAACTTTTGCTATAATTTTGAGACGTTCTCTATATTTTTACCTGCAAATACAACATGCATGTAGTCTTCTTCGGATCGATGGTTGCCCTCTTGAAGACGTTCTTAAAAATCAAAGCGGAAACGTCCACATTGGTTTTATTATTAACCTCCATGATTTCGTCGATAGGTTGCTGACCAATATCGAAAGTGGTCACGATGGGTCTTCGAGTTCGATTCACAAATATCAGGTCGTCGTAGTAAGGTGATTTGGCGTTAGCTTGTAACAGCCACCTGAAAAGTACGATAGAGGGTGATCTAGGGTGTGTAAAGATCAGTTTGGACGGCTACGTAAAAGAGTTTGAAGGTTAACTATAGGTCAATTTCGAATTAAATTGAAATGTTCAAGTTAAGCCTTCATGGGTGTTCAATGGGGTCATTTAAGTCATTTAATTTATTTTCAATTTCTTTCGATATTTTGATGATTTTTTTATAACTTAAAAGTAAAAGTTTCAGTGGGGCACGAATAAGCCAGGAATTTTTAAATGCGACTCTTTGAGGAACGCCCCTGGCTAATGTCACTGCAGCAAAATGTATTTTCCGATATTTTGAAGAAACGAGTAATATTCAGCAAGAAATGCAGTGCGCCATTGGTGTAGCACAAATTTTCATTTGTAAGCTTCCAGAGAATTCTTACGTATTTGTTAAGATATTTTTACTCTTTGGGAGATGCCTATAAATTTGCATAATTATGTTTGGCTAATAGTTTTACAGTTTTTCCGAAAATCAATGAAACTGAAATGTTCCAATTGAAAGAATAATCAGTAACGTAATAATTTTCTTAGAATGTAAAAATTTGGGAAAAAGCTGGCTGTTATATCTTGGAAAACACGTTTCGACAATACTTTAAGAGATTACTACGCCTCTGATTTTTCGGAATTTAAATTGCTAATATTCGTCAATAAAAGAGGTAACTAAAACTACAGTTACCCATGAAAACCAGGGACAGGGTACGTTTCTTTACCATTTTAACAATTTTGGAAAATATATATCTTTTAATTAAACATCAAAATGCGCTCTCAATGTACTAAAAAATATACCTCCTACGCCTTTGGATTTTGGGCAATAGATATTATAATTTTTCCAAAAACCACTGCTACTTCGAAATTTCAGTTCACAAAAAATCAGAAGCTTAACAATTTTTTTCGAGTCTAGCAATTTCCGAAAAAACTGGCTCTTACGTATTTTGACAATGTTTGTGGGCACAGCTTACTATGCCTCTAGTTTTCAGGCATTGAAATTGTTAATATTCCTGAATATAATACATAATTAAAACCATAATTTCTTATAAAAATCGGGTTCGGAGCACGTCCCTTAAAAGTTTTAACAACTGTCAAAAACAAAATTCTTGAACTCAGACATTAGAATGTGCTCTGAATATTTTGAAATATTGACGTCCTGGGTCTCTGAATGTTGGGCAATAAACTTGTAAATTTTCCAAAAATCGCTATTTTTTTTTTAAAAACCGTCAATATTAAACGCGCGGAGGAGTCCAAAGCATTCCTCTATATTTACATCGTAAAAAATGATGAAACAAGTTCTTATTTCGGCAATTAAAAAAATCTGCATAATTTTCAATTATAGCTATTCTTACCTCCTTTCCCTATGGCGTTCGCTGGCCCCCTCTCCCACCAAATTCCTCTGCCACAAATGATGAGAAGCGCAGGCCTCTCCTTCTCTTGGATCCTTTGCGTCGCTCACTCTGTATATAATGGAATGAAAAGTGGGTTCTTTACTGGCACTCTCGTTCAAATAACGAGCGATTGGTTCAACGTGAAACTCTTCGGTTGGAGTCAAAACGGTTCCCTCAAACAAACCATCTTGGGTTATGATCCCGTGGACCAGAGCTGTTTCGTCATCTGGAAAAAATCAAATTTAAACTTTATAATTGTAGTTACTTTCGCGGGTGGATTGAACACACTTTCAAATTTTTAGGGTCTTCCATGGTTTTAAGACCCCGCATAAACACCTACAATGTTACGAAACCCTCATTTTTTGGTACTTAGTGTGAAGTTTCCAGGAACTGCAACCCTAAAGAGAATCCCTTATTAAACCCTATTTACGTTATTATTAAAGTGTTACGCTCTGCAGCGGGATCTTAGCTGTATCTGTCGAACTTATTAAGGGCTAAAGTTTCTAAACTAGTTAGGCCATTAAATGTAAGTAGGCGAATGTAATAATCTTTCTTATTCCTTGAAGACGTCATTAAAAGTTAGACGCTTTGAATGCGTTATTATTCAATTAGCCGTTATGATGGGAAATGTCGCAGCTGAATTTTGCAACTATTTTAAGTAAAAATGAGATGTGAAGAATGCTTTTCATGTTAGTCTATTACGGAGACAGTAAAGAGCCCCGAAAAAACCTAATTACAAGGAAAAACGTCGATTTGTCAGTGTCAAGTGGGTCGCTGAGGAATCAATATCGCACTCATGAAAAATTTAAAAGGAATCGGATTTTAGGGAACAAGCATGAATTGCTAGGGATGACACTCCGGATAAAATGTTTTTGCGAATCTGGGTTACGACTAAAAGCGTTTCTTTTCATGTAACTACTATACATTTACAAATTTTAGAAAGGTACAGAGAGCACAGACGTATAACGCCCTTGCTCTTTCGTTTTCAAATTAACAGCAAGGAAGAAAGCTTCTATAGTAACATTTAAGCATTTTGGGAACAAAATGATTCGAAGAAAGTTCTCTCTCGAGAAGAAAATGAAACCAAATTTTTTTCTCTTCAGAAGGAGGAAAAGAAACCTCAAAGCGTTAATTTCTGCTTTTTGAGATATAAGAGGTGCAACACATCATCATGGATATATTTCAGAGGGCGATAGTACTCTGCAAATTAATAAAAAACTGCTATAGACCCATGGTCAAAAACGCATCATTTTCGATATACAGGGTGGCAAAGTTTCACATTTTTAAAAATATTTTGCGTTTTTCTCAGGAATGCCTTGAATTATTTTCTTTGAAGCTTCCTACAACAAAAATGTCAAAATCATGGGGAACAATACAGGGTATTATGTTTTTTGGGTCACATACTATTTTATAATTTGTATGTCTTCTTGGAACGCCCTGTATGAACTCTGGTACCAAATCAAAATTCCTTCTTCGATTCTTTAGCTTTATGGCCTCTTACAGTATTTTCCAATTTTTCACCGTTTTCGTAAAATTTGGAAAAATATCTATCGATGCAAATTAAGAAAGCCCAGTTTAAGTATTACGGTCTGTAATTTAGGATATGATGGCTGGGTTTCAGCCATTTTAATAATTTTATTTTCATTTATAATGTTTTGCATTTTCAAAAATTTAGATCAACGCATACGAAAACAAAATACAAAATATGAGAAAAAGTGTGAAACTTTGTTACTCAATACGTATATCGAAAATGGTACGTTTTTGACCGTGGGTTTGTTAGTATTTTTTATAACTTTGCAGAGTACTATCGCCTCCTAAAATATATTCATGATAATGTGTTACACCCTGTATTTATTCATGCTAAAAGTTGTAGAATCGTGTACAGTCAAATAATTTAATAGTTTTCTCAAAGGCGCACAGGGTGAACAAAAATGCCATACAAAATTGTTACTTTTCAGTTCCCTGTATTTGCTAGCTATTCTTATTTTAGACCTATGTTTGTATTGTTGTTAAGGGGTTTTGGTCGATATCTCGGGATGTGTTTGGAGGATTTTGTTTTAACTAATTAATTACATTTTAGGCATATGAGAGAAAAAACAAAATATGGAGCTTTACTACCCTGTATATCGAAAATGGTGCGGTTTTTGACCATAAGTCTATTAGCGTTTAGTTTTTATTTTAGAGGGTATTATCGACCTCTGAAATATCTCCATGATGATATGTTACATCCTGTAGAAAACCGGATAACTCATAGCTGCGTCACACAGATTATTCATATCGCAGTACATGACAAAAAATGGTTTGTTCGACTATACTATTCATTCTTGTATCGGTTACTGGGCTTTTTGACTTTGATTTTTGTTTCTTGCCTTCATTTTAATGAATTTTTGCAACGCCGAATTGTAAAACACCCCTAAAAGATTTTCTTTAAAAAATTGTTTTTCCGGCGACAAAGCATCACAAGAAAATTTACTTCATTGGAAAGAATGAAAAATTGAAGATGAAACTAGAAAATGTCGAAACGCCAAAAAAACTTTTTATATACCCATTATACCTTCTATCATACTTTTAATAAAGTTTTGAAACACCCTGTACACTATATCAGACCAACCGAGAGCAAAAAGGGCTGTTTCACACATAATAACATTCCTATTTTAAATCGGTGCCCATTCCACCACCACGTAGAAATCGCCAATAAAATGGACAAAAATAGCTGTGAGTGCAGGTTTATTCCCTGCATGGGAGGAAGGGTTGTTTAGAGTGGGCCTGAAAAAGCACTAGTGAGATTTCACTTTGATCTCATTTTTAAATATCGATATGGGGATTTTTAAGGGTGTTTTTAAGAGCGTTATTGTTACCGAGATATATGATTTTCACGGGGTGAATTTTAATATTAGCAAAATTCAACTTTCCAATTTATGATGTTGGCGGGCCTACTGCACTTACCGTTAAACCGGAATTTTTCAGGTATTGAGCGAAATCTTACTAAATCTCTTCCTAAAAGTAATATTCCTGGCATATCGCCACTTTTTTCTTAACCCCCTTAACCCCATTTGAGTTTTAACCCAGATTTTTTTTATACACCATTTTTTTTCATTTTTTCTCTTTCCTCCCCCTTTCTTCATGATATTTTCACCACTGCTGACTGGTCTGATCACTGTACTACAAGCCAATTCCTTTTCCGGTTTTTTCTTACTAACTTGACTGATTCATTTCGAAACCACCCTGTATACTGTCTACTGGGTCTAAATTCCAAGAGAGGAGACTAATGAAAATTGCCCTAGAAACTGTAATTCCATTGACGTTGATGATGGGCGTAAGACCGAAACAAAATTAATGAATGTAGTGTCCTTCTTAGTCTCTTTTTCGAGGTCTTGTTCGTTTATTTTGAAGATCAGGTAAGAGGCTTACCTCGTGATAAAAGGGATTACGTGTATTATTGGGATTACTCAGTTCTGAGACTTTATAAAAATGTACTGGGCCTTTTTTCCATGTCTTATGCTAGATATTAATGGTGCAGCGTCTTTTCGCTGCAGACTTTTCTGCTTTATTGCAGCTTTCGCGGCTGATTTACGATAATTTTCAGGCTCGTATTTAGTGGTTTATTGGTTTGAAATTAAAATTATTTAAGGCGATTGGAATACAAAATCACAAATGCAAAGACACTTAATTACATAGAAACAAAGCTCGAGATGCCATGAAAAGTTTTATTTAAAAATGTATGTTTTATTTAAAACTTTAGTCAATTTTTAATCTATTTTGTTTCCTATTTGTAATTTTATTTTGTTCTCTTTTTTACTTCGTTCATTGGTTTTCCACCTGTTTTACGGTCTTGTATTTCCGCTATCTGTTCTCTTTTCTGCGTTATTTAAGATTTTGGTTACTTTTAAGATATTCAGGCACTTGAGGGTACAACCATATCATTTTTTTCAAAAAATCGGTGTCGAATTTAGAAGAGATTAGAAGGATTGAAAAAAATTTCCAACTGATGTTTCAGTATACGCGTCACAATCTTTAATACTTTTTTAATTAATCAATGAATGTTTTGAGAAAATTAGGAATTTTGAGACACTTTTCAATAAACCCAATGGCGTGCAGATTCCATAACTGAATGTTAACGGGGCAGTGCCTTCCTCATTGCAGCTTTTTCTGCTCTCGAGATTTCAGCCCAAATTTAGCACACTTACTACATTTTATTTATTTTTAATATTAGTATTTAATTTAATTTATTGGTATGTCAAAGAAACCAAGCGCTCTAAAAGGGTAGACGAAAACTAACTTGTAGAAGGAATAAATAAACCACTGACCAGACTTTTGTGCAGGAGCTCTGAATCCCTAGAATAATTGCAGTTATTCGACGTGACCATTGATTAATAGCCTTCAATGAGCTGATACAAGTCCATCACCCCTTGAAATGGAACCTTCATAGCAAATTGAATCCGATTGTCCAGCCTACGGTCAGCAATTTAATGGAGAGCCATATTGGTCCAATTAAACCTCTATATTCTCGACAAGCAAGATTAACAGTCAACGTAGATTAGCTTCGTCTAATTTACTTCCTCGTTTAATAATAATTACTATTCAACGTACCTATAAGCTTATTTGAAAATAAAAGCTCAATCCACGGCCCGATATCGCAGAAAAATTAAAACCAATCAAAATGCTTTAAATGCGAAAGCAATAGGGTTTTTAAAACTCTTTTCGATCTTTTTGACGAATCTGTGATAACGACCTTTCCATCATTTGAATAGATTTTTGACAACTTTGGCGTTTAAAATGTCTAATAACTCTTGGGTTTTACGAGATATTGGATGGTTGCCAGACATATCAGCGACCCTGTATAAAAGCAGTTAGTGCACGTTATCAATAAAAAGCCTTTCAGGCAACTTCAGTGCCTAAATTTGGGGGAGGCACCTAATAACTGGAAATCAATACCTTTCAACGTAGTGGAATGTGCCGTGCCCTCAACAGGCCCGACAGAAGTTCGAAGTAGTTGATGAATGTTTGGTATTCCAAACTGGTATAGGAAGGGAAAAAGCAGTGGCATGTACCAGACAGTTTTCCGAATTATGCGAATTTATGGACAAGTGGTGTACAAATTAAAAAAATGTGCTGAATATGAACAGAAGTGGATAGAATAAAATCAGGGAAATGGCAAGTATAAACGTGTTAGAAAATATGTTTCTCTTTTACTTTCAGTTTTGTACGGGCTGCGGGAAACGAAGTAAACCACGGATAATATCAAAACCTCGTACATCACTGGATTTTAGAAATATTTAAAAAATGATTATTTCCAGTTCCAGTTGACTAAAACAAACAGTGGCGTATCTATCTATTGTAAATTTATAAAATTTGTGACAGCGTATAAAAGGTAACCCAAAAACAAGATAAAATAACTCTTGTAAGTAGTTGTTGGAAGGGAGGTAAACAGAAAAAAGAATATCCGAGAGCTAATACTCTTACCTGTATTGAACTATACTGTTTGAAAAAACTGTGTGAATAACCGATTTTTTCTTAAACTTCAAAACCCTGTATTTCGAAAATTAAGCCATTCCGGATTACTTATAGGAACTTGCTTTCTTACTGTAACTCAAGGAATATGGCCTTAAACTTGCGCTGCATGTTTAGAAAACGCCCCGTAAAAATTTAAAAAAAATAACAAAATTGAGGTGCAGCAGGGCATTAATTTTAAGTTTGCATAAAAGCTGTTTGTGTCTGCGTCGTCCGGTCTTGTTATAGAAAATTTTAATTGAAGGCTTTGACGACCCGAAGCAACGTAAAATGTGATTAATGACTATTTTCCCGGACAACCAAAAAATACCGTATGCGTAGGCATAAATCAGCCTCAAATTATGAATCGCACTATTATTATTTATATTTATTTTAAGTAAATACACATACGGTTACCTAGTAATTATAGTTGCCGGCTCAACTGCAAAAGAAATAAATCAAATCAATCAATCAAAGAAAATCGAATAACTTCAAAGATTATCACAGGAGATTACACTAACCGTTGAAAAATGTTCCACACAACAGCGAGCACAGAACCCGAGGCGGGGCTGTTACCGGTTTTGAGCTATTTGGCTATCATCAGACGGCCGAAGGCAAATAGAGCGACCAAGAAGTTATCGGGAAAAACAGTAACGTTCAATCCCGGTTTAAGGGTGTTAGTCCTCGCATATGATAACCCTTTGATGTTGAAGGAAATTGTGTTATCGTCACTGGAGACCATTATGGAGGATCAACATTTTTTCCCAAATTCTCTTATAATTGCCTAATCGAAAAAGATTAGTGGCATTTTTGGCTTTCAAAAGCCGGTGGCATTTTCAATATAAACTCCTGTAAGTAAAGATGTGCAATATGAGTGGCCCCCTTTGAAAACTTGCTAAATACTGTTCTGTAACAATTTGAATGAAATTGGAAATTTCACAATAATATATTGGAACTGAAAGCAGCTACAAAACTGGGAAAAATCAGTGGCATGTCTGGATTTCAAAAGCAGTTCCATAAACACATGCATTATGTATAAAAAGGACTCACAATTATTTTAGTAACAAGCATAAATAAGGTCTTTTGAAATTTTGTCCAGTACGGCTCTGTAACATTTTAGGATAAGGTGAAAATTTCAGAATGTATTGAAACTGATCATAAAGGTATAGAACTGAAAAGTCAATGGCTGTTCTCATGTTCAAAGGCAGTTTCCTCCCATTTCGCAGAGAAAAACTCATAAATGTATGTATAAACCTTTCAGATCCTGACCTAGAACGATTCAATAGTAATTTGCATAAATTTCAAGATATCAACGTTTACTATGACCTTTTTACCACAAAATTGGTCCTTCGTTTAAAGCTCGGGGGCACCTCACTGGATTAATAAAACAAGTCCAGAAGTAGTTCTATCGAACCCCAAGTCTTTCAGGAGAAAGTTTCTTTCTTAATCCCGCAAATTTCTCTCGGTTCTCCCTCTTCCCCAAGACAAACCGAAAGAAATATATTATTAGATTCTCCGTAAGTGTTTCGAATCTCTCCGAATAAAGTGAGACATTCATCTTAAAGTTTTGGCAGTTCCTGCATGGTTTGTTGTTCCCGTTTTCTTTTCCCATCCCTCCCTCGCATTTGGGTGCGACGTTTCGATTCCGGATGTAAATTAAATTTTACTAGAGATTTATCTTACGCGCCGCCCAAAGGCTTTTGTCCTCAGCCCTTTTGCGAAAGTAATCTAATCCGAACCTGTCGGAACCTCGGACTGAAAACATTTTAATTAAACGGAGGTCCCGGAAAAGACAATCCATAAAAATCCCCAAGAACAGGACAATTTCGCTAATTCCTCTCTCTCCTTTTACGCCCTGTTCAAAGGTAGATTTATAATAAAAATTCCGCAGATATTCCAATTTGGAAATTACTTTTACTGCACGCGTGCGGTAAAATGTGTGCGGTAAGCCAGCTTTACTTCACGCTCGAACGACAGTAATTATAGTCTCCATTAAGTTTAGTGGCAGACTTTTCGATTTTTAATGTAGTTTTTGGAGTCCATTGTCAGCTTTTTGGGCCGATAAAAGCTCGCTGAGTAAATACGCTATCAAAATACTTTTTCCAGTTTAAACCCCGTTTTATGAAGTAGCTTAAAAGCTAATCGATTATTTTTAAATTGGACATGTAATTGGGTCAATATAGGATTGCAGGATTTAATTGTATCGCCATTAACCGAGCTGCGAGCTTCAGCCAGTAAATTGGGATAACGACGTTTCTCGGCGGATTATCCAGATTTTAATTCGAAGACAAGCTGAGGCTTTTTCCGGCAAAAATGGCTAAGTACATTCGCGTTTACTAAATATCACTGACATCGGCAGAACAAATTTGCGATCCTATAACGGTATATCCGTAACCATTTTATTATTTGAGCATAGAAAATTTAATTGCCATCGATTGTTGCGAATTGCCGGAATAATTTATGACCGAGCATCCTCATTAGGCTTCGAACTTCATTGCTGCATAATGGATAGAGAGCGGTACAATTAAACGGGAACAGTATTGGTTCGGTCGTGTGATTCGCAAAGCCACAAATTCTCATTCGTCTAATTAGTTCAGGTATCTCGTAAACAATTAAAGTCGGCAAAAACGAAAGTTGGAGCTGGCGTTCACTCTTAACTTGGACTTAACGCCACTATTCAAGTTTTGAAAGAGGGGCGAGGAGTCCTCAAAGGGCGAACAATACGCCGCTGATTTTACGCGGAAATCTTTGACGCTACGCCCCTGGTTTTTTTGCAGAAGAAAAAAAATCACGTTTTGCAAAGGGATCATTTGACTTTGAAACGACGCAAATTGACGTTTCCTGTGTTTTAGATATTTCAGAAAATCGTAAAAAATGCAAGAGCAAAACTGGCCCTTTTCATTCCTGGAATTTTATCGAAAACTTTATCGCCACGATTTTAATTTTTCACACAATAAATTAAATATTTAGAGATATGTTGCGACGATCAATCCATAGTATTAATTAACGTATTATTTTTTGATGTCCCTCGATTTTTATGGGTGTGCGATAATCCTAAAAATTGTAACATTAAAAAAAAATTATTCCTGAAATCAGTGCAAATCCTTTGTTTCTCCGCCTCTGGTTCTTCACAGAAAAAATATAAAATTCAGGTTACATTGACACATCATTTATCCACGATAAGGCGCACCGCACGTTAGCGTACACCAATTTTTAGATATGTTAGAAAATTTTCAAATTTGCACAACCAAACATTTTTTTCCATTACGGAAATTGCTTCCAAATCCCTATCGCCACGCCTTCGGTTTTGCATAGAAGAAATCACATTTTCAAAATTAAAAAAAAACACATTGTTTTATCGTGGTCGATTTTTAGAGGTGTGATAAAATTCGAAAAACTGCAATTCGCAGAAAACTTTGCTTTATTTGAAAATTCGTTTGAATGATGACTTCATAAAGGAGACTTTAACACACTCTGCCAGATAACGAAACTCAGAACTTGTGATAATATCCTCCTTTTGATTTCCAGCATCTCTCGCAGTAAAAAGTCACCGAAAAACGGGAGCGATAGTTATTTACGTGCAAAGGGCTAAAAGAAGAAGATTACGCCCGCTGCCGAAGTTTGAGACTCGATGCGAAACAGAGGGCCTTAATTCGGTCAAGGACGTAATCCTACTTTCTTCTCTTGGTGCGTAGGGCGTTTCACGTACAAATTGTATATTTTTTAATGTTCTACATCAAATTAGAATAAAATTATTTCTAGTTAAGTGATTGAAGGAAATTAAAAAATTAACAGGCAGTATTTTTACTGTACAGCCCTTTGCTAAGAGCGATGTGCGTTATTGTAACTTTACAGCCCCTTGCCGTGAGAGACGAGTCGTAAAAATGTAACAACGCCCGCCGGTCGTAAACTCCTTGTTTTCCCCATAAAAACTAAAATGTAGGCAAACAGTTTCGATCATTCTGTGCGTAAAAACTTTTACCCCACGCGTCTAGTAAAAAATTTTACCACGTATAAATCCAATCAGTGCCTAAAATCTTTGTAGACGGAGCTTTTTGACTATTTCTGAGTATTCATCTTTCAGGAGTTTTAATAATTATCTTTTGCAGTTTACAAATCACCCCGACACTTCTGTAATTTTTCAGATACCAAATTAAAAAGATTCCAAAAAATACACGAATATTTCAAAAGTTCTTTAAACCCTTAACACAATTTCCAGTGGCGCAGAGAACGGATTTGGAAAATTAGAACACGAAACCAATTATTTATTTGATTACTGAGATGATTTTTTAATGGATTAAGACAAGAAAAACGCAGTTTTCTATTGTTTTGTTCAGGAACTTGCCAATGTTTCGTTTTTAGGAGGCACCTCAGAATTTCCGATTTTTCTTGAAGAAATTGGAAATTTGATAGAGAAAATAGGATTGAAATTAAACTGAAACATTGCACGAAAAACAAGTTTGCGTTCCTGTATCTACTAAATTTTCAACTTCTTTTGTAGCTGTGTAGTGTAAAGAGGTTTAAAAATTTACTTTAGGTGTATTTAAAGATTTATTCACCAGGATAAACCAGCTCAAAACGTAAAAATACAAACTAAGTCAAATTTCAAACCTACGTACACAGATCATTTCAAATTAGACCCTTACCATTGGGATCTTGGAAACTAGAGGAGGTACTAAGGAGTCTAAATGGGGACAAAATTCTGTAATTTAGCGCTTGACCAAATGCTGTTTTTAAAATTTTAATTTTCCGGGTATTTCCGAAGATATTTGAAAAAAACTAAAAATCGGAGATTTCGTTTTTATTTTTTACCGTTATTTGACAAGGAAGCCCAAAACCACAAGCACATTTTCATTGTCATTTTTTCTCAGCTACACGATCACGTCTTCAGATTTGTGGTCCGACGTTTCGCCTTGTTTCTATTTAATTAATTTTTTTTTCCTATCCACCTAAGTGGAAATCTGATTCAAATAGTCACAAACTATGATGAAAACAGCATTTATTATAATTGACATCAACATATTTTTTCAAATTAGGTTATAAAGAACTGAAGATATGTTTCACCGTCCCGTCGAAGTCCCGTTGAAAAAATAAAGTCCGAGTATTTGATCATTACAAATTCCAGCCCATACCTTTAAACGAAAGCAAATTTGTGACCTAGCTTCCCTAAAGTGTCTGGGGTTATTTTGACTTCAAATACGTTCATTATTTCTATTGAATACACCACAGTTTGAAAAAGTACTTTCGTCGGTCCAAATGATGGTTTTTGAAAAATTTGGAGAATCCTCCCTGTTTGAGAGCCAGTTGCAAACTCCACTTTTCCCTGAGGATCACCTGGATGTAGTTTATAGAAAATGTGTTTTTTACAACAATTTAAATTTTCCTTTAAATGCTCTTCAGACATTAGTATGTGGCACATTCATATGCGACGAAACTTGATAAGTTGATTATGAAGGGTTCGCACTTTTCTAAAAAAAGCTTGAAAATGTTACGTTTTTTTTTCATATGAAATTTAGTTTTACCTTTACTAATAAATTATTTTTAGTATCTTGTTCCATTCCGATTCCATAATTCAACCTAGGTTTTTGAAAAGCACTAATCCCCGTTAAATATTCACCCAAAATTTTAAATAATGTTTTATGCGGCTGCTGCTTTTCCGGATATAACTCAAAATATATTTTAGTTGTTTTCGCACTGCTCCTATCAAATTTATAATAAAGTTTTAACATATCTCGTTTTTCTTCATTTGTGAAACTCGTTTTCATCATCGCGTGCGTTCTGATTTAGTTTGACAAATCCTGTAAATAATAGAAAACCCTTCAATGGAGTCGAGGCGAACTAAAGTAATATTTCTTTTTATTCAAATAGTTGGGCATTTAAAAAGGCGAATTATAAGAAGTTGTATATCAATGAAATCACAATGAAACACGCTATTTTTCTGTCGAAAAATCCAATGTGGCGCCCATAAGAAAAAACAGAGTTCGTGATGGTACCCGAAAGACGAAACTTCGAATGGAAAATCTGAAAACGTGATCGTGTAGCTGAGAAAAAGTGACAATGAAAATGTGCTTATGGTTTTAGGCTTTTTGGTCAAATAACGCTAAAAAAAATAAAAACTACATCTCCAATATTTAGTTCTTTTTCAGATATCTTCAGAAGTACCCGGAAAATTAAAATTTTGAAAACGGAGTTTTGTCAAGCACTAAATTACACAATTTTGCACCCGTTTAAACTTCTTCATGTCTCCTCTAGTTTCCGAGATCCCAACGGTGAGGGTCGAATTTAAAATGTTCCATGTATCGGAGATTTAGTAGTTCATAAGTTTTTAGTATTACGACATTAGAGTTAGTAATTAGATAATGACGAGTAACCTGACCGAGTCATTTTGGGATGAAGCACTGTCGAACGAGGTCACTACTACTTCCGCTACGAGATGGTCAATTGTGGAGGTATGAAGACTCCTCAATATTATTCCGACACATATTTGTTCAACATTTTAAAACGTAAGATAATTTAAGATCAGCAATCTTCGAGCTCGCATGTGGTTCTTCCTCCACAAAAGCACTATCTTTTCGATATTGTATCTGTTTGCAAACGTATTCTGAATGTTGGCTTAATTTCCTTGTAAATCCCGGCATTAAAGAGGAAAAATCCTCTCGTTAGCAGATTCGAATTCCGAGCTTACCCCAAACTTAGCATAACTCTATTTCTGCTTATTTTTAAGCGTGAAAGCTGTGCACATTTTCGTAAAACAAAGGCTTTCGCTGCGAACATCAATTCAGGCTCTTTTTCGCCTTTTTCATTGAAAACGAATATTCTGGGGCAAGAACTACGTACATGAATTCTGGTTAATATTACGTTCATTTGCTACACATTTGTATGTTCAACGGCCACAAATACAGGGTGATTCAACAGGGCTCTAACTCCTGGAAGTATCGCTGCAGTTAATTTTAGGCAGAAGGCCCTGACAGGCAACTGTCTTTGGCGGCATCGGCACTAAAATACAGAGTGTTCCAGGTTCATCGGTGCGCCACTGAATTTTATTATTATTTTTGCTGGTACGTCATCTGAAAAATCTCAATAGATGAAAAATATACGCGTCCGCGGCATGGAGGCACAGTTGTTAAGGTCAAACTCAATCGCAGAAATTAGTACACTTTTCGACTTTTAATGATCAGAATTTCCACAGAGGTACTGCCAAGAGCCTTTACGTGTCAGAACTTCTCGCCTTAAAATGATGCCAGCAGCCACTTCCTGAGGTTGGCCAGGGCATTGTCGAACGCCCTGTACAAAATGCAGCAAAAGGCGTGCGGGTTATCGCAGAACTGATGCGGTATTGTTGTTTTCAGTGGCACAGCTTTGAAGTTTAGGCGTGCTTAACTAAGCCATATTAAGCATATTTACCCCTATAAAGGAGCCTAGTAGCTGGGTAAATATTGAAATAAGAGAAATTGCGACTAATATGTTGACTGGAAGTGTAAACTACATAAAAATAACCATAGAACGCAGCTGCGTGTCCATAGAATAGACCGAACCGTTAAGCCCTGAAAAATAGAGCCCGTTTTCATATACACCTTAATCTCTGTACAGCGGAGCAAACAAATTAAAGTGAGATATGTTTTCGGACGTATTTCTGGATTAAGCCAGTGCTTTTAGCCGAGAAGTAATATCCTCACTTCGGTCATATTTAGGTCGCAGACAGCAGCAGCCATTAGTTAATATACTAAAAGGACACCGAGTGGATGAATATGACGTTATTGCGACGTCCTAAACTGGAGTTAGAACTTCGGCCTTGAATTGGACGTAAGTTATCAGGCCCGATGAGAATTCGAAATTCCATTGCGGCATTGAAAAACGGGTCCCGTCGCCCGGTAAAGATGTGTCTAATTGGAAATTATGAATATGAACACAGATACTCCTAGGAAAAAGCTAAGATGATTAAGGTCTATTACGGCTTTATGCTTCACTCCAGCTTTGCGTTCAATTAGCTCGGATGCTCGGAAGACCGGTTTCAATCCTATTAGATCCCGTCAGTTCGGTTCATCGCTCGTCAATTAAATGCAGGCAGCATTCGGCAGTGTCAACGGACAGTATGTTGCAGAAAAATGCCCCACCACTTAACACTTGAAGATCCTGCTCGAGATGTTGCAAAAAGGACACCGCAGATGGCGCTGGCGAAATATTTTCCTTCAGACCCAACACGCTGGCCGTTGACATTGACGACTTCTGCCTGCATTTCATTGGGCAAACGATGCACTCAGCAATGGCTGCATTGTTTTCAAATCTCTCGAAGCTGCAGGGTTAACCGACATATGCCCTCATCTTTCGGCCTCGCAGATATCGTGGACATTCGCGATGTCAGAGGATGAAACAGAACCGTAGGACGCCTCAATGGAGATCTAGAAAACAATGATGCGCCCATTTCAGGACCCCAGGATATCAAGCATGCAGGAAGGACACAGCGATGAGGATTAAAACGCACTTCGGGCCAGGGAGAACATCCAGTACGCCCAGCTGCCACCGCTCCGGATAGAAATAATAAACGTTTTATAGCAGTGGAGGTCAACAGCACCGGGGGCACTCCTGCTATCACCCATCATCTCTGACGATCCTGCAAATGACCTGGAAAAAACGCTCTTTGGAAAATAAGGACAGTGTGCGGCAATCGAGGACATCAATGCGAAGCCTAGAATTCCCCACTAAAGCCAACAAGAGACACATCCTTTTTCAGGCGAAATGAAAGCAGAGCCAGGTAGCGCTGTTGCGACTTGATGCCGCATTCCAGCTCCGTGTTTAATTAACTGGAGCACCCCCAAAACCCCGTTTCATTTCAATTATATCTCGTCAGTTAGGTTCATCTTGAGTCAATATAACGCAGGCAGAAATCGGCAATGTCAATGATAAGTTTGTTGGGCTTGCGGGAATATATCCCCTTAGCGCCATCTGCGGGTCCTTTTTACACTAGGATATTTGGTCGGCACACGACAGATGGCGCCGTTAGGATATTTTCCCTGAGGCCCGACATCCTTGCCGATAACGTTACCGATGGGCCTTAATCATCTAATTAGAAGTCGGGTGTGCGTTTTGGTTAAAGATCCTGTAAAACTTCCTTCTGGCATGGACTGAACGACTTCCTCTGTGCTTTTCAAGCGCAAAAGATAACGATGTCGAGGTTGCCGAACAAACCGCACGTCCAAAACAATAAGGATGTCTTTATTCGTGCCGTTACACACACCCCATTGTTTTAAAATCTGTTTCGCCCGTTACCTTCAGGCCAATAAAAGCGCAAACGTGCTTCTGCCTCAACGAAATCCAATATGTACGCCAAAATGCCAAAAAGTCGTTTCGTTTGAGCGTTTAATACTGCGCGAAGTTCCTCAACAAAGAGCCGCCACCGCTGCGCACTAAATGCCGGTAATTAAGGCGACACGAAGAACCCCTTTGTTAAAAACCTCTCCCTCGGTTTTCGTTTTTGATATTGTCTAGTGTTCCTTCGATATCGGGTAATTAAGACGTTAAAAGGGATAACAGGAGGAAATTGTTTAAAGGAATGTTGGCCCTTTGTTCTTCGTTGAAAGCGCCTCACCCGGGAGACACAGATAATATTATACATTCACTGATGGAAAAATACTATTGTACATTATTCAAGGGTAACGTGACACGTGTGGGCTGAAAGCGCACGTGTGCTTTTTTCAGTCGTTCTCAATTTTATGAGAGTAAATTTGAAAAAAATTTTAGATTAATTTTCTTTGCACGAATTGTCTTATATTTAAGAAGAGAATTTCGCGAATCTCAACCTCGAGCCTTGACTGAAATACTTCGCTCAGACTTATTTCAGACACGTGCAGATGGCGCTGGTAGAATAATCTTCTGCAGGCCCAACACACTTGCCCTTCACATTGCCGATTTCTGCCCGCGTATAATTGACAAAAAACGAAACGGATTTTTTTACGGGTGTCGAGGTCTTTGTGATTCCATCTAAGGTAAACCTAAGGGTAATGGCAAATCTGAAGTCATCTTTCCAACATAAACATATTCCAAACGTCGGCAATTAAACAATAACAAAGGAACCTTATTACAGGCTTCGTAGTGCATAATAACTTCTTCGCAGAGTAGTTGCAAAGTCAACAAAACTTGCAGCCCAAACCCAAATAAAACCCTTCCCGCTTTAAGGGCCAAGAGAGACACTTTGGGTTTGTGTAAATATCGGATAAAGGCTCATTATTACCCAGACTGTCAACAAGAGAAATTCCATATTATCAGCAAGTCTTGAAGATTAGATTTTTCCAACCTTCACAGGCAATGAAGATAAGAATTTATCAATTCCAGGAGAAGTGCATTCATAACAAGACTCGTCTGAATCGAAGCGGAAAAGGGCAAGCTTTCCAGTCAGGAATTTTGCAGGAACTTCTGGAAAACAAACAGACACGGCGGGCTCTATATAGAGAGGGACAAAAATCAACACGACTTGTGTTTAAACTCAAACAAACGCTTCAGGCTCTGCCGTGTTTGAACTGAAACTTCGAAAAGATGAAACTTTTTGATTGAATAAAGCTGCGATGTCGGAGCAAATTGATCGATGAATCACAGGGAAGTCTTCCAGCTCTAGGAATACCCGAGTGAACTGGAATTTCTGAAATTATTTAGGAAATGGCCCGAATAACGGGGCACTCAGTATTCACAACCTTCACCAGCAAATGTAAAGTTGGGCCGTTACCGGCTGAACTTTCAAACTTTGCGGTTTAAACTCCCTTTTCTCTTCCCCGATTACCCATTATTTTGAGAATCAGACCGGGTTTGCCCTTTTATGGGTTTTCACTTGGTTACGTTACGTTACATACAGTATTAAGGTCTATTAAATAAGCTCTCCAAAGACTCAATATCTCTGAAACGGTTAAGCCTCACAGGGCTAAAAGAGTGACAACAGAAATTAGTTAATAGTGCTAAAGTTAGTTTAGGTTTGTCGGAATAACAGAAATTCGCTAGTACTGAGGGTTCAGTTGCAATGGTCACGTACTCATACATATTCAATAAGGGAAACCGTTTTGTTTTATTCCCCAAAATAAGTCCATAAACGTCATAACGTCAAGATTTAATTAAACACCAAAAACCCATTAATCGCAGCCCATATCGGATAAACAACTTGAGCAGCCACAATAAACCATAATTAATAAAAATCATTTTTCCGATCGAGGAATTATCCGGACTACAATCACGCCGCCATCGCCATTCCAATCACATATTTTCGCATCATCGGACATTAATTTCGCACGAATGGTCTTTCAATTTCCTCGGGAAATCCATCAACGCGTTGGAAAACTAATTAATGTAATTAATTTTCCGGCTCCCTTGGACCGATGAAAAATTCCGCCGCTATTAGGAGTGACTTAGAGTCCCATCGGATTATACACCAGAAATCAAACGATATAAATGAGTTTATAACAAAGAATTTTTCTACTTTTTTACATTGATAGGGGCGCGGTCTCGGTAAAGCCACGCCCCCCTATCTTACAATAAATAGGAGCGAACTGCTGAGTATCTCCTACCAGGATCCGGTTATGTCTTCACATCCCCCCATTAGCAAATGGGCGTGTAAGTTGATAATCCAATTTCGTCTGCCTGAAACATTCTCTGACTTTTTTTCATTTCAGAGGCGTGACATCGATGGTAATAAATAAAGCCCAGTCCCACGTCTTCCAATTGTCAGAAGGGTATCTCTGCGGATAAATTTGGTAAAAACAAATTATTTTCCTGACAAATTTCCTGGCCCAACAAGAAAGAAAAGCAGCTGCACTACCATCTGTTAGAGCTAATTTTCACGAGTTTTAGTGGTCAGTCAAACAAAGGCAGGTTTACAGACAATAGTTGAAGGAGTGCTGGAAAACATAGCCGTAAAACATCGTTATTAACCCTTTCATTAGTTCTTGGACGTGAGCGGGGTAACAGAACCAATGACGGAATGATTTGTCGGGGGCTCATGTTTACCTTCTTTTATTAGGAACTTTCTTATTTGCCCAAGAAGTAGGCTAAAGACGGACTTAATTGGGGTGTGAGCAGAATTTATTCGAGGGCTGAAAGTTCCCTTTAACATGACAAATGCTGTATCAGAGTAAATACTGAAACCAACGAAACTAAAGAGAAATGCGGGTCATGTTTTCCCGAATTGTGAATGGCTGCCATGTTGTAACATTGAATTTGATTTTTGCTACTCATACGAGCAGGAAATGGTGGTGCGTATTCTAATTTCCTGGATTATGCCCATATCACGGTATTAAATCTGGAGATCGGTTGATCAGACCGTAAATTGGAATAAGAAAGGAAATATACTGCCGTAATCATCGTCCGGAAAAGGGTATAAAAGACGAAATGGTATTTTTAAAAGATCGTTTATCTTGCGAAGGGAATAATCCCATTTAAAGCTACAATCTGATGGGGCGTAAAACGTGAATATAACCCGGTCATTGAGTGCTATAAGGCGGCTTTAGAGCATTTTTGGTTGCTTTATACAGATTTCTAGGCAAACCGGTTTCGGGCTTAACACGCACGTGTTGTCACCAGAAAGCAATGTCAAGAACTTATCTAGTTAAAGTTAAAAGCTTTTTTGATTGAATATGCCATTGACTCGAACTGAGGACTTAACCGAAAGCTAATTTAGAAGAATTGTCGGATTCATTGTTTTTATGGAAGCTATCTTAATGTTAAACTTAACAGCACATTAACAATTTGGCCTTAAATACAACGTTTTCATGGAAACTTTAACAAAAGTTCACTTAAAGCGACCTAAATACATTATCGGTAAACCTCCATTATGGTCACATGCTGTTCTTGTGACATCAAAATAGAAGTTTCCAAGCCCGAAAGGGAGCTGTCGCTTGGGAGTTGCGACAGCTGCAAAAAGTTATCGGAGGAAGTTATTTAAAAATTGAAAGGACGTTATGAATGTACCTCCAAAAGTACTTGGATAGTAAATGCTCATTTATTTACCCACAAAGTTTAAACTCAATTAATGCAAAAAAAAAACCAGCCGCAGAGATATTTTCAAGTTCCTTCGGGGTTGCAATAAGCATTTTTCGTTGGTCAATCTCCAAATACCGTAAAAATCGAGGGGCAGTAAAGGACGAACGTGCCCCTAGTCGAAATGGTCTCTTTCGGGTATGTTTACCCGGCTTGTTTTACGGTAATGTTAGCTTTAGGATGGATATTTGCGTTTTAGTGTTGATCGTCTACCTGCCTGCAGAGGCAGGAATCGATGAGGAAAGCACGTAATATCTATCTAGATGTATGGACTTAATACCTACAGAAAAACCAAAATAACATTTCTGTGAATCTCACACGGTAACCCAATGAAAAATAAATATATACACACAGGTGAAATATTAATGCCAGTGAGGAGGATCGGGGCAGAATCTCGTTTTCTTACGCCAATTACGAGGGGCAGAGGTGTAGCTATCTTGAATATTAGAAATCACAGAAAAGTGGCTAGGTTTAATACCATTGTGAACACGTCCTGAGCAATTTATGACTTGAGAAGCAATTTTAAAGTAACGATATGTTGGGCATGTTGAAAATACATTGTTTCTCCACTAGGGGAAGCTGAAGCAACTAAATCCATACACAATCTCAAGTATCAGAACCTGAACCGATAGACATCGGCACGCCTCCCTATCAATTGAGAGATACGGAGGCGTGGCCTAGACGCTGATGTAAACGTTCAGGACAGAATCTTGGTTTCCTCCCATCAATCGGAAGTTAGCATCAAAGTTACGCCTCCAGCAATATAAAAAAGTGTGAAAAACCTTCACAATCTGTTAGGAAACTCATCTATGTCGAAAGTAATACATTGCCATGAATTTATCGAAAGATTATCAGTAGGCACGTTCCTTCACCAATCGCAAGGCACGACGACGCATTGATTCTCCTGAACTATTTCAAACTTTCCAACAGCTTCTTCAAACTTCTGGTTGGTCTTTGAAGTGGTTATTTATATCATAGAACAGCTATCGATCTACAGTTAAATCGTTCGTCTCCATCAAAGATTACCAACAAAAATTTCGCTTTAGGAAACTAGGAATTAGAGCTCATATGAAATAAGTTAAGGGCAGACCAGCTATATGTGTTTTGAATCTTCAACATTTAACTCCGCAAATCCGAAAATAGCCTAAACTGGCCACTATCCTAGACAAACCGCCAGAATTATGTGCTACCGTAATTAGTAACCCGAAAGTTTTTGCTAGTTCCAGACCAGCCGCAACTCCCTGAAACTTCCCAATTACGACCACTCGTTTAATTCCTCTTAGGTTGTCGTTATTGCTCGGGCATCCCTAAGGGACAACTAAACAGCCCTTTGCCAACTTCGGTTTTATCAAAAACAACAATTAGGATATTCGGAATGAAAATTGAATAGAGATGCTTTAGAAGTAGTTAAGCCGTTAGTAAAATCTTGAGCTAATCAATCAGTTAAATTGGAAATCGCACCCGCTCAGTCTGAAGCTTAATTCAAATGTATCAGAACGGGGGCACTTCCTACTGTTTTAGATTGCTGGGGACGTGACCTCATTGATAAATAAAATGATGATAATAAAATATCCATAAAGCCACGCCTATGTGCTTCTTGACTGATTGGAGCTTTGCTGTCCTGATCACCGGCATCAACATCAACGCCACGCCTCTGCGTCGTTCTATTGGTGAAGGGGCATGCCTTCGGATAAATAAGTGACATTAGTCAATATTTATCTGCTTGAAACAGTCACTTCTCAAGCTATTAAAGCTCTAGTGGAACGTTCAAATATTGATGATCGCTTTGAAAAGCAAAACATACAAAAGAAATAAAAACGTATATTATTCCTGTTACATTTTTTATTTTAAAAGCTCCTTTTGTTTTTTTCATTCATACTCAACAGCCAATCTTCCCTTATATAAAAAATGTAAACTGCTCCACGTGTGTACAGATAGACCCAAAACGGATAGAAGGCAAACATTCGAGGCAAATGGATTGCATAAACGTAACAGGTCTAAGGAAAGAACCGTTTTAATGGAGAGGTCAACGGAAGGATTTCTGCTGGTTTTTATGGCAGCCCCAAATTCGTCCCCTTTTTATGATTTTAATGGAAATTAGACGTCTGGACAGAAAAGGAAAACTAGTTCCATGGCACCCATTTTGTTCTAACGAACCAGTGTGAGAAACGCCACCGATAGCGAATAGTGAGAGCTGAATTTATGTGTTGCCAATTTAGTTCGAAACCGAATTTATTGTTAAATAACCATTCGGAAAATACGAGCATCCGTACAATCTAAACGTTGAGCAGAAAACGCCAGAGGAGGAAAATCAATTGATGATTCTGTGTCAACGTATACAATCACAATGGGACCAATTAGTTTTGGTGAATTGTTTTTGAGTCAGGAAACTGCGATACACCACTCTGTTTTTATGGGCTTAGAGCCCTGAGGCTTAATCACGGGCGCTAATGAATTAATCCAGTAAAAGACAGAGGCGTACTGGAAGATAACAGTATGAAATCGGCAACGTGCAGAAGAATACAACGAAGGCTTCTTTGTCAAGTTACTGGGAATTTGAAGAGTACGATACGCCACTGAGGTCTGAGGAGTCCTATAACAATAAGGGCAGTTTACACTTAGCGAAAACGACAGAGAGGTACTAGAGACAGTTTCATGATTAGCTCTGTCTGAATAATCAAAAATCCCAAAATGAGTTGGGGAGGGGGGTCATGAGGAGAGAGAAAATTGCGCTACGCCACTGAATTTTTATAAATTAAGAGGCCACATTATCAACTGCAAGCAACAGGCAATGTCACGTTGATGTGTGAGCGAAGGCAGGATCGGAGCGTTGCCGACTTGAAGTAAATCAGGGTCGGAGTAAACATAATTGAAATGGGAAAGCCGATGGCGAATTCCACTGGTAAATTTAACGCGGGGCTCGTATATTGTTGCAATGCGTCATTTATATTTGGAGAAATCGGACAGGAATGCATTATTTTTGTGGTATTTTTCGCAATAAAATCGCTATAAATTTATGTTAAACGCTAATAGCTTTACTTCCTAGGGAATCATATTTCAGCCCAAGAGAAGGAATGCGTAAAATTTTCTGCTCTGTCGTTTCTAAAGTACTTTTCGTACAATTCGCCAAGATGGGTTCGTTCAGGTTGGAATAATTGCTTTTTACCGAAATTCAGGAAAATAACCAATTTCGCAACCCAACCATCCCACACAACGAACGTATTGCTTCTGTAAAGTATCGTCCAATTTAGATCGTTCGTTCGCTCAGGAAACCGTGTCCCGTTCTTGCGTTAAAACCAGGGTTGAACAAGTTCTTTTGAGATCGTCAATGGTTGGCTATAATCACATGCATTAATGCCCTAGTGGAGTAAAAAGAGGGGCGTTCTGAAGGTAATATTAAGAAATTAGTAAAATTGAAAAAAAAATCACTATCGAAGGGTTTTTACGACAATTTGCGGGAGCAAGAAACGCCGCTGCGATTTTACAAGTAAAAAGTTTTAAGCGTTTCGTATAATACAATTATCAATCCTTAATCTGAGGAAGAAGAGGGGCGGACTGGGGGCGATCGTATACCGTCAATTACTGTGGGCACGAGACATCCTATAGAGCACTGTGTTTTAATAATCTGGCAAAATTAAAAGAATACGAGGGCAGAATTAATTTTTGGAGAGTTACTCCAAGTAATAATAAATTTATTACGCCAATGAGTTCTTACCCTCAACAGTCGTTCACGATAGTAGTTCACGCTCCCTGTAAATCCTAGGAGGTAACATTTAAGTCTCGCAAAAAACAGGGGCGTACGGGAGAAATTTTTTTGCAACGAATTGCAAACACTTGAAGTAGTTTTTTGCGTTACTGAGTTACCATTAGGTTCCAGCTTGATAGTACAATATCCCCGACATACGAGGCCTGAAAAGTGGGAAAGATGCATACGAAAATAATAGTTATTTCCGGCACGTCAGGTTTTTCCAGCCACGTTTCCCGAAACGAAGTTACCCAGCAAATATGTACTCGTATATACGAATGTATATTAGGGGAACGTGCCCTTATTTCCCAACTTGAAAGTGCTTTTTTTCTGCCTTTATTTTAAGCTTTGTAGGCGTCATTACGTGCTCATTTGATTCTAGAAAATATATTCAATTTGACTTTTTTCGCAGAAAGCCATAAAATATGTCAAAAGCAAACTTCGCCTAGCTACAATCCCCGCTAGATCACATTTCCCTGTTTGCGAGATGGAACTAATTAAAATTCCTAAAATTATCAAAACTCCCCGGCCCGGAGGAATAAATTAAAGTGAAATGAATAAACTTGAAACATTCGAGAAACATATTTTAAATTTGAAATTATAATCGGGAGATGCAGAGCCGGAAGGGTTTGATGGTAATTGTCGGGGTGTAAGGGGGTGTAATTAAGGGTGTGTTTTGTTTAAGGGGAAGATGAAATTTATAAACTTGGGGGTGACTCTCATTGGGCAAATTTCACTTAACAAATAGAGCGATAATTCGAGTAGATTTTTATTATTGGAAGTTTCTGCAAGTAGTAACATGATTATTATTGGATTACGCAGATTTCTTTAGTCGTCCAATTTCTTCAACTATCTCAAAATAGTTGCAGATGCAAAATAAATAAATAACTAAATTCCTCGGTTTGGGGATTGTCACGAGAAAATGCTGGATACTGAATTTTTCATGAGCGCCACTCAAGTGAAAATAACTTTTTAAACGGGAGGGGTTCGATTTCGATAGCTTGGGATTTATCGGTTTTTTTGTTGAAACGATGATCGGAGAAAACCGAAGATTGTCCTTGATTTAAACAAGTTTCCATTACTGGTCTGTTCGCAAAAGCTTTGTGGAGGAATTTGCAGTGTATCTGAAAATAATCTCCATTAGGGAATAGAAATTAAATTGTGCTTTGAAGTGCGAAATTTGCAGCTAAAAATTTCACCCTTTATGCACAATATTTACACGACTATTCTGTGAGAAATGTATTCGTGCAAAGGGTCATTTTCGGTCATTGTAATGTGCCAAAATTTTTTAAGCCTCTTTTTTGGGTAATTTCTTGGGGCATCAAGTGCGGTCTTTGATTTTTACACAACCAAGCCATTAAATTTTACTACAAATACAAAATATTTAAATAATTATTCCCTGAAAAATTCATTGGTGCAGAAAATCTATTTCAGTAATTACAATTTTTCAAAATTTTCCTTTCATGGAGTTTCCCTCCGTTTCTCTCATTTCTACACAATCAACGTCTATATGCACAAGACTTGGACTACTTTCACTAATGAAACTCATTGATGCCAAAGGTCTATTTTAAGTGTTACAATTTTTCATAATTTTGCTTTCTTGAAGCTGCTCGCGAGTGTGATTTCGCACGTTTTTAAATGTGGTTACCCTGCTTCTCTGATTTCTACACAATTAAGCTGCAAATTTTACTATTTATGCACAGTACTAATTGATTGGTGTAGTAGGTCTACTTCGGTTATAACATTTTTTTTTAATTTTGGCTTTTGAAGCTTCTCGTAAGTGTGATTTCTTAAGCGCCTAGTGAAAATTGTTCCTTTAATTCTCTGATGTCTTCCAAATCAAGTTGAGCATTTTACTATCAACGCCTAAGACTTAAATTATTGTTGAAATGAAAGTTAATGGGTGTACAAAGTATACTTGAGTTTACACAAAGTTATAAAACTCTCTCTTTTTAGAGCTTCATATAAACCCCGTTTACTTGTTAGGAATCGAATGTTTCGTAAAATCATTATATCTCTCTCTACCATGCCTGTAATATCAAATATCACAAAATATAATTATTAATATCTCGTCCTCATTTATAATCAATTCAAAAATAACACATTAAATTTGCATCAATAAATACAAACCTGATGATCCTAATGTGGTGGAACATTAATAAAATTCGCATTAATATGCCTCAATAATATTCCAAAATTATAGTAATTGCGTTATTAATAACGCATAGACTGATTCGTTAAAATTGTAGATAACCAGCGCTATTATTTTAACAAAATCCCTGAATTTTTAGTCTCCAACTTAATCGATTTTCGATTCTGTTTCAGCTCATTTAACTAATGAGATCCTGAAAGCTGATTAGTGAGATGTTTTGTGAAATTTTACACCAAATGTTATTATATCAAGTAAAAAACGCGCAAGTAATTAAATAATATTTATCTCAAGCTTAAAAAAAAAACAGTGAAAACACATCAATTGTTTACGCACAACAACCAGTTATCGATAACAAAACAATGCTGCTTCATCATACAAAACATGAATTCATAACACAGACATGACTTTTTGTTCTAGTTTTGCACAAGCTTTAATCTAGGGAACTTTAATCAGTGTTCAAAACAAAATAATTCATGAAAAAAATTGTTAACGGTTACTCAAAGGGTTTACCTTCAAGGGTTCCAGTGTAAACATTCCCGATGTTAAAGTGGATTTTGGGACGTCTGGTAGATTCGAATGTGACGTCATCGGCAAAGACTGATTCGTCGGGTGAGAGGAGGAGCTTGAACACTCTGGAAAATAAAATTAAAATAAAATAAAATGATTAGATTTTTAGACGCAGCTGGAAACCAATTCAACGGTGTGCACGCAGTCAAATACGCTGCAAATTATCCCAAATATAGGCAACCCGTAATAGTTTTTAGCCGCTGATATATTGTGCCGGGCACCAAATTGTTTTATGGTTAAGTTTCTCTCACAGGTTTAGCTTTTTTAAACATTGAATTATTGTTTAAATTCGGCTGAAGAATACTTCAAAAGGATAACGTAGTCAAATATAGTAAAAATTATCTCTAAACTTAGACAAGCATTAATACATTGCTCTTTCATACTAGGCACTAATCTGATCAATAACTACTTTTCTCTCTCAAATTTAGTAGTGTTTCAAATTATCTTTTAGACGATTTTTTAGATTACTTTCCAATTAAATTATCTTTTAGTCGCAACCGAAATCTATTTCAACCAAATTAACGTGGAAAAATATGCTACAAATTATATTTTAGATACAAGCAACCCATAATACACTTTAACCCCTGTTGCCTCGAGTTAAATACAAAGTTGCTCAATGACTGCGTTTCTCTTACAAATCGTTTTTCTTAAAGATTGATTTACTGTTAATTATTTCTTTATTAATTATACCTAAAGGGCAAGCAATCCATGATACATTTAATCACTGTTTTCTTATGCCGAGCACAACAATGTTCAATGGGTACGTTACTCACAGATTTTGAAGAGATTGAGTTATCGTTTATACGGAGATAGAATTTCTTTTAACGGGATAAACGTAGTGAGATCTATATTGCAGCATGTCATAAAAATATAGAAATATAGAGATACATTTTAAACTTTGAACCCTATATTGGCTACAAAGGTATTTGCTCATCAACACGTTTTTCTCATAGATGACAAACGCAGTTACAAAATATAATTCAGCGGAATAAACGTAGTCAAATATTCTGTAAATCACCTATAATTATAGGCAACCTGTAATACTTTTTTATTTCCCGTTCTCTTGTGCCCGATACAAAGCTGTTCAACAACTTGTAATGATTTTAAGGCTTGTTCTCTCGTTTTGGTCGCGAAGGCGCTCAAAGAGTACGTTTTTTCCACAGATTTCAATGTCTTTTTTCGTAAAAAAACAATCTATTGTTTAGATGCCAAATTCGCAGTATATGGGACATCTGAACAATATAGGCAACCAGTAATACTGTTAACACCCGATTTTTGCTTCGGATAAAAGTTGTCGAATGAAAACGTTTCTCCCATAAATTTTGTTCTTGCCTTTCGTTCTTCTTCTCTTATACTTTTTCCTTCTTAAAGACCAAATGATTGTTCAGGCGCAACTGGAGACTATTGTAACGGGACAAGCTTAGTCAAATATTTGCAAGTCAAACAGCGGAGCAACTGAACGAAAGGAAACCTGGATACGTCATAAACACACAACGATTTGGAGTAGATGAGTTTACACCACTACATTCCGCCGCGACTGAGGCTAGATCCTTGAACCTCGAAAGTGGAACGTTCCTGTGAATGTCCGCAAAATTCCCCTTTAAAACGTCAATTTGACGACTTCTTGTTTAAAAACGTTCTACTCTCTATCTGTTCTTTCTGCCATTTATTTTGCATGACGTTACGCCAGTAGTAAATAAATATTTGCAGAAGTATAAAATATATTGTTTGACGTCGGATGACTGACATCGCAATGTCAAAACATCCTTCAAATCTACGGAATTCTAATGGCTTCTTATGAGAGAACTTTCTACTCTCTAGAATTGAGGATCTGCTTTATGACGTGTCAAAATCACATGTCAAAATGCCACTCAAATATACGTCACTTTGACAATTTCTTACGCGGGAACATTCTACTGTCTAAATTCAAGAATCTAGCTTTATGGCAAAAAGTTTTCTGTTATTCATTTTGCATGCGTTTACATCAAGTTCCAAATAGTCTCAGGTGTGTAAGATACAATGTGTGATGTGGTACCACCCTTGGCTATCCGCAACGAAAATATCCGACTATAAATCAGTCCGGAAGCGAGGATCCACTTTATTTCCAGAGAGTGGATTAAATTTTTATTTCTGGAAAATCAGAAAATCGTTGAGTCAACCCTATGGGTCCGTTCCCACCCATATTGTGATCCTTTTATAAATGCTTTTTTAAATTATGGATTTCTGGAACAACGTGTTTGGTTAACGCACCTAATTCCAGTTTAATTGTCTTTGTGCGTGTGTGGGCACGATAATCGTTTGCCCCCTTTGATCCTTTAATGGTACATGCCCAGTATTATTGGTTATTGATTGAAAATGTACGATGGAAGTCAAAAACCATAAACTGAATTGACTTTCGCTTTTCCTCGTGGAAAATGCTGTTTGTACACATTCACTGGCGGTATTTCCGATCGTTCCCAATAAACATGTCCTTAAAATGCATCGAAACTTTTCCCATTTAGCTGCATCCGAATGCAAAAGAAACTTTCAATTACGTCTGTCCGAAGTTTCCACGATTTCGACCCAATGCCATTCCCTTTTATCCTGCGAGTCAATCTCGGGACTTCTCCATAAAAGTGCCATAAAAATTTCAATTCTCTTTCAGTGTGTTTGTTGGCGAATGCAAAAATTCGGAGTAAACCCCCGCACTCACACAAAAAGCTCAAAATTAGAATATTCCCTTGATTTATGCTGCCTTAACTCCCTAACATAATTATTTCCGGATTAGTCCGCCCTTTATGAGGGAGGGTGTATCCTCACATGTATTGTATGTTTAAACATGGCCAATTTTACAGGAAAGTTCTCGCTGCTTTAATAATGACTTTACCGGTTAATTTCCAACATTGAATAAATGTTGTTGGAACTTCCAAGAAATAACGTTTTCAAAACTCGATCTGCTCTTTTATTTGGAAGAGGAAAAAAGACAAGTTCTTTGCAAAACTGCTCAAAACTCAATAATATACGTTTGTTTCCAGAGGACTCGTTTACCGTGAAATCTGGAATCGATTCCTCCGCAAATAATGTCATCAATTTCAACAATGGAACACAAACAATAATCGAGCATCCTTGTCCTCTTCCTAGACTCGAAACCGAATATTTTCCATTAGATTTTGCCTTGTCCGCTTGATTCCCTCACCGAAATGTCCCGTTTAGGGGATTTGATAGCCAAAGGAGAATGACTACAAGGATGTTTAGAAATTTGGAGTTTCTACGGCATTTGAATGTTTTTTCTTCGGAACGTCCGTAAGTAATGATGCATCATTAAAAACCCTTAAATTAGGCTGCGAATGTAGAGCGTTGGTTAAGCCATTTACGTTATCTAAGACACCTCTTATAATTCAACACCCACTTCAGGTTTTTTGTAATGATCGCCTTTATTTAATTCCCACGATCCCTTTAAGGAATTCTAAATCTGATCCAGAATTTTTCCACACCAAATGAAATTAAGTGGTGAGGAAAAGTGATCAAATTCCACATTTAGCTCAGTGGCGTATCTCGATCATGAAGCTCTTCGATGAATTTTATACCTACCAGGTGTTCCCTAAATACGGTCCGTAACTTCAGGACACAATTTTTTTTTATGGTATTTAAGCAAAAAAGTTCCCGTCAACATGTGGCCGGCAAATCCTAAATTGCGAGATACAAGACGTTGAAAATTAAAAAAATATACTATTATTTCAAATAAATTTCGGACAGTCGATACTAGGTTTTTAAAATTTTGCAGTTATTGTACATTAGCAAAGAGCTGCGTTTTTAGTATAAAGTCAACTTTTATCTGCCGCCAGTGGCGTAGTTAAACGTGAGTCAATCGACATTTTCGTCATAAAATGTAGAACGCCAATGGATTTTTTTACATTTTTATTATTTTCCGACTCTTTCAACATTTTACATCAAAAAAGGTGTCTTGATTTTTTTGCCTAATACTAACCTACTCTTCAAAAAAAAACTTACTTATTTAATTCAACTGTAACAAAAACGAAAAATAAATATGGTATGCACTTTTTGTTGTCATAGGAATTATTCGTGACTATCGTATTGCACCATACTTTTTACCAGGTCGATTAACTGGTGACTCGTATACGCAGTTTCTAGCCGAAGAACTGAACAGTTTGTTAGAAGATGTACCTCTACACGTAAGAGCTAATTTCTGGGTTATGCACGACGGTGCCCCAGCTCATTTCAGTCGTGTTGCTCGTCAGTACCTCGACAACACCTTCGCTAACCGCTGGATTAGACGCGCAGGTCTTCGACTTGGCCTGTTTATAGTCCCGATATGAATCCTTGCTACTTTTATGTATGGGGTCATCTCAAGATTCTTGCGTATAAGACACCTGTACTAGGTGAAAACGAGTTACGAAATCGAACGTTTCAAAGTACCGATATCATGCAAAATTCTCCTGAAATTTTTGGAAGAATGAGATAGCTAGTGATGAAAAGATTGGAATTGTGTATTTTATTAAAAAGTGGCCATTTTCAACATCTGCTTTGATTTTGTGTCGGAACTGATTATTCCTATGATTGTTTTTTGTCATTGCCGGTCATTTTTCTAAGAATCGGTTAGTGTTAGGTAAAAAAATCAAAAGACTTTTTTTATAATAAAATGTTAGGAGAGTCCGAAAATAATAAAAATATTTAAAAATCCATTGACGTTCTACATTTCACGACGAAAACGTGGACTGACCCACGCCTAACTACGCCACTAGCGGCAGATAAAAGTTGACTTTATACTAAAAATTCAGGTCTTTACCAACATATATTAACCGTAAAATTTAACAATCTAGCATTGACTGCTCCAAATTTATTCAAAATAATAATATATTTCTAAAATTTTCAATACCCTGTATCTCGGAATCTAGACGTTTTTGGCAGTATGTTTATAGGAACTTTTTACATGCCATACGAAATTGTGTCCTGAAATTACGAACCATGCTTAGGAAACACCGTGTCTATGTTAAATAAAGTGTTTGGTTTGACCGCTTTATCTATACGTCTAGTACCAGTATTTACACCTTCACCATGCATTTCCGATTGCCGATCCTCGAGACTGAAAAATCTCAGTTTTAATGCACAAATTTTTTATGTTTAATCCCATGTTTAACTCAGTCGCGTAGCGCGATTCTAAAAACCGCAGTTAATTTTAATAAAGTTTTAAGTGAAAAATGTCTATTTTTTGCTACTTTTAACGTACACCTGGCACGCTCCTCATCATCGAGAATTAAATATTGATATTTTCCATCTTAATAGATGATTTTTTGACCTTTACTCCCATCTTTAATCCAGTGGCGTAGCTTGATTCTGAGCCTTGAAATTATTATTTGTTAAATATTTTTGTGTGTTGGCTCCATGGCTTTTACAAAACATGCTGGGAAGCTCGCTAGGTGATACAAAGACTTTTTTAACCCACGCTTTTCAGTGAATCCTTTTTAACCCTCATTAGCCAATTCAAGAAGCGTGATACCGTATGTGGGTATCCGTCGATGTAAAGAACCTCCATGGGATCATTAACAGAGCTCGTTTTCAGGTTAAAAACCTGTACAGTTAGTGAAGAGCATTTACCATTCACACAGACCCATTGTTTAGTCCCTATGGGCAACAATTTGACCGACAGGTAGTTTGGTTGCTGATTTAATTATACCGCGGTTAATTCAATTTTTGCGCTTGTTATTGAGCTAATGTTTGTCATTAAAAACTTGTAGTTCAATGACTCAGGTCTACCGTAACAAAAGTGAATATACCCATGTGAGTCATTTTATTTCACAACCTTAACCAACAATAATTTAAGACTTAATGGCGTTATTAAACGTTACGTTATACAAAGGATTGTTTTCGCCTCAGTGCTTGAGAACATATTCCAGGTGCAAATATCTGGCACGAAATACAATGTGTCAATTTCAAAACTTTGGATTGCTTATAACTCCGAAGATTTAAATTTTTTTTAAATATTGGAAAACCGTTTCGGCAGAATGGCGGATTCAGTTTAATAAGGGTTGAAAGTTTTTACGTGTACCCGTAAGAGGGGTAGCTACCCCACCTCTATCGATAACGACCTGCAGTTAGATGAAAATTTTTTACATCTTCGATTGGATGGTGCTCTACCGCATTACGTCCTACAAACAAGACCAATTATCCAAGAAGATGGATTGGTCGCAGAGGAGAAATAGCGTAGCCACCGTGATCACCGGATTTAATACCCCTCGATTTTTTTTAAGGCCACATCAAATAAGTCGTTTACAAAACTAAGCCAGCCAATTTGCAAGATTTACAGCTTCGAATTACCGAAGTATGTCAATCCATTACCCCGGAAACATTTGAAAAAGTGAGAGAAGTTGAATTCTGACTATTTTTTTGGTTAGAAAAAAATAGTATATACTTTGACCTGGTTTTGTATATATTTCTTAAAAATAATGTTTGTTATTAAAAATGCTGTCACTCCTCAAAAATTGAACATTTTTTATTGAAACTAGTTTTTTTATACGCAGTTTACAAAGACCTTTAAAATGAGATATCATATGATAGGTGGTGCAATTTAAAATTTGAGGGTTGGGGTAGTTACCCCCCTTAGGGGTACACATAGACATTTGCAATCACTGTTAAACCGATTTCCCCTCCACTCTTCCGGAACGGTTTTTGAGTCTTCTAAAAAATTTTTCAATTTTCAGAGTTATAGGCAATTCAAAGTTTTGAAAATGACACACTATTTATGCTGATTGTAGCTTTTTTAACGAAAATAGATATGAATTAAAAAGGTCTCTAGCAACAATGCTTAAAAATAGGAAATCTGCATAAAAAAATAAATATGGACTCGCGTGGAAAACTGGCTCTGATAGCACAAAGCAAATCTGTATCCACTCTCGGATGAATGAACTATAAAAGAGGGTTGATTGTAGTTTTTTCATCGGAACACTGCTATGACGCTAAAATGGAAAATTGATTGTTCGGCTTTATTCGACCTAGATGACATTTTTCTCTTGTCTTTTGCTCCATAATGAAGGGATAAAGTTACGCAATCTTCAGTCTCAGCTGCGATCCTCGCCATATTTCAAAGGCATTTATAGATGTAGCAATCATGGACCGACTGTTCCATTAAAAGTAAACAAAATTGTAGTTATTTTGACAAATGTGGAGATTTGGAAATAAACGTGAAGCATTGCTAATTTAACATTTTCTCCGTCACTTCAAATTAAGCCAAAACTTATTATATTTGAAAATTTTCTGGAGACTAGGAAATATGAAGGAAAACCATGGTTTTATAAAGGGTGAAAAACATTCAATTTAAATTTAAAAAAAAACTTGAAGAAGCTTACTGATCATCTTCTGAAATAACACCAAAACACCTAAACTTTTGTGAAATTCCTGGGAATCAAAGAATAAAATTGTCGCTCAGGATTTTCTACAAAGCGCAATCTCTGAATGGTCTCGTTAATTAAAAAAAAAAAAAAAAAAAACATAAAAGTTGTGAAGTGCGAAAAGCTGCATTCAGAAATGTGAAAATCTAAGATAGCGCCTATAAGAAAAAACAAAGTTGATGATGGTTGCCGAAAATCGAAGCGTCGGATTTCAAATACGAGATCTCCACGTTGTAGTAGAGGAAAAATTGCAATCATGAAGTGTGAATAATTTTGAACGATCTCGTCAAATAAGCTAAGAGGAAAATTAAATCTCCCGAAATTTTAGTTTTTTCAAATACCTCCTAAAATTATCGAAATTTTTCTAATTTCGATACGGCATTTTTTTTAACTCCAAATTGCATAACTTTGCCCTCATTTACTCGACTTCATATTTTTTATGATTACCAGGATCCCCGCGCTCCAGAAAGCACCCCCTTAAACACAGGGCGTTCAAAATATGAAAGCACTATACAGGACTTTTTTTTTCATTTTCCTGACGAAAATGAAACAAATATCAGATTTGATGCTTCTTTTATTCATCTACAAAATTTAATTTCGCTTTTCTAATGTGCCCATCTTGTAAAAAAAAAAGCAATTTAAGCTTTTGTACAATTTTTGTGAACTTTAAATGACACTTTCTGAAAGTTGATGGTTTCTAAAATACTAAAAATGGTTCTGAAATGCGACTAACAGTTTCTAAAACTCAAATTATGACTACCATCGAACCCACAGATCATTCAAACGCGGCCTATAGCCCGGTGAATTATCGGTATTCTAAACTGGACCGACCTCTAGACTAATTCGTATCCTCCTGCTTATCTGGATGTAATATATGGCAATCTCGAGTGTCATATCCAGCAGCATTGTCTTAGATTTCCCCTGGAATCGCCGTCATCAAATTAACATTAACCCGAAACAGCCACCTGGTCCCAAACGAGGCACATCCACTCTAAATAAACCATCAACTCCTGTCTTCCCGCATATGCTCATCCCAGGAATTCCCTGGCGTTTTGAATTTGTCACGTGATGAGCAGGATAATCTGTGTTAGACTTTACGCAGGACACTCAAATATTATCTTCGGCATTCCTGTGGCTTTACCTGAATAGTAATCAGCTTATAGATTTCCTAAATACTACGTCCCTACATTTAGGGGAAGGTCGGTTGTATTAGACCACTTTTGTTAAATCTATTTTTTGTCGCGATAATTTATCTAGAATTGGCCAAATTATCCATTACACCAAATGAAACGGCAGTTATTAATCGTCATATTTATTAAAGATAAATTAACACAATTGTTATGCAGGGTGTCCGGAAAGGTCGTGTCAGAAATTCTAGACGTCACGGAGATGATTAAAATAATGCTATTACTTCATATAAAAAATTCCTAGCGGCCCTCGTTGCCAAGTTATTCCCTCTTAAAGTAAGAAGTTAAAAAAAAGCATTTTTGCTGTAACTTTCAAAAATTATCATGGCAACGATGAAAGTTCGGTAGTTTAATAATATACACGTATAGTATAACTCATAGTCGTGCTTATTTCCATATGTACATAGATGTTTCGCATGTCATCCTTATACAGGGGAAGTCAAAATTTCTTATTTAAACTCATTAATTTTTTTATTAGTATTTTTCATAATTTTCCTACAAAAAAGGCATATCTTGCTTTAATCGATATCTTGTACTATTCTTGAGAAAATCGCATTTTATGATCAACATGCGCCATACACGCTAACAATTTGAAACCAAATAAAATAGCAGTTTATTACAAAAAATGGTATGTGTTACAACTAAAGTTATCAAGAATATTCAATATGATCATCTGCAGCACAGCAGCTTCGACAGCATTACCTTCTGCAAATCCGTACATTAGATGCATATCTGTATACACCTCGTTGCTAAAGTCCATGACATTATTGAAATAACTAATGGTGATGGCATTAAATATTGTTGATATTGAATGTTTACATGAACAATTTTGATCATTCTAGCTGTAGTACAGACCATTTTTTATAATATACTTTACTATTTTATTTTATTTCAAATAGATTTTTTTGGCACGTATATTGATAATAAAATGCGATGTTCTCAAAGATGGTACAAGATATCGATTAAAGCACGGCATGCCTTTTTTTGTAGGAAAATTGCAAAAAAATCAAGCTAAGAAAAACTGATTTTGTCAATTCACTAAAAAAATGTATGAGTTTAAATGAGAAATTTTGACTTCTCCTGTACAAAAAAGACATATGAAACATCTGTTTACATATGAAAATAAGCACGACTATGAGTTGTTTAAACCGCTCAACTTCCAGTATTAACATAAAAATTGTTTGAAAGTTACAGCAAAAATACTTTTTTTAACTTCTTACTTTGAGAGCGAATAACTTGATAACGAAAGCCGTTAGAAATTTTCTTATATGAAAAACCAGCATTATGTTAGCCTTTTTTATAACCCCTAGAATTTATGATATGACCTTTCCAGACACCCTGTATATTTCTCAATAATAAACAAAATTTGAAATCAAAACTTCGATCCAAATTAGCCGACCAGTCGTATCAATTTGACCATGCGGTGGCTAAATTGGACTTTCATGCAAGCACAGCAAAATAAAAAAAAAAATGTTTTCCTAAAAGTATTTGCGATAGAAAATACAAATGATAAAATTTTAAAAAAAGACATTATCGCATATGTCAAGATTGCTGATGCAAATTTCATAACTCCAATCATGGCAAAGTACATTCTGCGCCAATCCATTTTAGGTGCTTTTTTGTCAAAATAATTAAGTTTACATTTGGCACGTTCATTCTCTTGGTTTTTCACATACAGCTATCTGAATCATCTAGAACTAAGACTTCTTCTTTATAGTCTGATTCTTCATTGATGCTTTTCTTCATCATTTTCCTAAGCTTCTTTACACGTACCTTTTTCGTATTCTGCTTCTCTCTATTTTCTGATTTACAAATCGATCTGTTTTCTCCATTTTCTTTAGTTTTTTTTCTGGTGTTCTGAGGCTGATTTTATTCTTATACCGTTTCATAAAAGCATTGCCTACCATTTATTTTATGTGATTAAAATTATGAGGAATAGAATTCTTCTCTGCAATTTGGTAAGCTACATCTGTAATTGTTAAACCGAGCACATGTTGTTTCAACGTCAATATGTGCTCAATTATAATATTTTCAAATTCTTCTTTGAAAACAGTTGGCCTTCCTTTATTTATTTCCGCACTTTCGCTCGTATCGCCCTTGTCCAAATGCCTTTTCAAAGTAGCTTTAGGAACTTTGAAAAATCTTGCACACTCATTGCATTTTGCACATCTTCAGGTTTCAACTTATAATACTTATTTTCAGTCATCTGTAGAGAAAACCATTTGCATCAGTTAAATTGGACCGGCCCATTTTGCCCAACTATATGCGGTCCAATTTACCAAACTGCGCAATATCTAAATAAAAAATATACAACAACATAACCTATAAAAGCCGATATTTGCGTCATTGCAGTAGCACTGTAGCTAGATAATGAATGTAAATTATAAATACAAGCACTGAAAGCTTACCATTAACTTTGCTACGCCTTTAGAACAAAGCGCTAAAAATTACATTAGACCTTTCGAAATTAATATTTCGCAACCAACGCAGGATCGCACCAGTTTACACGGAAAAATAAAATGGCCGACCAACATGAAGTTTTTCCTGATCGTACGGTGCTGCCAACTCATAAAAATAAGAGCTACAATTCGAGATGTAGTAGTGGTCCAAATTACCCAATCTTCCCCTACATCAATTTTTGCATAACGTTAACTACCTTCGAAATTTTAGCAACTTCCTTCGTTTCCTCAGACCTGCAGGATATCACAAGGTTGGGCGAAAAAGTAACACAATGTCACCGAATAATTACACGCAATTGTCTCGCATCCGCACTAGGTCACACACATTTTTTGCGTTTGTGTGAAAAACATACGGAAAGTCGCATTTTCGCACCGTTTCCGAGGTAATTCACGAACGCAGCCTTCATCCCAGATTCTAATTGCTCCGGGGTGATATCTGAGCGAGAAGGGATTTCATTAAAGTTGCTCACGATGCCAAAATCTTGTCAGATAAGGTTCAAGATGTCGTCGATGTAAATTGGTTTCGCTACTGCGGATCGATGATTTTAATCACCTCTCTGATAAATGTTGGTTAAAGGAGAGGATTTCTGGGCTTATGGATCCAAAATCGCTATCCTGGATCTCCAAAACCGGTGGAGTGGGCAGTGAGAAGTCCTTAATCAGACTGAATAGGAAGTGGCGTGAGTTGTTTTCGAACCTCTCAATAAACACTAAAACACTACCATTAATGCTCACCTGTCAAGTCCTTTCACCTCCAGTCTAATGAGTCCCGAATTAACACCCCTTCGCACTCTCTTATACTGATGCACCAGCAGAGAAGGATCATATCTGGCGACATCGTAGTGCCTGATCCAGGAGTTTAAGTCAAACACTGAAACAAAGAGCAAACCTCATTAGGGCCAATTTGTCGGCCTGCTGTTAACTTTAACCTTAGGCTAGTTCCCAGAGAAACCGAGAAACTGACCACCATACCGACTCTATTTCCATACTCCTGCGGAAACTAGCATCCAGCTAAAGTTGACAGCACGTAAATAACGCGACCCTTAAGCATCTTCATAACCATCAAAACGAGCGATAATTTCCTTGAAGCCTTTGTCGAAACAGCTCTTTCAAGTCTTAATCGTTTTATCGAAGGGAGAACAAGAAGGATGCGCTTGAAAGTTCGTGGGAAAAACTTCCAGAAAAACTCCGGGAAAGTTCCGGTTTAAGCTGTGTTGCTCTAGATCGGGAAATTTGTACTAAAGTTAAATCCCGGCAGAACTGTAAATTCGCCTTTATCTCGCGGGAAATGCGAGGCTTTATAAGCGACCAGGATTTGCAATTGTAATGTGTCTTTTTTCAAAAATAATACGCAGTAGACGGCCAAAAAAACGTTCTAAATTCCTCATAGAATTTGAAAGGTATATTGCACCTGAAATTATAACGGTGCAACTCTCAAACGCGGCTAAGCGCGAGGGGTTGTATCCGGAGCCTCCGGGTTTGCTCTTAATTTCAAAAACTCAATTAAAAAGTTATAAATTAACTCATTTATTCGGGAACAGTTTAATTAAGCAGATTCGCGCCTGCGGCCACAATTTTGCTCAAATGAGTGAGGGCTTTTGAGTCAAACTGAATTTTCTCAAAATTGATTACATACACATCAAAACAAGGTACAAAAAAATAAACCGAAAATTAGAAATAAAATGTTCCCACTGATTTATCTTGTTGCGGATTCACTACGCCACTGATTTTGGCGCGTCGTAAAGCGCACGGATCGCTCTCCAAATGAAGTAATTCGTATCTGGATTACAAAAAAATCAGGGGCGCGCTGAAAAGGGTTTCTGACGTCAAACTGAATATTAGCGATTTTTAAAATTTTACAGACTTGTAATGAAACTGATTTTTTATACTGCGTGAGAGCGAGACTCCGTAATTCCGCACTAAATTTGTCAGTGGAGTCCTAAAGGGGGTTTCTGTCCGTAAATGTGAAACTTTATAGGCAAACAATTCTTAAAGCGTTATTCAATTTTTAAATTTTATACGTTATAACTGACTTCATTTTCAAACAGTACGATGAAGGCACAGAGATTGTTCACCAAACCCAAAAAAACACTTCTAAATTGGCAAAAATCAGTGACATCAAATTCTATGATTATTAGAAACTGAATTTGCGTTATTACAGGTTCGCTATGCCATTCATCTTGAAACAAATTGAGAACGCACACACTCTTCAGGTCCATTAAATTGAAACTGAAATAGTAGAACAACAGTGACGTACTTATGTGAATTCCTATAACTAAAATTTTTTTTTAATTGAGAAATACTGTTTTTTTTTTAAATTTGTTTCTACTCCTTGCTTGCTCTGTCCTAGATTTAAATAAACCAAGAAGATTCTGTAATTCGTCGCTCAATTTACCAAAAGTCACGAGCGCACTAAAAGAGCGATATAAGTTTTTTAAGGATTTGGGGTGTTAAAAGTTGAAACATGTTTATCACCTATTTTTCATAGTTTCTATATCGACACGCGTTAGATTGTCCAAAAGTAGCACATAAAACGTGAAAGGAGCGCCAGAGAGACTTGTATTGGTTATCCCAACGAGTTCTTTTATTAGAGATCATAAAACTCAGAAGCGGTTCTTCAATATCCAAATAGGAAGCGACAGCTTTTAACAACTAACTGGCAGACGAAGTACTTTTCAAACTGAAGTTAAAACAACTGAAGTCAGGACAGTTATATGAAACACCTCTGCGACCAAGAAACACACTTTGAGCGATGGTTAGTTTAGGTGGACATTGAAGTATCGACCCTTGATAATGAGGACCTGAGCTTATCAAAATTCCAAAATAATCTAATTTAGTCTAAAAACTTTGAAGTCGACACTGAAGACCTCAACGTTTTTTTTCCAAATTTGTCCGTACATTTCACCATCAATTCCATTGGCGTTGGTGTATATTTTCAGATAGCCCAGGAAAATAATATTGCTCTGTCGCAGAAATCTCTAGAGGGTTTTCTTCTCTCAATTTATCTTTTAACATAAAGAAGAGTCATGTGCGGAAATATTTCCCAATTAGGTTTTAAGCTTAGCTAATCAAAATACCAAGAAAACCCTGAACTGGACAAGTGGGAATAAAATATTTGACGCCACTACTGAAAGTCTTATGAAGAGTTTCTTCCTTTTTTCTTTATTTGGAGGATTTGAAATTTGCAAAATTCCCAAAAAAGATGTTTTTCGATTTACAAAAAATTAAAATTTGGAGAAAAGTACACAAATGCCCTTTGATTGAGCCAGCTTAATTTTCTCAGAAGCCCAAATCACTGGCAAGTTTATCCAAATTTCTATACAAACCAAATTTTTGCATAATTCAAATAAAATTTTCGACTCGATTTTCCATTAATGCAAACCCTACAAACTCGTTTTCTCCTTTGAAACGGAGGCAATCAATAAAAGTGACAGAAGCCGAGGGAAACGCTTCTTCCTCGGCCCTTAAGTTCACCTATTATAAAGTCCCCAGTATAAATCATGGAAAATTGGTGGGGATTTGCATGACCTAGCTGTACAGTATCGAATCGGCAATATTTCATTTGGGGGGGACTTATAGGGGGAGACCACTAATCTCCAGGGATTGACTTGCCCATCTTCGAGACTTTGCAATATTTGCTCATTCATTAAGCTAAAAGCCCCAATTTCAACTACCAATTAAGCCCAAGACATATTGTAAAATTTCTACTAATTCAGCAAACTAATCGAACTAACATTACGGTAATATTCATCATCATCATGAGTTCTAGATTTTTGTTTACATGATGGAATGAAGGTCGACAGGTTTCACTGTGGGCAAACCCTGAATGTCTAATGGATTTGAGGAGTGTGGGATGGTCTTGGAAAGGTCATTGTTATCGTTACTTGTGTTAAAAGCCGCAAATTCGATTGTTTGAGGTGGCCGAGAAGTTTTAGCTGATGCAGTGTGATAACAAAATTTCTACCCTGTAAATTTCCCCCTGTAAGCGGAAATTCTGGGGTTTCTTTGGGGTGTAACGAAAAGCCGCCACTGCTACCCTGTATAACATGTATTGAATTTCACAGAAAATAATATGGGAATTTCTATGTTAGCAGAAATGAATTTGTGAATATACAGGGTGTCCCGAGGTTTTATGATCAGGATGGGAGGAATACACAGAAAAGAGTACTTTAGAGTAGGAGGGTCATACAACCAATTAATCTAAAAAGCTTTAAATTAAACCGACCGTGTATACCTCATACCGTTTCCCAGATACTAATAATTAAGTGATTCGAATTTGAAGTATCCTGTACGTGGTGAGCAATTAAGAATAGATGAGGTAATTCACTAAGCAACTTATTTCTGATGACTTGCAACTCATCGTGTTGGAAATTAACTATTTTTAGCTTTTTGATTTAGGTAAATTTTTTTGGAGTGGAAAAGACATTATGGGAACACACAATTGCTAATTTCCGAATAAGGAGCGTCCATATTAACCGATCCTTTCTCGAAAGTGACGCTCAGTATTTGCATATACAGGGTGGAACATATCATCATGGAGACATTTCATGAAGCGATTATATTTTGCAAAATAATAAAAAAAACGCTAATAGACCCATAGTCAAAAACGCATCATTATCGATATACAGGGTGACAAAATTTCAAATTTTTTTCTCTTCACTTTTATAATTTTGTTTTCGTTTAGATACATTTTTATTCTTAAAAATTTGAATCAATCTTATGAATTGACTCGGATTGTTAATAACTGAGCCGAATAATTGTTTTCTTTCCTTCTTTTACATTCTTAATTTGCATCGATAAGTATTTTTGCGAATTCAACGAAAACGGTGAAAAATATGAAAATACTGCAAGAGACCAAAAAGGTAAAAAATGAAGGAAGGAATTTTATTTTGGTGTCAGAATTAATATTTAATTTATATTATATATATATATATACAGGTGTTCTAAAAAAAGATACATAAAATAGTACACGACCCCAAAAAAACATAACACCCTGTATATAGCTAAGTTGACATTTTATTGTAGAGGGCTTGTAGGTGAACGAAATTGCAAAAGTTAACTTTACGTTAGGTATACGTGAGAGGAACATAAAATATGAGAAAAATGTAAAACTTTTCCATCTTCTATCTCGAAAATGGTCCGTGGTTTTTGACCACGGATTTATTAGCATTTTTATATTATTTTGTAATGTACTATTGGCCCCTTTAGTATTTCCATGATTATACAGGGTGTTTCATAGTTATGGCGACAAAAGCCTAGGGGAGATCTTCTGATCAAAAATAAGAAAAAAAGCTCATGTGAACATGGGTCCGATAAGTTTTTTTTTTAGATTTTAAGAACTAACGTTGTTAACTTTCAGCTCAAATCAATGCAAACCGTTTACAAGTAGACACACTCACTTTGTTAAAAAAAATAATTCTAACCATTGTTTTCCTCTGTATGAACTTCAAAAACGTGCAGAGGTATGGCAATGTAGTTTTTTTTCGAAAACGAAGCAAAACACTAAATAAAGCCAAGAGACAAAAATGTCCCATTTTTAGTGGAGTTAATTGAATATCGCATAAAAACCGCAAAAAAATACAGAATGCTAGGTTTTCCTGCAAAAAATATCGACTTGCTCGCTGGATACGCTCCTGGAAATTCTGGATCAAATCTAACTGGTCCAGCAGGTGCAAATAATTGTTTTAATAAACTCAAAAAATTTTATTCAAATAGGTAAATGCGTTTCTAAGCGATAAATAAAAAACTTTTTTTTTAACTTAACACACGATATCTCGAAAACAAAGCACTTGCGGACCCATGTTCACATGAACTTTTTTTCTTATTTTGGTCAGAGGACTTCCCCTAGATTTTTGTCGCTACGACTATAGAACACCCTGTATGTTACACTCTGTATAGATACCCAGATTTTGCTCACATTTTTTGAAGCCGAAGGATACTTATTTGGGATCAAACGTAGTAAAAATAAATTTACGTTAATGGGTTTACCAATGATAACTTATTTAGTGACGGCTGGCAACTCAAGCTCAGAATTGAAGAATAAAAGTTCAGATTTAACTCATTTTTTTTGTTTGGAGTTGAAGAGCACTTGCTGAGGTTTACAATATTATTCTTTTGATCCTCTTTTTTTATATTTTAAATCCATCGAACTTGGAATGCCTTTCTAGAGTTGGATTAAGCTCCTCTTGTATAAAATTTTGATCCTACTTAACGAATGACAGCTGCAGCTCATTTTCTTGCCGCTTTTCAAATTTCCAGCTCCAATATCTCGTGAATCCGCGGAGCAATAATTGGAAAAAAATGTAAACAACAGAAGAATTCGTTCGGATTTTTTCCTGCCGTTTTCCTCTACATGAAAAGAACAGATCCCATTGTTTTCCCCTCAAAAATCGCTAAACCCCTTCAAACGCAACTCTCCACTGAAAAATATCCGTCTCGACATAAATCAAAGAACCCTAAGAATTAAACAGATAGAAATTAATACCTTTATCTCCGGCGGCCTATATTATTCTTTGTTGCTTCTCTCCAGTTCTTTTTATCTCCGGAACGCACAATTTCAAGGGTTGGAAAGTGGCGGAGGGGGTAGTCTTAAATCAAATTTGTGTGGTCGGCTCTTTTGTGTATTTTTAATCGCGAATTAATTGTTTTTATCTTTTCCGCCTGCCGAGAACATAAATTTATGGTCGGAAAAGGGCGGCAACTGCTTTTGTTGAGATTTTTTTATTGCGGTTCTTCTTGCTTGGGGGAATAGTTAAGTATTCCCCAGAACTACGTTTTTTCGTCAAAACGAAAAAATCTAAAGTGGCGACATTATTCCATTGCAGACGCGGCCATGAGACGATGAATAAACGGGTGGGAATACGTGTTTACTCAGAAAATCAATATGTGCGACACTATATAAACGGGTCGTATTGTTTTGTGCATTCCGAATACATAATAGATCATTGGAGGATACCACTGTAACTTGAATCAACCTGTCTTTATTGTAGAAAAGGAAGCATTCACGCCGGATGTGCTTGAGAACCTACAGTGTATCGGGTACAAGTACATACGAACAATGGGAATCTTGAAAACCACAAGAAGAATCTTTTTTTAGCTTTTATACGTTATCTAAGAGGTGATTAATCCCAAAAATGGTTGGTGCGGATTGTCTATTTAGTCACCTATAATTTTTCAAAATTTCCCATTCGTAGTAAAGCAACTCCTCTGACAATCAAAAGGGGTCAAATAGGCCATCGCTTCTTTAACAATCGAGCTGAAAATTTTGCTATTTAAGCACACTGAAGGATCATTGATTCTGAGACACATTTATGTAAAGCGTCAATTTGGATATTCAGATTTCTTCACATTTTTCCGATTTTGCGGAGTTCTTGTTCTTACCAGGTCTGCAATTCGGCCATAACTGCGCGACTGTATTTGTAACAACCGAGTGAAGACTAACAATTTTTGCCCACCGTCTGAGGGATTATCACGTCCACAAAGGATTGGTGCAGATCGTCTATTTCGTCTCCTACTATTTTTCTCGATTTCCATTCCACGTAATTGCAGTTCCTCAGGTAATAACGAAGGACTCAACGACGCCAAAGATTCTTCGGCAATCAACTTGAAACTTTTGCTATCTGGGCACCACATTTGAAGGATCATTGAGTTGGAAATTCAATGGTGCAAGCATCAGTTAGGGCATGTTAGACTTTTAAAATTCTCCCTGTTTTGTGGAGTTTATGTTGAAATTGAAGAAAATTGTAAAATTAAGTAAAACAACAAGCACTCGACCAAGGTTGCGATGACGAAATAGGAAAAACTTGCCAACTAACGGAACCGTCGAATATCGAAAGAGTTTCGCCATAAAGAAGCAAATAATAAATATTATCTCGTGTTTCTTTAAAGAACAACTGGAGGACATTTTCCTGCGTAAGATTACATGTAAAGAAAATAATTGTGCTTAATTGAACAATGCATTTATCTTTTACCTCGATCTCAGGTTTGCATGTAGTTCCTATGTGTAACCGGTTTCTGCGTCCGTTAAAATTATAAAAATAACAGTATTTATAAAATGCATACAACCCTGAGAAATTTTGTCGGAAAAATAGCCAGGTAAGAGAAGAGGCGCAACAAAAGGGGGGAAATGGAGTAATTTAGCTCCGCAGGAAAGGTAATTCCGTTTGAGCCGTTTTGGAAATGAAAAGCTGTAAAATACGTGTAAAGTAAGTCGTAAAAGATAATAGAAAAATTACTGGAGTTGAAAAATACAACAAAGTGGCTCTCCACGCGGAAACTATGCGGGTGTGTTTGACTTGTTCCTGGATTGCTCCAGATGCGGCTTCGTTCTGGATAAACGAGGAACGTTTATATGTACGCATTTGACACAATTGGGAATAAAAAAGAAGAATTCTCAGGAATAGCAAAGGGGCGTTTGCGACAGGAGATTCCTTCTCTTATCTATTTGCCGCCAATAGAACCACAGCAGGGCCTAGTATACTCTTACATACGAATTTCTACTATTTCGTACATCCAGCATTTCAACAATTTTCCAGTTTTGATGTAGATATAAATTATCTATATTATCTATATTAACATGGTTTGAGGTTGACACAGATAAGAAGGTACGCCACTGGAGGGGTGTGTCTCAAAACTTTATGAAAACTGAGCCTTTCCAAAAATGTTAATACACTGAAACAGATTACTTTAAGCATGTCTTTATTATTTTCAGGAATTTTTAAGTTCCACTCCTTATAGTGTGCTTCTGACGAATTTTCGTATGTTTGAAATTGCCAAAGCTCAATAGTTGTTTAATTATCAGGCCAGTGACGTTTTTAACTGAAATAGAATTTAATTACTCTTATTACGATTTTCGGGTATTTAACAAAAATTCGAAACTTTGTAGTATGCCGCTGAAAAGTTTTCAAGAATTTCGAAAATTTAAAAAACTTACATTGATTCACTGTTCAAGTATCAAAAGGCTCTAAAAGGTTACTGAGGAATTGAAACAATCCTCTTCGACTTGATTAAAGTTGCAACAACAACTTTGAGTTTTAAACATTTTTCTCTTGGCAAAAACCAAATGATACCTCACTGATTACCTTGGAAATACGGAGCGTGCTTTATGAATATTTAAAAAAAAATAGTTTTTTCTCGTAGAAAACGCCTCCGTTTTCTTTATGAGATATGTTTGGCCGTACAAACATTTGCGGGAAATTTTCAGGTTTAGAAATTTTAGATCTTACTTAAAACAATGCGATTCTACAGATGAAAATGTTCTTCGAATATATACGATAGGAAACGAGGCGCTATAAGAAATTATACACATAAGCACCCTCCAACACTTCCCCTGTTTCCCAAAGGGTTACTTGAGTTGAAACTTTCAATAAGTTTCTCCTAAATTTTCTCAGAACTCGCACACATTCCACCCTTTATGACAATTCTTTTCCTCACCCTAACGAAAACGACTTTTCTCGTCATTGAAGGCACGTTGAAATATGCCTGAGAACTATTTATCTCAGCGCACATAAATTGACAGCTTCGACGTTTTCATGAGAAGTGACTAAGAGGAAATACCCGAGGAAATGAAAGATGTTTCTTTCAGGGTTACTGCCTCAAGCAACTGTTGAACTCTTTAGTTAAACATATTACTGGGCTACTTTCGGTACGTTACTGTTTACTCCGCAAAGTAGCCACTACAGAATGTTCCAAAAATTATATGGTATGATGTATTTGAGTAACGTTATAATTATCTATTTTTTGGGACGCTGGTTGTATTCCATTTTTACAAGAAGCGCGTTTAAAAATAAACAGACGTACATATATGCAAGGACACTTTTCCAAAAGTGACTGCCTGAGCTTGAATAAATTTTTATCGGAATTTTAAAAATTTTAGCTTTTTATAATTTTTTTAATTGTAAAATACGGTTTTCATTGCAATAAAAAAACAAAAATACACACAAATTCCCCCATAAAACCCCGAATAGACAATCCATTATTCCGTCTATTACCTTCACGCGGTTTTACGGGTAACGGTGATGACTGGCCTCCGTCCCACGAACACGATATGGTAAAAGCCCAACAGCATACGAACCACCACTTTAAGTCCATTGGAACCATTTTCTCTCGGAAAACGCGGAAAAGCGTCCGAAACGGCGGCGCATTTTCACCTTCTTATTTTCCGGGGGAAGTGGGCAAAGTTTCGGGAATTTCGGTCATGTTTTCCGGGTTGAAAGTTCCGATTTCGTGTCCGGCCTAGAGCATGGGACGTCCGTTCGTTCCCCGAGACTGCGGTATGGTGACTGAAGTAAACTCGACCGTAACGGCGACGTTGAACGTGTATACGCCGATTCCACTGCCACTTTCAGTTCTTCGTGTTGGCTGCGCCATGTGGTTAATGAAATAAGAATATTCATGAAAATATGCCTCAAAACTCACTTTTTCCCATAATATAGGGGGTTCATAAAATTTTACCTGATACCAGACTAAGTTTTACGTTTGAAATACTTATTAAAATAAAATCTTAAAATTATTGAATAATTGTCACAACAAAATTCTATAAAAGCTTCATTATGTTATAAAAATTCCTTCGCCAGAATGTCAAGAATTTGCTACGTATTTCTTGATAAATCAAAAATAACAATTAGAACGTAATTGTCCAAGAAAGCGATAATCAAGAATCAAATCAATCAAAAATAGGTTGGATTACTTCCATGGAATTTTGAGAACTACACATAATTATGCGAAGAATGTCTGCGCACGTGTAAAGGTGCTTTCCTAGCAATTTTATGAGAGACTGTCTAAATCAAGGTGATCGAGAATTTAATGAGCACGATAAGTAAAACTGTAAAAAACTTTCTGAAGTATTTTAGACAGAAAACATTTGATATAAAGCTCGTGAAATTTATGGAAAGACGCGGGATGTCCAATTTCTACACGTCTAATCGATGCGCTGTAGATAAAATTGTGCTTGTAACTTTACGAGAATCTCTTCGTTCTGGCAATATAGTTTTGATTCGAGACTCGTTCATTTCATCTCTTTTCCTTCGAATACGTTCTCTGAGTCTGTAATAAGCCAGAGTTTTTGTGTATATTTAACAATTCAATGAAGAATCAAGAAACCCACCAACACCTATTTAAGCAACATATTGAGACGTTATAGAGGAACTTCTAAGACTTTTCCATCAATCAATATCCCCATTATACGTCATTATTATACCAAATAAAAAAGAAACTAAAGCTCTGAGTATGATCTATTATACATTCTGCGATATATATAGAAAAAACTAATAATGGGAATTATGTAAAAGGCATGATAGGGGGGGATAAGTGGGTTAAAATCAAGTGCACAGTTTTTTTATTGATGTCTTATAATTATAATTTGCATTCACACGTATTAAAAAAACCTTTTTCAAAAACTCATATCAATTGATAATTTATTAAGTATTTAAGATAAACCTAGCCAATTTGGAATTCAGAATAAGATGGTGAAGGAAATTGTGCCTCGCATAGTCAATATGTATAACGGTAAGGTGAATTAACTGCAATTTATTTGACTATCTACTATGTTATGAACATGTACTGTGTCAATTAAATCCATTTGAGTCGAAATCGACGGCATATACTTTTCTTAAAGTTCATTACGAAAAACAAACACGAGCCTCCTTTAACACATTTTTATTCTATTTTTATCACATCATACAGTAATTGGAAATTAAATAATTAATAACTTGAAGCCCATGGTATGAAATTAACGTAAAAAAATCTCACATTAGTTCTCTAATTTAACAACTTCTCATTGAGGAAAAATGTACGCTTTATACACCTATTTCCCCTAAGATCAACGTTAACAACAATAGTTATATGTTTACAGTATCAACTTGAGACGTGCGCTAAAATTGATCTGATGTCAGGAACGGTGATGTAGCAGTCAGCGACGATTAGACAGCTTTCAGTTGAGTCTAATTGCCGTTACTGTTGATGAAAGTGACTTTAAAAGAATGACAATAAAACGCGTACAGAATAACAATATCCTAAATAACAGCACCGCAGGATAAACGCAATAAATAAAGGCAATACTTGATTCGATAGGATGAGCTAAAATAGCGTTGCGTCCTTTATTCAAATGGCATTGCATCAACCTATTAGGTATACGGAAATAAGAACAGCAAAGATCACCGGTTTATACAGAGCTGGATATAAATGGTTTTTTATTAAGCTAGAACAGGTTACTACCGTCGTAAGACGTGGGACTACTACTACTGGACTCTGATTGGTCCATCTGATTGCTGCGACTACTGCTTGTGGAAGGAGTGGAGGACAAAAAAGCCCGATAAACGTTTTCTCGAATGTTTTCGGCCGTTGGAGCTGGAAAATAATTTACTATAAAAAAAAACAATGTCATTTAAGTGTGAATTTGAACAAAACTATTTGCACATTTTTTCGTCTCAAAATATACCCTACGCCTGTCTTCATAAATATGGCAAATCTACTTTTTCTCTTGCCTTTTGCCTTCCTAATTTTGCGTATAATATATGCAAAATGCTACCAAGAGCTGTAAATTACAAATATTTGGAAAACTACTACTTATATTTTTATAAAAAGCGCAAAATCCCTGAGGGACGATGCTGGTCAAAAACGCTAGACGCGTCTTAGAGTGATTTATTGTTCGGCAAGCAAACCACTCCAGAAATTTAACGAACTTTGTTTCATTAAAAATCGTATATAGAATATTCTCTAAATTTTGCAACACATAAACTAAAGGCACACAAGGCTTAATCATAGCAATATTATTAATAAATTTTCAATAATTTTTTTCAAAATATACCTAATATAAAAGGAACGTGTTCCGCCACTGACTATTGTGTAAAATCAAAGAGGTACGTGCCTAGTAAGTTTAGGAAAATATACAATTTAAATCAGCAAAAACCAGAGGCGTACAACGCCAGAAAATAAGATTTTCAGTAAATTCTCAAAACTTACCAAATACAAAAGGAACGTGTTCTGCCTCTGACTATTGTGTGAAATCATAGTTGTACGTGCCTAGTATATTCAGGAAAATTTACAATTTAAATAAATCAAAACCGTACGTAAAGGCATACAAGGCCAGACTACAACATTTTCAGCTAATTTTCAAAGTTGATATTACACGCAAATAAAAGTGTTCCGCATGACTATTGTGTCAAATAGGATACGTATCCAAGATTTTCACGAAAATTGAAAAATAGGTGTTTGTTGGTCGAGACCTTTATTTTATATACCACTTACGTCGAACAACAGACGTTTCGGATCCATTTTGTTCGGCGCCATTCTGCGGATGAGAATCTCCACTTTCATCAGTCAAATTTTGTCTGCAAATGGGACAAGTGCCATGAAGCTCCAGCCACGGCCTAATACAGGATTCATGGTATATGTGAAGGCATGGAAGTTGCCTGAAACACACCCAATTTAAATATTTTCAAACCGATCATAGACAAACATTAAATACCAATTAAAACCTGAATATAGACGATTCCTGTCTTACCTAACTAGTTCTTTCAATTGAAACTGTTCCCAACACACGGAGCATTGCATATTTTGAGCCACCTGTTCCTGGGTCACTTCCACCACTTGCAGACCATCGATGACCGCTTTAGATACCGGCGGAGGCCCAGCGCTGTCCATCTGGTTGAGCAGCTGCGATACAATGGCGTCCAGTCCTTCCCTGCCCCAAGCGTAGTCCCCGGGATTACCCAGAAACAGCTGGACATTTCCCGGGCCGCCCATATTCACGCCAACTCCGAGATTTATTATGAAATCGTGCACTAAGTGCTCTATGGGTGGTTGCAGAGTTCGTAGATTTGAGGAAGCTAAGTTTCTAGGGAGTGTTCTAGAAGAAATTAAATAATTGGGTTTGGATGGAGGAATGAAAATTCTCAAGAAAAGTACCTTCCTTCCATTAACGATCTTCCCGGTTCCAATTCGCCTCCAGGAGCAAACCTTGAGGCTAAAAGTATTCCTGTGTCATCCTAACATACAGAAATAGTGTTATAAAGATGTTTCAATTTGTAAAGTGGCTACTACTTACCGTATTACTGTCCCAAGAATAATTGGCAGATCGCGAATCGCTGTCTCTAATTTCTTGTAATTCCTCAATGAATCCATCAGAACAATGGGGACAGGTGAAATTCTGAAAAAGGAGAATTATTATACGTATATACTTTTTTCTTTTTAAATTTACGTTTCATACGCTACTGAACCTTAATAATAAATTTGTTAAAATTTACGAAATACAAAAGAAATTTAAGGTTTTTGAACTGTAGATTGTGGTATTTATTGAGTAATTACCATCTGATTTCATCATAGACTATATCTGAGAAGACATGTGTGCCCCATTCCTCATTGTCAGGTACTACTATTTCCACAAAGTTTGAAGGTTTAAAGCAGTGGTTAGGAGAATATTAGTTATCCTCAAGAGAACCAGATACTTTTCAGGAGATCAGTAGACATATGCAAGACTGATCAAATGTGCACACTTGCAACTGGTCAAATATGTGCATCCTACATGCCACGAATATCGCCTCTAATTTACTCACTCTTTTGGACCTAGTGATAAAATTAGTCCTAAGGATATAGTGAAAAATAGGTCAAAGGGACCTAGTAACTAAATTTTGAGTTTTGAGTGGAGATTGAACAATGCTTCCAAAGCTCTGGTGGAAGCCGTTCTCATTGTTATTTCAAGACATGCATTTTAGTGTTATTTTATTAGTCTTCAGCAAGTCCAGGAATACTCTACCCTCTGTAAAATGTTACTCAAAACAGTGAAAGTCTGATGCAATTAAATCTCTATTTACTTACTGCTTACATAGATTTTCTAAAATGTTAAAATCCTTGAAAAACATTTAGTATTTATTAGTGTTACCTGGCAGATAAGTACTGAGGTAAGTACCTACTTTATTTGAAATTTTATAAGTGATACCTTAAGTGTAGACAAGTATCTGTCAAATCTTGATCCCAAGATAAATTACAGTTACTTTGCATAACTATGAAGTTAAGACTGTACTTCATCTTCACCTTAAGGATATGACTGTGTAATATCTTATGCCTCTTTACAGGGGTGCATTCTCATAACTTACATTGCTTATGACTAAATTACAATTAACCATACATCTTTAACATCTGATGTAAATAGCTTTAAAATGTATAATTCCATAGAAGTAGGTATACAGGTGTTTAAAATTTGCTATTGAAGGTTTAAAAGATAATAGTAGTTAAAGATTTGCTTATAAGTTCTCTTATGGTTAAGCGCTAGCAATGTATAGCTTCAGTTTTAATGTAAAACAATAAAAATTATAGTGACTGATAGCTGTAAAAAAACAGTGAATGTTACACAATCATATCCTAAAAGCTGGTTTCATAGTTTAAGCCATAAGATATAAAATTAAAGCATTTTATAATGCAGGTCATTGTAGCACCAGTCCAGTTCATTTTACATTTATAATAATAAATTAAAATATTTATGAATTTTACTCTAAAGTCTGGCAGGCACAAGTTAATGTAAATAACAAATGTAACCAATTTTTTATTTTTGCTGACGAGGGTTTTTGAAATGTATAATGTTTACTTTAGCAATATGTACTGTCAACACCCAGGACCAAAATATGGTATGAAAGAAGTTTTATTTTGATCCTTGATGTATAAACTTAATAATATGTCTAATGATTTACTTTAAAGAAACTATAAATCCAGCTTAAAGCTTATGATTTGCAAGCTTATGCTCAGACCTTCTATCCCTTCTCTAACTGAGATTTTTTATTTGCAAAGTATGGAAAACTTTTAATTGAGCCTTAAAGAACAAACACTAGAACTAAATATATATATTCCGTATTTGGACTGTTTGTTAACCTGGAGTTTTGCATGCATCCAATTTAGTTACTAGGAGAGAGATTATTCAGGAGATCATATGTTTACAAAAATTATTAGGAACTAATGCTGATAATACAGTTTGGTGATAGGGCGACGTATTATGAGGAGAGGACTATAGACTTAGCAGGTACTTAAATAATATATGACTAAATTAAAAATTGATTTTTGTGCATGGCAAAAGAACTATTACAATTGTAGTTACTTACGTTTGCATCATTCTGAAATTCTACGTTGCACATATGACAATAAAATCGAGCCGGAGGTCTTTCTTCTACTGCTGCTTCTGCCATGGTCTCAATTTTCTTCTAAACGATTTTGAGGTGAAGAACACTAACTATGTGAAGAACTTCACAATTTGATGTTCTATTCTTGATTCTTGACAGCAAGGAGGTGGCGAGTGACAGAAAAAGGGTTCTTTAAAGGGCTAATAAAAAACGTTTAAGGGACATTAGTCGCCAATTTGGAAGTTTGTTTCTAATCAAGTGTCAAATGACATATGACGTAAGGCAGATGACATGTCTGTGAAAGGAGTACAAAAAGTTGAAGTTGTATATATTGTAAAAATAGAGTTCCTTTGGTAGAAATTTGGAATTTAAATTGTAACTAACTGCAGAGCTTTAAAAATGAGGAGCGAAATTTATGTAATTATCATTATTAATCATTAAATTGAATATTTTTTACAGTTTTTTTTTGCTCTTAAGAGAACTATACATTTGCACTTAAGAATACTATTGTTTTGTTGTTGGTAATAACAATAAGCGATTCATAACCATGTAATACTAGAATTTGCTTCAAAGAAAATAAAGAAAAGTGTCGATTTTATTAGATCTCATCCTCTATACTATAATTTACCATTGAATTCCTTTTGTCTACATTCTCAACATAGGTATATTTGCATGGTGATTGATTTTTATGACTTGACGAATGACGTAAATTTTAATTTTGAAGCTTCTGTGAAATCTAACCTAAAAACTAAATATTTTTACGTCGATATCCATTTTTCAGAAGAAGCATCTTTTTCTTTTCCATTCGTTTTCAACATCCTCTGTAAATAGATTGTAATAATTATTTGAAAAGCGGAAAGTGAACTACCCCTCCTAATTAGCTACTGTGGAAACCGGCTTTTCTAAGGAAAATGCCCCCTATAGAGGTTGCCGCAAACGGCAATGAGGACGCCGCTCCTGCAAATCCCGTTGTGGGGATTATTTACCCCCCTCCAGAGGTTAGAAGTATCCTTTAATAGCTTTAGAATAGAAACTAGGCCGCCTCGCACCCTCTCAATTTAGCCTCTGTGTGATTTGTATCTGTACCACATTGTCAATGTTCAAACTCTGCAGAAAGTATATATTAATACATACATATAAAACAAGACATTGAAGCTTTTCAGTGCAGCATGTATTGCTTTGCCTACAGATATTATTCATTAAGTGGGATTCATAAACAATTACTCTCATTATTAATAGTCTCAAGTGTTAGCATGTTACTATTATTACATTCCCATGTCCCACTTATGTCCATTTTTAAAGTAACCTGTTTGGTTTGATATGATAAGTGATTATTGTCTGATATTTAATTCTCCCATTCATTGATGAAAATAAGTCTAAGAATCAGCAGAAATAAAAATTGTTTGGTTTCTAAATATTGCTCACTGATAACATGTAAATCCAGCTTTACATCATGGGACATTTCAACCACTAATTCTTCACTTTTCCCTAATTTATACAGGGAATTTGGTTAAAGAAGGAGAATTTTGGTAGGTGATTTTCCCTTGATTTTTACATTTAGAATGACCATGAAGGGCACTTTAGTAAAATTCAATATTTTCCTGACAGTTTAAAAAGACATTGTTGATAAGACCGCCAGTTTCGTGGCGAGAAACGGCCCGGAATTCGAGGCCCGAATCAGACAAAATGAGCTGGGAAATCCCAAATTTAATTTTCTCAATACAGGGGATCCATATCATGCTTACTACCAGCACAAAGTTAATGAATTTAAAGAAGGGAAAGGTAAGGTGTTTTGAGGAAGATTAAGAGTTGCAGAAAATAGGTTTGATTAACAGCCCAGGAGCCGACACTCTCCCAAGGAATTTCCAAATTAACAGTATCTGCCAGTCAACAGCAGAAGCAACATGATATTTTGAAACAAGTTGAGCAGCCTTTTGTACCTAAAGAACCTCCATCTGATTTTGAATTTGTGGCTGATCCCCCCTCAATTTCAGCCTTAGATTTGTAAGCACTCAAAACCCCTCTTGGTTCAAAATTTACCGTGAAATTACCTTTTTTTATAGAGACATAGTGAAGCTCACTGCACAATTTGTTGCAAGAAATGGCAGGGCTTTTCTTACTCAGTTGATGAACCGGGAACAGAGAAATTTTCAGTTCGATTTTCTGAGACCACAACACTCTTTGTTTCAATATTTTACCAAATTGCTGGAACAGTATACAAAGGTATTCTGCTCCTACTATTTTCTTTGTTTTATCGACGTGGATCGAAGGTTTTTTTTGTGTTAGGTTTTAATTCCGCCCAAAACCATGCAACAAAAGCTGCGTGACGAGGTTAAGAGTGCGCAGGCAGTTTTAGATCTTGCGAAGTATCGGGCTGAATACCAGAAATATCAGGAAGCTCAAAGGGCAAGAGAGGAGGAGATTTTGGAGAGAGAGAGAAGTTAGTTGTGTTAAAATAAAGAGATTTATAAAAATTAAATTTATAGCAACCTTTTTATTGCCTATTTTATTCGGAAATCTCTTTCAAATCTAATTTTTTAGTTGCCTATGCGCAAATCGATTGGCACGACTTTGTGGTAGTGGAAACTGTGGATTATCAGTCATTTGAAATGGGTAATTTTCCCCCTCCAACTACCCCAGAGGAGGTCGGAGCAAGACTATTAATTCAAGAGAGAATTGAAGATGGTGAGGACATTGAGATGCAGTTGGAGAGTGATGAGGAAGAAGCAGCTGTTGAGGTCTTTGTTCAAATTTCTTCTGTGCAATATCTAAAGGTTATTTCCAGCCTTCTGGTCTCAGTCATATGGAGGATAGGACTACGATGCAAGTTCGTAAAGGCGCCAAAGACAACAACCAGGTCCAGGACATGGATGAGGAAAGTTCAGATGAGGAGCCTGAGATTCAGGAACAGCCGCCAATTCAGCCCCCATTGCCGCCCATTCCCGATAAGGTTTTGGTTAAAAAATACGATCCTAAACAAGCGGTGAAAGTCACCAGACCCACTGTGGGTGATGATTATTTGGTGTCTCCCATTACGGGGGAGAAAATCCCTGCTAGTAAAGTGCAGGAGCACATGCGTATTGGATTGTTGGACCCCAGATGGGTGGAACAGAGGGATAAGCATGTTACGGATAAGGTGAAGTATAAGAATTTATGAGAATTACAATAATGTTTTAGTGATTTTTAGATGAATCAAGACACTGTTTACGCTCAAGGAACTGCAATTGAGGCTAGTTTAAAGCTTTTAGCAGAGAGACGTACGGATATTTTCGGAGTGGGAGATGAAGAAACTGCTATTGGTGGGTTGATTTTTATATTTTTCCAGGTATTTGTTTCAATTACTAATGTATAGGTAAGAAAATTGGAGAGGAAGAAACGAGGAAGGATGAAAAGGTTACATGGGATGGGCATACTTCAAGTGTTGAAGCAGCTACAAGAGCTGCAAGGGCTAACATCACTCTGGAGGAGCAAATTCACCAGATTCATAAGGTCAAAGGGCTGTTGCCAGATGAGGAAAAGGAGAAAATAGGACCGAAGAATGTCACAGGAACAGTAACTAAACTGAAGATTCCGCAGCCGCCTGTTATCAAGCAGCCGCCTGCTCCTCCACAGGTAACAACATATTAATAATTTCGCCCTAAAATAGGAGTTAAAATACTTCTACTAGTATCATTTTTTATTCAGCCACCCAAGCCTCCGGTAATAACGCAATCAGCGGCACCGCAACCCATTGCGCTGCCCGTACAGCCGCCAATATTAACCGCTCAGTCACCCATTATGATGATGCCGGCACCTCCCATGCCGACGATGCGACCGCCACTGATGAGTAAGTAAAAACGAAGCGTTCTAAGATAATTGAACGTTTCTATTGAAAACACTCCTTATATTTCGTTATCGACTAACTAAAATTTCTTAACTTCAAATCAGTGCCAGCACCGCCGATGACGGGTTTTGTGACGCCCATGCCGCCGCCCATGGGCACGCCCCTTAACATGCCCATGAAACATCCCATCGAAGTTCCCAGTGAGGACGAGCCGGCCAACAAGAAAATGCGTAACGAAGACTCCCTCATTCCAGAGGAAATTTTCGTGGCTAGAAACCCGGTACGAAAAAACAGAATATTGGAAATTTTTCGTTGTAATTTAGGCAAATTTAGGGCCCTATAAGTATCAAGGTGGCCATTCCCATGATGCCCGAAAAGAGCGAATGGAAGTTGAATGGGCAAATGTTGTCGTACACTCTACCGTTAACTGAAAGTGTAGCCAATTTGAAGGCGAAAATACAGGAAGAGCTGAGCATGCCGCCGGCAAAGCAAAAACTGTTCTTTGATGTGAGTTTTCTGGAGATAAAAAATCAACTAATCCGGAATTCGTGGGGAAAATCACATGTGAATTAATGAGAATTGCACAAAACCAGAATAAATCTTTCCATATCCTGATTTACAAACTACGTTACACAAACAAACAAAAAAACAAAAAGGGGCAAGAAAGATATAAACAGAACTTGCCAATGTTCCGCTTAACATGATTTCAAAATTTAGTGGCAAATTTAACTAGCGGTGAGGGTGCTGCGAAATATAGACAAATATGGGAGACAACAAGTAGTCCTATCAAAATCAAAAAGCTCAACTTTTCATTTGATGTCAAGGCAAATACACAATTTGCCAACGTCGTCTCAGACTTAGATAAGCAATGTTGCCAATTGACACTTTGAAAGTCTAGAGTAATATTCATTACTTGAAAGGAATTTATTGCGTTTTAAGACTTCTTGAAGAATTTTAATTTTTAAGAATTTGGATTCGTTTTGTTTCAAAATGTAAATTTCGGTGTTAAAAGATGATTTTCCTCTCGATCTGGAAATATAACTAGATTATCCATATTATGCAGGAAATCTAATTAATTATTCTAGGGAATGTTCTTCAAAGACCAAAACACTCTTGGTTATTACAACATAACTGGCGGCGCTGTAATCCAGCTTCAATTGAAGGAGAGAGGTGGCAGGAAGAAATAGGTTTTAATTAATTTTCAGACTTCTTTTCGATACATTTTCTCAAAAGTCGTCATTAACAAAATACTAAAACATAATTCCTCAATTAACATATAATTTTGGAATAAATTTAGACTGTAATTTTAGCCCTTAAAATACTATTGCAAATTATGTTGCTCCGCGAATAATTCCCTCACAATTTCCCTATATTGAGCAGCCATGAATGTGTAGATTTTGTCAGAATCCGGATAGGGATTGTATACTTTTTGAGGTTTATCCAGAGATGCGATAATTTCTTCGTATTTGATGCCAATTAAGCTGAGTTTTGCGTTAATGGCTGAACCTAGCATAGCGAAATTGGCGGCATTCGGGGACGAAAGGAATTTAGTGTTGGTATTTGATTTTGAATAGATGATAAAACAGTACAATATTGTTATTATTTTAAACCGATGAGGTTTTTTAAATCCACGTAGGAACTGGCCTAGATCCACATTTTCCAAAATTTCCACAGCTCCCTTTTCCCAATAAACAGATCCATGTTGCTATGATGGGGAAATTGTGATGCAAAACTTCCCTAACATCTGTAATGTTACCTGCGCAGATCAACTAATGGCTGCAATTTGCGAAAAATTGCCTCAGCTAAAACGACTCTATCCATGACGGTATTGAAAGCTTTCACCTACATGATAAGGGGGCTAAAAATGTAGAAACCAAATAATTGTTAGCTAAAAAGTCAACCAATTTCGTTCTTTGCATGGAGAAAAATCAGATCCATCAATTATTGTCGTTTACCACTGATGTGGTCGATATCATATTTGTCTATAATAGCCCCATTCTGAGACCAGACTTTGGTAGATCAGTCTCAAATATCATAGACACCTCGTGGAGAATTTCCAGGTTATCGTTAACAACGGCCGCTTTTACCTAAACCATACACCCTGTGTTGAACGCCCTATATCAAATCTGGTACCAAATTTAAATTCCCTCTTCAATTCGTTAGCTTTTAGATGTCTTGAACTATTTTCGTCTTTCACCGTTTTTGTAAAATTCGCAAAAATATCTATCGATGCAAATTAACAATGTAAAGGCAGTAAGGAAAGAAAATACACACAACGTCAAAAGTCTTGGACCCCCCCTCAATTTTGTTATAGATATTTTTTGTTAGAAAAACAAAATATATTTATAAAAGTATATTGTTTTTTGAATCTGTTTTTTGTGAAAAGAGTATTTTCCACAAATTTGAATACTTAGAAAATTAATAAGTAAGAAACGTGTGAATTTTTTAACAAAATTTATTAAATCAAAAAAAGTAATAAAACATGTTGTATACCGACTAATACTCGGTATGACTTCCTCTGCGCTCCAATAACATATTGACACGTCTGTGCATTGAAATAATCAAACGATTAATAGTCTCTTGTGGAATATTATTCCATTCCTCTACTGCCGCTACGACTAACTCATCTGCAGTTTGAGGTGGATTGATACGATTGTGAATGGCTCTAGCAATGATGTCCCACATGTTTTCAATAGGGTTCATATCAGGCGAGTTGGCTGGCCAATCTAATCTTCTGATATGTCCTACTTCAAGTGTATCCTGAACCCTTCTTCCGCGATGTGGTCGGGCGTTGTCGTCCATAAACACAAAATTTTCGCCTAACTCGTTACGTATAGGATAGATAATAGGCGTAATAACTTGTTCGATGTAAATTTCACTGGTCATATTCTGTGGTATGCGAATTAATGGAGTACGCCGGTTAAACATTATTCCCCCCCAAAACATTACGTTACTCCCTTGATAGGGTGCACCTTCACGGGGAAAATTAAGTCTCTGTTGACGACCTGGTTCCCTCCAGACTCTTTGTCTATTGTCATCACTAACCAGTCCAATTCTGGTTTCATCTGTAAACAGTACCCACCGCCACTGGTGTAAAAGCCAACCCCTATGCTCTCGCGCCCACTGGAGACGAGCAGCACGATGTCTTGGAAGTAGAGTGGGGACACGTAATAGTCTTCTAGCACGTAAATTTGCATTATGGAGTCGTCTTCGAACTGTAGCTGTCGATATAACACGACGAAACGTACCCTGAAAGTGGGCTCTGAGAGTTGAAGCTGAACCTGTGCGGTGTCTTCGGGCATATTGCACCAAATAACGATCCTCCCTTTCACTAAACACTCGAGAACGTCCACTACGTGGTCTATTTTCCACTGTATTAAATTCTTGATATCTGTGTACTATTCGCACAACAGATGATCTAGGAATGCCCAAGATTTCTGATATCTGATGATTAGAATGCCCTGCATCGTGTAAAGCAGTAATTCTTGCTCGATTAAAGGCAGAAATTTCACGACCTGGCATTATAACGTACAAAAAGTAAAAGAAAGAGTACACTAGTCACTTGGCTAAATATGCTGTTATTGCCAATATTTGTAAAAATATTGATAGTAAAGTAAGAATTCGTGGTCGACATCTTTTTATTGTATTTTTTGTTTCCTAAATACATGTAATTTTTTACCAAAATAAAAAAAATAACCAGGTTCAAACGAATCATTTTATATATAGGGGGTCCAAAACTTTTGACGTTGTGTGTAATTATTCGGGTCAGTTATCAACTATCTGAAACAATTCGTAATATTTAATCAATATTAACATAAAACATGAGAAAAGCTGTGAAACTTTGCCACCTTGTATATCGAAAATTATGCGTTTTTGGGTCTATTAGTAATTTTTTAGTTGTTTTGCAGAGTACTATCGCTCCCTAAAATAGCTCCATCATGATGTGTTACACTTTGTATGCTATAACTATACTAACTATATGTATAACTTGAATGTGCAAATAAACCTTTATAATACTGTTTTAAAACCATTTAAAAAAAAACATTTTAGTGACACGACTAAAGAAATATTGATAACCTCAAGACCAATTATTGGATCCATAAGTGTTTAATCTATTTAAAAGTTGCTGGCATTTTTCACCTGTTAGGCGCTTAAGTCAAGATTCAAAAAGCTGCAGCCCTTTATCATGCTGATGCGAGAACTCGTCTTTTTTCTGCACAGCTTTCGCCATGAGAATTATCATGGAAACTCAGAAGAAATCATTTAAAAAAGTTACATAAACTCGGGGATTTATGAAATGGAATTAACGCTAATATTCGATAATAGAAACAGAGTTTGCAGCGATTAATGAAAGTTAAGTTCGCGAGATTTATTGAAGAAGTGTAAACTAAGAGGTTGTGCGATGGGTCAAGGAATTGATGAAATAGTTAGATTAGAACGAAATTGGTTTGGTTTAATACAAAAATATATCCCATAAACATCTTTTAGATTTGCAGAGAAAAATATTCAAATCAGTTAATTTCTTCCGGTCTTCGGCAACACTGTCACATTAAAAATAGCCGTGCGTGAGAACTGTTAAAGTTCGTCAAGTAGTATCGTCAACTTTCCCGTTTTTGAGTACTTACCACAAAATTTTCGTACTTTTATTATTTAAATGGATTAAATATTTTCTCCGCCACTGATTTACGTATGAGACAATAGGTCAGAGTTGCAGTTGCATATAGAAAAATTCATAATTTCACAATCTAAAAACAGGAACATATCAGACTCTTATTAAATTAATTAAATTTAAATGATTTTGCAAATGGTTATATCCAAAAAAGAAGCATATTGCGCCACCGATTTTTGTAGAAAACCTTTAGTTGAGATTTTCTCTTTTATAAAGAAAAATTCGTCATGGCGGTAAAGGTTTTATCTCACGCATGCTAATATCAAATTTTATTTTTAATTATATTTAATTTTTTTTTTCAAAGACTCTCAGTTATTACAATTTGGAAGCGTAGCTTCAACTCAAGAAGAAGACGGGCATAAAGAAATAAATGTCTAATTAATAGTCATCCTATCTTTTATTAGCTGAAGGTTTACATAAAACTTTATTAATAATAAACTAATAACAGAAAATTCCCTAACTAGCCTATAATTTTGGAATTTGTTTTTCACTTTTTCTCCTTGAAATAAACACTATTGTCGCTCTGTGAGTAATTTCTGGACAATTTCTCTATATCGTGCGGTCATGGCCGGGTAGATTTCATCGGAATCTGGATATGGATCGCACACTTTGTGGGGTTTGGGCAGGGATGCCATTATCTCCTCGTATTTGGTACCCTTTAAGCCATGTTTTGCGTTAATGGCTGAACCCAGCATGGCGGAGTTGGCAGCGTTCTGGAATGGGGAAAATATAGTGGTAGTTTTTGATTTTGAATGGATAATAATAAAACAATAATATTTTTCGGGTGCTTTGGGTGTGGCTTATGGACTCGCAATGTGGTAAAAATTTATTCTTTCTGGTTTTTTAGAAACTACAATAATAAGTAAAGATTAGTTACTAGAGTGATTTGGTCAAAATTCAATGACCCAATTTTTTTTTCTAGGTGACATAACATACAATTCTCAAGAGCTAAAACAATTTGAGAGATTTCCAGAAGTACTTCTATATACATATAAAAAAAGCAACTCCTGCACGATAATTCTAAATCTTTATAAATCTCGACTCTTATTCCAGATTGGAGAACATTTTTGGATAAGTTCTGATGATAAGCCAGGAACAAGAATAATCTAGAAATGCAGATGGAAGATAAAAATGTGTCACTTAAAGGAGTTTCCAAGCAGACACCCTTCACAGAATGATTTCATGTAAGCACTTTATTAGTAATTAAGCACTGTTAGCACTTATATCGCGGTAATTCTTAACATCTGAACTCTTGAGATAAGCATTAAAGTCGGTGACAAAATTTAAATTATCTCTATTGGTTCTTCAATAAGTCGCAAATATTTCGAGTTGTTCAAGATGATTATATATAAATATGCAATTTCCTCGTACTCGAACTAAACTTACTTGAACATACACAGGAGAATTGAACACATCCGCTAAAACCTGCAATATGGCCTTATTCTGCGAAGCACCCCCTGTGGCCAATATTCGGACCCCCTTTCCTTTGAAAAGAAGAAAATTTGAATTTGAAAACTTCGAATTTCCAAACCTACCAATATTTAACCCAAACTCTTCCGCATAGGATCTCATGGCAATAAACTGCCCTTCAACACATGCCCTCACCTCCACTTCCAAACTGGAAAATTTCGCCACGCGTTGAGTCTTACTGAACCGAAAATCACCCTTCAGAAAGGGGAGAATTTCGTTTACGTCATAATACAATCCTAAGATAAGAAATATTAAGAGATTTACATTTTTTTTAACTTGTGTTTCTAACCCATATTTCCAAAATTTCCTCTTGGAGTGCTTTCTAACAACTGATTGAAAATATTCCAAGATCTTTCTGCACAGCTGTTCCTGATCCTTTTCCTGGTTAAAGACCCATTTTTAAAGCACAATAAGGCCATATAGGCATCTTCATCGATGGCATTGCAAATCACATGTCCATCAAGCACCAATTTAGGCTCTGTTAGCCACAGAAAGGCAGTATCGCTGGTTCCCAAGCTCACTGCCAGCCAACCCTCGGAAAGCCCCATTCCTGGACATTTTTTACGGTCGAAAATTTCCAAGAAACTATGGAAAAAAATTACCTACTAAAGATCCTGCATTGTCTCCCATGCAAGCTATAACTCGACAATTGGGGGAGAAATGGTATCTTTCAGTAAAATAGTTGGAAACTGGACCTATATTGGTGGTGGATGGAACTGGTAGTCCTAACTTTTCTTTAAGATTCAAGGCACAGGCATCTAGAAGGGGCTGGTGCCATGTTTTGCTTCTGATGTCCATTAAATTCATTCCAGAGCCGTCTGTGAGGTCAATGGGGGCGATCTTGCCCAAGAAAATACTGGCCACGAAGCTGCTCACAACAGAAATTCGCTGAAATATTTTTAAAATAAAAAGCTTGAAGCTTTCGTTATATCGAGGAAAACATACTTCAGTGTTTTTATAAGCATCTGGTCGGTTTTGATAGATTTTTGCAATCTGCGCCCCAGTGAATCTCTCATATGCCCTAGATCCTGTTATCCTCGCCAATTCCTTATATTTTTTTAATGAAAAACGTTAAAGAAGAAAATGGTCATTTCTCGTATACCTCAGGTCCTCCCACGGCCACCTCCAACTCCTTGCATTGCTTAGTGGTACTACTGTCCATCCATATAGGACTGTTAGTGATGGAAAAGCAGTGACTGAGTTGCTCATGTAGAAATTGGCCCGGATCTAAATTGTCCAAGGTTTTCCCAGCCCCTTTTTGCCAATAAACTGATCCATGTTGCTATGATGGAGAGATTGTAATGTTAAAGTTCTCTAATTGCTGTAATAATATACCTGTGCAGACCCACTAATGGCCGCAATTTGAGAGAAATCAGCCCCAGCTACAATTAGTCTGTCCATAATAATATCAAAAGCTTTCACCCACATCATAATGGGGGCTGAAAGTAAAAAAAAAACAGCTATTTGTGGGTAAATTAATAAAGTCACGTCAGGTTAGGTATAAACATGTTTGGGAGAAAAATCAAGTCAATTCGCGTTTGGTTGCTATCAATAGAGAAAATCAGGTCGGTTTTGGTTTGCAGTCTGCAAACAGATCTGCAGCGCATCAAGTTCTAACATGTCGCGCGTGCTTTAAAGGACTTCTTGTACACTTAAGTTATAACATATTAATATGCCTAAAAATATTAAATCACTTCGTTTTTGTTTAAAAACTTGTGAAATTATTATTGCTAGATTTGTAAACAGATTTATGAAACAAAATCAAATAGGTCAGTTCATGTATTCTTTACAAATCCACATAGAAAAAAATCAAGTAGGTTTTTTTTAACGCTACAAAACGGAATATCAACTACAATTTACCGGTGATGTAGTTGGAGTCATATTTGTCTATCACAGCTCCACCCTGAGATCGGAATTCCGGCAAATCAGTTTCAAAAACTACGGAAGCTTCGTGGAGAATTTCTAAGTTGTCATTGACGATGGCCGCTTTTAGCTGAAAAAAGAAGGAAATTTTGTCACACCCTGTAAAGTATTTTTGAATAATCTTGAAAAATGTATAATTGATCGATAGGGCGCGAGTTTGGTTGATGCTACGAAAGTGTACTTTCTCAACTTGTATACAGAGTGGCCGGTTTTCGAGCTCAACCATGACGATCCCGGTAATCATAAGACAGAAGGTTGGCTAAATCGGAGTAAAGTTGCGCAATTTAGAGTTTAAGAATTTGACGTTTTAAAATTGAAAACATTCCAATGATTTTCTGAGGTATTCGAAAAAAACTGAAATTTTGAAAAATCTCTTCACTTTTTCACTCAGTTTATTTGATAAATAATTCAAAATTAATGATACTTTTCCTTTTCTATTTCCATAGTTGAGCTATAGAAACGGGCAACCTGTATAATTAAAAGTTTCGAAATTATTTATAATTGTTTATATTTCTTATCTATATTATTCTGTATACAGGGTGTTCTAGTTTATAATAGCAGGACTTGAACAGTCGATAGAAGATATTTTTCTAAGATGAAAACGTTATATAAACATATATCTAAAACATCTCAGTTTTTGAGATACAGGGTGGCAAACGTCAAATGTTTTTTTCATTTTTTAAAAATAATTCGTGCAAATATTAAGATACAGTCATGAAATTTGATATTCTGGGATTTTTCGCAGCGCTGGATCCATACTTGTTAAAATTTTCGTCAAATTTACAGAGGGCGCTATATGCGACGTAGTATTGAATGTTAAACTTATGATAATTTTTTTATGCCTTCCTGTAGCAACTTTTTTTTAATCAAAATGGATTCCCCGTTCTTTTTTCCCTAAAAAAGGTACTCTTACTATAAATTGCTAAAAGACACTGTTTTCGAGATATGTATGGAATTTGGTTCCTGGCAGTACAATCTGCTTCCATATGGGAGTTGCCATTTGTTAATACTATAAATAGTTTATTTTGCTAATTTTTATATTTTTAATAATAATAATAAATGGTAATAGTAATAATAACAAAATAAACTATTTATAGTATTATCAAATGGCAACTTATATATGGAAACAGATTGTACTGCCAGGGACCAAATTCCAAATATGTATCTCGAAAACAGTGACTTTTAGCAATTTATAGTAAGAGTATCTTTTTAGGGAAAAAGAACGGGGAGTCCATTTTGATTTAAAAAAAGTTGCTACAGGGAGGCATAAAAAAGTTATCATAATTTTAACATCCAATATTACGTTACATATGGCGCCCTCTGTAAATTTGAAAAAAATTTGACAAATATGGATCCGGCGCTACGAAAAATCCAAAAATATAAAATTTCATGACTGTATCTTAATATTTGTGGGAATTATTTAAAAAAAATTAAAAAACCATTTGACGTTTGCCATCCTGTATCTCAAAAACTGAAATGTTTTAGATATATGTTTATATAACGTTTTCATCTTAAAAAATATCTTCTATCAACTGTTGAAGTACTGCTATTATAAATTGGAACACCCTGTATATCTCCAATGAGCAGATAAGCCGTTAAAATTTTGTTTTGAAACCACAGAAAACTCTGTATAAAATGTTTCGGTGACACGCGCAAAGAAATATCGACCCACAAGATCAAGAGCGGTCCCGCATTTTATCGATAACCGCAAGACCAATTATTGCTGCATCTATTAAAATGACTCATTTAGCGTGTTTTCTCACCTGTTGGGTGCTCAAGTCAATGCCCAAAAAGCTACGTTCCTCTGTCATGATGATGCGCAAACTCGCCTCGTTTCTGCGCAGCTTACACCACTTGAATTATCCTGGAAACTCGTCCAAAATCGCTTGAAACAACCACATAAGCTTGGTAGAATAACGGTGCTACATGGGTCTACGCTACGCTACACGCTGACTAACGCTAATATGTAATAACAAACACAGAGTTTACAGAATGAATGACGCAAAATGTGGTGGGCATGAAGCGGTTGATAATCGTTGAATCGTCGGCTTTCACTAATTTTTTTCCCGGAAATCCGCGAGAACGGTCGAAGTAATATAAGCCAAGAGGTTGTGCAATGGGTCAAGGCGTTGATGATACAGTTAGATTAAAAAGAAATTGCTTTATTTTAGTACAAAGGCTGCAATATAAAGGCACATTTTGTAATACATCTTAGATCTGCAAGGAAAAGTATCCAAACTCCTAAATTTTTTGCTGCATTCGGCAACACTCCCTCCCAAGTTAACGGTGGCCGCACGTGAGAACCTGAGAACTGTCAAAGAGCGATAACCAGTTTTGAAAATAGGCACGATGTTGCCAATTTCTTCCCTCTTTTCGAGCATTTATTGATAAATTAATTCTCTTATTTTTATTCCAATAAGGGATGGTTCCGTCACTGATTTATATATGAGAAAAAACTTGAAATTGTTCAATTTATATTTAAACAAATCTTTATTAGCTTTGGAGTCTTGAGAAAGACAGTTGTCTGCTGTGATTTTTTTGTACGTTTTTCAAACTCTTGATAGTACGACCCTGACTTTTGCATTGTCGTTCAAAATTATCAATTTTTAAAAGAAATCTCTATAACTTATCAAAGCCTAAGAAAGATAGTAATGCATACACTAAGCTACTCAAATCTAAGGAATTGACAAAATTCATAAGGATGAAGGTAACCTTTTTTTCTGACTTTTTGTCCATTTCTCTTAAAATCCTTCTTGATACGGCCCAGATTTTTGTAACGTCGTTCAAAAGTACCAAATTTTATGTAGAAAAATCAACATAGTGTGGATATGAAAAACAAAATTGATTATTGTTATTGAGAATCGAAACGTCGAATTTCAAATATAACATTATCGTGTTGTAGAAGAGATAAAGTTGCAATAATTAAAAAGTGTCAATAATTTTGAGTTACTCTCATCAAATGAACTGCGGAAGAAATAAAACCATTTTTTCAAAATTGAAGTTTTTTCAAATACCTTCGAAAGCCATCCCAATTTTTCAAATTATAAAACGGAATTTTCTCATACATAGTTAATTTAAAAAATGTATCAGGAAATTATCTTCTTGATTACTTATGTCCTGCAGGAACAGATACTTTCTGTTAAGTATCGATCAGGAGGAGTTTTTGCATGGTTTAATCTGCTGTATCAGCACTTGGATAAAGAATGTAGATTATACAGATTGTTTAAATTTTGGTTTCCACTTTATTTTAAAATTTCATTATAATCTTACATTATTTGAATTATGCATCGCAGGTAGAAAGTCCCTAAAGTTCTGCAGGAAATATTAATTTAGGGAATTGGGAGATTTAAAAAACAAAATTTCGTATTAAGTAAATTTTATTTTGTATACTCAAATAGCGGGACAATTTGCCCCAAAATATCTTCGTTGCTATAAAGGCATCGGTAGGTACTAGGTACAGATATTTACAAATACATTTCGCAACTTCGTCCTTACCAATTCGCTCAGAAGACTAAGGCCTGACTGTAGTAGTAAGACTTAAGCTATGTTCAACTGAACCTTTAAGTCATTCGAGCCGTCCCATAAGGAATGTATTGCTAACAAATTAATTTGATTTGTGCCAGCAACGTTATCCTAATGGGAGAAATCAAGGTAGGTAAAGCTTAAGTTGAACATAGCTTAAGCCTTTCTTGCACAATAGGGCTTAATTCGGTAGAAATCGCCAATAATAATTGGAACTTGCTTGCTGACAATAATGATTATCAGGTAAAAAAGATCGATGCAAGTTACAATTAATTTGGAAAAGTACCACGAATTGGAATTGTACGAGAAACAAGACCGTTTTCCTAAAGCTTACACGTTATTTTAGGCAATAATTTGATTCATAAATATTTGCTGTAGTTCACTTCGAAGGCACTAGAGATGACTGCATTTTACGTGGACCTATCGTATATTATATATTTAAAGCGGACATATCAATGACTAGTACGTAATTTAGTTTTAAAAATCCTTCTAAAGTAAAATGAATGACATAAAGAAATTATAATAAGTACAATTTTTTTCGAAAATGTCCTGGATTTCTTCCGGTGTTTTTTTAAGGGGAAAATCATCAAGACTTTGGGTTATAAAAAAATCACAGGCAGAACAGAAAAACCCAAATAAACTTTCTTAATGACTGAAAATTCAAGGATTCTGGTCCCTTCCTAGGAAAATAGACATCTGTATAGTATTTTTTTAAGCACCACTCTACTTAACCTTAAAAGTACATCTCACTATTGAGTAGATGTAGCATAAGGCAACGTTTTATAATAGACATTTTTTCAGGCTCCTAAAATAATTTGTTTCCAGCAGTCTCTCAGTGTTTAACACTGTGATAAGAGTAACAATGCCTCGGTCTTCCTCCTTGAGACTGGACACTTTACAATACAAAAATAGAAAAACCAAACAGGGACGGACTTAGACATTCATTTTCCTTAAAATTAATAATTATTCAGCCTTTTTTGTGCACTGGCTTATTGCAATCTCATCCGGGGAACGAGCACCATGACCTCTTCTCTCATCAGGAAAATAAATTATAAACGGCAAAATGATGAGGGTGCTCGCTCCCAAAGCCACCCTAAGTAACCAATCATAGTCTAAAACTAATTATTCGCGTCTTTGTCTTTATCACACATATCGCGTAGAACCTGTCTCGCTTTTGGTGCGCAGCAGCAGAATGTTTGAAAGTTGCTAGACAGGTGGTTGTACTACCTGCAGGGGGCCAACAGGATTTCTAGCCAGCAGGGACAGGAGATGATGTCGCGCCTCGAATATCGCCCTCCCCAACCCTTAACGAAGCTGATCCTGTAAAATAAGCAAGAAGTTAATTTTTGTAACCCTAATGAGGAGATTGATTCTCACCTCACGGAATTTGGATCAGGGGCCGGTCCCTTGGGGAAACCCCCTGACATAAGTTTATCCCAACCGAATGTTTGGGGGTTACCGGGTGCATGTACGCACAAGCAGTGATCGGGTGGTATCCGGGTCGGCCATCCATACCGGTCGTCACAGCCGCCCTTCAGGTACAGCGAATCGGCAAAAACCGGCTGTTCAGACCGGTTGTACAGCCACACGAAGCCGTCGACGTCACGGGTTAAAGTTATTCCTGGAATTAACAAAACAAAACTCAATATTTGTGGTTTTTAAAGCAAAAAATCACATCAGTCCCAGATATTACAAAAGTGCTATTCAGGTTACTTCGGGCTACGCCAAAATGTCTGTGCAGATTGCTTCAAAAGTATACAACAGGATTTTTATCGGTTTCAGTTACTTGAGCTTACTTTAAAATTACAGAAGTTCAGGTTGGTTCAGGATACTGTAAAAGTTTTGTTCATGATAATTAAAAAAATTCCAAAATTTCTATACGCTAAAATCACATACAGTGTAAAAAATATGTTACATTAAAAGAAATCTGTTGCGACGCTGGTTTTTGTCGAAGTAGAAAGCATTAATGTCATTTAAAATTTAACAAATTGTCAGTTTTTGTTAACTAAACGCAAAAAGCGTATTAGATCATAGAGTTAAATATTTCCCAGTATTATCCTAAATTTCTCTCAAATTTTGTTTTAAAAAAAGTGTAAATAAAAAATATATATTTCGGCACTGATTTTTATTCAAGATTGAAGATATATGTATTGGTGAAATTAGAAAAATGGTTAATTTGATAATTGATAATCAAAGACGTGCGAAGTCCCAGAACGAAAATATTTCTTTATATGCATGCTCAAAATAAATCTGTTTCGGCCACTAATCATTGTATGAGAACTTACGTAAACTGTCAAATTCAGACATTTTTTTTTGGATTAAATCATAGGTGTATGAGATAGAATTACCTAGCATTAATATCGATAATTGTCAGTAATTACAACAATGTAGAAATTGAAAAAAAATATATTAGAGTGGAAAAGAAGCTTGCTCCGACAATGGTTCTTGGCAGAGATCAAAGGTAGCAGTAGTACCAGTCAACTTTGATACCTAATGTCAATATGGCGATCTAGCATGTTAATTCGGTAATCGTAAGAACGCCATTTTCTTATCAAAATGACGGCACGTGAACCTTGCACTTGACAACACTGTCAAACGTCACATTTTGGCCGTCATTTTAATTCGAATTCGACACCACAATGGCTGCTCTAGCATCCCTACCTAGTTTTATTTTATTCCTAGTTTTCTGACTAGCTTCGCATTGCATCGCACTCTGCAGACCGAGCGCTTCCAGACTCAGCCCATCGAGCCCATACGGTACAGAACCAAATATATTCACATAGTTAGGTTCCACGGGAAATAATGGCCCTACACGATGTTGATGTTCCCAATACGCCAAAGTGCACCATTCCGGACGGTTCATTGCCGATTCTGGAAAAAAAGAGATGATTTCGTAGAATTTTATGACATTTTTAATATGTTGGAGATATATTGAAATTTTTTAGAGTAATTTTGTTTCATATTAAAAGAACAATACTCTGATGGGTTGTAACAAAGTCTCAGGCTTGGCAACGCCGGCGCCCACTTGTCGGAATGACTACGTCACCCGGAGACAGATCCGGCCATGGTGACGGCCTAGTAAGGTCGCGTCGCGATGTGGTGGCGCCGGAAATTCACTGATTATAGTTTGCATGCTTTTCGGCGCCATGATAATACCTGTATTATGCACCCATAACCCTCCATTATTCAACCAATTTGGGGTCAACAACTACAGTGAGCATAGGGTAGGGGTAGGCCGTTCATGCGCCTCTTGAAAAGATACGTGCTAGTTATCACGTAAGCCAAAAAACTAAAAAAATGGCGAATATGTTTACTGCAAATCGGGATTGTTGAGTCTTGCCACAAACAACCTTCCAAGATTAATAGATTAGGTACTATCAAATCTAGCGTAGTAATCCGATACCGAGTGTTTATTTTTAGAGGACCTTGTCAAGGATATCGGTTATCTCCTGAAACGAATTCTCAGTAAATATGACAAAAAAAATATGAAGTCATGATGAATATTCTAAGACTTTTGAGGCGAACTTCCAGAATATTCTAAAACCAATGATCTAGAAGAACTGGATGTGGCAAACAATTGTTTGACCAGAAAGTTGCCATGTGTTAGTGTCCCTCTGATGTCATTTTGTTGTCAGATGTGGGTTAGGTTCCGACGCAAATAAAACGCAAGGAATCACGATGACGTCATTTTTTTCGATTTGGCCGCCATGGTCTCATTTGCTAAAAATGGGTTACAAACCTCAAAAAAACGATCCTACATCCAATTCTTTTATAACTTTATCAATAATAACAATTCATCCCAATTCGCATGTATTTCCCAATTTTGATGTGTGGCTTGATAAGTCAAATAAGAAGCACAATGTTTGGATAAAAATCATGTGCCTGGTTATTTTAATGTGTCACTTTCAAATAATTGAGATAATCAGACGAGATAGGGGTAATTCGCGTGTAAATACTGTTTTATAGGATTTTTATGAATTCGTCATGTTTCTTCCATACTCGTATTAACGCAGGGGTGGATTGGCTAGAATTGGCAAAACCCCTGTTGATCCCACTCAGATGTAAATGATTTATCAATCCATTTCTGATTAGATAATCTGAAAACTCTCTAAAAATAAATAAATCCTTCTCAGGACGCCGCTGATTTTTGCATAATGGAGTTACGAATTCAGACAATTTCTGTGCTTTCTTCTTCAGTGGCGTAACGATTCAGAAACAATACAAAAAAAAAAATAGAAAAGAGAGAAGACAAATTAAATCTCAAAAAAGCAGGAAAATTTTGAAATGTGTTCAATTTTGAAGGTTTAAAAAGTCTCTTCAACATGCCCCTAATGAATCTTCAACGTGATACATAAAACTTTATTTAGAGAGGAAATGAATATTCAGGCTTCTTATCGTAAGGCGACAAGATATCTCTTTAAATTTTTTAACGTCTAAATGAGCTCCATATAATGGCAGTGAAATTTACTGATGCACAAATTCAAATTTAATTAGTTTCGATAATAATTCTGTTTCTTCAGTTAAGCCTTGTTCAATACTTAAATCCGGCAATTATTCGTTTTTCAGCAAAAACTTATAAAATGAACGAATCAAAAGTTGGATTTTTAGTATTACACGTTGAGCAATGGTTAAATCAGGCAATACTTCCTAAACTGTCGAATGCTTCTTTCAGGGTTATTCAATGTCTGAATTTGGCCATAATTTGTATTTCAGATTCAAGTCGAGTCTGGGGTACTTGAGTATCGATAATCAAACTTTGTCGAATAATTTCGTCAGATTTAAATTTGGCCTCCAGAAAAAAATCTCGAATGCTTAAGTCTAGCCTAAATTAAATATTCTGAGTTGAGTTCCCAAATCAAATAACAATTTGGTATCCAGAAACAAGTCTTTTTAATTGATTAAACCGGTCATTAATTCGGTACCCATTTCCAAATTGTACTTAATTTCTATTATTCAACGGTTTAATTTCTACAGGGAGAGTATTTGTCCAATGCTTAAATCAGCTCTTCACCCTTAAATCTTCAGCAATACTTAATCAGACAATAATTAAATCTTTGTCAATGGCAATGGTTTGATCTCTAGAATGAAATGCTGCTCGGCACTTAAATCGGTCAAGAAATCGTTTGTTGCGCTAACTCTCAATCAAAATCACGCAATTCGAGCTGAATATGCGTGCGCCTCGTCGAATGCTTAAATCAGGCAATCATTTGATTTCCAGATTCAAACCCTCTTCGATGCTCAAATAGGACAATAAATTTCATGCCGAGTTTTGCTGTGCTTATTCTGTATTTCTGGTTTTATTAAATAAAACACGAACTTGTCGAACATTATTATTGATTAAATTTCCAACAAAATCGCATTTTATCGGCGGTCGTCGATAACACTTGGTGTCGTTTCAAAAGGACACCGCCGCGGGATCGCATATTATTAATTAAAACATGTTATTAATTATTATTCTCGGCAAATAAACGCTGGCGTCGAAATAAACAAGGACCGCGCTACAAGTAGCGGTCAGTTTCGGGTTACTGTATATTGTCCAGTGTTTAAATGTGGTCAGTGCGTATTGGCAGCTGACCAAGGGAAAGGTCCATTGGAGTTTAATTCGAAAAATTAAAAAAAACTTTTTAAGTCACATTTCTGTATATATTGGCAGCGATAACAGAGTTACAACACAATTGTAATTGACCTCAATGACCGAAGGAAATATTTCAATTTTACGACCGCCACGCGAAATTAATGGTCAATAGTCAGCAGGATTTTTTGAGCGAAAAAATTCCTTAAATGCTTAAATCTCAAAATGTGCTTCAAACTAGAGAATAACGAGAAATGTCCCCAGTTGTCTCAGTTGGATTCTCGGAAGTGTTTTACTGGATTTATCGCGCTATCTGCGGTGTGCGCCTTTGAATCGCCTCCAACTCAAAAATTTTGCACAGGCAAAAGAACTTTTGCCACAGCAATAAATTGATTTAGTAGTTAAACCCAATCAATCGGTAGTTAATTCGGGAAAATTATGGTATACAGCATTAAAAAACGATATTTCTATAAGCGCCCCCCAAATTGCTGTTTTACAATGAAGTAATGCGATATATGCAATAAATTACCGTAGTAGGTGCACACTAATAATTCGCACTCCAATGATGATTAATTGGAGCAATCCAAGTAAAATTCGTTGAATCCCACACGTCGAAATAGGGACCGACTTATGCGAATTTAGATGCAATCTCTATTAAAAATACATTGTTGTCAGTGTGTTTCACAGACATACCTGCCATTTGAGGTGCACCGGAACCATTAAAAATTGGCAGAGAGTTTCACATTTTTTATGGGTTAATTTTAGAACAAATTGTTAGACATGCATTGAACTTCTATCTAAAAAAAAAATCATTCATTAGGTACTCCATCCCTGTAAGTAAAGAAGAGACTAGAAAATGCACCATGCCTAATTAATTATTCGACAAGCTCTCTGAATCTCACGACCCAATTATTCCTGATTACTTGCCTTGGCTACCGGATTATTGCCTGACTTAAGCATTCGACAAGATTTATTATTCAGAAATGAATTACTCCCCGATTTAAGCATTATATTAAAAGGTCTGATTCTGAAGAATGAATTATTGCCTGGTTTAAATCTTGAGCAAGGTTTAAATCTATAAAATGTTTAAGCATTGAATAAAAGTTTACTTTTGTTTCTACTTTTTTTGTTATATAAACATTTAACCAGGTTCGTATCTGAGACGCATTTATACTTAATTGTCACATTCGGCTACACTAGAGATTGTTGAAACCAAATTATTGTCCGATTTAAGCTTAACTATACAGCATTTCTCTCTGGAGACGTGATTATAAGTAAGTTCGTGTGACTGTTTCAAGAGTTATTTTTACTACAATTTTCACCGTTTTTAACACCATTTCGTATTGAAAATAAAATGGATTTTGGTTTGTGCTCTTTAAGAAATTGATCATGCAATGATCGTTAAGCGTCCCTGATTTCCGTTCAAATAATTTTTCCAAAAAATCGCTTCTATTGCAGTTTTGACGATTCCATGCGGGAACTAACATTAACATGGATATTGACACACATCATGTGGTGGCCGTTTATCCTTTAGAAATTAATTAGTTGTAGCATTTGTTACACGACGTTAAAGGAATAAGTGAAATTTGGATTGATTCCTTTTCAGTCCTTACATATACGGCCGTGTTTAGGCCTAAAAGTTTACTCAGTTGCTACTCTCATTAAGATTCATAAGGATTTCATAAAGAACTCTTAGCTTATATCTATTTTTTTTTATATTGCAATTAAAATCTTGTCATATCGGAAGTTTTAACATCTGGCCATGGTACGCAACTGTTTGTTCAGCAATTCAATTGCAAATTTTGAATGTTATTGGGGATACTTTAGGATTATATTTGTACCAAAATTAATTGAGAAATTCCTTTTAGTTTTACAGTAAGAATTTCACATAATTTTAGTGCCCGTTCTTCTAGCAGTGATTTCTGGAACCCGGACCTGTTACATCTAATAAAAAAATCATAGAAACTCGTAGTTAGTTTTTGAATTTTTTGTTTCCCGAAGGACCGAGAGGGTTCGACGACAAATCCAGAAATTGCATATAACAACGAAAACACAAGCGTGGGCTTTGGCATTTTTTCCTGTAGATGAAGGAACCACTTTCGATGAATTATGAGCCTAAACATAACCTGTCTGCGTGGTGTGTTGAGTAGTGTTTATCGTCGTGAATATCCAACAGATTTTTGCCTAAAAATTGGCGGCGGGACTGGCAGTAAACATCCCGATTCCTGGTACCGCATCGGTGCGGTTGCCAATCGGTAAAATTAGCGATTGGGTCATTCAACGACGCCGCCGACGACGTCCGTCGTGGCGCCTGGCGATTGATGGAATCCGCGACGCCGGATTCTTTGCCGAATTGTCGAGAGGTCGGGACCGTGTACTGACATTTTTCGTTGCTCCGGGGTCCAAAGCATATCGGGACATGACAAAGGCCTTTGACTGCATCAAACACCTCTTGGGAAGACAATAAAAAATTATGAAAACACCTTGCTGGAGCAGGAATGATAAACTATTAAAATCCCATAAAACCAATATAAAATATATATATAAGCAAAACTAATGGCGCAGTGTTTTCCGCGAGCTATATTTAGACGAAGTATGGCGCCGGCTCGCCATCAATTTGCATCTGTAATAGTAAGCAGAACGGTTTTATAGACATATATTTGCCATTTTGTTAGTTTTGTTAAGGCTGCGGCCCGTTTATTTTATCTGGCGTTATGTACCATTGTCTGCGGATATCGAAGTTTGTTGCTTTTGGCAGCAAATAGTTCTTGCACATACGAACACACCAACTCAACAACTAGAGGAAGATCCTCTCTTATACATCTCATTCTTAAGATTTCAATCGAGCCTTTGTTGTTACGACATTGAATTGTTACAACATAGAAATTAAAATAAAGCCAGGACAGGAAAAACAGGTAGACGAATCGGAATGACATCAGAGTCGCAGCAGTAAGTCGGCACTCACATTATACTCAACCGCTCTCTTCTACTCCATTCAAGGTGATCAAGAGGTTTTCGCAATTGATTTCGCTATTTTTAAATCACAACTATCACCAAATTGCCCTGTATTTACATCCGTTGATTATGAACACCCGAATACTCGACGTAAACTTCATATTTCATTATGGGGTTAGTTCAGATTAGCACGAAAATCAGAAAAATGTTTCTCATGGAAAAACTCTACTGTTAGAACCCGCGGGCATCATCATGGGTGTGGTTCCTCGTCGAGACATTCATTTCAATTTAAATTTAGAAATTGTGGTTTTGGACTACATTTACTTAAACAGAATTGTTCGATGTCTGCTTTACACTGATAATGCTTTTACCAGTTTGTTTAGACAGGTGTTAATCGCATATCTGTGATCGATGGTGCATTTTACGGCGCCACTACGTCGCATGGGCGCCAGGTGGGGTCGCATCCTACCGTGACGTCAGTAATAAACTCCACCTGCCCACCCCTTAGCTCTATAATATCGTCTTTATTACATAAAACATGTGATAAAGGCCTAATACACGTCTCATTTAGTCTCCTTGCGGGAAAATCGGCGTCTAAAATGGAAAACTCAGTGTAAAGTGAAAAACTAAGACCTCCATTTTATTTTTGCCGACGAATCGTTGGTCAAGTGCCATCTTGTGGTTTTTAACAAATGGTTTTGCCAAAAACCTTTCCGCCATTTTAAATCACAAATTGCCGACAATAAAAAACAACATATAAATCCTAAATCAGCTGTCAATGGCCAGCTTAGATCTGTGCTACAATTTAAAATGACGTAAACAAGAGGCAGGATATAACTTAACCTAAACTTGACACCTAATATCATTCGTGACATTGCCAATAGTTTAATATGGCGTTCATTTTTGTAAATCTAGATAGTTGACACTAGCGCTAGATACTAAATTATTTATTCTCCGTTCTGTAGTTCAAGGTTCAACTGTCAAAAATATACTGTTGATGCGTCACGTCAACAAAGCAACACATACAATGCAGCACATGTTGGGAAAGTGAAAGGGACGTAGGCAACTGGTGTCAACGTCAAAGGTTTCATTGAATTGGGAAATGGACAATAATGAATACATTCGAAAATGCGTTCCAATACAATTGATTAGAATTGTACCGGCAAAATTGCGGCATTCAGTACCGCGTGTCTGCGTGTGTGTTTGAATCGTCGGGTACGACCGGTGAAAAGCCGCGATTGGTCCGTCGGCAGATGACGCAATCCATGATGGCCGCCGTCGCGTCGGGCCGCGACCGCAAGTCGCGTCGTAATCTTGGCGCCACCGCGTGAGCGTAATCTCTATTTTTAAGTACCGGCGCGTTACATTGTTGCCTAGTTTCGTTGGCGGTCGTGCCGTAAATGGGTCATTTTCATGCGGCCGGCGGGAGATGGAGCTGCAGTTAGAAATCCCAGCAAAGAGATATAATTTTCTTATAGATGAGTAAATCTGGCAATGCCGGGAGCGGTCGTTTAAATAAAATTACAATAAAAATTTGAATTTTAAAGTAATTGGTAATGGGATATTTGTGTAAAATCGATGTTTTTTTTTTAAATGATTTTGCCGATATTTCGCCTTGAAAAGACGAAAATACTTGCGAATTAATGCCATTCTTATTCTCGACATAATACAATAAATTACTGTATTTGAGTCATAAAAGATATAGGAGCAGACGTTCTGTGATTAGACTGAAGGTGTGAAAAAAATCACTAAAAAGACTCTCGCATCTTTAAAATTGTCATGTAAGTACGGCCATTTAACACTGACAGGCATGGGAAAATATTCCTTATTATAGTTAACTGACCGCACATATATAGTATAAACTCTAATGTAAGTTCTCATGAAAAACCTTAACTAACCTCCACTTGTAGTTAGCGACTCAAACGAATGCCTAGTCAGCAATGGCAGTTCGCTGGGAGCTCGATCTGAAATAAACAAGAAGAGTTATTAACAGAGCAAAATTTGCGACTTCAATAAACGCGATTCCGTTTTCGAAACTGCCACAGTAACTCAACAACGCCTACCATCATTTAAAACCCATTGTGGGCTTTAACAAGCCTAAAAACACACAATACATGAATAATGTTTTCAACGAGCTCACACTATTGCAATCGAAACCCCACCGATCTCAAATTATTTTCAAAAATATTTTCCTCACTATCTACTCTTGAACTGAGTTACATAGAGACGAAGAAATAGCAAGAGGATTGCTTTTATTTAAATATGTTCTAAAACTGGCATCTCATTGGTAGCGCAGAAGAGAAAAGACCAACAAGAGACAATGACCTTTAAGGCTGCCCTCTCTTTCTTCCTTTCAGATGACCCTGTTACGAGGCACCTGATTCTTCCACTCTTTCGTCTTTGTCTCCCTCATCGGCATCCCCGTACACCTCTCTTTTGCAACACTTTTTTTACAGGATATGAGACGTGTGAATCATGCAATGATGATAATCGTGAAATCTGAAGAAAGACACCGATGTAACGGGAGTTGGGTGGCGCTACGTTCAGTTACAGTCGATCGAACACTCGGTTTATCATTCGTAATAACTTATTAATTAGTACTTATCGATGAATTTAGTGAATATCTGATAAAAGCTATCTGCACTCAAAGAACTAGCAGCATCACCCATGATAAGGATGATGATGGGAACGGTTAGAGTTATGCAAAATTATCATAAAATGCTTGGAAGGCATAATTTGCCTATCAAGAGGTCCAAAGTGCATATCAAATATTTTAGTGAGCGTGAGCTACATCACTGAAAGGGATGAGAGATTATATGAACACATATCTTCTGGATGAAGTGCTCTGAGAGAAACCAAGAGACAGACCCAAAATTACTGGATGATCTGAACTATCAATCCATCAACTGAAAATAAAATATAGATAATCTAGAAAGTTAGTATGAGTATCTCGACACTGAATTTTAATAAGTTGAAGGAAATAAAGCACCTAGAAATTTGACTAACAGATTAAGAAGAATAAAATCTTTAGAACACAAAGTTCCTCTATAACTTCAAAAACATACTCCTTAAAAGTTTGTCTTATGGAGTTTGCTATGTAGACATGTCTCCAACAGAGACTGCTTTCTTCATGTAGTAAGACTTTTTTCTTAGCTATTCAAAAATTAATTAAACTCCTACTTATACCTTCAAAAATATCTTCTTCAGAGACACTTTTTGGCCGAATTTAGTTGATAACATATTCCTTAGC